>NW_027473317.1:3852571-5136762 GCF_050947335.1 Megachile rotundata | reverse complement strand
ATGTGCGAATTACAGGCTGAATCGTGCGAAAATGAGCATAATTCGTGCAAAACGAGCAAAATTGTTCATTGTGGTGTCGAATTGTGCTCAGATAGGATAACTTAACATAACTAGATAGTACAGAGTCGAATTACAGCGGATATGTGCGAATTAGAGGCTGAATCGTGCGAAAATGAGCATAATTCGTGCAAAACGAGCAAAATTGTTCATTGTGGTGTCGAATTGTGCTCAGATAGGATAACTTAACATAACTAGATAGTACAGAGTCGAATTACAGCGGATATGTGCGAATTAGAGGCTGAATCGTTCGAAAATGAGCAAAATTCGTTCAAAACGAGCAAAATTCGTGCAAAACGAGCAAAATTGTTCATTGTGGTGTCGAATTGTGCTCAGTTACGATAACTTAACATAACTAGATAGTACAGAGTCGAATTACAGCGGATATGTGCGAATTAGAGGCTGAATCGTGCGAAAATGAGCATAATTCGTTCATTACGAGCAAAATTGTTCATTGTGGTGTCGAATTGTGCTCAGTTACGATAACTTAACATAACTAGATAGTACAGAGTCGAATTACAGCGGATATGTGCGAATTAGAGGCTGAATCGTGCGAAAATGAGCATAATTCGTGCAAAACGAGCAAAATTGTTCATTGTGGTGTCGAATTGTGCTCAGATAGGATAACTTAACATAACTAGATAGTACAGAGTCGAATTACAGCGGATATGTGCGAATTAGAGGCTGAATCGTGCGAAAATGAGCAAAATTCGTTCAAAACGAGCAAAATTCGTGCAAAACGAGCAAAATTGTTCATTGTGGTGTTGAATTGTGCTCAGATAGGATAACTTAACATAACTAGATAGTACAGAGTCGAATTACAACGGATATGTGCGAATTAGAGGCTGAATCGTGCGAAAATGAGCATAATTCGTGCAAAACGAGCAAAATTGTTCATTGTGGTGTTGAATTCTGCTCAGATAGGATAACTTAACATAACTAGATAGTACAGAGTCGAAATACAGCGGATATGTGCGAATTAGAGGCTGAATCGTGCGAAAATGAGCATAATTCTTGCAAAACGAGCAAAATTGTTCATTGTGGTGTCGAATTGTGCTCAGATAGGATAACTTAACATAACTAGATAGTACAGAGTCGAATTACAGCGGATATGTGGGAATTAGAGGCTGAATCGTGCGAAAATGAGCAAAATTCGTTCAAAACGAGCAAAATTCGTCCAAAACGAGCAAAATTGTTCATTGTGGTGTTGAATTGTGCTCAGATAGGATAACTTAACATAACTAGATAGTACAGAGTCGAATTACAACGGATATGTGCGAATTAGAGGCTGAATCGTGCGAAAATGAGCATAATTCGTGCAAAACGAGCAAAATTGTTCATTGTGGTGTTGAATTCTGCTCAGATAGGATAACTTAACATAACTAGATAGTACAGAGTCGAAATACAGCGGATATGTGCGAATTAGAGGCTGAATCGTGCGAAAATGAGCATAATTCGTGCAAAACGAGCAAAATTGTTCATTGTGGTGTCGAATTGTGCTCAGATAGGATAACTTAACATAACTAGATAGTACAGAGTCGAATTACAGCGGATATGTGCGAATTAGAGGCTGAATCGTGCGAAAATGAGCATAATTCGTGCAAAACGAGCAAAATTGTTCATTGTGGTGTCGAATTGTGCTCAGTTACGATAACTTAACATAACTAGATAGTACAGAGTCGAATTACAGCGGATATGTGCGAATTAGAGGCTGAATCGTGCGAAAATGAGCAAAATTCGTTCAAAACGAGCAAAATTCGTGCAAAACGAGCAAAATTGTTCATTGTGGTGTTGAATTGTGCTCAGATAGGATAACTTAACATAACTAGATAGTACAGAGTCGAATTACAACGGATATGTGCGAATTAGAGGCTGAATCGTGCGAAAATGAGCATAATTCGTTCATTACGAGCAAAATTGTTCATTGTGGTGTCGAATTGTGCTCAGTTACGATAACTTAACATAACTAGATAGTACAGAGTCGAATTACAGCGGATATGTGCGAATTACAGGCTGAATCGTGCGAAAATGAGCATAATTCGTGCAAAACGAGCAAAATTGTTCATTGTGGTGTCGAATTGTGCTCAGATAGGATAACTTAACATAACTAGATAGTACAGAGTCGAATTACAGCGGATATGTGCGAATTAGAGGCTGAATCGTGCGAAAAAGAGCAAAATTCGTTCAAAACGAGCAAAATTCGTGCAAAACGAGCAAAATTGTTCATTGTGGTGTTGAATTGTGCTCAGATAGGATAACTTAACATAACTAGATAGTACAGAGTCGAATTACAGCGGATATGTGCGAATTAGAGGCTGAATCGTGCGAAAATGAGCATAATTCGTGCAAAACGAGCAAAATTGTTCATAGTGGTGTCGAATTGTGCTCAGTTACGATAACTTAACATAACTAGATAGTACAGAGTCGAATTACAGCGGATATGTGCGAATTACAGGCTGAATCGTGCGAACATGAGCATAATTCGTGCAAAACGAGCAAAATTGTTCATTGTGGTGTCGAATTGTGCTCAGTTACGATAACTTAACATAACTAGATAGTACAGAGTCGAATTACAGCGGATATGTGCGAATTAGAGGCTGAATCGTGCGAAAATGAGCATAATTCGTTCATTACGAGCAAAATTGTTCATTGTGGTGTCGAATTGTGCTCAGATAGGATAACTTAACGTAACTAGATAATACAGAGTCGAATTACAGCGGATATGTGCGAATTAGAGGCTGAATCGTGCGAAAATGAGCATAATTCGTGCAAAACGAGCAAAATTGTTCATTGTGGTGTCGAATTGTGCTCAGATAGGATAACTTAACATAACTAGATAGTACAGAGTCGAAATACAGCGGATATGTGCGAATTAGAGGCTGAATCGTTCGAAAATGAGCATAATTCGTTCAAAACGAGCAAAATTGTTCATTGTGGTGTTGAATTGTGCTCAGTTACGATAACTTAACATGACTAGATAGTACAGAGTCGAATTACAGCGGATATGTGCGAATTAGAGGCTGAATCGTGCGAAAATGAGCATAATTCGTGCAAAACGAGCAAAATTGTTCATTGTGGTGTCGAATTGTGCTCATATAGGATAACTTAACATAACTAGATAGTACAGAGTCGAATTACGGCGGATATGTGCGAATTAGAGGCTGAATCGTGCGAAAATGAGCATAATTCGTGCAAAACGAGCAAAATTGTTCATTGTTGTGTCGAATTGTGCTCAGTTACGATAACTTAACACAACTAGATAGTACAGAGTCGAATTACAGCGGATATGTGCGAATTAGAGGCTGAATCGTGCGAAAATGAGCAAAATTCGTTCAAAACGAGCAAAATTCGTGCAAAACGAGCAAAATTGTTCATTGTGGTGTCGAATTGTGCTCAGTTACGATAACTTAACATAACTAGATAGTACAGAGTCGAATTACAGCGGATATGTGCGAATTAGAGGCTGAATCGTGCGAAAATGAGCATAATTCGTGCAAAACGAGCAAAATTGTTGATTGTGGTGTCGAATTGTGCTCAGTTACGATAACTTAACATAACTAGATAGTACAGAGTCGAATTACAGCGGATATGTGAGAATTAGAGGCTGAATCGTGCGACAATGAGCATAATTCGTTCATTACGAGCAAAATTGTTCATTGTGGTGTCGAATTGTGCTCAGATAGGATAACTTAACATAACTAGATAGTACAGAGTCGAATTACAGCGGATATGTGCGAATTAGAGGCTGAATCGTGCGAAAATGAGCATAATTCGTGCAAAACGAGCAAAATTGTTCATTGTGGTGACGAATTGTGCTCAGTTACGATAACTTAACATAACTAGATAGTACAGAGTCGAATTACAGCGGATATGTGCGAATTAGAGGCTGAATCGTGCGAAAATGGGCAAAATTCGTTCAAAACGAGCAAAATTCGTGCAAAACGAGCAAAATTGTTCATTGTGGTGTTGAATTGTGCTCAGATAGGATAACTTAACATATCTAGATAGTACAGAGTCGAATTACAACGGATATGTGCGAATTAGAGGCTGAATCGTGCGAAAATGAGCATAATTCGTTCATTACGAGCAAAATTGTTCATTGTGGTGTCGAATTGTGCTCAGTTACGATAACTTAACATAACTAGATAGTACAGAGTCGAATTACAGCGGATATGTGCGAATTACAGGCTGAATCGTGCGAAAATGAGCATAATTCGTGCAAAACGAGCAAAATTGTTCATTGTGGTGTCGAATTGTGCTCAGATAGGATAACTTAACATAACTAGATAGTACAGAGTCGAATTACAGCGGATATGTGCGAATTAGAGGCTGAATCGTGCGAAAATGAGCAAAATTCGTTCAAAACGAGCAAAATTCGTGCAAAACGAGCAAAATTGTTCATTGTGGTGTTGAATTGTGCTCAGATAGGATAACTTAACATAACTAGATAGTACAGAGTCGAATTACAGCGGATATGTGCGAATTAGAGGCTGAATCGTGCGAAAATGAGCATAATTCGTGCAAAACGAGCAAAATTGTTCATTGTGGTGTCGAATTGTGCTCAGTTACGATAACTTAACATAACTAGATAGTACAGAGTCGAATTACAGCGGATATGTGCGAATTACAGGCTGAATCGTGCGAACATGAGCATAATTCGTGCAAAACGAGCAAAATTGTTCATTGTGGTGTCGAATTGTGCTCAGTTACGATAACTTAACATAACTAGATAGTACAGAGTCGAATTACAGCGGATATGTGCGAATTAGAGGCTGCATCGTGCGAATATGAGCATAATTCGTTCATTACGAGCAAAATTGTTCATTGTGGTGTCGAATTGTGCTCAGATAGGATAACTTAACGTAACTAGATAGTACAGAGTCGAATTACAGCGGATATGTGCGAATTAGAGGCTGAATCGTGCGAAAATGAGCATAATTCGTGCAAAACGAGCAAAATTGTTCATTGTGGTGTCGAATTGTGCTCAGATAGGATAACTTAACATAACTAGATAGTACAGAGTCGAAATACAGCGGATATGTGCGAATTAGAGGCTGAATCGTTCGAAAATGAGCATAATTCGTTCAAAACGAGCAAAATTGTTCATTGTGGTGTTGAATTGTGCTCAGTTACGATAACTTAACATGACTAGATAGTACAGAGTCGAATTACAGCGGATATGTGCGAATTAGAGGCTGAATCGTGCGAAAATGAGCATAATTCGTGCAAAACGAGCAAAATTGTTCATTGTGGTGTCGAATTGTGCTCATATAGGATAACTTAACATAACGAGATAGTACAGAGTCGAATTACAGCGGATATGTGCGAATTAGAGGCTCAATCGTGCGAAAATGAGCATAATTCGTGCAAAACGAGCAAAATTGTTCATTGTTGTGTCGAATTGTGCTCAGTTACGATAACTTAACATAACTAGATAGTACAGAGTCGAATTACAGCGGATATGTGCGAATTAGAGGCTGAATCGTGCGAAAATGAGCAAAATTCGTTCAAAACGAGCAAAATTCGTGCAAAACGAGCAAAATTGTTCATTGTGGTGTTGAATTGTGCTCAGATAGGATAACTTAACATAACTAGATAGTACAGAGTCGAATTACAACGGATATGTGCGAATTAGAGGCTGAATCGTGCGAAAATGAGCATAATTCGTTCATTACGAGCAAAATTGTTCATTGTGGTGTCGAATTGTGCTCAGTTACGATAACTTAACATAACTAGATAGTACAGAGTCGAATTACAGCGGATATGTGCGAATTACAGGCTGAATCGTGCGAAAATGAGCATAATTCGTGCAAAACGAGCAAAATTGTTCATTGTGGTGTCGAATTGTGCTCAGATAGGATAACTTAACATAACTAGATAGTACAGAGTCGAATTACAGCGTATATGTGCGAATTAGAGGCTGAATCGTGCGAAAATGAGCAAAATTCGTTCAAAACGAGCAAAATTCGTGCAAAACGAGCAAAATTGTTCATTGTGGTGTTGAATTGTGCTCAGATAGGATAACTTAACATAACTAGATAGTACAGAGTCGAATTACAGCGGATATGTGCGAATTAGAGGCTGAATCGTGCGAAAATGAGCATAATTCGTGCAAAACGAGCAAAATTGTTCATTGTGGTGTCGAATTGTGCTCACATAGGATAACTTAACATAACTAGATAGTACAGAGACGAAATACAGCGGATATGTGCGAATTAGAGGCTGAATTGTTCGAAAATGAGCAAAATTCGTTCAAAACGAGCAAAATTCGTGCAAAACGAGCAAAATTGTTCATTGTGGTGTTCAATTGTGCTCAGATAGGATAATTTAACATAACTAGATAGTACAGAGTCGAATTACAGCGGATATGTGCGAATTAGAGGCTGAATCGTGCGAAAATGAGCATAATTCGTGCAAAACGAGCAAAATTGTTCATTGTGGTGTCGAATTGTGCTCACATAGGATAACCTAACATAACTAGATAGTACAGAGTCGAAATACAGCGGATATGTGCGAATTAGAGGCTGAATCGTTCGAAAATGAGCAAAATTCGTTCAAAACGAGCAAAATTCGTGCAAAACGAGCAAAATTGTTCATTGTGGTGTCGAATTGTGCTCAGTGACGATAACTTAACATAACTAGATAGTACAGAGTCGAATTACAGCGGATATGTGCGAATTAGAGGCTGAATCGTTCGCAAATGAGCAAAATTCGTTCAAAACGAGCAAAATTCGTGCAAAACGAGCAAAATTGTTCATTGTGGTGTTGAATTGTGCTCAGATAGGATAACTTAACATAAGTAGATAGTACAGAGTCGAATTACAGCGGATATGTGCGAATTAGAGGCTGAATCGTGCGAAAATGAGCATAATTCGTTCATTACGAGCAAAATTGTTCATTGTGGTGTCGAATTGTGCTCAGTGACGATAACTTAACATAACTAGATAGTACAGAGTCGAATTACAGCGGATATGTGCGAATTAGAGGCTGAATCGTTCGAAAATGAGCAAAATTCGTTCAAAACGAGCAAAATTCGTGCAAAACGAGCAAAATTGTTCATTGTGGTGTTGAATTGTGCTCAGATAGGATAACTTAACATAACTAGATAGTACAGAGTCGAATTACAGCGGATATGTGCGAATTAGAGGCTGAATCGTGCGAAAATGAGCATAATTCGTTCATTACGAGCAAAATTGTTCATTGTGGTGTCGAATTGTGCTCAGTTACGATAACTGAATATAACTAGATAGTACAGAGTCGAATTACAGCGGATATGTGCGAATTAGAGGCTGAATCGTGCGAAAATGAGCATAATTCGTGCAAAACGTGCAAAATTGTTCATTGTGGTGTCGAATTGTGCTCAGATAGGATAACTTAACATAACTAGATAGTACAGAGTCGAATTACAGCGGATATGTGCGAATTAGAGGCTGAATCGTTCGAAAATGAGCAAAATTCGTTCAAAACGAGCAAAATTCGTGCAAAACGAGCAAAATTGTTCATTGTGGTGTTGAATTGTGCTCAGACAGGATAACTTAGCATAACTAGACAGTACAGAGTCGAATTACAGCGGATATGTGCGAATTAGAGGCTGAATCGTGCGAAAATGAGCATAATTCGTTCAAAACGAGCAAAATTGTTCATTGTGGTGTTGAATTGTGCTCAGTTACGATAACTTAACATGACTGGATAGTACAGAGTCGAATTACAGCGGATATGTGCGAATTAGAGGCTGAATCGTGCGAAAATGAGCATAATTCGTTCAAAACGAGCAAAATTGTTCATTGTGGTGTTGAATTGTGCTCAGTTACGATAACTTAACATGACTGGATAGTACAGACTCGAATTACAGCGGATATGTGCGAATTAGAGGCTGAATCGTGCGAAAATGAGCATAATTCGTTCAAAACGAGCAAAATTGTTCATTGTGGTGTTGAATTGTGCTCAGTTACGATAACTTAACATAACTAGATAGTACAGAGTCGAATTACAGCGGATATGTGCGAATTAGAGGCTGAATCGTGCGAACATGAGCATAATTCGTGCAAAACGAGCAAAATTGTTCATTGTGGTGTCGAATTGTTCTCAGTTACGATAACTTAACATAACTAGATAGTACAGAGTCGAATTACAGCGGATATGTGCGAATTAGAGGCTGAATCGTGCGAAAATCAGCATAATTCGTGCAAAACGAGCAAAATTGTTCATTGTGGTGTCGAATTGTGCTCAGATAGGATAACTTAACATAACTAGATAGTACAGAGTCGCATTACAGCGGATATGTGCGAATTAGAGGCTGAATCGTGCGAAAATGAGCATAATTCGTTCATTACGAGCAAAATTGTTCATTGTGGTGTCGAATTGTGCTCAGTTACGATAACTTAACATAACTAGATAGTACAGAGTCGAATTACAGCGGATATGTGCGAATTAGAGGCTGAATCGTGCGAAAATGAGCATAATTCGTGCAAAACGAGCAAAATTGTTCATTGTGGTGTCGAATTGTGCTCAGATAGGATAACTTAACATAACTAGATAGTACAGAGTCGAAATACAGCGGATATGTGCGAATTAGAGGCTGAATCGTTCGAAAATGAGCAAAATTCGTTCAAAACGAGCAAAATTCGTGCAAAACGACCCCCCAGGGGGACCAGTTGTACCTCGGTGCAGCTGGTTGCGGGCATAGCGACCCCGGGGCCCCGAGCTCGAGGAGTCAACCTCGTAAAAAGAATCCCTAAGCCCAAAGTGTTATGCGTTTCCGTGCTGAGGGGCTGAATGATTGCAAGGTAATGCAGTCGTAAACGGAGCACTCTGGGTACCAGGCGCCACCCGGTTTTATTTTAGCCGCCTTACCGTGACAAGCGGGGCTCTGTTGCGGTGGACCGTATATTTCCCTAGCTGCTCGTGGGACCATAATGAGATCTTCAAATCAAAACAAAAATTACACAGAGATGCCCTTCTCTTTAAACAAGGGTGACAATCCTAGTGTCGGTCAGTCTTCGAATATTGTTTGGCCTGACGCCCCTCCCTTTAAGCGGAAAAAAGCAACTTTTTCACGAATGGCGCTGCCAACACTTTGTCCTGCCCAAAAGTATGCTCGTTTCTTGGTGATCAGGCGTACAGAGGGAGATTTCGCTAGTGTTAGCCCGTTTCTCATTTCTGCGACTATTAAAAATTTGGCCGGAGACGTATGTAGCATAAAAAAGATAAGAGAGGGCTTGCTTGTGGAAGTAGCAAACAAGACACAACACGATAATCTGAGGAATGTGACCGTTTTTGGAACGCTGCCGGTGGAAGTAAATCCGCATCGTAGCCTAAACTCCAGTAGGGGTGTTGTGACGTGTAGAGACCTTCTCAACTGCAGCACAGATGAAATTCTCGAAAACTTGAAAGATGTAGGTGTTATCAATGTCCAAAGAATACGAGTAAAACGCAGTGGCGAATTCATAGATACCGGATCGCTGATTTTGACATTTGATACGCCTAAGATCCCAGAGAACATAAAAGTAGCGATGTATAATTTACCTGTCAGGCAATATATTCCTAACCCCCAGCGATGCTTTAGATGCCAGAAATTTGGCCACATGTCCCTGCAATGTACTAGAAATGCCGTATGTATATGTGGAAAACAGGTTCATGAAGGCAGCCCATGCGAAGCACCTTTTGAATGCGCCAATTGTCAGCAGCCGCATCTGTCATCGTCAAAGTCGTGTCCTATCTACAAGGAAGAGTGCGAAATACAAAGAATAAAAGCAGAGAAACGTATAACTTACATAGAAGCAAAACGCGAATTTAGAAACAGGAGGCCCTTTAATTTGGCTGACTCTTATGCCTCAGTAACAAAACAACCCACTCGGGAGAAGCAAATTGACACGTCTACGATAGTTGAAAACATAATTCCGGAGGTGGTTAAAGCTGTAGAACGTCGGATAAACGAAGTAATGGGAGATTTAAAGAAAATGATACAGAACATGAATGTTTATAAGAAAACGGAAACAGAGGTGTGTGCAACGATGACCGAGACTGACTGCTCCACTCTACAAAGTTCTCTAGAAAAGAGAGCAGTTCTCGGGACTCCAAGTAAGTCGAAGGAGCGGAAGGTTGCAAATGTCAAAACATCGGAAGTAAGTACTCCAAAGGAAACAAACAAGGTGAGAACCATTAAAAAGAAATTAACCGTCCCTACACAACAAGGTAATGATAAAATGGATATAGATGTAGAAACAGGTCCTCCTAAAATGAATATCTATAACGTTACAAAACAAAGAAATGTCTCGGATGAACAGAAGAGGAATCCAAGATCCTCACCATATGAAAGCGAGGACACTCACCTTCTTAACACTGAATGCAGCACAGTGATATCGGAAAAAGTATTGAGTACTCTAAATACAGATGATATGACGGATTCGGATGAAGCGATATTCGATCCTAAACCTGCTTCAGCAAGAGAAACGAATAGAAAAGAGGATAAGTGGAAGAGAGACTCAATAAGTTCAATTAAATTAGAAAAAATATTAAAAGATGGCAGGCGCTAAAAACATAATCCAATGGAACTGCAATGGTCTTATATCGCATTATCCCGAACTGAAATTACTAATATCCTCTTATTTGCCATACTGCATATCCTTACAAGAAACGCATTTAAAAGAAGACCATTCATTGTCACTACGTGGATTTAAAATTTATCGAAAAGATGCTTATACTGATGGACGAGCAAAAGGTGGAGTGGCCTTACTGATGCACCAGTCATGCATAACGGAAGAAATTGTAATTCACACCCCCCTGCAAGCCGTGGCCGCAAAGATGCTAGCACCTTATCAGATATGTATATGCTCTTTGTATCTCCCAGATTCAAATTGGAACTTACAGGATTTGCAAAATATTGTACAACAATTACCGAAGCCTTATATACTAACTGGAGATTTTAATGCGTGGAATACCCTATGGGGCTGCAATAGCACAAACAGAAAAGGTCAAACTGTTGAAAACTTTATCGATGCTGAAAATTTAACCATCATGAACACAGGTGAAATGACTCATTTTAACATAGCCACGGGAACATTTTCGGCCATAGATTTATCGATTAGCTCACCTCACCTTTGTATCCAATACACCTGGAAGCCACTAGATCTTTTATATGGAAGTGACCACTTCCCAATTATATTGACAAACTACACACCAAGCAATAGTGAAGTATATATACATAGATGGTGCCTTAGTAGAGCCGATTGGAAGGGATATCAAAAAGATATAGCCCTTCCTCCCGAATCAGATGACATTGAAGAATCGGTGCTGGGGGTCACATCTGCTATTATTGCGGCTGCAGAACGTAATATTCCAACTGCCAAAAAATACCCTAAGCTTACGGTACCGTGGTGGAATAATACTACCAAAGAGGCGGTCAATAAGAAGAAACGTGCGTTTAACAAGTACAAAAAGAATCCCACGCAGCAACACCTAATTACTTTTAAAAAACTACGTGCGGAGGCGCGGAAAACAATACGAGAATCTAAAAAGCAATACTGGGAGAAATATGTTAATACAATTACACCGGAGACTCCCACAGCAGAAGTATGGCGTAAAATAAGGAACATTAAGGGCAGACAAAACTCCACAAAAATTACAGGGCTTCAAAAGAACGGATATATCATTACAGATCCGGCAGAAATAGCGGAACATATGGCAGAGTTTTACGAGACCTCATGTAGCAGCAGCAACTATACAGAGGACTTTCGAAATGCTAAGCCGCTCCTCGAAACATCATTAGACTTCAGCTCAAATGAAGTGGATACCTACAACGTCTCCTTTACAATGTCGGAAATGCAAGAGGCGATGCGCAATGCCAATAATACTACACCAGGCCCAGACAATATACCATACAAAATGATACAGGAATTGCCGCTTGAAGCGAAAAACAGAATTCTGAAAATATATAACCGTATTTGGGAGATGGGGATATATCCCGATAAATGGAGAGAGGCACTGATCATCCCAATTTTAAAAGCAGGGAAGGACCCACTCCAGTGTGAAAGCTACAGACCCATATCACTAACTTGTTGTATGAGCAAAATTTTCGAAAAAATGGTAAATTATCGTCTCCTGTGGATACTCGAACAGAAGCAGCTATTATCAAAATATCAATGTGGTTTTCGTAAATTTCACAATACAACTGATAGCCTCTCCTTTTTTGAAAATGAAATATACAATAGCTTCGAAAAGGGTGAACACTTAACTGCGGTATTTTTAGATATATATAAGGCCTATGATACTACTTGGCGGCATGGTGTTCTCAATCAATTACACGAGTGGGGTTTCCGGGGACGTTTGCCGCTTCTTATAAAAAGTTTCTTATCGTTAAGGTTTTTTAAAGTAAGATTAAATGGAAAATTATCCTCGACCAAAATTCAAGAAACGGGAATACCACAGGGGTCGACAATAAGTGTTACCCTATTTGCAATAGCAATAAACAGTATAACAGAACAAATCCAAGAGCCAGTTCGAAGATGTCTATATGTCGATGATTTGGTTATATTTTGCTCAGGAAAAAGAATTGAACGCATAAATGAAAATCTACAGAAAACAATAAACCGATTGGTGGAGTTTTCGGAGGCGAGGGGTTTCAAATTCTCAGCGGAGAAGACAAATAGTATTCACTTCTGTAGGAAATTCCATCACAATCAGCCAGAATTACAGATAAAGAATGTGAACATCAAATACAAGGAGGTTGTACGCTACTTGGGAATCCACTTCGATAAAAAATTAACTTTCCGCCACCATATCCAAATTCTTGCAGATGAATGTAAAAAAAGAATGAACATTATGAAATGCCTATCAAACACTGCTTGGGGAGCGGACAGAGAAATTTTAATTAGTCTACACTCGAAACTTATTTTATCAAAGATAGACTATGGGTGCATTATATATTCAGGAGCAGCAAAAACACGTTTGAAAACATTAGATACCATAAATCATATTGGAATCCGATATGCGACAGGCGCATTTAGAACCACTCCAGTGCACAGCCTTTATTGTGATGCAGGAATTGCGCCCCTACAACTACGACGCGAAAAGATATTACTCAACTACATAGCAGACTTGAAGGCAAAACCAAGACACATAACTTATAAAACCTTTTTCGATACAATAGATACTATTCAACCTGAAAAATATAATCGACCATCGTCAGCCCGTTCATCAGCTCGGAAGGCTCATTCACTGCTAGAAAAATATAATCTAAATATCAACTCCATTTATGCCTGTGAATTATACGACACTCCTCCGTGGCTACTAACAGAAATAAAAGTCAAAGAAGAACTGACAAACTACAAGAAAAGCGAAACAAACAGTATAATTTACCAAGAAATTTTACAAGACGAAATTCACAGACACTATGAACCAGAAGTTATATATACAGATGGCTCAAAAACCGGTGAAGGTGTAGCATGCGCTATACATACTAGTGCACAGACACTGTCGTGGTCACTGCCGAAGGAAATGAGCATAGTTTCAGCGGAGCTGCATGCCATATGGCAGGCCTTAAGGTACTCGGCAAACAATATTCAGCCAAACGCGACCATTATTATTTGTACAGATTCGCAAAGCGCAATTAGTCAAATACAGAACGTATATACGACCGACCACACAACATACAGAATCATCATGATGATACACGAAATAATAATAACTGGCAAACAAATCTTTCTAATGTGGGTACCGGGTCACATGAACATAAGAGGAAATGAGGAAGCTGATAAGGCTGCAAGAGCTGCAACCCGATATGACATCAGCGAAAAGCAAATAAGTGTCCGAGATATGAAAACATATATAAAACACCTTCATACACAGCAGTGGCAGGAACTATGGAATCACACTACGTCACATATGAAGCAAATAAAACCAACTGTGCACAAATGGTATATGCCGAGAGGATTAACCAGGAAAGAACAAACAGTGATCACCAGACTAAGACTGGGACACACATATTACACATCCGCCCACTTACTCAAAAAAGAACCGATGCCACACTGTAATACTTGCAAAACACAATTAACAGTTAAACATATAATAGAGGAATGTAAGGACTTTGAATCGCAAAGGAAAAGATATCAGCTACCGTCAACGATTACGGAAGCACTAGCAAATGCCGATAACATAATTAAGGACCATACAATACCATACATTAAACAAATAGGTTTACTGACAAAAATATAAACAGCAAAAATCAAGTTTAGTTTATGTTTAGTTTATTTTTTATTAGTTTATTTCGTCCTGATTTTTTCTTTTAATCAATCATTAATTAGTATTAGTATTAAAGTTATTATAGATTCAATTGCGATTAGCGCTTATTAGAATTATACAGATTACATAAAGCGCAGTTTAACGAATATAAGCGCAACATAGGGCCAATGGTCATAGCAATCGAGGCCCTTAGAAACTAAATCAAATCAAATCAAATCAAATCGTGCAAAACGAGCAAAATTGTTCATTGTGGTGTTGAATTGTGCTCAGTTATGATAACTTAACATGACTAGATAGTACAGAGTCGGATTACAGCGGATATGTGCGAATTAGAGGCTGAACCGTTCGAAAATGAGCATAATTCGTTCAAAACGAGCAAAATTGTTCATTGTGGTGTTGAATTGTGCTCAGTTACGATAACTTAACATGACTGGATAGTACAGAGTCGAATTACAGCGGATATGTGCGAATTAGAGGCTGAATCGTGCGAACATGAGCATAATTCGTGCAAAACGAGCAAAATTGTTCATTGTGGTGTCGAATTGTGCTCAGATAGGATAACTTAACATAACTAGATAGTACAGAGTCGAATTACAGCGGATATGTGCGAATTAGAGGCTGAATCGTTCGAAAATGAGCAAAATTCGTTCAAAACGAGCAAAATTCGTGCAAAACGAGCAAAATTGTTCATTGTGGTGTTGAATTGTGCTCAGTTACGATAACTTAACATGACTGGATAGTACAGAGTCGAATTACAGCGGATATGTGCGAATTAGAGGCTGAATCGTGCGAAAATGAGCATAATTCGTGCAAAACGAGCAAAATTGTTCATTGTGGTGTTGAATTGTGCTCAGATAGGATAACTTAACATAACTAGATAGTACAGAGTCGAATTACAGCGGATATGTGCGGATTAGAGGCTGAATCGTGCGAAAATGAGCATAATTCGTGCAAAACGAGCAAAATTGTTCATTGTGGTGTCGAATTGTGCTCAGTTACGATAACTTAACATAACTAGATAGTACAGGGTCGAATTACAGCGGATATGTGCGAATTAGAGGCTGAATCGTGCGAAAATGAGCATAATTCGTTCAAAACGAGCAAAATTGTTCATTGTGGTGTGGAATTGTGCTCAGTTACGATAACTTAACATGACTAGATAGTACAGAGTCGGATTACAGCGGATATGTGCGAATTAGAGGCTGAATCGTTCGAAAATGAGCATAATTCGTTCAAAACGAGCAAAATTGTTCATTGTGGTGTTGAATTGTGCTCAGTTACGATAACTTAACATGACTGGATAGTACAGAGTCGAATTACAGCGGATATGTGCGAATTAGAGGCTGAATCGTGCGAACATGAGCATAATTCGTGCAAAACGAGCAAAATTGTTCATTGTGGTGTCGAATTGTGCTCAGATAGGATAACTTAACATAACTAGATAGTACAGAGTCGAATTACAGCGGATATGTGCGAATTAGCGGCTGAATCGTGCGAAAATGAGCATAATTCGTTCATTACGAGCAAAATTGTTCATTGTGGTGTCGAATTGTGCTCAGTTACGATAACTTAACATAACTAGATAGTACAGAGTCGAATTACAGCGGATATGTGCGAATTAGCGGCTGAATCGTGCGAAAATGAGCATAATTCGTTCATTACGAGCAAAATTGTTCATTGTGGTGTCGAATTGTGCTCAGTTACGATAACTTAACATAACTAGATAGTACAGAGTCGAATTACAGTGGATATGTGCGAATTAGAGGCTGAATCGTTCGAAAATGAGCAAAATTCGTTCAAAACGAGCAAAATTCGTGCAAAACGAGCAAAATTGTTCATTGTGGTGTTGAATTGTGCTCAGTTACGATAACTTAACATGACTAGATAGTACAGAGTCAAATTACAGCGGATATGTGCGAATTAGAGGCTGAATCGTGCGAAAATGAGCACAATTCGTTCAAAACGAGTAAAATTGTTCATTGTGGTGTTGAATTGTGCTCAGTTACGATAACTTAACATGACTAGATAGTACAGAGTCGGATTACAGCGGATATGTGCGAATTAGAGGCTGAATCGTGCGAAAATGAGCATAATTCGTGCAAAACGAGCAAAATTGTTCATTGTGGTGTCGAATTGTGCTCACATAGGATAACATAACATAACTAGATAGTACAGAGTCGAATTACAGCGGATATGTGCGAATTAGAGGCTGAATCGTGCGAAAATGAGCATAATTCGTGCAAAACGAGCAAAATTGTTCATTGTGGTGTCGAATTGTGCTCACATAGGATAACATAACATAACTAGATAGTACAGAGTCGAAATACAGCGGATATGTGCGAATTAGAGGCTGAATCGTTCGAAAATGAGCAAAATTCGTTCAAAACGAGCAAAATTCGTACAAAACGAGCAAAATTGTTCATTGTGGTGTTGAATTGTGCTCAGATAGGATAACTTAACATAACTAGATAGTACAGAGTGGAATTACAGCGGATATGTGCGAATTAGAGGCTGAATCGTGCGAAAATGAGCATAATTCGTGCAAAACGAGCAAAATTGTTCATTGTGGTGTCGAATTGTGCTCAGATAGGATAACTTAACATAACTAGATAGTACAGAGTCGAATTACAGCGGATATGTGCGAATTAGAGGCTGAATCGTTCGAAAATGAGCAAAATTCGTTCAAAACGAGCAAAATTCGTGCAAAACGAGCAAAATTGTTCATTGTGGTGTCGAATTGTGCTCAGTTACGACAACTTAACATAACTAGATAGTACAGAGTCGAATTACAGCGGATATGTGCGAATTAGAGGCTGAATCGTGCGAAAATGAGCATAATTCGTTCATTACGAGCAAAATTGTTCATTGTGGTGTCGAATTGTGCTCAGTTACGATAACTTAACATAACTAGATAGTACAGAGTCGAATTACAGCGGATATGTGCGAATTAGAGGCTGAATCGTGCGAAAATGAGCATAATTCGTGCAAAACGAGCAAAATTGTTCATTGTGGTGTCGAATTGTGCTCAGATAGGATAACTTAACATAACTAGATAGTACAGAGTCGAAATACAGCGGATATGTGCGAATTAGAGGCTGAATCGTTCGAAAATGAGCAAAATTCGTTCAAAACGAGCAAAATTCGTGCAAAACTAGCAAAATTGTTCATTGTGGTGTTGAATTGTGCTCAGTTACGATAACTTAACATGACTAGATTGTACAGAGTCGAATTACAGCGGATATGTGCGAATTAGAGGCTGAACCGTTCGAAAATGAGCATAATTCGTTCAAAACGAGCAAAATTGTTCATTGTGGTGTTGAATTGTGCTCAGTTACGATAACTTAACATGACTGGATAGTACAGAGTCGAATTACAGCGGATATGTGCGAATTAGAGGCTGAATCGTGCGAACATGATCATAATTCGTGCAAAACGAGCAAAATTGTTCATTGTGGTGTCGAATTGTGCTCAGATAGGATAACTTAACATAACTAGATAGTACAGAGTCGAATTACAGCGGATATGTGCGAATTAGAGGCTGAATCGTTCGAAAATGAGCAAAATTCGTTCAAAACGAGCAAAATTCGTGCAAAACGAGCAAAATTGTTCATTGTGGTGTTGAATTGTGCTCAGTTACGATAACTTAACATGACTAGATAGTACAGAGTCAAATTACAGCGGATATGTGCGAATTAGAGGCTGAATCGTGCGAAAATGAGCACAATTCGTTCAAAACGAGTAAAATTGTTCATTGTGGTGTTGAATTGTGCTCAGTTACGATAACTTAACATGACTAGATAGTACAGAGTCGGATTACAGCGGATATGTGCGAATTAGAGGCTGAATCGTTCGAAAATGAGCATAATTCGTTCAAAACGAGCAAAATTGTTCATTGTGGTTTGAATTGTGCTCAGTTACGATAACTTAACATGACTGGATAGTACAGAGTCGAATTACAGCGGATATGTGCGAATTAGAGGCTGAATCGTGCGAAAATGAGCATAATTCGTGCAAAACGAGCAAAATTGTTCATTGTGGTGTTGAATTGTGCTCAGATAGGATAACTTAACATAACTAGATAGTACAGAGTCGAATTACAGCGGATATGTGCGGATTAGAGGCTGAATCGTGCGAAAATGAGCATAATTCGTGCAAAACGAGCAAAATTGTTCATTGTGGTGTCGAATTGTGCTCAGATATGATAACTTAACATAACTAGATAGTACAGAGTCGAATTACAGCGGATATGTGCGAATTAGAGGCTGAATCGTGCGAAATTGAGCATAATTCGTGCAAAACGAGCAAAATTGTTCATTGCGGTGTCGAATTGTGCTCAGATAGGATAACTTAACATAACTAGATAGTACAGAGTCGAATTACAGCGGATATGTGCGAATTAGAGGCTGAATCGTGCGAAAATGAGCATAATTCGTTCATTACGAGCAAAATTGTTCATTGTGGTGTCGAATTGTGCTCAGTTACGATAACTTAACATAACTAGATAGTACAGAGTCGAATTACAGCGGATATGTGCGAATTAGAGGCTGAATCGTGCGAAAATGAGCATAATTCGTTCAAAACGAGCAAAATTGTTCATTGTGGTGTTGAATTGTGCTCAGTTACGATAACTTAACATGACTAGATAGTACAGAGTCGGATTACAGCGGATATGTGCGAATTAGAGGCGGAATCGTTCGAAAATGAGCATAATTCGTGCAAAACGAGCAAAATTGTTCATTGTGGTGTCGAATTGTGCTCAGATAGGATAACTTAACCTAACTAGATAGTACAGAGTCGAATTACAGCGGATATGTGCGAATTAGAGGCTGAATCGTGCGAAATTGAGCAAAATTCGTTCAAAACGAGCAAAATTCGTACAAAACGAGCAAAATTGTTCATTGTGGTGTTGAATTGTGCTCAGATAGGATAACTTAACATAACTAGATAGTACAGAGTCGAATTACAGCGGATATGTGCGAATTAGAGGCTGAATCGTGCGAAATTGAGCATAATTCGTGCAAAACGAGCAAAATTGTTCATTGTGGTGTCGAATTGTGCTCAGATAGGATAACTTAACATAACTAGATAGTACAGAGTCGAATTACAGCGGATATGTGCGAATTAGAGGCTGAATCGTGCGAAAATGAGCATAATTCGTTCATTACGAGCAAAATTGTTCATTGTGGTGTCGAATTGTGCTCAGTTACGATAACTTAACATAACTAGATAGTACAGAGTCGAATTACAGCGGATATGTGCGAATTAGAGGCTGAATCGTGCGAAAATGAGCATAATTTGTGCAAAACGAGCAAAATTGTTCATTGTGGTGTCGAATTGTGCTCAGATAGGATAACTTAACATAACTAGATAGTACAGAGTCGAAATACAGCGGATATGAGCGAATTAGAGGCTGAATCGTTCGAAAATGAGCAAAATTCGTTCAAAACGAGCAAAATTCGTGCAAAACGAGCAAAATTGTTCATTGTGGTGTTGAATTGTGCTCAGTTACGATAACTTAACATGACTAGATAGTACAGAGTCAAATTACAGCGGATATGTGCGGATTAGAGGCTGAATCGTGCGAAAATGAGCATAATTCGTTCATTACGAGCAAAATTGTTCATTGTGGTGTCGAATTGTGCTCAGTTACGATAACTTAACATAACTAGATAGTACAGAGTCGAATTACAGCGGATATGTGCGAATTAGAGGCTGAATCGTGCGAACATGAGCATAATTCGTGCAAAACGAGCAAAATTGTTCATTGTGGTGTCGAATTGTGCTCAGATAGGATAACTTAACATAACTAGATAGTACAGAGTCGAATTACAGCGGATATGTGCGAATTAGAGGCTGAATCGTTCGAAAATGAGCAAAATTCGTTCAAAACGAGCAAAATTCGTGCAAAACGAGCAAAATTGTTCATTGTGGTGTTGAATTGTGCTCAGTTACGATAACTTAACATGACTGGATAGTACAGAGTCGAATTACAGCGGATATGTGCGAATTAGAGGCTGAATCGTGCGAAAATGAGCATAATTCGTGCAAAACGAGCAAAATTGTTCATTGTGGTGTTGAATTGTGCTCAGATAGGATAACTTAACATAGCTAGATAGTACAGAGTCGAATTACAGCGGATATGTGCGGATTAGAGGCTGAATCGTGCGAAAATGAGCATAATTCGTGCAAAACGAGCAAAATTGTTCATTGTGGTGTCGAATTGTGCTCAGATAGGATAACATAACATAACTAGATAGTACAGAGTCGAATTACAGCGGATATGTGCGAATTAGAGGCTGAATCGTGCGAAATTGAGCATAATTCGTGCAAAACGAGCAAAATTGTTCATTGCGGTGTCGAATTGTGCTCAGATAGGATAACTTAACATAACTAGATAGTACAGAGTCGAATTACAGCGGATATGTGCGAATTAGAGGCTGAATCGTGCGAAAATGAGCATAATTCGTTCATTACGAGCAAAATTGTTCATTGTGGTGTCGAATTGTGCTCAGTTACGATAACTTAACATAACTAGATAGTACAGGGTCGAATTACAGCGGATATGTGCGAATTAGAGGCTGAATCGTGCGAAAATGAGCATAATTCGTTCAAAACGAGCAAAATTGTTCATTGTGGTGTTGAATTGTGCTCAGTTACGATAACCTAACATGACTAGATAGTACAGAGTCGGATTACAGCGGATATGTGCGAATTAGAGGCTGAATCGTTCGAAAATGAGCATAATTCGTTCAAAACGAGCAAAATTGTTCATTGTGGTGTTGAATTGTGCTCAGTTACGATAACTTAACATGACTGGATAGTACAGAGTCGAATTACAGCGGATATGTGCGAATTAGAGGCTGAATCGTGCGAACATGAGCATAATTCGTGCAAAACGAGCAAAATTGTTCATTGTGGTGTCGAATTGTGCTCAGATAGGATAACTTAACATAACTAGATAGTACAGAGTCGAATTACAGCGGATATGTGCGAATTAGCGGCTGAATCGTGCGAAAATGAGCATAATTCGTTCATTACGAGCAAAATTGTTCATTGTGGTGTCGAATTGTGCTCAGTTACGATAACTTAACATAACTAGATAGTACAGAGTCGAATTACAGCGGATATGTGCGAATTAGCGGCTGAATCGTGCGAAAATGAGCATAATTCGTTCATTACGAGCAAAATTGTTCATTGTGGTGTCGAATTGTGCTCAGTTACGATAACTTAACATAACTAGATAGTACAGAGTCGAATTACAGTGGATATGTGCGAATTAGAGGCTGAATCGTTCGAAAATGAGCAAAATTCGTTCAAAACGAGCAAAATTCGTGCAAAACGAGCAAAATTGTTCATTGTGGTGTTGAATTGTGCTCAGTTACGATAACTTAACATGACTAGATAGTACAGAGTCAAATTACAGCGGATATGTGCGAATTAGAGGCTGAATCGTGCGAAAATGAGCACAATTCGTTCAAAACGAGTAAAATTGTTCATTGTGGTGTTGAATTGTGCTCAGTTACGATAACTTAACATGACTAGATAGTACAGAGTCGGATTACAGCGGATATGTGCGAATTAGAGGCTGAATCGTGCGAAAATGAGCATAATTCGTTCATTACGAGCAAAATTGTTCATTGTGGTGTCGAATTGTGCTCAGTTACGATAACTTAACATAACTAGATAGTACAGAGTCGAATTACAGCGGATATGTGCGAATTAGAGGCTGAATCGTGCGAAAATGAGCATAATTCGTGCAAAACGAGCAAAATTGTTCATTGTGGTGTCGAATTGTGCTCAGATAGGATAACTTAACATAACTAGATAGTACAGAGTCGAAATACAGCGGATATGTGCGAATTAGAGGCTGAATCGTTCGAAAATGAGCAAAACTCGTTCAAAACGAGCAAAATTCGTGCAAAACGAGCAAAATTGTTCATTGTGGTGTTGAATTGTGCTCAGTTACGATAACTTAACATGACTAGATAGTACAGAGTCAAATTACAGCGGATATGTGCGAATTAGAGGCTGAATCGTGCGAAAATGAGCATAATTCGTTCATTACGAGCAAAATTGTTCATTGTGGTGTCGAATTGTGCTCAGTTACGATAACTTAACATAACTAGATAGTACAGAGTCGAATTACAGCGGATATGTGCGAATTAGCGGCTGAATCGTGCGAAAATGAGCATAATTCGTTCATTACGAGCAAAATTGTTCATTGTGGTGTCGAATTGTGCTCAGTTACGATAACTTAACATAACTAGATAGTACAGAGTCGAATTACAGTGGATATGTGCGAATTAGAGGCTGAATCGTTCGAAAATGAGCAAAATTCGTTCAAAACGAGCAAAATTCGTGCAAAACGAGCAAAATTGTTCATTGTGGTGTTGAATTGTGCTCAGTTACGATAACTTAACATGACTAGATAGTACAGAGTCAAATTACAGCGGATATGTGCGAATTAGAGGCTGAATCGTGCGAAAATGAGCACAATTCGTTCAAAACGAGTAAAATTGTTCATTGTGGTGTTGAATTGTGCTCAGTTACGATAACTTAACATGACTAGATAGTACAGAGTCGGATTACAGCGGATATGTGCGAATTAGAGGCTGAATCGTGCGAAAATGAGCATAATTCGTGCAAAACGAGCAAAATTGTTCATTGTGGTGTCGAATTGTGCTCACATAGGATAACATAACATAACTAGATAGTACAGAGTCGAATTACAGCGGATATGTGCGAATTAGAGGCTGAATCGTGCGAAAATGAGCATAATTCGTGCAAAACGAGCAAAATTGTTCATTGTGGTGTCGAATTGTGCTCACATAGGATAACATAACATAACTAGATAGTACAGAGTCGAAATACAGCGGATATGTGCGAATTAGAGGCTGAATCGTTCGAAAATGAGCAAAATTCGTTCAAAACGAGCAAAATTCGTACAAAACGAGCAAAATTGTTCATTGTGGTGTTGAATTGTGCTCAGATAGGATAACTTAACATAACTAGATAGTACAGAGTGGAATTACAGCGGATATGTGCGAATTAGAGGCTGAATCGTGCGAAAATGAGCATAATTCGTGCAAAACGAGCAAAATTGTTCATTGTGGTGTCGAATTGTGCTCAGATAGGATAACTTAACATAACTAGATAGTACAGAGTCGAATTACAGCGGATATGTGCGAATTAGAGGCTGAATCGTTCGAAAATGAGCAAAATTCGTTCAAAACGAGCAAAATTCGTGCAAAACGAGCAAAATTGTTCATTGTGGTGTCGAATTGTGCTCAGTTACGATAACTTAACATAACTAGATAGTACAGAGTCGAATTACAGCGGATATGTGCGAATTAGAGGCTGAATCGTGCGAAAATGAGCATAATTCGTTCATTACGAGCAAAATTGTTCATTGTGGTGTCGAATTGTGCTCAGTTACGATAACTTAACATAACTAGATAGTACAGAGTCGAATTACAGCGGATATGTGCGAATTAGAGGCTGAATCGTGCGAAAATGAGCATAATTCGTGCAAAACGAGCAAAATTGTTCATTGTGGTGTCGAATTGTGCTCAGATAGGATAACTTAACATAACTAGATAGTACAGAGTCGAAATACAGCGGATATGTGCGAATTAGAGGCTGAATCGTTCGAAAATGAGCAAAACTCGTTCAAAACGAGCAAAATTCGTGCAAAACTAGCAAAATTGTTCATTGTGGTGTTGAATTGTGCTCAGTTACGATAACTTAACATGACTAGATTGTACAGAGTCGAATTACAGCGGATATGTGCGAATTAGAGGCTGAACCGTTCGAAAATGAGCATAATTCGTTCAAAACGAGCAAAATTGTTCATTGTGGTGTTGAATTGTGCTCAGTTACGATAACTTAACATGACTGGATAGTACAGAGTCGAATTACAGCGGATATGTGCGAATTAGAGGCTGAATCGTGCGAACATGAGCATAATTCGTGCAAAACGAGCAAAATTGTTCATTGTGGTGTCGAATTGTGCTCAGATAGGATAACTTAACATAACTAGATAGTACAGAGTCGAATTACAGCGGATATGTGCGAATTAGAGGCTGAATCGTTCGAAAATGAGCAAAATTCGTTCAAAACGAGCAAAATTCGTGCAAAACGAGCAAAATTGTTCATTGTGGTGTTGAATTGTGCTCAGTTACGATAACTTAACATGACTAGATAGTACAGAGTCAAATTACAGCGGATATGTGCGAATTAGAGGCTGAATCGTGCGAAAATGAGCACAATTCGTTCAAAACGAGTAAAATTGTTCATTGTGGTGTTGAATTGTGCTCAGTTACGATAACTTAACATGACTAGATAGTACAGAGTCGGATTACAGCGGATATGTGCGAATTAGAGGCTGAATCGTTCGAAAATGAGCATAATTCGTTCAAAACGAGCAAAATTGTTCATTGTGGTTTGAATTGTGCTCAGTTACGATAACTTAACATGACTGGATAGTACAGAGTCGAATTACAGCGGATATGTGCGAATTAGAGGCTGAATCGTGCGAAAATGAGCATAATTCGTGCAAAACGAGCAAAATTGTTCATTGTGGTGTCGAATTGTGCTCAGATAGGATAACTTAACATAACTAGATAGTACAGAGTCGAATTACAGCGGATATGTGCGAATTAGAGGCTGAATCGTGCGAAATTGAGCATAATTCGTGCAAAACGAGCAAAATTGTTCATTGCGGTGTCGAATTGTGCTCAGATAGGATAACTTAACATAACTAGATAGTACAGAGTCGAATTACAGCGGATATGTGCGAATTAGAGGCTGAATCGTGCGAAAATGAGCATAATTCGTTCATTACGAGCAAAATTGTTCATTGTGGTGTCGAATTGTGCTCAGTTACGATAACTGAACATAACTAGATAGTACAGAGTCGAATTACAGCGGATATGTGCGAATTAGAGGCTGAATCGTGCGAAAATGAGCATAATTCGTGCAAAACGAGCAAAATTGTTCATTGCGGTGTCGAATTGTGCTCAGATAGGATAACTTAACATAACTAGATAGTACAGAGTCGAATTACAGCGGATATGTGCGAATTAGAGGCTGAATCGTGCGAAAATGAGCAAAATTCGTTCAAAACGAGCAAAATTCGTGCAAAACGAGCAAAATTGTTCATTGTGGTGTCAAATTGTGCTCAGTTACGATAACATAACATAACTAGATAGTACAGAGTCGAATTACAGCGGATATGTGCGAATTAGAGGCTGAATCGTGCGAAAATGAGCATAATTCGTTCATTACGAGCAAAATTGTTCATTGTGGTGACGAATTGTGCTCAGTTACGATAACTTAAAGTGACTAGATAGTACAGAGTCGAATTACAGCGGATATGTGCGAATTAGAGGCTGAATCTTGCGAAAATGAGCATAATTCGTGCAAAACGAGCAAAATTGTTCATTGTGGTGTCGAATTGTGCTCAGTTACGATAACTTAACATAACTAGATAGCACAGAGTCGAATTACAGCGGATATGTGCGAATTAGAGGCTGAATCGTTCGAAAATGAGCAAAATTCGTTCAAAACGAGCAAAATTCGTGCAAAACGAGCAAAATTGTTCATTGTGGTGTTGAATTGTGCTCAGATAGGATAACTTAACATAACTAGATAGTACAGAGTCGAATTACAGCGGATATGTGCGAATTAGAGGCTGAATCGTGCGAAAATGAGCATAATTCGTTCATTACGAGCAAAAATGTTCATTGTGGTGTCGAATTGTGCTCAGATAGGATAACTTAACATAACTAGATAGTACAGAGTCGAATTACAGCGGATATGTGCGAATTAGAGGCTGAATCGTGCGAAATTGAGCATAATTCGTGCAAAACGAGCAAAATTGTTCATTGCGGTGTCGAATTGTGCTCAGATAGGATAACTTAACATAACTAGATAGTACAGAGTCGAATTACAGCGGATATGTGCGAATTAGAGGCTGAATCGTGCGAAAATGAGCATAATTCGTTCATTACGAGCAAAATTGTTCATTGTGGTGTCGAATTGTGCTCAGTTACGATAACTTAACATAACTAGATAGTACAGAGTCGAATTACAGCGGATATGTGCGAATTAGAGGCTGAATCGTGCGAAAATGAGCATAATTCGTTCAAAACGAGCAAAATTGTTCATTGTGGTGTTGAATTGTGCTCAGTTACGATAACTTAACATGACTGGATAGTACAGAGTCGAATTACAGCGGATATGTGCGAATTAGAGGCTGAATCGTGCGAACATGAGCATAATTCGTGCAAAACGAGCAAAATTGTTCATTGTGGTGTCGAATTGTGCTCAGATAGGATAACTTAACATAACTAGATAGTACAGAGTCGAATTACAGCGGATATGTGCGAATTAGAGGCTGAATCGTTCGAAAATGAGCAAAATTCGTTCAAAACGAGCAAAATTCGTGCATAACGAGCAAAATTGTTCATTGTGGTGTTGAATTGTGCTCAGATAGGATAACTTAACATAACTAGGTAGTACAGAGTCGAATTACAGCGGATATGTGCGAATTAGAGGCTGAATCGTGCGAAAATGAGCATAATTCGTTCATTACGAGCAAAATTGTTCATTGTGGTGTCGAATTGTGCTCAGTTACGATAACTCAACATAACTAGATAGTACAGAGTCGAATTACAGCGGATATGTGCGAATTAGAGGCTGAATCGTGCGAAAATGAGCATAATTCGTGCAAAACGAGCAAAATTGTTCATTGTGGTGTCGAATTGTGCTCAGATAGGATAACTTAACCTAACTAGATAGTACAGAGTCGAATTACAGCGGATATGTGCGAATTAGAGGCTGAATCGTTCGAAAATGAGCAAAATTCGTTCAAAACGAGCAAAATTCGTGCAAAACGAGCAAAATTGTTCATTGTGGTGTTGAATTGTGCTCAGATAGGATAACTTAACATAACTAGATAGTACAGAGTCGAATTACAGCGGATATGTGCGAATTAGAGGCTGAATCGTGCGAAAATGAGCATAATTCGTTCATTACGAGCAAAATTGTTCATTGTGGTGTCGAATTGTGCTCAGTTACAATAACTGAACATAACTAGATAGTACAGAGTCGAATTACAGCGGATATGTGCGAATTAGAGGCTGAATCGTGCGAAAATGAGCATAATTCGTGCAAAACGAGCAAAATTGGTCATTGTGGTGTCGAATTGTGCTCAGATAGGATAACTTAACATAACTAGATAGTACAGAGTCGAATTACAGCGGATATGTGCGAATTAGAGGCTGAATCGTGCGAACATGAGCATAATTCGTGCAAAACGAGCAAAATTGTTCATTGTGGTGTTGAATTGTGCTCAGATAGGATAACTTAACATAACTAGATAGTACAGAGACGAAATACAGCGGATATGTGCGAATTAGAGGCTGAATTGTTCGAAAATGAGCAAAATTCGTTCAAAACGAGCAAAATTCGTGCAAAACGAGCAAAATTGTTCATTGTGGTGTTGAATTGTGCTCAGATAGGATAATTTAACATAACTAGATAGTACAGAGTCGAATTACAGCGGATATGTGCGAATTAGAGGCTGAATCGTGCGAAAATGAGCATAATTCGTGCAAAACGAGCAAAATTGTTCATTGTGGTGTCGAATTGTGCTCAGATAGGATAACTTAACCTAACTAGATAGTACAGAGTCGAATTACAGCGGATATGTGCGAATTAGAGGCTGAATCGTGCGAAAATGAGCATAATTCGTTCATTACGAGCAAAATTGTTCATTGTGGTGTCGAATTGTGCTCAGTTACGATAACTGAATATAACTAGATAGTACAGAGTCGAATTACAGCGGATATGTGCGAATTAGAGGCTGAATCGTGCGAAAATGAGCATAATTCGTTCATTACGAGCAAAATTGTTCATTGTGGTGTCGAATTGTGCTCAGTTACGATAACTTAACATAACCAGATAGTACAGAGTAGAATTACAGCGGATATGTGCGAATTAGAGGCTGAATCGTGCGAAAATGAGCATAATTCGTTCATTACGAGCAAAATTGTTCATTGTGGTGTCGAATTGTGCTCAGTTACGATAACTTAACATAACTAGATAGTACAGAGTCGAATTACAGCGGATATGTGCGAATTAGAGGCTGAATCGTGCGAAAATGAGCATAATTCGTGCAAAACGAGCAAAATTGTTCATTGTGGTGTGGAATTGTGCTCAGATAGGATAACTTAACCTAACTAGATAGTACAGAGTCGAATTACAGCGGATATGTGCGAATTAGAGGCTGAATCGTTCGAAAATGAGCAAAATTCGTTCAAAACGAGCAAAATTCGTGCATAACGAGCAAAATTGTTCATTGTGGTGTTGAATTGTGCTCAGATAGGATAACTTAACATAACTAGATAGTACAGAGTCGAATTACAGCGGATATGTGCGAATTAGAGGCTGAATCGTGCGAAAATGAGCATAATTCGTTCATTACGAGCAAAATTGTTCATTGTGGTGTCGAATTGTGCTCAGTTACGATAACTGAACATAACTAGATAGTACAGAGTCGAATTACAGCGGATATGTGCGAATTAGAGGCTGAATCGTGCGAAAATGAGCATAATTCGTGCAAAACGAGCAAAATTGTTCATTGTGGAGTCGAATTGTGCTCAGATAGGATAACTTAACATAACTAGATAGTACAGAGTCGAATTACAGCGGATATGTGCGAATTAGAGGCTGAATCGTTCGAAAATGAGCAAAATTCGTTCAAAACGAGCAAAATTCGTGCAAAACGAGCAAACTTGTTCATTGTGGTGTTGAATTGTGCTCAGACAGGATAACTTAGCACAACTAGACAGTACAGAGTCGAATTACAGCGGATATGTGCGAATTAGAGGCTGAATCGTGCGAAAATGAGCATAATTCGTTCAAAACGAGCAAAATTGTTCATTGTGGTGTTGAATTGTGCTCAGTTACGATAACTTAACATGACTGGATAGTACAGAGTCGAATTACAGCGGATATGTGCGAATTAGAGGCTGAATCGTGCGAAAATGAGCATAATTCGTGCAAAACGAGCAAAATTGTTCATTGTGGTGTTGAATTGTGCTCAGATAGGATAACTTAACATAACTAGATACTACAGAGTCGAATTACAGCGGATATGTGCGAATTAGAGGCTGAATCGTGCGAACATGAGCATAATTCGTGCAAAACGAGCAAAATTGTTCATTGTGGTGTTGAATTGTGCTCAGATAGGATAACTTAACATAACTAGATAGTACAGAGTCGAATTACAGCGGATATGTGCGAATTAGAGGCTGAATCGTGCGAAAATGAGCATAATTCGTGCAAAACGAGCAAAATTGTTCATTGTGGTGTCGAATTGTGCTCACATAGGATAACTTAACATAACTAGATAGTACAGAGACGAAATACAGCGGATATGTGCGAATTAGAGGCTGAATTGTTCGAAAATGAGCAAAATTCGTTCAAAACGAGCAAAATTCGTGCAAAACGAGCAAAATTGTTCATTGTGGTGTTGAATTGTGCTCAGATAGGATAATTTAACATAACTAGATAGTACAGAGTCGAATTACAGCGGATATGTGCGAATTAGAGGCTGAATCGTGCGAAAATGAGCATAATTCGTGCAAAACGAGCAAAATTGTTCATTGTGGTGTCGAATTGTGCTCACATAGGATAACCTAACATAACTAGATAGTACAGAGTCGAAATACAGCGGATATGTGCGAATTAGAGGCTGAATCGTTCGAAAATGAGCAAAATTCGTTCAAAACGAGCAAAATTCGTGCAAAACGAGCAAAATTGTTCATTGTGGTGTCGAATTGTGCTCAGTGACGATAACTTAACATAACTAGATAGTACAGAGTCGAATTACAGCGGATATGTGCGAATTAGAGGCTGAATCGTTCGAAAATGAGCAAAATTCGTTCAAAACGAGCAAAATTCGTGCAAAACGAGCAAAATTGTTCATTGTGGTGTTGAATTGTGCTCAGATAGGATAACTTAACATAACTAGATAGTACAGAGTCGAATTACAGCGGATATGTGCGAATTAGAGGCTGAATCGTGCGAAAATGAGCATAATTCGTTCATTACGAGCAAAATTGTTCATTGTGGTGTCGAATTGTGCTCAGTGACGATAACTTAACATAACTAGATAGTACAGAGTCGAATTACAGCGGATATGTGCGAATTAGAGGCTGAATCGTTCGAAAATGAGCAAAATTCGTTCAAAACGAGCAAAATTCGTGCAAAACGAGCAAAATTGTTCATTGTGGTGTTGAATTGTGCTCAGATAGGATAACTTAACATAACTAGATAGTACAGAGCCGAATTACAGCGGATATGTGCGAATTAGAGGCTGAATCGTGCGAAAATGAGCATAATTCGTTCATTACGAGCAAAATTGTTCATTGTGGTGTCGAATTGTGCTCACATAGGATAACCTAACATAACTAGATAGTACAGAGTCGAAATACAGCGGATATGTGCGAATTAGAGGCTGAATCGTTCGAAAATGAGCAAAATTCGTTCAAAACGAGCAAAATTCGTGCAAAACGAGCAAAATTGTTCATTGTGGTGTCGAATTGTGCTCAGTGACGATAACTTAACATAACTAGATAGTACAGAGTCGAATTAGAGCGGATATGTGCGAATTAGAGGCTGAATCGTTCGAAAATGAGCAAAATTCGTTCAAAACGAGCAAAATTCGTGCAAAACGAGCAAAATTGTTCATTGTGGTGTTGAATTGTGCTCAGATAGGATAACTTAACATAACTAGATAGTACAGAGTCGAATTACAGCGGATATGTGCGAATTAGAGGCTGAATCGTGCGAAAATGAGCATAATTCGTTCATTACGAGCAAAATTGTTCATTGTGGTGTCGAATTGTGCTCAGTGACGATAACTTAACATAACTAGATAGTACAGAGTCGAATTACAGCGGATATGTGCGAATTAGAGGCTGAATCGTTCGAAAATGAGCAAAATTCGTTCAAAACGAGCAAAATTCGTGCAAAACGAGCAAAATTGTTCATTGTGGTGTTGAATTGTGCTCAGATAGGATAACTTAACATAACTAGATAGTACAGAGCCGAATTACAGCGGATATGTGCTAATTAGAGGCTGAATCGTGCGAAAATGAGCATAATTCGTTCATTACGAGCAAAATTGTTCATTGTGGTGTCGAATTGTGCTCAGTTACGATAACTGAATATAACTAGATAGTACAGAGTCGAATTACAGCGGATATGTGCGAATTAGAGGCTGAATCGTGCGAAAATGAGCATAATTCGTGCAAAACGTGCAAAATTGTTCATTGTGGTGTCGAATTGTGCTCAGATAGGATAACTTAACATAACTAGATAGTACAGAGTCGAATTACAGCGGATATGTGCGAATTAGAGGCTGAATCGTTCGAAAATGAGCAAAATTCGTTCAAAACGAGCAAAATTCGTGCAAAACGAGCAAAATTGTTCATTGTGGTGTTGAATTGTGCTCAGACAGGATAACTTAGCATAACTAGACAGTACAGAGTCGAATTACAGCGGATATGTGCGAATTAGAGGCTGAATCGTGCGAAAATGAGCATAATTCGTTCAAAACGAGCAAAATTGTTCATTGTGGTGTTGAATTGTGCTCAGTTACGATAACTTAACATGACTGGATAGTACAGAGTCGAATTACAGCGGATATGTGCGAATTAGAGGCTGAATCGTGCGAAAATGAGCAAAATTCGTTCAAAACGAGCAAAATTCGTGCAAAACGAGCAAAATTGTTCATTGTGGTGTTGAATTGTGCTCAGATAGGATAACTTAACATAACTAGATAGTACAGAGCCGAATTACAGCGGATATGTGCGAATTAGAGGCTGAATCGTGCGAAAATGAGCATAATTCGTTCATTACGAGCAAAATTGTTCATTGTGGTGTCGAATTGTGCTCACATAGGATAACCTAACATAACTAGATAGTACAGAGTCGAAATACAGCGGATATGTGCGAATTAGAGGCTGAATCGTTCGAAAATGAGCAAAATTCGTTCAAAACGAGCAAAATTCGTGCAAAACGAGCAAAATTGTTCATTGTGGTGTCGAATTGTGCTCAGTGACGATAACTTAACATAACTAGATAGTACAGAGTCGAATTAGAGCGGATATGTGCGAATTAGAGGCTGAATCGTTCGAAAATGAGCAAAATTCGTTCAAAACGAGCAAAATTCGTGCAAAACGAGCAAAATTGTTCATTGTGGTGTTGAATTGTGCTCAGATAGGATAACTTAACATAACTAGATAGTACAGAGTCGAATTACAGCGGATATGTGCGAATTAGAGGCTGAATCGTGCGAAAATGAGCATAATTCGTTCATTACGAGCAAAATTGTTCATTGTGGTGTCGAATTGTGCTCAGTGACGATAACTTAACATAACTAGATAGTACAGAGTCGAATTACAGCGGATATGTGCGAATTAGAGGCTGAATCGTTCGAAAATGAGCAAAATTCGTTCAAAACGAGCAAAATTCGTGCAAAACGAGCAAAATTGTTCATTGTGGTGTTGAATTGTGCTCAGATAGGATAACTTAACATAACTAGATAGTACAGAGCCGAATTACAGCGGATATGTGCTAATTAGAGGCTGAATCGTGCGAAAATGAGCATAATTCGTTCATTACGAGCAAAATTGTTCATTGTGGTGTCGAATTGTGCTCAGTTACGATAACTGAATATAACTAGATAGTACAGAGTCGAATTACAGCGGATATGTGCGAATTAGAGGCTGAATCGTGCGAAAATGAGCATAATTCGTGCAAAACGTGCAAAATTGTTCATTGTGGTGTCGAATTGTGCTCAGATAGGATAACTTAACATAACTAGATAGTACAGAGTCGAATTACAGCGGATATGTGCGAATTAGAGGCTGAATCGTTCGAAAATGAGCAAAATTCGTTCAAAACGAGCAAAATTCGTGCAAAACGAGCAAAATTGTTCATTGTGGTGTTGAATTGTGCTCAGACAGGATAACTTAGCATAACTAGACAGTACAGAGTCGAATTACAGCGGATATGTGCGAATTAGAGGCTGAATCGTGCGAAAATGAGCATAATTCGTTCAAAACGAGCAAAATTGTTCATTGTGGTGTTGAATTGTGCTCAGTTACGATAACTTAACATGACTGGATAGTACAGAGTCGAATTACAGCGGATATGTGCGAATTAGAGGCTGAATCGTGCGAAAATGAGCATAATTCGTTCAAAACGAGCAAAATTGTTCATTGTGGTGTTGAATTGTGCTCAGTTACGATAACTTAACATGACTGGATAGTACAGACTCGAATTACAGCGGATATGTGCGAATTAGAGGCTGAATCGTGCGAAAATGAGCATAATTCGTTCAAAACGAGCAAAATTGTTCATTGTGGTGTTGAATTGTGCTCAGTTACGATAACTTAACATAACTAGATAGTACAGAGTCGTATTACAGCGGATATGTGCGAATTAGAGGCTGAATCGAGCGAAAATGAGCATAATTCGTGCAAAACGAGCAAAATTGTTCATTGTGGTGTTGAATTGTGCTCAGATAGGATAACTTAACATAACTAGATAGTACAGAGTCGAATTACAGCGGATATGTGCGAATTAGAGGCTGAATCGTGCGAAAATGAGCATAATTCGTGCAAAACGAGCAAAATTGTTCATTGTGGTGTCGAATTGTGCTCACATAGGATAACCTAACATAACTAGATAGTACAGAGTCGAAATACAGCGGATATGTGCGAATTAGAGGCTGAATCGTTCGAAAATGAGCAAAATTCGTTCAAAACGTGCAAAATTCGTGCAAAACGAGCAAAATTGTTCATTGTGGTGTCGAATTGTGCTCAGTGACGATAACTTAACATAACTAGATAGTACAGAGTCGAATTACAGCGGATATGTGCGAATTAGAGGCTGAATCGTTCGAAAATGAGCAAAATTCGTTCAAAACGAGCAAAATTCGTGCAAAACGAGCAAAATTGTTCATTGTGGTGTTGAATTGTGCTCAGATAGGATAACTTAACATAACTAGATAGTACAGAGTCGAATTACAGCGGATATGTGCGAATTAGAGGCTGAATCGTGCGAAAATGAGCATAATTCGTTCATTACGAGCAAAATTGTTCATTGTGGTGTCGAATTGTGCTCAGTGACGATAACTTAACATAACTAGATAGTACAGAGTCGAATTACAGCGGATATGTGCGAATTAGAGGCTGAATCGTTCGAAAATGAGCAAAATTCGTTCAAAACGAGCAAAATTCGTGCAAAACGAGCAAAATTGTTCATTGTGGTGTTGAATTGTGCTCAGATAGGATAACTTAACATAACTAGATAGTACAGAGTCGAATTACAGCGGATATGTGCGAATTAGAGGCTGAATCGTGCGAAAATGAGCATAATTCGTTCATTACGAGCAAAATTGTTCATTGTGGTGTCGAATTGTGCTCAGTGACGATAACTTAACATAACTAGATAGTACAGAGTCGAATTACAGCGGATATGTGCGAATTAGAGGCTGAATCGTTCGAAAATGAGCAAAATTCGTTCAAAACGAGCAAAATTCGTGCAAAACGAGCAAAATTGTTCATTGTGGTGTTGAATTGTGCTCAGATAGGATAACTTAACATAACTAGATAGTACAGAGTCGAATTACAGCGGATATGTGCGAATTAGAGGCTGAATCGTGCGAAAATGAGCATAATTCGTTCATTACGAGCAAAATTGATCATTGTGGTGTCGAATTGTGCTCAGTTACGATAACTGAATATAACTAGATAGTACAGAGTCGAATTACAGCGGATATGTGCGAATTAGAGGCTGAATCGTGCGAAAATGAGCATAATTCGTTCATTACGAGCAAAATTGTTCATTGTGGTGTCGAATTGTGCTGAGTTACGATAACTTAACATAACTAGATAGTACAGAGTCGAATTACAGCGGATATGTGCGAATTAGAGGCTGAATCGTGCGAAAATGAGCATAATTCGTGCAAAACGAGCAAAATTGTTCATTGTGGTGTCGAATTGTGCTCAGTTACGATAACTTAACATAACTAGATAGTACAGAGTCGAATTACAGCGGATATGTGCGAATTACAGGCTGAATCGTGCGAAAATGAGCATAATTCGTGCAAAACGAGCAAAATTGTTCATTGTGGTGTCGAATTGTGCTCAGATAGGATAACTTAACATAACTAGATAGTACAGAGTCGAATTACAGCGGATATGTGCGAATTAGAGGCTGAATCGTGCGAACATGAGCATAATTCGTGCAAAACGAGCAAAATTGTTCATTGTGGTGTTGAATTGTGCTCAGATAGGATAACTTAACATAACTAGATAGTACAGTGTCGAATTACAGCGGATATGTGCGAATTAGAGGCTGAATCGTGCGAAAATGAGCATGATTCGTGCAAAACGAGCAAAATTGTTCATTGTGGTGTTGAATTGTGCTCAGATAGGATAACTTAACATAACTAGATAGTACAGAGTCGAATTACAGCGGATATGTGCGAATTAGAGGCTGAATCGTGCGAAAATGAGCATAATTCGTTCATTACGAGCAAAATTGTTCATTGTGGTGTCGAATTGTGCTCAGTTACGATAACTTAACATAACTAGATAGTACAGAGTCGAATTACAGCGGATATGTGCGAATTAGAGGCTGAATCGTGCGAAAATGAGCATAATTCGTTCATTACGAGCAAAATTGATCATTGTGGTGTCGAATTGTGCTCAGTTACGATAACTTAACATAACTAGATAGTACAGAGTCGAATTACAGCGGATATGTGCGAATTAAAGGCTGAATCGTTCGAAAATGAGCATAATTCGTTCAAAACGAGCAAAATTGTTCATTGTGGTGTTGAATTGTGCTCAGTTACGATAACTTAACATGACTAGATAGTACAGAGTCGAATTACAGCGGATATGTGCGAATTAGAGGCTGAATCGTGCGAAAATGAGCATAATTCGTTCAAAACGAGCAAAATTGTTCATTGTGGTGTCGAATTGTGCTCAGTTACGATAACTTAACATAACTAGATAGTACAGAGTCGAATTACAGCGGATATGTGCGAATTAGAGGCTGAATCGTGCGAAAATGAGCATAATTCGTTCATTACGAGCAAAATTGTTCATTGTGGTGTCGAATTGTGCTGAGTTACGATAACTTAACATAACTAGATAGTACAGAGTCGAATTACAGCGGATATGTGCGAATTAGAGGCTGAATCGTGCGAAAATGAGCATAATTCGTGCAAAACGAGCAAAATTGTTCATTGTGGTGTCGAATTGTGCTCAGTTACGATAACTTAACATAAATAGATAGTACAGAGTCGAATTACAGCGGATATGTGCGAATTAGAGGCTGAATCGTGCGAAAATGAGCATAATTCGTGCAAAACGAGCAAAATTGTTCATTGTGGTGTCGAATTGTGCTCAGATAGGATAACTTAACATAACTAGATAGTACAGAGTCGAATTACAGCGGATATGTGCGAATTAGAGGCTGAATCGTGCGAAATTGAGCAAAATTCGTTCAAAACGAGCAAAATTCGTACAAAACGAGCAAAATTGTTCATTGTGGTGTTGAATTGTGCTCAGATAGGATAACTTAACATAACTAGATAGTACAGAGTCGAATTACAGCGGATATGTGCGAATTAGAGGCTGAATCGTGCGAAATTGAGCATAATTCGTGCAAAACGAGCAAAATTGTTCATTGTGGTGTCGAATTGTGCTCAGATAGGATAACTTAACATAACTAGATAGTACAGAGTCGAATTACAGCGGATATGTGCGAATTAGAGGCTGAATCGTGCGAAAATGAGCATAATTCGTTCATTACGAGCAAAATTGTTCATTGTGGTGTCGAATTGTTCTCAGTTACGATAACTTAACATAACTAGATAGTACAGAGTCGAATTACAGCGGATATGTGCGAATTAGAGGCTGAATCGTGCGAAAATGAGCATAATTCGTGCAAAACGAGCAAAATTGTTCATTGTGGTGTCGAATTGTGCTCAGATAGGATAACTTAACATAACTAGATAGTACAGAGTCGAAATACAGCGGATATGAGCGAATTAGAGGCTGAATCGTTCGAAAATGAGCAAAATTCGTTCAAAACGAGCAAAATTCGTGCAAAACGAGCAAAATTGTTCATTGTGGTGTTGAATTGTGCTCAGTTACGATAACTTAACATGACTAGATAGTACAGAGTCAAATTACAGCGGATATGTGCGAATTAGAGGCTGAATCGTGCGAAAATGAGCATAATTCGTTCATTACGAGCAAAATTGTTCATTGTGGTGTCGAATTGTGCTCAGTTACGATAACTTAACATAACTAGATAGTACAGAGTCGAATTACAGCGGATATGTGCGAATTAGAGGCTGAATCGTGCGAAAATGAGCATAATTCGTTCATTACGAGCAAAATTGATCATTGTGGTGTCGAATTGTGCTCAGTTACGATAACTTAACATAACTAGATAGTACAGAGTCGAATTACAGCGGATATGTGCGAATTAAAGGCTGAATCGTTCGAAAATGAGCATAATTCGTTCAAAACGAGCAAAATTGTTCATTGTGGTGTTGAATTGTGCTCAGTTACGATAACTTAACATGACTAGATAGTACAGAGTCGAATTACAGCGGATATGTGCGAATTAGAGGCTGAATCGTGCGAAAATGAGCATAATTCGTGCAAAACGAGCAAAATTGTTCATTGTGGTGTCGAATTGTGCTCAGTTACGATAACTTAACATAACTAGATAGTACAGAGTCGAATTACAGCGGATATGTGCGAATTAGAGGCTGAATCGTGCGAAATTGAGCAAAATTCGTTCAAAACGAGCAAAATTCGTACAAAACGAGCAAAATTGTTCATTGTGGTGTTGAATTGTGCTCAGATAGGATAACTTAACATAACTAGATAGTACAGAGTCGAATTACAGCGGATATGTGCGAATTAGAGGCTGAATCGTTCGAAAATGAGCAAAATTCGTTCAAAACGAGCAAAATTCGTGCAAAACGAGCAAAATTGTTCATTGTGGTGTTGAATTGTGCTCAGTTACGATAACTTAACATGACTAGATAGTACAGAGTCGGATTACAGCGGATATGTGCGAATTAGAGGCTGAACCGTTCGAAAATGAGCATAATTCGTTCAAAACGAGCAAAATTGTTCATTGTGGTGTTGAATTGTGCTCAGTTACGATAACTTAACATGACTGGATAGTACAGAGTCGAATTACAGCGGTGTCACGTCTCAGGCGTGATAGGATTTTAAAAATTTTTAATTTTTCAGAAAAGGAATTATTTTCAGGCTTTCGGCCACGCGGCACTTGCGTCCGTCGTTTAGCCGGGACTCCCACGGATTTAATTTGAAGAAGTGTCAGATTTTAATTGATTTTCGAGATGTTTTAGGCGATAGAACTCGTAACGGGGATCGTTGGGAGGAATGTTCTCGAGCGGCGGCAAGGATTTTTCGAAGACAACTGGGCGTAATTTCCAGGAATTAGAATGTTGAACGGTTGCACGTGGATCGATTGGTTTATCTTCGGTGGAGAAACTGGCGGTGGATGTTGCTGCTTTGTGAACCGGCGAAGTATCGCGTTTCGCGGAGCGCGCTTTCACGACCGGACGGACTGTTTGTAACTCGATCCCGCACACGGAGATAAGATTGATATTTCTTAACTGCGTTTCTTTAGTTACTCTGGGGAGTGCCGAAACTCCAAGAATATTATTATTGTCCGCGGCGGAGTTCAAAAACTGGCTTAGTATTTTCCGTAACTGGAATTTTCTTCCACCACGACGTGTTTTTCCCATTTCCTATTTTTGTGCTCGTTGGCATTTCGGATAAACGAATAAATGAAATAGAATAAAGGACACGGAAACTAAAACCCAAACGGTTAAGCAAAACTGAAGACTGAATACAGTTACGCGTAGACCCGTGTTTATGATCCTCAGGTAACACAGGAAAGGACAATGTGCGGCGCGTCCAGACACCAGAGTCCTTGTTGGGTATAGGAACGAAGTGTGCGGCGCGTCCAGACACCACTTCAGGTTTATGTGAGAATTGAAGGAGATCGACAGCGTGCGGCGCGTCCAGACACCACTGCGATATTAGGTTGAAGGTTTAATTGGATAAAGCGAGCCGAGAATCTCAAACTCGTATTTGGCCTCCGTGAACTTAATATAACAAGCGTGATTCTAACTCTTGAACTTCGCTTTATTCTATTTGGAAGCTGACGCGATCTATTAACATTAATTAAATGAGAACGTATTTGGAATATTGGATTAGCAAAGGAATAAAATCAGAATAATTCAAAGTCAACTCTATATATATTGACTAAAGTTTACAAAATATCTCGCAAATACAAAATAATTCTAAGTATCTAATGGATAAATTGAAAATAGTTTAAGTATCGAAGTCGGAAATAATTCTAAGTATGAATAACAAAAATTGAAAATATTTCTAAGTTCGAATTAGAGAAATTGAAATAATTCTAAGTTCTTATACGCGGAAATTGAAATAATTCTAAGTTCAGAATATGCCAGAGCTTAGGAAAATAATTCGAAGTGACTCCTTGCGCGAGTCAGAGTGACGTGACCTAGCCGTAGGTCAGAGGTCGACGAGAATTGGAATTAGAATGCGATGCTAATGAGTGACTCCGTGGCTCTTTATACAATTTTTCCCGGAGGTGGGAGTAGTGCCTAGAGTGGGGACTACTCTGTACGTTGCGGAGGCTAGCGAGCGACTGCTGGCTCGAGCCTGGTGGGGCGATGCGTGCGCCGCCTGTTGGATTCTGAGTGAACTAGTCCTCTCTCGCTACGCGGTACGGTCGCGTAGTGGGGGTTGCCTGCGTCGCGGAACTACCTGAACCACGGAAAGCGCAACCCGAGCGTCATCGGATGTTCCGCTCGTGGAAATCAGGCGTTTTGAGAATTATACTTTGATTTATTTCGAAGAATGCATGAATATTTTCCATTCCTAAGATGGATTCACGCTTGAGAAATCCGCAGGGCCCGAGGAGAGAGAACTGAACATTTAAATGTGTATAGAATTTGAATTTATAATTGGATAACTAGCCACGTGCATTTAAATTAATTGGAATCTACTTTTCTCAAAAATATGCTCTGGAATATCTGAATATTTTAAACGGAAACTTATTATGCGGAACTTATTTCTACAGCGACGATGATATTTAAATCTAACCATACATAGGATATTAATAAATCATAAATTATAATATAAACAATAATTAATAAACTGACCTAATTCAAGATGACCGCAGGTCGTCACACCTCCCCCCTTACAATGGGAATTTTGAGGGTACTGAAAAATTCCTCGACACTCGCACACAAAATTTTAGCGTCTTTACAATGTTCGATTCATTTTTCACGCACATGTCAGTTTTTTACGTTGATAACGCAACGACTCGAAGCACTTCACGCACTGTTTATTCGTGTCTGTTCGCGCACTTCTAAAGTTTTTGAGATCACTTTGGGGCTTGGGGTTTTTAAGGGGCTCACAGTCTTTCGTCGCTGTTCTTCAAGTGGGGTTTCTGGGCAATGTTCGATGTTGATCTCGAGGGAGGGTGGGCTGGGAAAACGCTCGCGATTAACTAATATCGAAAAATTCTGGATAACTACTACATTATTTTATTTTTGTTTTCGTTTTTAATTTGTTTTTGGATTTTTGAGATTTTCTGAATTTACTATAACTAATTTACTAAGTCGTATACCTTTTTCGTAGCCTGGTTATATAATATTTTCCTATCAGAATTTGAATTTTTAATACTCAGGAGGATGCTCCTTTACATGATAATATGAATTTAACGGAATGGACGGAGACAAAGGGTCGGGCGGTTCCCCGAGTAAAAATTCATCCTCGCTATAAATTAAGTCATCGTCGCTACTATAATAACTGGAGTTTACGCTATTTGACCTATTAAATACATAATAAACATCTTCCTCCTCCTCATCTGAATCTGAATATCCTAATCTATCTTCTAAATTTAAAACTATATTTCCGTTAGGTTCGTCACTTTCGTCTGAGTCTGTATAACTTAACCTATCTTCTATTTCCGGCGCTATATTTTCATTAAACTCGTTAAATTCGTTAATACTGTTAGAGGTATAAATGTTATTATTGTCTGTCTCTACTTCACTTATTTCAATATTACTTAACCTAGATACTTCTTCAGCGAATGATTCCGCTGGGGTCACGGGGAAAGAACTTTCAGGGCTTGAAAACGAGATGTCTTTTAAAAGTTCGTAGAATTCGTTGTTCGAATTTTGCACTAATGGGGCTGGGGGTGGGCTAAGGGTTGATGGTGGGCTATCTTCTTCTTCCAGGTTGATCAGGATGGCTGTTGGGCAATTCTCCTTTCCTTCGTCGCTGGATTCGTCGTTGAGTCGTTCGGGGACTGGGGGTTTAAAAATGGTGGAGACGAACTTAGCTGGTTCATGGGCTTTCCGTTCGTTCGTACTCGTTCCTGGATTCGGCTTGGGGTTGTCCTGCTGCGGTTTGGGGGCTGGCTGGTTTCGAGCATGGACGTTCGTGTATAGGTCGAAGTTCCTGAACATGGCGATGGCATCGCCGACCTCCGGCTCGTACTCCATTTTGGGGCGTTCATCCGCTGCTGGTTGACTCACCGCGGGCTCTGGTTGGCTGGCTGCGGCTGGGGGCGTGGCAGGTTCCTCCATTTTTTCCTCGACTGGGCCGAACCTTTCCGCGTTGTAGAAGGGGATTCGTTGCTCTCCTAAGAAGATGGCACGATCGGTATAGGAGATTCTAACACCTCTAAAACAGAAATCTGTCCCGAGAATACCATCTGCGGGCATATCGACGTGTGTTGGGACAACAGAAAATTTTATATCGAGTCCGAAAATTTTTAAAGTCACTGTTCCCAACGTTTGCAGAATTCCGGCTGCCACTCCGCGCACTTGCACAGATTCTGAGATGTCTATTTGCGTACCGGATTTTAACACTGCGATTCTTATCAAATTTATTTCCGCACCCGTGTCGATCATGAATTGAGTAGCGCGGATTAATTTAGGTGAGTCTGTAGAAACGAGTGGAACTAGTGGTCCTGGATTCACGTAGACCTGTGCAATTCTTGCGGAATTTTCTTGTGGACCTAATCTCTTCTGGCCGCCTCCCGCCGTTGGTCCATCGTTGACAGGAGGGGCGCGGCGTTTCCCGCTTGCCGATTGTTATATTCTCGCCTTCTGCATTCATGTATGTCATGGCCCGGCGTCTTGCAGTAATTACAGAATTTAGGAATTCTGTGTGGGTGTGCGTCTCTCTGGAAATTCGATTGTCTCTGGGATGGTCCCGGTTGATTATATCTTCCAGGCGACGGTTCTCGTGATGACGGCTGACTTCCTGGTGATGGGTTTCGTGTCGGTTCCTGGGCAGGACTCCTCCAGGACGTTGCTCGACCAGGGGAAAAACTACGAGGTTCACGCGTCACAGTTTCACTTTGTTCAAAATGCACGCGTCTTTGCGCCGTCGGCGGTTTCGCATATCGTTCACGGTCTCTTTCTAAAATTTTATACGCGTCCGCGGCTTCGTCGATTAACTGATTCAACGCGTAATATCGACATGCCTTCACTTCTGCACGAATAGAGGGATGTAAACCCATATAAAAACACTCCCGCACAAAACTGTCAGTATCGCGAGCTTGCTCGACCGTCGCACAGAAATCTAGAATAGCGGAACGAATCACTCGCACACGCTGAGCATAGTCCAACACATGTTCACCTTCCGCTTGAAAAGTTGTAGTTAATTGACCTCTATAATAATCTACGGTACGATGAGGTCCGAACACTCGCTTTAGTCTATCACATAATTCGTCCGGCGTGTCGATTAACCTGTCTTCGACCGCGATAAGGGCCCGACCGCGAAGTTTATTTATCAAAAGTCGCGTAAGCGTTGGATGAGCGGTTAAAGGCACTAGTCTTTGGGATCGACGCACTGCTTCTGTGTACACAAATACATCATCTTCTGTTCCGTCGAAAGCTGGCACAGAATCTACAGCTTCTTTTAATATTAAACCAATTGATTCGAATTCCCTGGACGGCGGTATTGGATCACGAGTTTGAGAAGCTCTATCTTGACTGTTGGGAATTGCAGAACTCACACTGGTGGATGCACGAAACTGTTCGAATTCTCGGCGTACGATTTCCAATTCCCGGAGGGCTGCATTCGAGGCGTCATCACCGGTGTGGGTGATTTTCTCACGTTCAATCTCCAACGCTTGGGCTTGATCTCGGAGTCGTCGTTCCTTTTCTGCCAGTTGTTTTTGTAAATCCAATAGATCTTGCTCCGACGGTCCGTTTGATTTACTTGAACGGAGATCCATTTCCGTAGGTTTTCTTGTGTCCTTCGGCATCGTAGAGGTTACGGGGTAATAAATCGGTGCGCCTAACGGGACTGGAGGAATTAAGGAAACCGGGGAGCGCCTGTTCGAAGGTTCCCGAGCCTTAACGACTGGGAAATCCCACCGCTGTCACCAAATTTGTCACGTCTCAGGCGTGATAGGATTTTAAAAATTTTTAATTTTTCAGAAAAGGAATTATTTTCAGGCTTTCGGCCACGCGGCACTTGCGTCCGTCGTTTAGCCGGGACTCCCACGGATTTAATTTGAAGAAGTGTCAGATTTTAATTGATTTTCGAGATGTTTTAGGCGATAGAACTCGTAACGGGGATCGTTGGGAGGAATGTTCTCGAGCGGCGGCAAGGATTTTTCGAAGACAACTGGGCGTAATTTCCAGGAATTAGAATGTTGAACGGTTGCACGTGGATCGATTGGTTTATCTTCGGTGGAGAAACTGGCGGTGGATGTTGCTGCTTTGTGAACCGGCGAAGTATCGCGTTTCGCGGAGCGCGCTTTCACGACCGGACGGACTGTTTGTAACTCGATCCCGCACACGGAGATAAGATTGATATTTCTTAACTGCGTTTCTTTAGTTACTCTGGGGAGTGCCGAAACTCCAAGAATATTATTATTGTCCGCGGCGGAGTTCAAAAACTGGCTTAGTATTTTCCGTAACTGGAATTTTCTTCCACCACGACGTGTTTTTCCCATTTCCTATTTTTGTGCTCGTTGGCATTTCGGATAAACGAATAAATGAAATAGAATAAAGGACACGGAAACTAAAACCCAAACGGTTAAGCAAAACTGAAGACTGAATACAGTTACGCGTAGACCCGTGTTTATGATCCTCAGGTAACACAGGAAAGGACAATGTGCGGCGCGTCCAGACACCAGAGTCCTTGTTGGGTATAGGAACGAAGTGTGCGGCGCGTCCAGACACCACTTCAGGTTTATGTGAGAATTGAAGGAGATCGACAGCGTGCGGCGCGTCCAGACACCACTGCGATATTAGGTTGAAGGTTTAATTGGATAAAGCGAGCCGAGAATCTCAAACTCGTATTTGGCCTCCGTGAACTTAATATAACAAGCGTGATTCTAACTCTTGAACTTCGCTTTATTCTATTTGGAAGCTGACGCGATCTATTAACATTAATTAAATGAGAACGTATTTGGAATATTGGATTAGCAAAGGAATAAAATCAGAATAATTCAAAGTCAACTCTATATATATTGACTAAAGTTTACAAAATATCTCGCAAATACAAAATAATTCTAAGTATCTAATGGATAAATTGAAAATAGTTTAAGTATCGAAGTCGGAAATAATTCTAAGTATGAATAACAAAAATTGAAAATATTTCTAAGTTCGAATTAGAGAAATTGAAATAATTCTAAGTTCTTATACGCGGAAATTGAAATAATTCTAAGTTCAGAATATGCCAGAGCTTAGGAAAATAATTCGAAGTGACTCCTTGCGCGAGTCAGAGTGACGTGACCTAGCCGTAGGTCAGAGGTCGACGAGAATTGGAATTAGAATGCGATGCTAATGAGTGACTCCGTGGCTCTTTATACAATTTTTCCCGGAGGTGGGAGTAGTGCCTAGAGTGGGGACTACTCTGTACGTTGCGGAGGCTAGCGAGCGACTGCTGGCTCGAGCCTGGTGGGGCGATGCGTGCGCCGCCTGTTGGATTCTGAGTGAACTAGTCCTCTCTCGCTACGCGGTACGGTCGCGTAGTGGGGGTTGCCTGCGTCGCGGAACTACCTGAACCACGGAAAGCGCAACCCGAGCGTCATCGGATGTTCCGCTCGTGGAAATCAGGCGTTTTGAGAATTATACTTTGATTTATTTCGAAGAATGCATGAATATTTTCCATTCCTAAGATGGATTCACGCTTGAGAAATCCGCAGGGCCCGAGGAGAGAGAACTGAACATTTAAATGTGTATAGAATTTGAATTTATAATTGGATAACTAGCCACGTGCATTTAAATTAATTGGAATCTACTTTTCTCAAAAATATGCTCTGGAATATCTGAATATTTTAAACGGAAACTTATTATGCGGAACTTATTTCTACAGCGACGATGATATTTAAATCTAACCATACATAGGATATTAATAAATCATAAATTATAATATAAACAATAATTAATAAACTGACCTAATTCAAGATGACCGCAGGTCGTCACAGCGGATATGTGCGAATTAGAGGCTGAATCGTGCGAACATGAGCATAATTCGTGCAAAACGAGCAAAATTGTTCATTGTGGTGTCGAATTGTGCTCAGATAGGATAACTTAACATAACTAGATAGTACAGAGTCGAATTACAGCGGATATGTGCGAATTAGAGGCTGAATCGTTCGAAAATGAGCAAAATTCGTTCAAAACGAGCAAAATTCGTGCAAAACGAGCAAAATTGTTCATTGTGGTGTTGAATTGTGCTCAGTTACGATAACTTAACATGACTAGATAGTACAGAGTCAAATTACAGCGGATATGTGCGAATTAGAGGCTGAATCGTGCGAAAATGAGCACAATTCGTTCAAAACGAGTAAAATTGTTCATTGTGGTGTTGAATTGTGCTCAGTTACGATAACTTAACATGACTAGATAGTACAGAGTCGGATTACAGCGGATATGTGCGAATTAGAGGCTGAATCGTTCGAAAATGAGCATAATTCGTTCAAAACGAGCAAAATTGTTCATTGTGGTTTGAATTGTGCTCAGTTACGATAACTTAACATGACTGGATAGTACAGAGTCGAATTACAGCGGATATGTGCGAATTAGAGGCTGAATCGTGCGAAAATGAGCATAATTCGTGCAAAACGAGCAAAATTGTTCATTGTGGTGTTGAATTGTGCTCAGATAGGATAACTTAACATAACTAGATAGTACAGAGTCGAATTACAGCGGATATGTGCGGATTAGAGGCTGAATCGTGCGAAATTGAGCATAATTCGTGCAAAACGAGCAAAATTGTTCATTGTGGTGTCGAATTGTGCTCAGATAGGATAACTTAACATAACTAGATAGTACAGAGTCGAATTACAGCGGATATGTGCGAATTAGAGGCTGAATCGTGCGAAAATGAGCATAATTCGTTCATTACGAGCAAAATTGTTCATTGTGGTGTCGAATTGTGCTCAGTTACGATAACTTAACATAACTAGATAGTACAGAGTCGAATTACAGCGGATATGTGCGAATTAGAGGCTGAATCGTGCGAAAATGAGCATAATTCGTTCATAACGAGCAAAATTGTTCATTGTGGTGTTGAATTGTGCTCAGTTACGATAACTTAACATGACTAGATAGTACAGAGTCGGATTACAGCGGATATGTGCGAATTAGAGGCTGAATCGTTCGAAAATGAGCATAATTCGTTCAAAACGAGCAAAATTGTTCATTGTGGTGTTGAATTGTGCTCAGTTACGATAACTTAACATGACTGGATAGTACAGAGTCGAATTACAGCGGATATGTGCGAATTAGAGGCTGAATCGTGCGAACATGAGCATAATTCGTGCAAAACGAGCAAAATTGTTCATTGTGGTGTCGAATTGTGCTCAGATAGGATAACTTAACATAACTAGATAGTACAGAGTCGAATTACAGCGGATATGTGCGAATTAGAGGCTGAATCGTTCGAAAATGAGCAAAATTCGTTCAAAACGAGCAAAATTCGTGCAAAACGAGCAAAATTGTTCATTGTGGTGTTGAATTGTGCTCAGATAGGATAACTTAACATAACTAGATAGTACAGAGTCGAATTACAGCGGATATGTGCGAATTAGCGGCTGAATCGTGCGAAAATGAGCATAATTCGTTCATTACGAGCAAAATTGTTCATTATGGTGTCGAATTGTGCTCAGTTACGATAACCTAACATAACTAGATGGTACAGAGTCGAATTACAGCGGATATGTGCGAATTAGAGGCTGAATCGTGCGAAAATGAGCATAATTCGTGCAAAACGAGCAAAATTGTTCATTGTGGTGTCGAATTGTGCTCACATAGGATAACATAACATAACTAGATAGTACAGAGTCGAATTACAGCGGATATGTGCGAATTAGAGGCTGAATCGTGCGAAAATGAGCATAATTCGTGCAAAACGAGCAAAATTGTTCATTGTGGTGTCGAATTGTGCTCACATAGGATAACATAACATAACTAGATAGTACAGAGTCGAAATACAGCGGATATGTGCGAATTAGAGGCTGAATCGTTCGAAAATGAGCAAAATTCGTTCAAAACGAGCAAAATTCGTACAAAACGAGCAATATTGTTCATTGTGGTGTTGAATTGTGCTCAGATAGGATAACTTAACATAACTAGATAGTACAGAGTGGAATTACAGCGGATATGTGCGAATTAGAGGCTGAATCGTGCGAAAATGAGCATAATTCGTGCAAAACGAGCAAAATTGTTCATTGTGGTGTCGAATTGTGCTCAGATAGGATAACTTAACATAACTAGATAGTACAGAGTCGAAATACAGCGGATATGTGCGAATTAGAGGCTGAATCGTTCGAAAATGAGCAAAATTCGTTCAAAACGAGCAAAATTCGTGCAAAACGAGCAAAATTGTTCATTGTGGTGTCGAATTGTGCTCAGTGACGATAACTTAACATAACTAGATAGTACAGAGTCGAATTACAGCGGATATGTGCGAATTAGAGGCTGAATCGTTCGAAAATGAGCAAAATTCGTTCAAAACGAGCAAAATTCGTGCAAAACGAGCAAAATTGTTCATTGTGGTGTTGAATTGTGCTCAGATAGGATAACTTAACATAACTAGATAGTACAGAGTCGAATTACAGCGGATATGTGCGAATTAGAGGCTGAATCGTGCGAAAATGAGCATAATTCGTTCATTACGAGCAAAATTGTTCATTGTGGTGTCGAATTGTGCTCAGTGACGATAACTTAACATAACTAGATAGTACAGAGTCGAATTACAGCGGATATGTGCGAATTAGAGGCTGAATCGTTCGAAAATGAGCAAAATTCGTTCAAAACGAGCAAAATTCGTGCAAAACGAGCAAAATTGTTCATTGTGGTGTTGAATTGTGCTCAGATAGGATAACTTAACATAACTAGATAGTACAGAGTCGAATTACAGCGGATATGTGCGAATTAGAGGCTGAATCGTGCGAAAATGAGCATAATTCGTTCATTACGAGCAAAATTGTTCATTGTGGTGTCGAATTGTGCTCAGTTACGATAACTGAATATAACTAGATAGTACAGAGTCGAATTACAGCGGATATGTGCGAATTAGAGGCTGAATCGTGCGAAAATGAGCATAATTCGTTCATTACGAGCAAAATTGTTCATTGTGGTGTCGAATTGTGCTGAGTTACGATAACTTAACATAACTAGATAGTACAGAGTCGAATTACAGCGGATATGTGCGAATTAGAGGCTGAATCGTGCGAAAATGAGCATAATTCGTGCAAAACGAGCACAATTGTTCATTGTGGTGTCGAATTGTGCTCAGTTACGATAACTTAACATAACTAGATAGTACAGAGTCGAATTACAGCGGATATGTGCGAATTACAGGCTGAATCGTGCGAAAATGAGCATAATTCGTGCAAAACGAGCAAAATTGTTCATTGTGGTGTCGAATTGTGCTCAGATAGGATAACTTAACATAACTAGATAGTACAGAGTCGAATTACAGCGGATATGTGCGAATTAGAGGCTGAATCGTGCGAACATGAGCATAATTCGTGCAAAACGAGCAAAATTGTTCATTGTGGTGTTGAATTGTGCTCAGATAGGATAACTTAACATAACTAGATAGTACAGTGTCGAATTACAGCGGATATGTGCGAATTAGAGGCTGAATCGTGCGAAAATGAGCATAATTCGTGCAAAACGAGCAAAATTGTTCATTGTGGTGTTGAATTGTGCTCAGATAGGATAACTTAACATAACTAGATAGTACAGAGTCGAATTACAGCGGATATGTGCGCATTAGAGGCTGAATCGTGCGAAAATGAGCATAATTCGTTCATTACGAGCAAAATTGTTCATTGTGGTGTCGAATTGTGCTCAGTTACGATAACTTAACATAACTAGATAGTACAGAGTCGAATTACAGCGGATATGTGCGAATTAGAGGCTGAATCGTGCGAAAATGAGCATAATTCGTTCATTACGAGCAAAATTGATCATTGTGGTGTCGAATTGTGCTCAGTTACGATAACTTAACATAACTAGATAGTACAGAGTCGAATTACAGCGGATATGTGCGAATTAAAGGCTGAATCGTTCGAAAATGAGCATAATTCGTTCAAAACGAGCAAAATTGTTCATTGTGGTGTTGAATTGTGCTCAGTTACGATAACTTAACATGACTAGATAGTACAGAGTCGAATTACAGCGGATATGTGCGAATTAGAGGCTGAATCGTGCGAAAATGAGCATAATTCGTGCAAAACGAGCAAAATTGTTCATTGTGGTGTCGAATTGTGCTCAGATAGGATAACTTAACATAACTAGATAGTACAGAGTCGAATTACAGCGGATATGTGCGAATTAGAGGCTGAATCGTGCGAAATTGAGCAAAATTCGTTCAAAACGAGCAAAATTCGTACAAAACGAGCAAAATTGTTCATTGTGGTGTTGAATTGTGCTCAGATAGGATAACTTAACATAACTAGATAGTACAGAGTCGAATTACAGCGGATATGTGCGAATCAGAGGCTGAATCGTGCGAAATTGAGCATAATTCGTGCAAAACGAGCAAAATTGTTCATTGTGGTGTCGAATTGTGCTCAGATAGGACAACTTAACATAACTAGATAGTACAGAGTCGAATTACAGCGGATATGTGCGAATTAGAGGCTGAATCGTGCGAAAATGAGCATAATTCGTTCATTACGAGCAAAATTGTTCATTGTGGTGTCGAATTGTGCTCAGTTACGATAACTTAACATAACTAGATAGTACAGAGTCGAATTACAGCGGATATGTGCGAATTAGAGGCTGAATCGTGCGAAAATGAGCATAATTCGTGCAAAACGAGCAAAATTGTTCATTGTGGTGTCGAATTGTGCTCAGATAGGATAACTTAACATAACTAGATAGTACAGAGTCGAAATACAGCGGATATGAGCGAATTAGAGGCTGAATCGTTCGAAAATGAGCAAAATTCGTTCAAAACGAGCAAAATTCGTGCAAAACGAGCAAAATTGTTCATTGTGGTGTTGAATTGTGCTCAGTTACGATAACTTAACATGACTAGATAGTACAGAGTCAAATTACAGCGGATATGTGCGAATTAGAGGCTGAATCGTGCGAAAATGAGCATAATTCGTTCATTACGAGCAAAATTGTTCATTGTGGTGTCGAATTGTGCTCAGTTACGATAACTTAACATAACTAGATAGTACAGAGTCGAATTACAGCGGATATGTGCGAATTAGAGGCTGAATCGTGCGAAAATGAGCATAATTCGTTCATTACGAGCAAAATTGATCATTGTGGTGTCGAATTGTGCTCAGTTACGATAACTTAACATAACTAGATAGTACAGAGTCGAATTACAGCGGATATGTGCGAATTAAAGGCTGAATCGTTCGAAAATGAGCATAATTCGTTCAAAACGAGCAAAATTGTTCATTGTGGTGTTGAATTGTGCTCAGTTACGATAACTTAACATGACTAGATAGTACAGAGTCGAATTACAGCGGATATGTGCGAATTAGAGGCTGAATCGTGCGAAAATGAGCATAATTCGTGCAAAACGAGCAAAATTGTTCATTGTGGTGTCGAATTGTGCTCAGTTACGATAACTTAACATAACTAGATAGTACAGAGTCGAATTACAGCGGATATGTGCGAATTAGAGGCTGAATCGTGCGAAATTGAGCAAAATTCGTTCAAAACGAGCAAAATTCGTACAAAACGAGCAAAATTGTTCATTGTGGTGTTGAATTGTGCTCAGATAGGATAACTTAACATAACTAGATAGTACAGAGTCGAATTACAGCGGATATGTGCGAATTAGAGGCTGAATCGTTCGAAAATGAGCAAAATTCGTTCAAAACGAGCAAAATTCGTGCAAAACGAGCAAAATTGTTCATTGTGGTGTTGAATTGTGCTCAGTTACGATAACTTAACATGACTAGATAGTACAGAGTCGGATTACAGCGGATATGTGCGAATTAGAGGCTGAACCGTTCGAAAATGAGCATAATTCGTTCAAAACGAGCAAAATTGTTCATTGTGGTGTTGAATTGTGCTCAGTTACGATAACTTAACATGACTGGATAGTACAGAGTCGAATTACAGCGGATATGTGCGAATTAGAGGCTGAATCGTGCGAACATGAGCATAATTCGTGCAAAACGAGCAAAATTGTTCATTGTGGTGTCGAATTGTGCTCAGATAGGATAACTTAACATAACTAGATAGTACAGAGTCGAATTACAGCGGATATGTGCGAATTAGAGGCTGAATCGTTCGAAAATGAGCAAAATTCGTTCAAAACGAGCAAAATTCGTGCAAAACGAGCAAAATTGTTCATTGTGGTGTTGAATTGTGCTCAGTTACGATAACTTAACATGACTAGATAGTACAGAGTCAAATTACAGCGGATATGTGCGAATTAGAGGCTGAATCTTGCGAAAATGAGCACAATTCGTTCAAAACGAGTAAAATTGTTCATTGTGGTGTTGAATTGTGCTCAGTTACGATAACTTAACATGACCAGATAGTACAGAGTCGGATTACAGCGGATATGTGCGAATTAGAGGCTGAATCGTTCGAAAATGAGCATAATTCGTTCAAAACGAGCAAAATTGTTCATTGTGGTTTGAATTGTGCTCAGTTACGATAACTTAACATGACTGGATAGTACAGAGTCGAATTACAGCGGATATGTGCGAATTAGAGGCTGAATCGTGCGAAAATGAGCATAATTCGTGCAAAACGAGCAAAATTGTTCATTGTGGTGTTGAATTGTGCTCAGATAGGATAACTTAACATAACTAGATAGTATAGAGTCGAATTACAGCGGATATGTGCGGATTAGAGGCTGAATCGTGCGAAATTGAGCATAATTCGTGCAAAACGAGCAAAATTGTTCATTGTGGTGTCGAATTGTGCTCAGATAGGATAACTTAACATAACTAGATAGTACAGAGTCGAATTACAGCGGATATGTGCGAATTAGAGGCTGAATCGTGCGAAAATGAGCATAATTCGTTCATTACGAGCAAAATTGTTCATTGTGGTGTCGAATTGTGCTCAGTTACGATAACTTAACATAACTAGATAGTACAGAGTCGAATTACAGCGGATATGTGCGAATTAGAGGCTGAATCGTGCGAAAATGAGCATAATTCGTTCATAACGAGCAAAATTGTTCATTGTGGTGTTGAATTGTGCTCAGTTACGATAACTTAACATGACTAGATAGTACAGAGTCGGATTACAGCGGATATGTGCGAATTAGAGGCTGAATCGTTCGAAAATGAGCATAATTCGTTCAAAACGAGCAAAATTGTTCATTGTGGTGTTGAATTGTGCTCAGATAGGATAACTTAACATAACTAGATAGTACAGAGTCGAATTACAGCGGATATGTGCGAATTAGCGGCTGAATCGTGCGAAAATGAGCATAATTCGTTCATTACGAGCAAAATTGTTCATTGTGGTGTCGAATTGTGCTCAGTTACGATAACCTAACATAACTAGATAGTACAGAGTCGAATTACAGCGGATATGTGCGAATTAGAGGCTGAATCGTGCGAAAATGAGCATAATTCGTGCAAAACGAGCAAAATTGTTCATTGTGGTGTCGAATTGTGCTCACATAGGATAACATAACATAACTAGATAGTACAGAGTCGAATTACAGCGGATATGTGCGAATTAGAGGCTGAATCGTGCGAAAATGAGCATAATTCGTGCAAAACGAGCAAAATTGTTCATTGTGGTGTCGAATTGTGCTCACATAGGATAACATAACATAAGTAGATAGTACAGAGTCGAAATACAGCGGATATGTGCGAATTAGAGGCTGAATCGTTCGAAAATGAGCAAAATTCGTTCAAAACGAGCAAAATTCGTACAAAACGAGCAAAATTGTTCATTGTGGTGTTGAATTGTGCTCAGATAGGATAACTTAACATAACTCGATAGTACAGAGTGGAATTACAGCGGATATGTGCGAATTAGAGGCTGAATCGTGCGAAAATGAGCATAATTCGTGCAAAACGAGCAAAATTGTTCATTGTGGTGTCGAATTGTGCTCAGATAGGATAACTTAACATAACTAGATAGTACAGAGTCGAATTACAGCGGATATGTGCGAATTAGAGGCTGAATCGTTCGAAAATGAGCAAAATTCGTTCAAAACGAGCAAAATTCGTGCAAAACGAGCAAAATTGTTCATTGTGGTGTCGAATTGTGCTCAGTTACGATAACTTAACATAACTAGATAGTACAGAGTCGAATTACAGCGGATATGTGCGAATTAGAGGCTGAATCGTGCGAAAATGAGCATAATTCGTTCATTACGTGCAAAATTGTTCATTGTGGTGTCGAATTGTGCTCAGTTACGATAACTTAACATAACTAGATAGTACAGAGTCGAATTACAGCGGATATGTGCGAATTAGAGGCTGAATCGTGCGAAAATGAGCATAATTCGTGCAAAACGAGCAAAATTGTTCATTGTGGTGTCGAATTGTGCTCAGATAGGATAACTTAACATAACTAGATAGTACAGAGTCGAAATACAGCGGATATGTGCGAATTAGAGGCTGAATCGTTCGAAAATGAGCAAAATTCGTTCAAAACGAGCAAAATTCGTGCAAAACTAGCAAAATTGTTCATTGTGGTGTTGAATTGTGCTCAGTTACGATAACTTAACATGACTAGATTGTACAGAGTCGAATTACAGCGGATATGTGCGAATTAGAGGCTGAATCGTGCGAAAATGAGCATAATTCGTGCAAAACGAGCAAAATTGTTCATTGTGGTGTCGAATTGTGCTCAGATAGGATAACATAACATAACTAGATAGTACAGAGTCGAATTACAGCGGATATGTGCGAATTAGAGGCTGAATCATGCGAAAATGAGCATAATTCGTTCATTACGAGCAAAATTGTTCATTGTGGTGTCGAATTGTGCTCAGCTACGATAACTTAACATAACTAGATAGTACAGAGTCGAATTACAGCGGATATGTGCGAATTAGCGGCTGAATCGTGCGAAAATGAGCATAATTCGTTCATTACGAGCAAAATTGTTCATTGTGGTGTCGAATTGTGCTCAGTTACGATAACTTAACATAACTAGATAGTACAGAGTCGAATTACAGTGGATATGTGCGAATTAGAGGCTGAATCGTTCGAAAATGAGCAAAATTCGTTCAAAACGAGCAAAATTCGTGCAAAACGAGCAAAATTGTTCATTGTGGTGTTGAATTGTGCTCAGTTACGATAACTTAACATGACTAGATAGTACAGAGTCAAATTACAGCGGATATGTGCGAATTAGAGGCTGAATCGTGCGAAAATGAGCACAATTCGTTCAAAACGAGTAAAATTGTTCATTGTGGTGTTGAATTGTGCTCACATAGGATAACATAACATAACTAGATAGTACAGAGTCGAAATACAGCGGATATGTGCGAATTAGAGGCTGAATCGTTCGAAAATGAGCAAAATTCGTTCAAAACGAGCAAAATTCGTACAAAACGAGCAAAATTGTTCATTGTGGTGTTGAATTGTGCTCAGATAGGATAACTTAACATAACTAGATAGTACAGAGTCGAATTACAGCGGATATGTGCGAATTAGAGGCTGAATCGTTCGAAAATGAGCAAAATTCGTTCAAAACGAGCAAAATTCGTGCAAAACGAGCAAAATTGTTCATTGTGGTGTCGAATTGTGCTCAGTTACGATAACTTAACATAACTAGATAGTACAGAGTCGAATTACAGCGGATATGTGCGAATTAGAGGCTGAATCGTGCGAAAATGAGCATAATTCGTTCATTACGAGCAAAATTGTTCATTGTGGTGTCGAATTGTGCTCAGATAGGATAACTTAACATAACTAGATAGTACAGAGTCGAATTACAGCGGATATGTGCGAATTAGAGGCTGAATCGTGCGAAAATGAGCATAATTCGTGCAAAACGAGCAAAATTGTTCATTGTGGTGTCGAATTGTGCTCAAATAGGATAACTTAACATAACTAGATAGTACAGAGTCGAAATACAGCGGATATGTGCGAATTAGAGGCTGAATCGTTCGAAAATGAGCAAAATTCGTTCAAAACGAGCAAAATTCGTGCAAAACTAGCAAAATTGTTCATTGTGGTGTTGAATTGTGCTCAGTTACGATAACTTAACATGACTAGATAGTACAGAGTCGAATTACAGCGGATATGTGCGAATTAGAGGCTGAATCGTGCGAAAATGAGCATAATTCGTGCAAAACGAGCAAAATTGTTCATTGTGGTGTCGAATTGTGCTCAGATAGGATAACTTAACATAACTAGATAGTACAGAGTCGAATTACAGCGGATATGTGCGAATTAGAGGCTGAATCGTTCGAAAATGAGCAAAATTCGTTCAAAACGAGCAAAATTCGTGCAAAACGAGCAAAATTGTTCATTGTGGTGTCGAATTGTGCTCAGTTACGATAACTTAACATAACTAGATAGTACAGAGTCGAATTACAGCGGATATGTGCGAATTAGAGGCTGAATCGTGCGAAAATGAGCATAATTCGTTCATTACGTGCAAAATTGTTCATTGTGGTGTCGAATTGTGCTCAGTTACGATAACTTAACATAACTAGATAGTACAGAGTCGAATTACAGCGGATATGTGCGAATTAGAGGCTGAATCGTGCGAAAATGAGCATAATTCGTGCAAAACGAGCAAAATTGTTCATTGTGGTGTCGAATTGTGCTCAGATAGGATAACTTAACATAACTAGATAGTACAGAGTCGAAATACAGCGGATATGTGCGAATTAGAGGCTGAATCGTTCGAAAATGAGCAAAATTCGTTCAAAACGAGCAAAATTCGTGCAAAACTAGCAAAATTGTTCATTGTGGTGTTGAATTGTGCTCAGTTACGATAACTTAACATGACTAGATTGTACAGAGTCGAATTACAGCGGATATGTGCGAATTAGAGGCTGAATCGTGCGAAAATGAGCATAATTCGTGCAAAACGAGCAAAATTGTTCATTGTGGTGTCGAATTGTGCTCAGATAGGATAACATAACATAACTAGATAGTACAGAGTCGAATTACAGCGGATATGTGCGAATTAGAGGCTGAATCATGCGAAAATGAGCATAATTCGTTCATTACGAGCAAAATTGTTCATTGTGGTGTCGAATTGTGCTCAGCTACGATAACTTAACATAACTAGATAGTACAGAGTCGAATTACAGCGGATATGTGCGAATTAGCGGCTGAATCGTGCGAAAATGAGCATAATTCGTTCATTACGAGCAAAATTGTTCATTGTGGTGTCGAATTGTGCTCAGTTACGATAACTTAACATAACTAGATAGTACAGAGTCGAATTACAGTGGATATGTGCGAATTAGAGGCTGAATCGTTCGAAAATGAGCAAAATTCGTTCAAAACGAGCAAAATTCGTGCAAAACGAGCAAAATTGTTCATTGTGGTGTTGAATTGTGCTCAGTTACGATAACTTAACATGACTAGATAGTACAGAGTCAAATTACAGCGGATATGTGCGAATTAGAGGCTGAATCGTGCGAAAATGAGCACAATTCGTTCAAAACGAGTAAAATTGTTCATTGTGGTGTTGAATTGTGCTCACATAGGATAACATAACATAACTAGATAGTACAGAGTCGAAATACAGCGGATATGTGCGAATTAGAGGCTGAATCGTTCGAAAATGAGCAAAATTCGTTCAAAACGAGCAAAATTCGTACAAAACGAGCAAAATTGTTCATTGTGGTGTTGAATTGTGCTCAGATAGGATAACTTAACATAACTAGATAGTACAGAGTCGAATTACAGCGGATATGTGCGAATTAGAGGCTGAATCGTTCGAAAATGAGCAAAATTCGTTCAAAACGAGCAAAATTCGTGCAAAACGAGCAAAATTGTTCATTGTGGTGTCGAATTGTGCTCAGTTACGATAACTTAACATAACTAGATAGTACAGAGTCGAATTACAGCGGATATGTGCGAATTAGAGGCTGAATCGTGCGAAAATGAGCATAATTCGTTCATTACGAGCAAAATTGTTCATTGTGGTGTCGAATTGTGCTCAGATAGGATAACTTAACATAACTAGATAGTACAGAGTCGAATTACAGCGGATATGTGCGAATTAGAGGCTGAATCGTGCGAAAATGAGCATAATTCGTGCAAAACGAGCAAAATTGTTCATTGTGGTGTCGAATTGTGCTCAAATAGGATAACTTAACATAACTAGATAGTACAGAGTCGAAATACAGCGGATATGTGCGAATTAGAGGCTGAATCGTTCGAAAATGAGCAAAATTCGTTCAAAACGAGCAAAATTCGTGCAAAACTAGCAAAATTGTTCATTGTGGTGTTGAATTGTGCTCAGTTACGATAACTTAACATGACTAGATAGTACAGAGTCGAATTACAGCGGATATGTGCGAATTAGAGGCTGAATCGTGCGAAAATGAGCATAATTCGTGCAAAACGAGCAAAATTGTTCATTGTGGTGTCGAATTGTGCTCAGATAGGATAACTTAACATAACTAGATAGTACAGAGTCGAACTACAGCGGATATGTGCGAATTAGAGGCTGAATCATGCGAAAATGAGCATAATTCGTTCATTACGAGAAAAATTGTTCATTGTGGTGTCGAATTGTGCTCAGCTACGATAACTTAACATAACTAGATAGTACAGAGTCGAATTACAGCGGATATGTGTGAATTAGAGGCTGGATCGTGCGAAAATGAGCATAATTCGTGCAAAACGAGCAAAATTGTTCATTCTGGTGTCGAATTGTGCTCAGATAGGATAACTTAACATAACTAGATAGTACAGAGTCGAAATACAGCGGGTATGTGCGAATTAGAGGCTGAATCGTTCGAAAATGAGCAAAATTCGTTCAAAACGAGCAAAATTCGTGCAAAACGAGCAAAATTGTTCATTGTGGTGTTGAATTGTGCTCAGATAGGATAACTTAACATAACTAGATAGTACAGAGTCGAATTACAGCGGATATGTGCGAATTAGAGGCTGAATCGTGCGAAAATGAGCATAATTCGTTCAAAACGAGCAAAATTGTTCATTGTGGTGTTGAATTGTGCTCAGTTACGATAACTTAACATGACTGGATAGTACAGAGTCGAATTACAGCGGATATGAGCGAATTAGAGGCTGAATCGTGCGAAAATGAGCATAATTCGTGCAAAACGAGCAAAATTGTTCATTGTGGTGTTCAATTGTGCTCAGATAGGATAACTGAACATAACTAGATAGTATAGAGTCGAATTACAGCGGATATGTGCGAATTAGAGGCTGAATCGTGCGAAAATGAGCATAATTCGTTCAAAACGAGCAAAATTGTTCATTGTGGTGTTGAATTGTGCTCAGTTACGATAACTTAACATGACTGGATAGTACAGAATCGAATTACAGCGGATATGTGCGAATTAGAGGCTGAATCGTGCGAAAATGAGCATTATTCGTTCATTACGAGCAAAATTGTTCATTGTGGTGTCGAATTGTGCTCAGTTACGTTAACTTAACATAACTAGATAGTACAGAGTCGAATTACAGCGGATATGTGCGAATTAGAGGCTGAATCGTTCGAAAATGAGCAAAATTCGTTCAAAACGAGCAAAATTCGTGCAAAACGAGCAAAATTGTTCATTGTGGTGTTGAATTGTGCTCAGATAGGATAACTTAACATAACTAGATAGTACAGAGTCGAATTACAGCGGATATGTGCGAATTAGAGGCTGAATCGTGCGAAAATGAGCATAATTCGTTCATTACGAGCAAAATTGTTCATTGTGGTGTCGAATTGTGCTCAGTGACGATAACTTAACATAACTAGATAGTACAGAGTCGAATTACAGCGGATATGTGCGAATTAGAGGCTGAATCGTTCGAAAATGAGCAAAATTCGTTCAAAACGAGCAAAATTCGTGCAAAACGAGCAAAATTGTTCATTGTGGTGTTGAATTGTGCTCAGATAGGATAACTTAACATAACTAGATAGTACAGAGTCGAATTACAGCGGATATGTGCGAATTAGAGGCTGAATCGTGCGAAAATGAGCATAATTCGTTCATTACGAGCAAAATTGTTCATTGTGGTGTCGAATTGTGCTCAGTTACGATAACTGAATATAACTAGATAGTACAGAGTCGAATTACAGCGGATATGTGCGAATTAGAGGCTGAATCGTGCGAAAATGAGCATAATTCGTGCAAAACGTGCAAAATTGTTCATTGTGGTGTCGAATTGTGCTCAGATAGGATAACTTAACATAACTAGATAGTACAGAGTCGAATTACAGCGGATATGTGTGAATTAGAGGCTGAATCGTGCGAAAATGAGCATAATTCGTGCAAAACGAGCAAAATTGTTCATTCTGGTGTTGAATTGTGCTCAGTTACGATAACTTAACATGACTGGATAGTACAGAGTCGAATTACAGCGGATATGAGCGAATTAGAGGCTGAATCGTTCGAAAATGAGCAAAATTCGTTCAAAACGAGCAAAATTCGTGCAAAACGAGCAAAATTGTTCATTGTGGTGTTGAATTGTGCTCAGATAGGATAACTTAACATAACTAGATAGTACAGAGTCGAATTACAGCGGATATGTGCGAATTAGAGGCTGAATCGTGCGAAAATGAGCATAATTCGTTCATTACGAGCAAAAGTGTTCATTGTGGTGTCGAATTGTGCTCAGTGACGATAACTTAACATAACTAGATAGTACAGAGTCGAATTACAGCGGATATGTGCGAATTAGAGGCTGAATCGTTCGAAAATGAGCAAAATTCGTTCAAAACGAGCAAAATTCGTGCAAAACGAGCAAAATTGTTCATTGTGGTGTTGAATTGTGCTCAGATAGGATAACTTAACATAACTAGATAGTACAGAGTCGAATTACAGCGGATATGTGCGAATTAGAGGCTGAATCGTGCGAAAATGAGCATAATTCGTTCATTACGAGCAAAATTGTTCATTGTGGTGTCGAATTGTGCTCAGTTACGATAACTGAATATAACTAGATAGTACAGAGTCGAATTACAGCGGATATGTGCGAATTAGAGGCTGAATCGTGCGAAAATGAGCATAATTCGTGCAAAACGTGCAAAATTGTTCATTGTGGTGTCGAATTGTGCTCAGATAGGATAACTTAACATAACTAGATAGTACAGAGTCGAATTACAGCGGATATGTGCGAATTAGAGGCTGAATCGTTCGAAAATGAGCAAAATTCGTTCAAAACGAGCAAAATTCGTGCAAAACGAGCAAAATTGTTCATTGTGGTGTTGAATTGTGCTCAGACAGGATAACTTAGCATAACTAGACAGTACAGAGTCGAATTACAGCGGATATGTGCGAATTAGAGGCTGAATCGTGCGAAAATGAGCATAATTCGTTCAAAACGAGCAAAATTGTTCATTGTGGTGTTGAATTGTGCTCAGTTACGATAACTTAACATGACTGGGTAGTACAGAGTCGAATTACAGCGGATATGTGCGAATTAGAGGCTGAATCGTGCGAAAATGAGCATAATTCGTTCAAAACGAGCAAAATTGTTCATTGTGGTGTTGAATTGTGCTCAGTTACGATAACTTAACATGACTGGATAGTACAGACTCGAATTACAGCGGATATGTGCGAATTAGAGGCTCAATCGTGCGAAAATGAGCATAATTCGTTCAAAACGAGCAAAATTGTTCATTGTGGTGTTGAATTGTGCTCAGTTACGATAACTTAACATAACTAGATAGTACAGAGTCGAATTGCAGCGGATATGTGCGAATTAGAGGCTGAATCGTGCGAAAATGAGCATAATTCGTTCATTACGAGCAAAATTGTTCATTGTGGTGTCGAATTGTGCTGAGTTACGATAACTTAACATAACTAGATAGTACAGAGTCGAATTACAGCGGATATGTGCGAATTAGAGGCTGAATCGTGCGAAAATGAGCATAATTCGTGCAAAACGAGCAAAATTGTTCATTGTGGTGTCGAATTGTGCTCAGTTACGAGAACTTAACATAACTAGATAGTACAGAGTCGAATTACAGCGGATATGTGCGAATTACAGGCTGAATCGTGCGAAAATGAGCATAATTCGTGCAAAACGAGCAAAATTGTTCATTGTGGTGTCGAATTGTGCTCAGATAGGATAACTTAACATAACTAGATAGTACAGAGTCGAATTACAGCGGATATGTGCGAATTAGAGGCTGAATCGTGCGAACATGAGCATAATTCGTGCAAAACGAGCAAAATTGTTCATTGTGGTGTTGAATTGTGCTCAGATAGGATAACTTAACATAACTAGATAGTACAGAGTCGAATTACAGCGGATATGTGCGAATTAGAGGCTGAATCGTGCGAACATGAGCATAATTCGTGCAAAACGAGCAAAATTGTTCATTGTGGTGTTGAATTGTGCTCAGATAGGATAACTTAACATAACTAGATAGTACAGAGTCGAATTACAGCGGATATGTGCGAATTAGAGGCTGAATCGTGCGAAAATGAGCATAATTCGTGCAAAACGAGCAAAATTGTTCATTGTGGTGTCGAATTGTGCTCACATAGGATAACTTAACATAACTAGATAGTACAGAGACGAAATACAGCGGATATGTGCGAATTAGAGGCTGAATTGTTCGAAAATGAGCAAAATTCGTTCAAAACGAGCAAAATTCGTGCAAAACGAGCAAAATTGTTCATTGTGGTGTTGAATTGTGCTCAGATAGGATAATTTAACATAACTAGATAGTACAGAGTCGAATTACAGCGGATATGTGCGAATTAGAGGCTGAATCGTGCGAAAATGAGCATAATTCGTGCAAAACGAGCAAAATTGTTCATTGTGGTGTCGAATTGTGCTCACATAGGATAACCTAACATAACTAGATAGTACAGAGTCGAAATACAGCGGATATGTGCGAATTAGAGGCTGAATCGTTCGAAAATTAGCAAAATTCGTTCAAAACGAGCAAAATTCGTGCAAAACGAGCAAAATTGTTCATTGTGGTGTCGAATTGTGCTCAGTGACGATAACTTAACATAACTAGATAGTACAGAGTCGAATTACAGCGGATATGTGCGAATTAGAGGCTGAATCGTTCGAAAATGAGCAAAATTCGTTCAAAACGAGCAAAATTCGTGCAAAACGAGCAAAATTGTTCATTGTGGTGTTGAATTGTGCTCAGATAGGATAACTTAACATAACTAGATAGTACAGAGTCGAATTACAGCGGATATGTGCGAATTAGAGGCTGAATCGTGCGAAAATGAGCATAATTCGTTCATTACGAGCAAAATTGTTCATTGTGGTGTCGAATTGTGCTCAGTGACGATAACTTAACATAACTAGATAGTACAGAGTCGAATTACAGCGGATATGTGCGAATTAGAGGCTGAATCGTTCGAAAATGAGCAAAATTCGTTCAAAACGAGCAAAATTCGTGCAAAACGAGCAAAATTGTTCATTGTGGTGTTGAATTGTGCTCAGATAGGATAACTTAACATAACTAGATAGTACAGAGTCGAATTACAGCGGATATGTGCGAATTAGAGGCTGAATCGTGCGAAAATGAGCATAATTCGTTCATTACGAGCAAAATTGTTCATTGTGGTGTCGAATTGTGCTCAGTTACGATAACTGAATATAACTAGATAGTACAGAGTCGAATTACAGCGGATATGTGCGAATTAGAGGCTGAATCGTGCGAAAATGAGCATAATTCGTGCAAAACGTGCAAAATTGTTCATTGTGGTGTCGAATTGTGCTCAGATAGGATAACTTAACATAACTAGATAGTACAGAGTCGAATTACAGCGGATATGTGCGAATTAGAGGCTGAATCGTTCGAAAATGAGCAAAATTCGTTCAAAACGAACAAAATTCGTGCAAAACGAGCAAAATTGTTCATTGTGGTGTTGAATTGTGCTCAGACAGGATAACTTAGCATAACTAGACAGTACAGAGTCGAATTACAGCGGATATGTGCGAATTAGAGGCTGGATCGTGCGAAAATGAGCATAATTCGTTCAAAACGAGCAAAATTGTTCATTGTGGTGTTGAATTGTGCTCAGTTACGATAACTTAACATGACTGGATAGTACAGAGTCGAATTACAGCGGATATGTGCGAATTAGAGGCTGAATCGTGCGAAAATGAGCATAATTCGTTCATTACGAGCAAAATTGTTCATTGTGGTGTCGAATTGTGCTGAGTTACGATAACTTAACATAACTAGATAGTACAGAGTCGAATTACAGCGGATATGTGCGAATTAGAGGCTGAATCGTGCGAAAATGAGCATAATTCGTGCAAAACGAGCAAAATTGTTCATTGTGGTGTCGAATTGTGCTCAGTTACGATAACTTAACATAACTAGATAGTACAGAGTCGAATTACAGCGGATATGTGCGAATTACAGGCTGAATCGTGCGAAAATGAGCATAATTCGTGCAAAACGAGCAAAATTGTTCATTGTGGTGTCGAATTGTGCTCAGATAGGATAACTTAACATAACTAGATAGTACAGAGTCGAATTACAGCGGATATGTGCGAATTAGAGGCTGAATCGTGCGAACATGAGCATAATTCGTGCAAAACGAGCAAAATTGTTCATTGTGGTGTTGAATTGTGCTCAGATAGGATAACTTAACATAACTAGATAGTACAGTGTCGAATTACAGCGGATATGTGCGAATTAGAGGCTGAATCGTGCGAAAATGAGCATAATTCGTGCAAAACGAGCAAAATTGTTCATTGTGGTGTTGAATTGTGCTCAGATAGGATAACTTAACATAACTAGATAGTACAGAGTCGAATTACAGCGGATATGTGCGAATTAGAGGCTGAATCGTGCGAAAATGAGCATAATTCGTTCATTACGAGCAAAATTGTTCATTGTGGTGTCGAATTGTGCTCAGTTACGATAACTTAACATAACTAGATAGTACAGAGTCGAATTACAGCGGATATGTGCGAATTAGAGGCTGAATCGTGCGAAAATGAGCATAATTCGTTCATTACGAGCAAAATTGATCATTGTGGTGTCGAATTGTGCTCAGTTACGATAACTTAACATAACTAGATAGTACAGAGTCGAATTACAGCGGATATGTGCGAATTAAAGGCTGAATCGTTCGAAAATGAGCATAATTCGTTCAAAACGAGCAAAATTGTTCATTGTGGTGTTGAATTGTGCTCAGTTACGATAACTTAACATGACTAGATAGTACAGAGTCGAATTACAGCGGATATGTGCGAATTAGAGGCTGAATCGTGCGAAAATGAGCATAATTCGTTCAAAACGAGCAAAATTGTTCATTGTGGTGTCGAATTGTGCTCAGTTACGATAACTTAACATAACTAGATAGTACAGAGTCGAATTACAGCGGATATGTGCGAATTAGAGGCTGAATCGTGCGAAAATGAGCATAATTCGTTCATTACGAGCAAAATTGTTCATTGTGGTGTCGAATTGTGCTGAGTTACGATAACTTAACATAACTAGATAGTACAGAGTCGAATTACAGCGGATATGTGCGAATTAGAGGCTGAATCGTGCGAAAATGAGCATAATTCGTGCAAAACGAGCAAAATTGTTCATTGTGGTGTCGAATTGTGCTCAGTTACGATAACTTAACATAAATAGATAGTACAGAGTCGAATTACAGCGGATATGTGCGAATTAGAGGCTGAATCGTGCGAAAATGAGCATAATTCGTGCAAAACGAGCAAAATTGTTCATTGTGGTGTCGAATTGTGCTCAGATAGGATAACTTAACATAACTAGATAGTACAGAGTCGAATTACAGCGGATATGTGCGAATTAGAGGCTGAATCGTGCGAAATTGAGCAAAATTCGTTCAAAACGAGCAAAATTCGTACAAAACGAGCAAAATTGTTCATTGTGGTGTTGAATTGTGCTCAGATAGGATAACTTAACATAACTAGATAGTACAGAGTCGAATTACAGCGGATATGTGCGAATTAGAGGCTGAATCGTGCGAAATTGAGCATAATTCGTGCAAAACGAGCAAAATTGTTCATTGTGGTGTCGAATTGTGCTCAGATAGGATAACTTAACATAACTAGATAGTACAGAGTCGAATTACAGCGGATATGTGCGAATTAGAGGCTGAATCGTGCGAAAATGAGCATAATTCGTTCATTACGAGCAAAATTGATCATTGTGGTGTCGAATTGTGCTCAGTTACGATAACTTAACATAACTAGATAGTACAGAGTCGAATTACAGCGGATATGTGCGAATTAAAGGCTGAATCGTTCGAAAATGAGCATAATTCGTTCAAAACGAGCAAAATTGTTCATTGTGGTGTTGAATTGTGCTCAGTTACGATAACTTAACATGACTAGATAGTACAGAGTCGAATTACAGCGGATATGTGCGAATTAGAGGCTGAATCGTGCGAAAATGAGCATAATTCGTTCAAAACGAGCAAAATTGTTCATTGTGGTGTCGAATTGTGCTCAGTTACGATAACTTAACATAACTAGATAGTACAGAGTCGAATTACAGCGGATATGTGCGAATTAGAGGCTGAATCGTGCGAAAATGAGCATAATTCGTTCATTACGAGCAAAATTGTTCATTGTGGTGTCGAATTGTGCTGAGTTACGATAACTTAACATAACTAGATAGTACAGAGTCGAATTACAGCGGATATGTGCGAATTAGAGGCTGAATCGTGCGAAAATGAGCATAATTCGTGCAAAACGAGCAAAATTGTTCATTGTGGTGTCGAATTGTGCTCAGTTACGATAACTTAACATAAATAGATAGTACAGAGTCGAATTACAGCGGATATGTGCGAATTAGAGGCTGAATCGTGCGAAAATGAGCATAATTCGTGCAAAACGAGCAAAATTGTTCATTGTGGTGTCGAATTGTGCTCAGATAGGATAACTTAACATAACTAGATAGTACAGAGTCGAATTACAGCGGATATGTGCGAATTAGAGGCTGAATCGTGCGAAATTGAGCAAAATTCGTTCAAAACGAGCAAAATTCGTACAAAACGAGCAAAATTGTCCATTGTGGTGTTGAATTGTGCTCAGATAGGATAACTTAACATAACTAGATAGTACAGAGTCGAATTACAGCGGATATGTGCGAATTAGAGGCTGAATCGTGCGAAATTGAGCATAATTCGTGCAAAACGAGCAAAATTGTTCATTGTGGTGTCGAATTGTGCTCAGATAGGATAACTTAACATAACTAGATAGTACAGAGTCGAATTACAGCGGATATGTGCGAATTAGAGGCTGAATCGTGCGAAAATGAGCATAATTCGTTCATTACGAGCAAAATTGTTCATTGTGGTGTCGAATTGTGCTCAGTTACGATAACTTAACATAACTAGATAGTACAGAGTCGAATTACAGCGGATATGTGCGAATTAGAGGCTGAATCGTGCGAAAATGAGCATAATTCGTGCAAAACGAGCAAAATTGTTCATTGTGGTGTCGAATTGTGCTCAGTTACGATAACTTAACATAACTAGATAGTACAGAGTCGAATTACAGCGGATATGTGCGAATTAGAGGCTGAATCGTGCGAAAATGAGCATAATTCGTTCATTACGAGCAAAATTGATCATTGTGGTGTCGAATTGTGCTCAGTTACGATAACTTAACATAACTAGATAGTACAGAGTCGGAATACAGCGGATATGAGCGAATTAGAGGCTGAATCGTTCGAAAATGAGCAAAATTCGTTCAAAACGAGCAAAATTCGTGCAAAACGAGCAAAATTGTTCATTGTGGTGTTGAATTGTGCTCAGTTACGATAACTTAACATGACTAGATAGTACAGAGTCAAATTACAGCGGATATGTGCGAATTAGAGGCTGAATCGTGCGAAAATGAGCATAATTCGTTCATTACGAGCAAAATTGTTCATTGTGGTGTCGAATTGTGCTCAGTTACGATAATTTAACATAACTAGATAGTACAGAGTCGAATTACAGCGGATATGTGCGAATTAGAGGCTGAATCGTGCGAAAATGAGCATAATTCGTTCATTACGAGCAAAATTGATCATTGTGGTGTCGAATTGTGCTCAGTTACGATAACTTAACATAACTAGATAGAACAGAGTCGAATTACAGCGGATATGTGCGAATTAAAGGCTGAATCGTTCGAAAATGAGCATAATTCCTTCAAAACGAGCAAAATTGTTCATTGTGGTGTTGAATTGTGCTCAGTTACGATAACTTAACATAACTAGATAGTACAGAGTCGAATTACAGCGAATATGTGCGAATTAGAGGCTGAATCGTGCGAAAATGAGCATAATTCGTTCATTACGAGCAAAATTGATCATTGTGGTGTTGAATTGTGCTCAGTTACGATAACTTAACATAACTAGATAGTACAGAGTCGAAATACAGCGGATATGAGCGAATTAGAGGCTGAATCGTTCGAAAATGAGCAAAATTCGTTCAAAACGAGCAAAATTCGTGCAAAACGAGCAAAATTGTTCATTGTGGTGTTGAATTGTGCTCAGTTACGATAACTTAACATGACTAGATAGTACAGAGTCAAATTACAGCGGATATGTGCGAATTAGAGGCTGAATCGTGCGAAAATGAGCATAATTCGTTCATTACGAGCGAAATTGTTCATTGTGGTGTCGAATTGTGCTCAGTTACGATAACTTAACATAACTAGATAGTACAGAGTCGAATTACAGCGGATATGTGCGAATTAGAGGCTGAATCGTGCGAAAATGAGCATAATTCGTTCATTACGAGCAAAATTGATCATTGTGGTGTCGAATTGTGCTCAGTTACGATAACTTAACATAACTAGATAGAACAGAGTCGAATTACAGCGGATATGTGCGAATTAAAGGCTGAATCGTTCGAAAATGAGCATAATTCCTTCAAAACGAGCAAAATTGTTCATTGTGGTGTTGAATTGTGCTCAGTTACGATAACTTAACATGACTAGATAGTACAGAGTCGAATTACAGCGGATATGTGCGAATTAGAGGCTGAATCGTGCGAAAATGAGCATAATTCGTTCAAAACGAGCAAAATTGTTCATTGTGGTGTCGAATTGTGCTCAGTTACGATAACTTAACATAACTAGATAGTACAGAGTCGAATTACAGCGGATATGTGCGAATTAGAGGCTGAATCGTGCGAAAATGAGCATAATTCGTTCATTACGAGCAAAATTGTTCATTGTGGTGTCGAATTGTGCTGAGTTACGATAACTTAACATAACTAGATAGTACAGAGTCGAATTACAGCGGATATGTGCGAATTAGAGGCTGAATCGTGCGAAAATGAGCATAATTCGTGCAAAACGAGCAAAATTGTTCATTGTGGTGTCGAATTGTGCTCAGTTACGATAACTTAACATAACTAGATAGTACAGAGTCGAATTACAGCGGATATGTGCGAATTAGAGGCTGAATCGTGCGAAATTGAGCAAAATTCGTTCAAAACGAGCAAAATTGTTCATTGTGGTGTCGAATTGTGCTCAGATAGGATAACTTAACATAACTAGATAGTACAGAGTCGAAATACAGCGGATATGTGCGAATTAGAGGCTGAATCGTTCGAAAATGAGCAAAATTCGTTCAAAACGAGCAAAATTCGTGCAAAACGAGCAAAATTGTTCATTGTGGTGTTGAATTGTGCTCAGTTACGATAACTTAACATGACTAGATAGTACAGAGTCAAATTACAGCGGATATGTGCGAATTAGAGGCTGAATCGTGCGAAAATGAGCACAATTCGTTCAAAACGAGTAAAATTGTTCATTGTGGTGTTGAATTGTGCTCAGTTACGATAACTTAACATGACTAGATAGTACAGAGTCGGATTACAGCGGATATGTGCGAATTAGAGGCTGAATCGTGCGAAAATGAGCATAATTCGTTCATTACGAGCAAAATTGCTCATTGTGGTGTCGAATTGTGCTCAGTTACGATAACTTAACATAACTAGATAGAACAGAGTCGAATTACAGCGGATATGTGCGAATTAGAGGCTGAATCGTGCGAAAATCAGCATAATTCGTGCAAAACGAGCAAAATTGTTCATTGTGGTGTCGAATTGTGCTCAGATAGGATAACTTAACATAACTAGATAGTACAGAGTCGCATTACAGCGGATATGTGCGAATTAGAGGCTGAATCGTGCGAAAATGAGCATAATTCGTTCATTACGAGCAAAATTGTTCATTGTGGTGTCGAGTTGTGCTCAGTTACGATAACTTAACATAACTAGATAGTACAGAGTCGAATTACAGCGGATATGTGCGAATTAGAGGCTGAATCGTGCGAAAATGAGCATAATTCGTGCAAAACGAGCAAAATTGTTCATTGTGGTGTCGAATTGTGCTCAGATAGGATAACTTAACATAACTAGATAGTACAGAGTCGAAATACAGCGGATATGTGCGAATTAGAGGCTGAATCGTTCGAAAATGAGCAAAATTCGTTCAAAACGAGCAAAATTCGTGCAAAACGAGCAAAATTGTTCATTGTGGTGTTGAATTGTGCTCAGTTACGATAACTTAACATGACTAGATAGTACAGAGTCAAATTACAGCGGATATGTGCGAATTAGAGGCTGAATCGTGCGAAAATGAGCACAATTCGTTCAAAACGAGTAAAATTGTTCATTGTGGTGTTGAATTGTGCTCAGTTACGATAACTTAACATGACTAGATAGTACAGAGTCGGATTACAGCGGATATGTGCGAATTAGAGGCTGAATCGTTCGAAAATGAGCATAATTCGTTCAAAACGAGCAAAATTGTTCATTGTGGTTTGAATTGTGCTCAGTTACGATAACTTAACATGACTGGATAGTACAGAGTCGAATTACAGCGGATATGTGCGAATTAGAGGCTGAATCGTGCGAAAATGAGCATAATTCGTGCAAAACGAGCAAAATTGTTCATTGTGGTGTTGAATTGTGCTCAGATAGGATAACTTAACATAACTAGATAGTACAGAGTCGAATTACAGCGGATATGTGCGGATTAGAGGCTGAATCGTGCGGAAATGAGCATAATTCGTGCAAAACGAGCAAAATTGTTCATTGTGGTGTCGAATTGTGCTCAGATAGGATAACTTAACATAACTAGATAGTACAGAGTCGAATTACAGCGGATATGTGCGGATTAGAGGCTGAATCGTGCGGAAATGAGCATAATTCGTGCAAAACGAGCAAAATTGTTCATTGTGGTGTCGAATTGTGCTCAGATAGGATAACTTAACATAACTAGATAGCACAGAGTCGAATTACAGCGGATATGTGCGAATTAGAGGCTGAATCGTGCGAAATTGAGCATAATTCGTGCAAAACGAGCAAAATTGTTCATTGTGGTGTCGAATTGTGCTCAGATAGGATAACTTAACATAACTAGATAGTACAGAGTCGAATTACAGCGGATATGTGCGAATTAGAGGCTGAATCGTGCGAAAATGAGCATAATTCGTTCATTACGAGCAAAATTGTTCATTGTGGTGTCGAATTGTGCTCAGTTACGATAACTTAACATAACTAGATAGTACAGAGTCGAATTACAGCGGATATGTGCGAATTAGAGGCTGAATCGTGCGAAAATGAGCATAATTCGTGCAAAACGAGCAAAATTGTTCATTGTGGTGTCGAATTGTGCTCAGATAGGATAACTTAACATAACTAGATAGTACAGAGTCGAAATACAGCGGATATGTGCGAATTAGAGGCTGAATCGTGCGAAAATGAGCATAATTCGTGCAAAACGAGCAAAATTGTTCATTGTGGTGTTGAATTGTGCTCAGATAGGATAACTTAACATAACTAGATAGTACAGAGTCGAATTACAGCGGATATGTGCGGATTAGAGGCTGAATCGTGCGGAAATGAGCATAATTCGTGCAAAACGAGCAAAATTGTTCATTGTGGTGTCGAATTGTGCTCAGATAGGATAACTTAACATAACTAGATAGTACAGAGTCGAAATACAGCGGATATGTGCGAATTAGAGGCTGAATCGTTCGAAAATGAGCAAAATTCGTTCAAAACGAGCAAAATTCGTGCAAAACGAGCAAAATTGTTCATTGTGGTGTTGAATTGTGCTCAGTTACGATAACTTAACATGACTAGATAGTACAGAGTCAAATTACAGCGGATATGTGCGAATTAGAGGCTGAATCGTGCGAAAATGAGCACAATTCGTTCAAAACGAGTAAAATTGTTCATTGTGGTGTTGAATTGTGCTCAGTTACGATAACTTAACATGACTAGATAGTACAGAGTCGGATTACAGCGGATATGTGCGAATTAGAGGCTGAATCGTTCGAAAATGAGCATAATTCGTTCAAAACGAGCAAAATTGTTCATTGTGGTTTGAATTGTGCTCAGTTACGATAACTTAACATGACTGGATAGTACAGAGTCGAATTACAGCGGATATGTGCGAATTAGAGGCTGAATCGTGCGAAAATGAGCATAATTCGTGCAAAACGAGCAAAATTGTTCATTGTGGTGTTGAATTGTGCTCAGATAGGATAACTTAACATAACTAGATAGTACAGAGTCGAATTACAGCGGATATGTGCGGATTAGAGGCTGAATCGTGCGGAAATGAGCATAATTCGTGCAAAACGAGCAAAATTGTTCATTGTGGTGTCGAATTGTGCTCAGATAGGATAACTTAACATAACTAGATAGCACAGAGTCGAATTACAGCGGATATGTGCGAATTAGAGGCTGAATCGTGCGAAATTGAGCATAATTCGTGCAAAACGAGCAAAATTGTTCATTGTGGTGTCGAATTGTGCTCAGATAGGATAACTTAACATAACTAGATAGTACAGAGTCGAATTACAGCGGATATGTGCGAATTAGAGGCTGAATCGTGCGAAAATGAGCATAATTCGTTCATTACGAGCAAAATTGTTCATTGTGGTGTCGAATTGTGCTCAGTTACGATAACTTAACATAACTAGATAGTACAGAGTCGAATTACAGCGGATATGTGCGGATTAGAGGCTGAATCGTGCGGAAATGAGCATAATTCGTGCAAAACGAGCAAAATTGTTCATTGTGGTGTCGAATTGTGCTCAGATAGGATAACTTAACATAACTAGATAGCACAGAGTCGAATTACAGCGGATATGTGCGAATTAGAGGCTGAATCGTGCGAAATTGAGCATAATTCGTGCAAAACGAGCAAAATTGTTCATTGTGGTGTCGAATTGTGCTCAGATAGGATAACTTAACATAACTAGATAGTACAGAGTCGAATTACAGCGGATATGTGCGAATTAGAGGCTGAATCGTGCGAAAATGAGCATAATTCGTTCATTACGAGCAAAATTGTTCATTGTGGTGTCGAATTGTGCTCAGTTACGATAACTTAACATAACTAGATAGTACAGAGTCGAATTACAGCGGATATGTGCGAATTAGAGGCTGAATCGTGCGAAAATGAGCATAATTCGTTCAAAACGAGCAAAATTGTTCATTGTGGTGTTGAATTGTGCTCAGTTACGATAACTTAACATGACTAGATAGTACAGAGTCGGATTACAGCGGATATGTGCGAATTAGAGGCTGAATCGTTCGAAAATGAGCATAATTCGTTCAAAACGAGCAAAATTGTTCATTGTGGTGCTGAATTGTGCTCAGTTACGATAACTTAACATGACTGGATAGTACAGAGTCGAATTACAGCGGATATGTGCGAATTAGAGGCTGAATCGTGCGAACATGAGCATAATTCGTGCAAAACGAGCAAAATTGTTCATTGTGGTGTCGAATTGTGCTCAGATAGGATAACTTAACATAACTAGATAGTACAGAGTCGAATTACAGCGGATATGTGCGAATTAGAGGCTGAATCGTTCGAAAATGAGCAAAATTCGTTCAAAACGAGCAAAATTCGTGCAAAACGAGCAAAATTGTTCATTGTGGTGTTGAATTGTGCTCAGATAGGATAACTTAACATAACTAGATAGTACAGAGTCGAATTACAGCGGATATGTGCGAATTAGCGGCTGAATCGTGCGAAAATGAGCATAATTCGTTCATTACGAGCAAAATTGTTCATTGTGGTGTCGAATTGTGCTCAGTTACGATAACCTAACATAACTAGATAGTACAGAGTCGAATTACAGCGGATATGTGCGAATTAGAGGCTGAATCGTGCGAAAATGAGCATAATTCGTGCAAAACGAGCAAAATTGTTCATTGTGGTGTCGAATTGTGCTCACATAGGATAACATAACATAACTAGATAGTACAGAGTCGAATTACAGCGGATATGTGCGAATTAGAGGCTGAATCGTGCGAAAATGAGCATAATTCGTGCAAAACGAGCAAAATTGTTCATTGTGGTGTCGAATTGTGCTCACATAGGATAACATAACATAACTAGATAGTACAGAGTCGAAATACAGCGGATATGTGCGAATTAGAGGCTGAATCGTTCGAAAATGAGCAAAATTCGTTCAAAACGAGCAAAATTCGTACAAAACGAGCAAAATTGTTCATTGTGGTGTTGAATTGTGCTCAGATAGGATAACTTAACATAACTAGATAGTACAGAGTGGAATTACAGCGGATATGTGCGAATTAGAGGCTGAATCGTGCGAAAATGAGCATAATTCGTGCAAAACGAGCAAAATTGTTCATTGTGGTGTCGAATTGTGCTCAGATAGGATAACTTAACATAACTAGATAGTACAGAGTCGAATTACAGCGGATATGTGCGAATTAGAGGCTGAATCGTTCGAAAATGAGCAAAATTCGTTCAAAACGAGCAAAATTCGTGCAAAACGAGCAAAATTGTTCATTGTGGTGTCGAATTGTGCTCAGTTACGATAACTTAACATAACTAGATAGTACAGAGTCGAATTACAGCGGATATGTGCGAATTAGAGGCTGAATCGTGCGAAAATGAGCATAATTCGTTCATTACGAGCAAAATTGTTCATTGTGGTGTCGAATTGTGCTCAGTTACGATAACTTAACATAACTAGATAGTACAGAGTCGAATTACAGCGGATATGTGCGAATTAGAGGCTGAATCGTGCGAAAATGAGCATAATTCGTGCAAAACGAGCAAAATTGTTCATTGTGGTGTCGAATTGTGCTCAGATAGGATAACTTAACATAACTAGATAGTACAGAGTCGAAATACAGCGGATATGTGCGAATTAGAGGCTGAATCGTTCGAAAATGAGCAAAATTCGTTCAAAACGAGCAAAATTCGTGCAAAACTAGCAAAATTGTTCATTGTGGTTTTGAATTGTGCTCAGTTACGATAACTTAACATGACTAGATTGTACAGAGTCGAATTACAGCGGATATGTGCGAATTAGAGGCTGAATCGTGCGAAAATGAGCATAATTCGTGCAAAACGAGCAAAATTGTTCATTGTGGTGTCGAATTGTGCTCAGATAGGATAACATAACATAACTAGATAGTACAGAGTCGAATTACAGCGGATATGTGCGAATTAGAGGCTGAATCATGCGAAAATGAGCATAATTCGTTCATTACGAGCAAAATTGTTCATTGTGGTGTCGAATTGTGCTCAGCTACGATGACTTAACATAACTAGATAGTACAGAGTCGAATTACAGCGGATATGTGCGAATTAGAGGCTGAATCGTGCGAAAATGAGCATAATTCGTTCATTACGAGCAAAATTGTTCATTGTGGTGTCGAATTGTGCTCAGTTACGATAACTTAACATAACTGGATAGTACAGAGTCGAATTACAGCGGATATGTGCGAATTAGAGGCTGAATCGTGCGAAAATGAGCATAATTCGTTCAAAACGAGCAAAATTGTTCATTGTGGTGTCGAATTGTGCTCAGTTACGATAACTTAACATAACTAGATAGTACAGAGTCGAATTACAGCGGATATGTGCGAATTAGAGGCTGAATCGTGCGAAAATGAGCACAATTCGTTCAAAACGAGTAAAATTGTTCATTGTGGTGTTGAATTGTGCTCAGTTACGATAACTTAACATGACTAGATAGTACAGAGTCGGATTACAGCGGATATGTGCGAATTAGAGGCTGAATCGTTCGAAAATGAGCAAAATTCGTTCAAAACGAGCAAAATTCGTGCAAAACGAGCAAAATTGTTCATTGTGGTGTTGAATTGTGCTCAGTTACGATAACTTAACATGACTAGATAGTACAGAGTCAAATTACAGCGGATATGTGCGAATTAGAGGCTGAATCGTGCGAAAATGAGCACAATTCGTTCAAAACGAGTAAAATTGTTCATTGTGGTGTTGAATTGTGCTCAGTTACGATAACTTAACATGACTAGATAGTACAGAGTCGGATTACAGCGGATATGTGCGAATTAGAGGCTGAATCGTTCGAAAATGAGCATAATTCGTTCAAAACGAGCAAAATTGTTCATTGTGGTTTGAATTGTGCTCAGTTACGATAACTTAACATGACTGGATAGTACAGAGTCGAATTACAGCGGATATGTGCGAATTAGAGGCTGAATCGTGCGAAAATGAGCATAATTCGTGCAAAACGAGCAAAATTGTTCATTGTGGTGTTGGATTGTGCTCAGATAGGATAACTTAACATAACTAGATAGTACAGAGTCGAATTACAGCGGATATGTGCGAATTAGAGGCTGAATCGTGCGAAAATGAGCATAATTCGTGCAAAACGAGCAAAATTGTTCATTGTGGTGTCGAATTGTGCTCACATAGGATAACATAACATAACTAGATAGTACAGAGTCGAATTACAGCGGATATGTGCGAATTAGAGGCTGAATCGTGCGAAAATGAGCATAATTCGTGCAAAACGAGCAAAATTGTTCATTGTGGTGTCGAATTGTGCTCACATAGGATAACATAACATAACTAGATAGTACAGAGTCGAAATACAGCGGATATGTGCGAATTAGAGGCTGAATCGTTCGAAAATGAGCAAAATTCGTTCAAAACGAGCAAAATTCGTACAAAACGAGCAAAATTGTTCATTGTGGTGTTGAATTGTGCTCAGATAGGATAACTTAACATAACTAGATAGTACAGAGTGGAATTACAGCGGATATGTGCGAATTAGAGGCTGAATCGTGCGAAAATGAGCATAATTCGTGCAAAACGAGCAAAATTGTTCATTGTGGTGTCGAATTGTGCTCAGATAGGATAACTTAACATAACTAGATAGTACAGAGTCGAATTACAGCGGATATGTGCGAATTAGAGGCTGAATCGTTCGAAAATGAGCAAAATTCGTTCAAAACGAGCAAAATTCGTGCAAAACGAGCAAAATTGTTCATTGTGGTGTCGAATTGTGCTCAGTTACGATAACTTAACATAACTAGATAGTACAGAGTCGAATTACAGCGGATATGTGCGAATTAGAGGCTGAATCGTGCGAAAATGAGCATAATTCGTTCAAAAACGAGCAAAATTGTTCATTGTGGTGTCGAATTGTGCTCAGTTACCATAACCTAACATAACTAGATAGTACAGAGTCGAATTACAGAAGATATGTGCGAATTAGAGGCTGAATCGTGCGAAAATGAGCATTATTCGTTCATTACGAGCAAAATTGTTCACTGTGGTGTCGAATTGTGCTCAGTTACGACAACTTAACATGACTAGATGGGACAGAGTCGAATCACAGCGGATATGTGCGAATTAGAGGCTGAATCGTGCGAAAATGAGCATAATTCGTGCAAAACGAGCAAAATTGTTCATTGTGGTGTTGAATTGTGCTGAGATAGGATAACTTAACATAACTAGATTGTACAGAGTCGAATTACAGCGGATATGTGCGAATTAGAGGCTGAATCGTGCGAAAATGAGCATAATTCGTGCAAAACGAGCAAAATTGTTCATTCTGGTGTCGAATTGTGCTCAGATAGGATAACTTAACATAACTAGATAGTACAGAGTCGAAATACAGCGGGTATGTGCGAATTAGAGGCTGAATCGTTCGAAAATGAGCAAAATTCGTTCAAAACGAGCAAAATTCGTGCAAAACGAGCAAAATTGTTCATTGTGGTGTTGAATTGTGCTCAGATAGGATAACTTAACATAACTAGATAGTACAGAGTCGAATTACAGCGGATATGTGCGAATTAGAGGCTGAATCGTGCGAAAATGAGCATAATTCGTTCAAAACGAGCAAAATTGTTCATTGTGGTGTTGAATTGTGCTCAGTTACGATAACTTAACATGACTGGATAGTACAGAGTCGAATTACAGCGGATATGTGCGAATTAGAGGCTGAATCGTGCGAAAATGAGCATAATTCGTTCAAAACGAGTAAAATTGTTCATTGTGGTGTTGAATTGTGCTCAGTTACCATAACTTAACATAACTAGATAGTACAGAGTCGAATTACAGCGGATATGTGCGAATTAGAGGCTGAATCGTGCGAAAATGAGCATAATTCGTTCAAAAACGAGCAAAATTGTTCATTGTGGTGTTGAATTGTGCTCAGTTACCATAACCTAACATAACTAGATAGTACAGAGTCGAATTACAGAAGATATGTGCGAATTAGAGGCTGAATCGTGCGAAAATGAGCATTATTCGTTCATTACGAGCAAAATTGTTCACTGTGGTGTCGAATTGTGCTCAGTTACGACAACTTAACATGACTAGATGGGACAGAGTCGAATCACAGCGGATATGTGCGAATTAGAGGCTGAATCGTGCGAAAATGAGCATAATTCGTGCAAAACGAGCAAAATTGTTCATTGTGGTGTTGAATTGTGCTGAGATAGGATAACTTAACATAACTAGATTGTACAGAGTCGAATTACAGCGGATATGTGCGAATTAGAGGCTGAATCGTGCGAAAATGAGCATAATTCGTGCAAAACGAGCAAAATTGTTCATTCTGGTGTCGAATTGTGCTCAGATAGGATAACTTAACATAACTAGATAGTACAGAGTCGAAATACAGCGGGTATGTGCGAATTAGAGGCTGAATCGTTCGAAAATGAGCAAAATTCGTTCAAAACGAGCAAAATTCGTGCAAAACGAGCAAAATTGTTCATTGTGGTGTTGAATTGTGCTCAGATAGGATAACTTAACATAACTAGATAGTACAGAGTCGAATTACAGCGGATATGTGCGAATTAGAGGCTGAATCGTGCGAAAATGAGCATAATTCGTTCAAAACGAGCAAAATTGTTCATTGTGGTGTTGAATTGTGCTCAGTTACGATAACTTAACATGACTGGATAGTACAGAGTCGAATTACAGCGGATATGAGCGAATTAGAGGCTGAATCGTGCGAAAATGAGCATAATTCGTGCAAAACGAGCAAGATTGTTCATTGTGGTGTTGAATTGTGCTCAGATAGGATAACTGAACATAACTAGATAGTATAGAGTCGAATTACAGCGGATATGTGCGAATTAGAGGCTGAATCGTGCGAAAATGAGCATAATTCGTTCAAAACGAGCAAAATTGTTCATTGTGGTGTTGAATTGTGCTCAGTTACAATAACTTAACATGACTGGATAGTACAGAGTCGAATTACAGCGGATATGTGCGAATTAGAGGCTGAATCGTGCGAAAATGAGCATTATTCGTTCATTACGAGCAAAATTGTTCATTGTGGTGTCGAATTGTGCTCACATAGGATAACATAACATAACTAGATAGTACAGAGTCGAATTACAGCGGATATGTGCGAATTAGAGGCTGAATCGTGCGAAAATGAGCATAATTCGTGCAAAACGAGCAAAATTGTTCATTGTGGTGTTGAATTGTGCTCAGATAGGATAACTTAACATAACTAGATAGTACAGAGTCGAATTACAGCGGATATGTGCGAATTAGAGGCTGAATCGTGCGAAAATGAGCATTATTCGTTCATTACGAGCAAAATTGTTCATTGTGGTGTCGAATTGTGCTCAGTTACGTTAACTTAACATAACTAGATGGGACAGAGTCGAATCACAAAGCATATGTGCGAATTAGAGGCTGAATCGTTCGAAAATGAGCAAAATTCGTTCCAAACGAGCAAAATTCGTGCAAAACGAGCAAAATTGTTCATTGTGGTGTTGAATTGTGCTGAGATAGGATAACTCAACATAACTAGATAGTACAGAGTCGAATTACAGCGGATATGTGCGAATTAGAGGCTGAATCGTGCGAAAATGAGCATAATTCGTGCAAAACGAGCAAAATTGTTCATTGTGGTGTCGAATTGTGCTCACATAGGATAACATAACATAACTAGATAGTACAGAGTCGAATTACAGCGGATATGTGCGAATTAGAGGCTGAATCGTGCGAAAATGAGCATAATTCGTGCAAAACGAGCAAAATTGTTCATTGTGGTGTCGAATTGTGCTCACATAGGATAACATAACATAACTAGATAGTACAGAGTCGAAATACAGCGGATATGTGCGAATTAGAGGCTGAATCGTTCGAAAATGAGCAAAATTCGTTCAAAACGAGCAAAATTCGTACAAAACGAGCAAAATTGTTCATTGTGGTGTTGAATTGTGCTCAGATAGGATAACTTAACATAACTAGATAGTACAGAGTGGAATTACAGCGGATATGTGCGAATTAGAGGCTGAATCGTGCGAAAATGAGCATAATTCGTGCAAAACGAGCAAAATTGTTCATTGTGGTGTCGAATTGTGCTCAGATAGGATAACTTAACATAACTAGATAGTACAGAGTCGAATTACAGCGGATATGTGCGAATTAGAGGCTGAATCGTTCGAAAATGAGCAAAATTCGTTCAAAACGAGCAAAATTCGTGCAAAACGAGCAAAATTGTTCATTGTGGTGTCGAATTGTGCTCAGTTACGATAACTTAACATAACTAGATAGTACAGAGTCGAATTACAGCGGATATGTGCGAATTAGAGGCTGAATCGTGCGAAAATGAGCATAATTCGTTCATTACGAGCAAAATTGTTCATTGTGGTGTCGAATTGTGCTCAGTTACGATAACTTAACATAACTAGATAGTACAGAGTCGAATTACAGCGGATATGTGCGAATTAGAGGCTGAATCGTGCGAAAATGAGCATAGTTCGTTCATTACGAGCAAAATTGTTCATTGTGGTGTCGAATTGTGCTCAGTTACGATAACTTAACATAACTAGATGGGACAGAGTCAAATCACAACGGATATGTGCGAATTAGAGGCTGAATCGTGCGAAAATGAGCATAATTCGTGCAAAACGAGCAAAATTGTTCGTTGTGGTGTTGAATTGTGCTCAGATAGGATAACTTAACATAACTAGATTGTACAGAGTCGAATTACAGCGGATATGTGCGAATTAGAGGCTGAATCGTGCGAAAATGAGCATAATTCGTGCAAAACGAGCAAAATTGTTCATTCTGGTGTCGAATTGTGCTCAGATAGGATAACTTAACATAACTAGATAGTACAGAGTCGAAATACAGCGGGTATGTGCGAATTAGAGGCTGAATCGTTCGAAAATGAGCAAAATTCGTTCAAAACGAGCAAAATTCGTGCAAAACGAGCAAAATTGTTCATTGTGGTGTTGAATTGTGCTCAGATAGGATAACTTAACATAACTAGATAGTACAGAGTCGAATTACAGCGGATATGTGCGAATTAGAGGCTGAATCGTGCGAAAATGAGCATAATTCGTTCAAAACGAGCAAAATTGTTCATTGTGGTGTTGAATTGTGCTCAGTTACGATAACTTAACATGACTGGATAGTACAGAGTCGAATTACAGCGGATATGAGCGAATTAGAGGCTGAATCGTGCGAAAATGAGCATAATTCGTGCAAAACGAGCAAAATTGTTCATTGTGGTGTTGAATTGTGCTCAGATAGGATAACTGAACATAACTAGATAGTATAGAGTCGAATTACAGCGGATATGTGCGAATTAGAGGCTGAATCGTGCGAAAATGAGCATAATTCGTTCAAAACGAGCAAAATTGTTCATTGTGGTGTTGGATTGTGCTCAGATAGGATAACTTAACATGACTGGATAGTACAGAGTCGAATTACAGCGGATATGTGCGAATTAGAGGCTGAATCGTGCGAAAATGAGCATTATTCGTTCATTACGAGCAAAATTGTTCATTGTGGTGTCGAATTGTGCTCACATAGGATAACATAACATAACTAGATAGTACAGAGTCGAATTACAGCGGATATGTGCGAATTAGAGGCTGAATCGTGCGAAAATGAGCATAATTCGTGCAAAACGAGCAAAATTGTTCATTGTGGTGTCGAATTGTGCTCACATAGGATAACATAACATAACTAGATAGTACAGAGTCGAAATACAGCGGATATGTGCGAATTAGAGGCTGAATCGTTCGAAAATGAGCAAAATTCGTTCAAAACGAGCAAAATTCGTACAAAACGAGCAAAATTGTTCATTGTGGTGTTGAATTGTGCTCAGATAGGATAACTTAACATAACTAGATAGTACAGAGTGGAATTACAGCGGATATGTGCGAATTAGAGGCTGAATCGTGCGAAAATGAGCATAATTCGTGCAAAACGAGCAAAATTGTTCATTGTGGTGTCGAATTGTGCTCAGATAGGATAACTTAACATAACTAGATAATACAGAGTCGAATTACAGCGGATATGTGCGAATTAGAGGCTGAATCGTTCGAAAATGAGCAAAATTCGTTCAAAACGAGCAAAATTCGTGCAAAACGAGCAAAATTGTTCATTGTGGTGTCGAATTGTGCTCAGTTACGATAACTTAACATAACTAGATAGTACAGAGTCGAATTACAGCGGATATGTGCGAATTAGAGGCTGAATCGTGCGAAAATGAGCATAATTCGTTCATTACGAGCAAAATTGTTCATTGTGGTGTCGAATTGTGCTCAGTTACGATAACTTAACATAACTAGATAGTACAGAGTCGAATTACAGCGGATATGTGCGAATTAGAGGCTGAATCGTGCGAAAATGAGCATAGTTCGTTCATTACGTGCAAAATTGTTCATTGTGGTGTCGAATTGTGCTCAGTTACGATAACTTAACATAACTAGATGGGACAGAGTCAAATCACAACGGATATGTGCGAATTAGAGGCTGAATCGTGCGAAAATGAGCATAATTCGTGCAAAACGAGCAAAATTGTTCGTTGTGGTGTTGAATTGTGCTCAGATAGGATAACTTAACATAATTAGATAGTACAGAGTCGAATTACAGCGGATATGTGCGAATTAGAGGCTGAATCGTGCGAAAATGAGCATAATTCGTTCAATACGAGCAAAATTCGTGCAAAACGAGCAAAATTGTTCATTGTGGTGTTGAATTGTGCTCACATAGGATAACTTAACATAACTAGATAGTACAGAGTCGAATTACAGAAGATATGTGCGAATTAGAGGCTGAATCGTGCGAAAATGAGCATTATTCGTTCATTACGAGCAAAATTGTTCACTGTGGTGTCGAATTGTGCTCAGTTACGACAACTTAACATGACTAGATGGGACAGAGTCGAATCACAGCGGATATGTGCGAATTAGAGGCTGAATCGTGCGAAAATGAGCATAATTCGTGCAAAACGAGCAAAATTGTTCATTGTGGTGTTGAATTGTGCTGAGATAGGATAACTTAACATAACTAGATTGTACAGAGTCGAATTACAGCGGATATGTGCGAATTAGAGGCTGAATCGTGCGAAAATGAGCATAATTCGTGCAAAACGAGCAAAATTGTTCATTCTGGTGTCGAATTGTGCTCAGATAGGATAACTTAACATAACTAGATAGTACAGAGTCGAAATACAGCGGGTATGTGCGAATTAGAGGCTGAATCGTTCGAAAATGAGCAAAATTCGTTCAAAACGAGCAAAATTCGTGCAAAACGAGCAAAATTGTTCATTGTGGTGTCGAATTGTGCTCAGATAGGATAACTTAACATAACTAGATAGTACAGAGTCGAAATACAGCGGGTATGTGCGAATTAGAGGCTGAATCGTTCGAAAATGAGCAAAATTCGTTCAAAACGAGCAAAATTCGTGCAAAACGAGCAAAATTGTTCATTGTGGTGTTGAATTGTGCTCAGATAGGATAACTTAACATAACTAGATAGTACAGAGTCGAATTACAGCGGATATGTGCGAATTAGAGGCTGAATCGTGCGAAAATGAGCATAATTCGTTCAAAACGAGCAAAATTGTTCATTGTGGTGTTGAATTGTGCTCAGTTACGATAACTTAACATGACTGGATAGTACAGAGTCGAATTACAGCGGATATGAGCGAATTAGAGGCTGAATCGTGCGAAAATGAGCATAATTCGTGCAAAACGAGCAAGATTGTTCATTGTGGTGTTGAATTGTGCTCAGATAGGATAACTGAACATAACTAGATAGTATAGAGTCGAATTACAGCGGATATGTGCGAATTAGAGGCTGAATCGTGCGAAAATGAGCATAATTCGTTCAAAACGAGCAAAATTGTTCATTGTGGTGTTGAATTGTGCTCAGTTACAATAACTTAACATGACTGGATAGTACAGAGTCGAATTACAGCGGATATGTGCGAATTAGAGGCTGAATCGTGCGAAAATGAGCATTATTCGTTCATTACGAGCAAAATTGTTCATTGTGGTGTCGAATTGTGCTCACATAGGATAACATAACATAACTAGATAGTACAGAGTCGAATTACAGCGGATATGTGCGAATTAGAGGCTGAATCGTGCGAAAATGAGCATAATTCGTGCAAAACGAGCAAAATTGTTCATTGTGGTGTTGAATTGTGCTCAGATAGGATAACTTAACATAACTAGATAGTACAGAGTCGAATTACAGCGGATATGTGCGAATTAGAGGCTGAATCGTGCGAAAATGAGCATTATTCGTTCATTACGAGCAAAATTGTTCATTGTGGTGTCGAATTGTGCTCAGTTACGTTAACTTAACATAACTAGATGGGACAGAGTCGAATCACAAAGCATATGTGCGAATTAGAGGCTGAATCGTTCGAAAATGAGCAAAATTCGTTCCAAACGAGCAAAATTCGTGCAAAACGAGCAAAATTGTTCATTGTGGTGTTGAATTGTGCTGAGATAGGATAACTCAACATAACTAGATAGTACAGAGTCGAATTACAGCGGATATGTGCGAATTAGAGGCTGAATCGTGCGAAAATGAGCATAATTCGTGCAAAACGAGCAAAATTGTTCATTGTGGTGTCGAATTGTGCTCACATAGGATAACATAACATAACTAGATAGTACAGAGTCGAATTACAGCGGATATGTGCGAATTAGAGGCTGAATCGTGCGAAAATGAGCATAATTCGTGCAAAACGAGCAAAATTGTTCATTGTGGTGTCGAATTGTGCTCACATAGGATAACATAACATAACTAGATAGTACAGAGTCGAAATACAGCGGATATGTGCGAATTAGAGGCTGAATCGTTCGAAAATGAGCAAAATTCGTTCAAAACGAGCAAAATTCGTACAAAACGAGCAAAATTGTTCATTGTGGTGTTGAATTGTGCTCAGATAGGATAACTTAACATAACTAGATAGTACAGAGTGGAATTACAGCGGATATGTGCGAATTAGAGGCTGAATCGTGCGAAAATGAGCATAATTCGTGCAAAACGAGCAAAATTGTTCATTGTGGTGTCGAATTGTGCTCAGATAGGATAACTTAACATAACTAGATAGTACAGAGTCGAATTACAGCGGATATGTGCGAATTAGAGGCTGAATCGTTCGAAAATGAGCAAAATTCGTTCAAAACGAGCAAAATTCGTGCAAAACGAGCAAAATTGTTCATTGTGGTGTCGAATTGTGCTCAGTTACGATAACTTAACATAACTAGATAGTACAGAGTCGAATTACAGCGGATATGTGCGAATTAGAGGCTGAATCGTGCGAAAATGAGCATAATTCGTTCATTACGAGCAAAATTGTTCATTGTGGTGTCGAATTGTGCTCAGTTACGATAACTTAACATAACTAGATAGTACAGAGTCGAATTACAGCGGATATGTGCGAATTAGAGGCTGAATCGTGCGAAAATGAGCATAGTTCGTTCATTACGAGCAAAATTGTTCATTGTGGTGTCGAATTGTGCTCAGTTACGATAACTTAACATAACTAGATGGGACAGAGTCAAATCACAACGGATATGTGCGAATTAGAGGCTGAATCGTGCGAAAATGAGCATAATTCGTGCAAAACGAGCAAAATTGTTCGTTGTGGTGTTGAATTGTGCTCAGATAGGATAACTTAACATAACTAGATTGTACAGAGTCGAATTACAGCGGATATGTGCGAATTAGAGGCTGAATCGTGCGAAAATGAGCATAATTCGTGCAAAACGAGCAAAATTGTTCATTCTGGTGTCGAATTGTGCTCAGATAGGATAACTTAACATAACTAGATAGTACAGAGTCGAAATACAGCGGGTATGTGCGAATTAGAGGCTGAATCGTTCGAAAATGAGCAAAATTCGTTCAAAACGAGCAAAATTCGTGCAAAACGAGCAAAATTGTTCATTGTGGTGTTGAATTGTGCTCAGATAGGATAACTTAACATAACTAGATAGTACAGAGTCGAATTACAGCGGATATGTGCGAATTAGAGGCTGAATCGTGCGAAAATGAGCATAATTCGTTCAAAACGAGCAAAATTGTTCATTGTGGTGTTGAATTGTGCTCAGTTACGATAACTTAACATGACTGGATAGTACAGAGTCGAATTACAGCGGATATGAGCGAATTAGAGGCTGAATCGTGCGAAAATGAGCATAATTCGTGCAAAACGAGCAAAATTGTTCATTGTGGTGTTGAATTGTGCTCAGATAGGATAACTGAACATAACTAGATAGTATAGAGTCGAATTACAGCGGATATGTGCGAATTAGAGGCTGAATCGTGCGAAAATGAGCATAATTCGTTCAAAACGAGCAAAATTGTTCATTGTGGTGTTGGATTGTGCTCAGATAGGATAACTTAACATGACTGGATAGTACAGAGTCGAATTACAGCGGATATGTGCGAATTAGAGGCTGAATCGTGCGAAAATGAGCATTATTCGTTCATTACGAGCAAAATTGTTCATTGTGGTGTCGAATTGTGCTCACATAGGATAACATAACATAACTAGATAGTACAGAGTCGAATTACAGCGGATATGTGCGAATTAGAGGCTGAATCGTGCGAAAATGAGCATAATTCGTGCAAAACGAGCAAAATTGTTCATTGTGGTGTCGAATTGTGCTCACATAGGATAACATAACATAACTAGATAGTACAGAGTCGAAATACAGCGGATATGTGCGAATTAGAGGCTGAATCGTTCGAAAATGAGCAAAATTCGTTCAAAACGAGCAAAATTCGTACAAAACGAGCAAAATTGTTCATTGTGGTGTTGAATTGTGCTCAGATAGGATAACTTAACATAACTAGATAGTACAGAGTGGAATTACAGCGGATATGTGCGAATTAGAGGCTGAATCGTGCGAAAATGAGCATAATTCGTGCAAAACGAGCAAAATTGTTCATTGTGGTGTCGAATTGTGCTCAGATAGGATAACTTAACATAACTAGATAATACAGAGTCGAATTACAGCGGATATGTGCGAATTAGAGGCTGAATCGTTCGAAAATGAGCAAAATTCGTTCAAAACGAGCAAAATTCGTGCAAAACGAGCAAAATTGTTCATTGTGGTGTCGAATTGTGCTCAGTTACGATAACTTAACATAACTAGATAGTACAGAGTCGAATTACAGCGGATATGTGCGAATTAGAGGCTGAATCGTGCGAAAATGAGCATAATTCGTTCATTACGAGCAAAATTGTTCATTGTGGTGTCGAATTGTGCTCAGTTACGATAACTTAACATAACTAGATAGTACAGAGTCGAATTACAGCGGATATGTGCGAATTAGAGGCTGAATCGTGCGAAAATGAGCATAGTTCGTTCATTACGTGCAAAATTGTTCATTGTGGTGTCGAATTGTGCTCAGTTACGATAACTTAACATAACTAGATGGGACAGAGTCAAATCACAACGGATATGTGCGAATTAGAGGCTGAATCGTGCGAAAATGAGCATAATTCGTGCAAAACGAGCAAAATTGTTCGTTGTGGTGTTGAATTGTGCTCAGATAGGATAACTTAACATAATTAGATAGTACAGAGTCGAATTACAGCGGATATGTGCGAATTAGAGGCTGAATCGTGCGAAAATGAGCATAATTCGTTCAATACGAGCAAAATTCGTGCAAAACGAGCAAAATTGTTCATTGTGGTGTTGAATTGTGCTCACATAGGATAACTTAACATAACTAGATAGTACAGAGTCGAATTACAGAAGATATGTGCGAATTAGAGGCTGAATCGTGCGAAAATGAGCATTATTCGTTCATTACGAGCAAAATTGTTCACTGTGGTGTCGAATTGTGCTCAGTTACGACAACTTAACATGACTAGATGGGACAGAGTCGAATCACAGCGGATATGTGCGAATTAGAGGCTGAATCGTGCGAAAATGAGCATAATTCGTGCAAAACGAGCAAAATTGTTCATTGTGGTGTTGAATTGTGCTGAGATAGGATAACTTAACATAACTAGATTGTACAGAGTCGAATTACAGCGGATATGGTGCGAATTAGAGGCTGAATCGTGCGAAAATGAGCATTATTCGTTCATTACGAGCAAAATTGTTCACTGTGGTGTCGAATTGTGCTCAGTTACGACAACTTAACATGACTAGATGGGACAGAGTCGAATCACAGCGGATATGTGCGAATTAGAGGCTGAATCGTGCGAAAATGAGCATAATTCGTGCAAAACGAGCAAAATTGTTCATTGTGGTGTTGAATTGTGCTGAGATAGGATAACTTAACATAACTAGATTGTACAGAGTCGAATTACAGCGGATATGTGCGAATTAGAGGCTGAATCGTGCGAAAATGAGCATAATTCGTGCAAAACGAGCAAAATTGTTCATTCTGGTGTCGAATTGTGCTCAGATAGGATAACTTAACATAACTAGATAGTACAGAGTCGAAATACAGCGGGTATGTGCGAATTAGAGGCTGAATCGTTCGAAAATGAGCAAAATTCGTTCAAAACGAGCAAAATTCGTGCAAAACGAGCAAAATTGTTCATTGTGGTGTTGAATTGTGCTCAGATAGGATAACTTAACATAACTAGATAGTACAGAGTCGAATTACAGCGGATATGTGCGAATTAGAGGCTGAATCGTGCGAAAATGAGCATAATTCGTTCAAAACGAGCAAAATTGTTCATTGTGGTGTTGAATTGTGCTCAGTTACGATAACTTAACATGACTGGATAGTACAGAGTCGAATTACAGCGGATATGAGCGAATTAGAGGCTGAATCGTGCGAAAATGAGCATAATTCGTGCAAAACGAGCAAAATTGTTCATTGTGGTGTTGAATTGTGCTCAGATAGGATAACTGAACATAACTAGATAGTATAGAGTCGAATTACAGCGGATATGTGCGAATTAGAGGCTGAATCGTGCGAAAATGAGCATAATTCGTTCAAAACGAGCAAAATTGTTCATTGTGGTGTTGAATTGTGCTCAGTTACGATAACTTAACATGACTGGATAGTACAGAGTCGAATTACAGCGGATATGTGCGAATTAGAGGCTGAATCGTGCGAAAATGAGCATAATTCGTTCAATACGAGCAAAATTCGTGCAAAACGAGCAAAATTGTTCATTGTGGTGTTGAATTGTGCTCACATAGGATAACTTAACATAACTAGATAGTACAGAGTCGAATTACAGCGGATATGTGCGAATTAGAGGCTGAATCGTGCGAAAATGAGCATAATTCGTTCAAAACGAGTAAAATTGTTCATTGTGGTGTTGAATTGTGCTCAGTTACCATAACTTAACATAACTAGATAGTACAGAGTCGAATTACAGCGGATATGTGCGAATTAGAGGCTGAATCGTGCGAAAATGAGCATAATTCGTTCAAAAACGAGCAAAATTGTTCATTGTGGTGTTGAATTGTGCTCAGTTACCATAACCTAACATAACTAGATAGTACAGAGTCGAATTACAGAAGATATGTGCGAATTAGAGGCTGAATCGTGCGAAAATGAGCATTATTCGTTCATTACGAGCAAAATTGTTCACTGTGGTGTCGAATTGTGCTCAGTTACGACAACTTAACATGACTAGATGGGACAGAGTCGAATCACAGCGGATATGTGCGAATTAGAGGCTGAATCGTGCGAAAATGAGCATAATTCGTGCAAAACGAGCAAAATTGTTCATTGTGGTGTTGAATTGTGCTGAGATAGGATAACTTAACATAACTAGATTGTACAGAGTCGAATTACAGCGGATATGTGCGAATTAGAGGCTGAATCGTGCGAAAATGAGCATAATTCGTGCAAAACGAGCAAAATTGTTCATTCTGGTGTCGAATTGTGCTCAGATAGGATAACTTAACATAACTAGATAGTACAGAGTCGAAATACAGCGGGTATGTGCGAATTAGAGGCTGAATCGTTCGAAAATGAGCAAAATTCGTTCAAAACGAGCAAAATTCGTGCAAAACGAGCAAAATTGTTCATTGTGGTGTTGAATTGTGCTCAGATAGGATAACTTAACATAACTAGATAGTACAGAGTCGAATTACAGCGGATATGTGCGAATTAGAGGCTGAATCGTGCGAAAATGAGCATAATTCGTTCAAAACGAGCAAAATTGTTCATTGTGGTGTTGAATTGTGCTCAGTTACGATAACTTAACATGACTGGATAGTACAGAGTCGAATTACAGCGGATATGAGCGAATTAGAGGCTGAATCGTGCGAAAATGAGCATAATTCGTGCAAAACGAGCAAGATTGTTCATTGTGGTGTTGAATTGTGCTCAGATAGGATAACTGAACATAACTAGATAGTATAGAGTCGAATTACAGCGGATATGTGCGAATTAGAGGCTGAATCGTGCGAAAATGAGCATAATTCGTTCAAAACGAGCAAAATTGTTCATTGTGGTGTTGAATTGTGCTCAGTTACAATAACTTAACATGACTGGATAGTACAGAGTCGAATTACAGCGGATATGTGCGAATTAGAGGCTGAATCGTGCGAAAATGAGCATTATTCGTTCATTACGAGCAAAATTGTTCATTGTGGTGTCGAATTGTGCTCACATAGGATAACATAACATAACTAGATAGTACAGAGTCGAATTACAGCGGATATGTGCGAATTAGAGGCTGAATCGTGCGAAAATGAGCATAATTCGTGCAAAACGAGCAAAATTGTTCATTGTGGTGTTGAATTGTGCTCAGATAGGATAACTTAACATAACTAGATAGTACAGAGTCGAATTACAGCGGATATGTGCGAATTAGAGGCTGAATCGTGCGAAAATGAGCATTATTCGTTCATTACGAGCAAAATTGTTCATTGTGGTGTCGAATTGTGCTCAGTTACGTTAACTTAACATAACTAGATGGGACAGAGTCGAATCACAAAGCATATGTGCGAATTAGAGGCTGAATCGTTCGAAAATGAGCAAAATTCGTTCCAAACGAGCAAAATTCGTGCAAAACGAGCAAAATTGTTCATTGTGGTGTTGAATTGTGCTGAGATAGGATAACTTAACATAACTAGATTGTACAGAGTCGAATTACAGCGGATATGTGCGAATTAGAGGCTGAATCGTGCGAAAATGAGCATAATTCGTTCAAAACGAGCAAAATTGTTCATTGTGGTGTTGAATTGTGCTCAGTTACGATAACTTAACATGACTAGATAGTACAGAGTCGAATTACAGTGGATATGTGCGAATTAGAGGCTGAATCGTGCGAAAATGAGCATAATTCGTGCAAAACGAGCAAAATTGTTCATTGTGGTGTTGAATTGTGCTCACATAGGATAACTCAACATAACTAGATAGTACAGAGTCGAATTACAGCGGATATGTGCGAATTAGAGGCTGAATCGTGGGAAAATGAGCATAATTCGTTCAAAACGAGGAAAATTGTTCATTGTGGTGTTGAATTGTTCTCAGTTACGATAACTTAACATGACTAGGTAGTACAGAGTCGAATTACAGCGGATATGTGCGAATTAGAGGCTGAATCGTGCGAAAATGAGCATAATTCGTGCAAAACGAGCAAAATTCGTCCAAAACGAGCAAAATTGTTCATTGTGGTGTTGAATTGTGCTCAGATAGGATAACTTAACATAACTAGATAGTACAGAGTCGAATTACAGCGGATATGTGCGAATTAGAGGCTGAATCGTGCGAAAATGAGCATAGTTCGTTCATTACGAGCAAAATTGTTCATTGTGGTGTCGAATTGTGCTCAGTTACGATAACTTAACATAACTAGATGGGACAGAGTCAAATCACAACGGATATGTGCGAATTAGAGGCTGAATCGTGCGAAAATGAGCATAATTCGTGCAAAACGAGCAAAATTGTTCGTTGTGGTGTTGAATTGTGCTCAGATAGGATAACTTAACATAATTAGATAGTACAGAGTCGAATTACAGCGGATATGTGCGAATTAGAGGCTGAATCGTGCGAAAATGAGCATAATTCGTTCAAAACGAGCAAAATTGTTCATTGTGGTGTTGAATTGTGCTCAGTTACGATAACTTAACATGACTAGATAGTACAGAGTCGAATTACAGCGGATATGTGCGAATTAGAGGCTGAATCGTGCGAAAATGAGCATAATTTGTTCAAAACGAGCAAAATTGTTCATTGTGGTGTTGAATTGTGCTCAGTTACCATAACCTAACATAACTAGATAGTACAGAGTCGAATTACAGAAGATATGTGCGAATTAGAGGCTGAATCGTGCGAAAATGAGCATTATTCGTTCATTACGAGCAAAATTGTTCAATGTGGTGTCGAATTGTGCTCAGTTATGATAACTTAACATGACTAGATGGGACAGAGTCGAATCACAGCGGATATGTGCGAATTAGAGGCTGAATCGTGCGAAAATGAGCATAATTCGTGCAAAACGAGCAAAATTGTTCGTTGTGGTGTTGAATTGTGCTGAGATAGGATAACTTAACATAACTAGATTGTACAGAGTCGAATTACAGCGGATATGTGCGAATTAGAGGCTGAATCGTGCGAAAATGAGCATAATTCGTTCAAAACGAGCAAAATTGTTCATTGTGGTGTTGAATTGTGCTCAGTTACGATAACATAACATGACTAGATAGTACAGAGTCGAATTACAGTGGATATGTGCGAATTAGAGGCTGAATCGTGCGAAAATGAGCATAATTCGTGCAAAACGAGCAAAATTGTTCATTGTGGTGTTGAATTGTGCTCAGATAGGATAACTTAACATAACTAGATAGTACAGAGTCGAATTACAGCGGATATGTGCGAATTAGAGGCTGAATCGTTCGAAAATGAGCAAAATTCGTTCAAAACGAGCAAAATTCGTGCAAAACGAGCAAAATTGTTCATTGTGGTGTTGAATTGTGCTCAGTTACGATAACTTAACATGACTAGATAGTACAGAGTCGAATTACAGTGGATATGTGCGAATTAGAGGCTGAATCGTGCGAAAATGAGCATAATTCGTGCAAAACGAGCAAAATTGTTCATTGTGGTGTTGAATTGTGCTCACATAGGATAACTCAACATAACTAGATAGTACAGAGTCGAATTACAGCGGATATGTGCGAATTAGAGGCTGAATCGTGCGAAAATGAGCATAATTCGTTCAAAACGAGGAAAATTGTTCATTTTGGTGTTGAATTGTTCTCAGTTACGATAACTTAACATGACTAGGTAGTACAGAGTCGAATTACAGCGGATATGTGCGAATTAGAGGCTGAATCGTGCGAAAATGAGCATAATTCGTGCAAAACGAGCAAAATTGTTCATTGTGGTGTCGAATTGTGCTCAGATAGGATAACTTAACATAACTAGATAGTACAGAGTCGAATTACAGCGGATATGTGCGAATTAGAGGCTGAATCGTTCGAAAATGAGCAAAATTCGTTCAAAACGAGCAAAATTCGTGCAAAACGAGCAAAATTGTTCATTGTGGTGTCGAATTGTGCTCAGTTACGATAACTTAACATAACTAGATAGTACAGAGTCGAATTACAGCGGATATGTGCGAATTAGAGGCTGAATCGTGCGAAAATGAGCATAATTCGTGCAAAACGAGCAAAATTGTTCATTGTGGTGTCGAATTGTGCTCAGATAGTATAACTTAACATAACTAGATAGTACAGAGTCGAAATACAGCGGATATGTGCGAATTAGAGGCTGAATCGTTCGAAAATGAGCAAAATTCGTTCAAAACGAGCAAAATTCGTGCAAAACTAGCAAAATTGTTCATTGTGGTGTTGAATTGTGCTCAGTTACGATAACTTAACATGACTAGATAGTACAGAGTCGAATTACAGCGGATATGTGCGAATTAGAGGCTGAATCGTGCGAAAATGAGCATAATTCGTTCAATACGAGCACAATTCGTGCAAAACGAGCAAAATTGTTCATTGTGGTGTTGAATTGTGCTCACATAGGATAACTTAACATAACTAGATAGTACAGAGTCGAATTACAGCGGATATGTGCGAATTAGAGGCTGAATCGTGCGAAAATGAGCATAATTCGTTCAAAACGAGTAAAATTGTTCATTGTGGTGTTGAATTGTGCTCAGTTACCATAACTTAACATAACTAGATAGTACAGAGTCGAATTACAGCGGATATGTGCGAATTAGAGGCTGAATCGTGCGAAAATGAGCATAATTCGTTCAAAAACGAGCAAAATTGTTCATTGTGGTGTTGAATTGTGCTCAGTTACCATAACCTAACATAACTAGATAGTACAGAGTCGAATTACAGAAGATATGTGCGAATTAGAGGCTGAATCGTGCGAAAATGAGCATTATTCGTTCATTACGAGCAAAATTGTTCACTGTGGTGTCGAATTGTGCTCAGTTACGACAACTTAACATGACTAGATGGGACAGAGTCGAATCACAGCGGATATGTGCGAATTAGAGGCTGAATCGTGCGAAAATGAGCATAATTCGTGCAAAACGAGCAAAATTGTTCATTGTGGTGTTGAATTGTGCTGAGATAGGATAACTTAACATAACTAGATTGTACAGAGTCGAATTACAGCGGATATGTGCGAATTAGAGGCTGAATCGTGCGAAAATGAGCATAATTCGTGCAAAACGAGCAAAATTGTTCATTCTGGTGTCGAATTGTGCTCAGATAGGATAACTTAACATAACTAGATTGTACAGAGTCGAAATACAGCGGGTATGTGCGAATTAGAGGCTGAATCGTTCGAAAATGAGCAAAATTCGTTCAAAACGAGCAAAATTCGTGCAAAACGAGCAAAATTGTTCATTGTGGTGTTGAATTGTGCTCAGATAGGATAACTTAACATAACTAGATAGTACAGAGTCGAATTACAGCGGATATGTGCGAATTAGAGGCTGAATCGTGCGAAAATGAGCATAATTCGTTCAAAACGAGCAAAATTGTTCATTGTGGTGTTGAATTGTGCTCAGTTACGATAACTTAACATGACTGGATAGTACAGAGTCGAATTACAGCGGATATGAGCGAATTAGAGGCTGAATCGTGCGAAAATGAGCATAATTCGTGCAAAACGAGCAAAATTGTTCATTGTGGTGTTGAATTGTGCTCAGATAGGATAACTGAACATAACTAGATAGTATAGAGTCGAATTACAGCGGATATGTGCGAATTAGAGGCTGAATCGTGCGAAAATGAGCATAATTCGTTCAAAACGAGCAAAATTGTTCATTGTGGTGTTGAATTGTGCTCAGTTACGATAACTTAACATGACTGGATAGTACAGAGTCGAATTACAGCGGATATGTGCGAATTAGAGGCTGAATCGTGCGAAAATGAGCATTATTCGTTCATTACGAGCAAAATTGTTCATTGTGGTGTCGAATTGTGCTCACATAGGATAACATAACATAACTAGATAGTACAGAGTCGAATTACAGCGGATATGTGCGAATTAGAGGCTGAATCGTGCGAAAATGAGCATAATTCGTGCAAAACGAGCAAAATTGTTCATTGTGGTGTTGAATTGTGCTCAGATAGGATAACTTAACATAACTAGATAGTACAGAGTCGAATTACAGCGGATATGTGCGAATTAGAGGCTGAATCGTTCGAAAATGAGCAAAATTCGTTCCAAACGAGCAAAATTCGTGCAAAACGAGCAAAATTGTTCATTGTGGTGTTGAATTGTGCTGAGATAGGATAACTTAACATAACTAGATAGTACAGAGTCGAATTACAGCGGATATGTGCGAATTAGAGGCTGAATCGTGCGAAAATGAGCATAATTCGTTCAAAACGAGGAAAATTGTTCATTGTGGTGTTGAATTGTTCTCAGTTACGATAACTTAACATGACTAGGTAGTACAGAGTCGAATTACAGCGGATATGTGCGAATTAGAGGCTGAATCGTGCGAAAATGAGCATAATTCGTGCAAAACGAGCAAAATTCGTCCAAAACGAGCAAAATTGTTCATTGTGGTGTTGAATTGTGCTCAGATAGGATAACTTAACATAACTAGATAGTACAGAGTCGAATTACAGCGGATATGTGCGAATTAGAGGCTGAATCGTGCGAAAATGAGCATAGTTCGTTCATTACGAACAAAATTGTTCATTGTGGTGTCGAATTGTGCTCAGTTACGATAACTTAACATAACTAGATGGGACAGAGTCAAATCACAACGGATATGTGGGAGTTAGAGGCTGAATCGTGCGAAAATGAGCAAAATACGTTCATTACGAGCAAAATTGTTCATTGTGGTGTCGAATTGTGCTCAGTTGTGGTAACTTAACATAACTAGATGGTACAGAGTCGAATCACAGCGGATATGTGCGAATTAGAGGCTGAATCGTGCGAAAATGAGCATAATTCGTGCAAAACGAGCAAAATTGTTCGTTGTGGTGTTGAATTGTGCTCAGATAGGATAACTTAACATAATTAGATAGTACAGAGTCGAATTACAGCGGATATGTGCGAATTAGAGGCTGAATCGTGCGAAAATGAGCATAATTCGTTCAAAACGAGCAAAATTGTTCATTGTGGTGTTGAATTGTGCTCAGTTACGATAACTTAACATGACTAGATAGTACAGAGTCGAATTACAGCGGATATGTGCGAATTAGAGGCTGAATCGTGCGAAAATGAGCATAATTTGTTCAAAACGAGCAAAATTGTTCATTGTGGTGTTGAATTGTGCTCAGTTACCATAACCTAACATAACTAGATAGTACAGAGTCGAATTACAGAAGATATGTGCGAATTAGAGGCTGAATCGTGCGAAAATGAGCATTATTCGTTCATTACGAGCAAAATTGTTCAATGTGGTGTCGAATTGTGCTCAGTTACGATAACTTAACATGACTAGATGGGACAGAGTCGAATCACAGCGGATATGTGCGAATTAGAGGCTGAATCGTGCCAAAATGAGCATAATTCGTGCAAAACGAGCAAAATTGTTCATTGTGGTGTTGAATTGTGCTCAGATAGGATAACCTAACATAACTAGATGAGACAGAGTCGAATCACAGCGGATATGTGCGAATTAGAGGCTGAATCGTTCGAAAATGAGCAAAATTCGTTCCAAACGAGCAAAATTCGTGCAAAACGAGCAAAATTGTTCATTGTGGTGTTGAATTGTGCTCAGATAGGATAACTTAACATAACTAGATAGTACAGAGTCGAATTACAGCGGATATGTGCGAATTAGAGGCTGAATCGTTCGAAAATGAGCAAAATTCGCTCAATACGAGCAAAATTCGTGCAAAACGAGCATAATTGTTCATTGTGGTGTTGAATTGTGCTCACATAGGATAACTTAACATAACTAGATAGTACATAGTCGAATTACAGCGGATATGTGCGAATTAGAGGCTGAATCGTGCGAAAATGAGCATAATTCGTGCAAAACGAGCAAAATTGTTCATTGTGGTGTTGAATTGTGCTGAGATAGGATAACTTAACATAACTAGATTGTACAGAGTCGAATTACAGCGGATATGTGCGAATTAGAGGCTGAATCGTGCGAAAATGAGCATAATTCGTTCAAAACGAGCAAAATTGTTCATTGTGGTGTTGAATTGTGCTCAGTTACGATAACATAACATGACTAGATAGTACAGAGTCGAATTACAGTGGATATGTGCGAATTAGAGGCTGAATCGTGCGAAAATGAGCATAATTCGTGCAAAACGAGCAAAATTGTTCATTGTGGTGTTGAATTGTGCTCAGATAGGATAACTTAACATAACTAGATAGTACAGAGTCGAATTACAGCGGATATGTGCGAATTAGAGGCTGAATCGTTCGAAAATGAGCAAAATTCGTTCAAAACGAGCAAAATTCGTGCAAAACGAGCAAAATTGTTCATTGTGGTGTTGAATTGTGCTCAGTTACGATAACTTAACATGACAAGATAGTACAGAGTCGAATTACAGTGGATATGTGCGAATTAGAGGCTGAATCGTGCGAAAATGAGCATAATTCGTGCAAAACGAGCAAAATTGTTCATTGTGGTGTTGAATTGTGCTCACATAGGATAACTCAACATAACTAGATAGTACAGAGTCGAATTACAGCGGATATGTGCGAATTAGAGGCTGAATCGTGCGAAAATGAGCATAATTCGTTCAAAACGAGGAAAATTGTTCATTGTGGTGTTGAATTGTTCTCAGTTACGATAACTTAACATGACTAGGTAGTACAGAGTCGAATTACAGCGGATATGTGCGAATTAGAGGCTGAATCGTGCGAAAATGAGCATAATTCGTGCAAAACGAGCAAAATTCGTCCAAAACGAGCAAAATTGTTCATTGTGGTGTTGAATTGTGCTCAGATAGGATAACTTAACATAACTAAATAGTACAGAGTCGAATTACAGCGGATATGTGCGAATTAGAGGCTGAATCGTGCGAAAATGAGCATAGTTCGTTCATTACGAGCAAAATTGTTCATTGTGGTGTCGAATTGTGCTCAGTTACGATAACTTAACATAACTAGATGGGACAGAGTCAAATCACAACGGATATGTGGGAGTTAGAGGCTGAATCGTGCGAAAATGAGCAAAATACGTTCATTACGAGCAAAATTGTTCATTGTGGTGTCGAATTGTGCTCAGTTGTGGTAACTTAACATAACTAGATGGTACAGAGTCGAATCACAGCGGATATGTGCGAATTAGAGGCTGAATCGTGCGAAAATGAGCATAATTCGTGCAAAACGAGCAAAATTGTTCGTTGTGGTGTTGAATTGTGCTCAGATAGGATAACTTAACATAATTAGATAGTACAGAGTCGAATTACAGCGGATATGTGCGAATTAGAGGCTGAATCGTGCGAAAATGAGCATAATTCGTTCAAAACGAGCAAAATTGTTCATTGTGGTGTTGAATTGTGCTCAGTTACGATAACTTAACATGACTAGATAGTACAGAGTCGAATTACAGCGGATATGTGCGAATTAGAGGCTGAATCGTGCGAAAATGAGCATAATTTGTTCAAAACGAGCAAAATTGTTCATTGTGGTGTTGAATTGTGCTCAGTTACGATAACATAACATGACTAGATAGTACAGAGTCGAATTACAGTGGATATGTGCGAATTAGAGGCTGAATCGTGCGAAAATGAGCATAATTCGTGCAAAACGAGCAAAATTGTTCATTGTGGTGTTGAATTGTGCTCAGATAGGATAACTTAACATAACTAGATAGTACAGAGTCGAATTACAGCGGATATGTGCGAATTAGAGGCTGAATCGTTCGAAAATGAGCAAAATTCGTTCAAAACGAGCAAAATTCGTGCAAAACGAGCAAAATTGTTCATTGTGGTGTTGAATTGTGCTCAGTTACGATAACTTAACATGACTAGATAGTACAGAGTCGAATTACAGTGGATATGTGCGAATTAGAGGCTGAATCGTGCGAAAATGAGCATAATTCGTGCAAAACGAGCAAAATTGTTCATTGTGGTGTTGAATTGTGCTCACATAGGATAACTCAACATAACTAGATAGTACAGAGTCGAATTACAGCGGATATGTGCGAATTAGAGGCTGAATCGTGCGAAAATGAGCATAATTCGTTCAAAACGAGGAAAATTGTTCATTGTGGTGTTGAATTGTTCTCAGTTACGATAACTTAACATGACTAGGTAGTACAGAGTCGAATTACAGCGGATATGTGCGAATTAGAGGCTGAATCGTGCGAAAATGAGCATAATTCGTGCAAAACGAGCAAAATTCGTCCAAAACGAGCAAAATTGTTCATTGTGGTGTTGAATTGTGCTCAGATAGGATAACTTAACATAACTAAATAGTACAGAGTCGAATTACAGCGGATATGTGCGAATTAGAGGCTGAATCGTGCGAAAATGAGCATAGTTCGTTCATTACGAGCAAAATTGTTCATTGTGGTGTCGAATTGTGCTCAGTTACGATAACTTAACATAACTAGATGGGACAGAGTCAAATCACAACGGATATGTGGGAGTTAGAGGCTGAATCGTGCGAAAATGAGCAAAATACGTTCATTACGAGCAAAATTGTTCATTGTGGTGTCGAATTGTGCTCAGTTGTGGTAACTTAACATAACTAGATGGTACAGAGTCGAATCACAGCGGATATGTGCGAATTAGAGGCTGAATCGTGCGAAAATGAGCATAATTCGTGCAAAACGAGCAAAATTGTTCGTTGTGGTGTTGAATTGTGCTCAGATAGGATAACTTAACATAATTAGATAGTACAGAGTCGAATTACAGCGGATATGTGCGAATTAGAGGCTGAATCGTGCGAAAATGAGCATAATTCGTTCAAAACGAGTAAAATTGTTCATTGTGGTGTTGAATTGTGCTCAGTTACCATAACTTAACATAACTAGATAGTACAGAGTCGAATTACAGCGGATATGTGCGAATTAGAGGCTGAATCGTGCGAAAATGAGCATAATTCGTTCAAAAACGAGCAAAATTGTTCATTGTGGTGTTGAATTGTGCTCAGTTACCATAACCTAACATAACTAGATAGTACAGAGTCGAATTACAGAAGATATGTGCGAATTAGAGGCTGAATCGTGCGAAAATGAGCATTATTCGTTCATTACGAGCAAAATTGTTCACTGTGGTGTCGAATTGTGCTCAGTTACGACAACTTAACATGACTAGATGGGACAGAGTCGAATCACAGCGGATATGTGCGAATTAGAGGCTGAATCGTGCGAAAATGAGCATAATTTGTGCAAAACGAGCAAAATTGTTCATTGTGGTGTTGAATTGTGCTGAGATAGGATAACTTAACATAACTAGATTGTACAGAGTCGAATTACAGCGGATATGTGCGAATTAGAGGCTGAATCGTGCGAAAATGAGCATAATTCGTTCAAAACGAGCAAAATTGTTCATTGTGGTGTTGAATTGTGCTCAGTTACGATAACATAACATGACTAGATAGTACAGAGTCGAATTACAGTGGATATGTGCGAATTAGAGGCTGAATCGTGCGAAAATGAGCATAATTCGTGCAAAACGAGCAAAATTGTTCATTGTGGTGTTGAATTGTGCTCAGATAGGATAACTTAACATAACTAGATAGTACAGAGTCGAATTACAGCGGATATGTGCGAATTAGAGGCTGAATCGTTCGAAAATGAGCAAAATTCGTTCAAAACGAGCAAAATTCGTGCAAAACGAGCAAAATTGTTCATTGTGGTGTTGAATTGTGCTCACATAGGATAACTTAACATAACTAGATAGTACAGAGTCGAATTACAGCGGATATGTGCGAATTAGAGGCTGAATCGTGCGAAAATGAGCATAATTCGTTGAAAACGAGGAAAATTGATCATTGTGGTGTTGAATTGTGCTCAGTTACGATAACTTAACATGACTAGGTAGTACAGAGTCGAATTACAGCGGATATGTGCGAATTAGAGGCTGAATCGTGCGAAAATGAGCATAATTCGTTCAAAACAAGCAAAATTGTTCATTGTGGTGTTGAATTGTGCTCAGTTACGACAACTTAACATGACTAGATAGTACAGAGTCGAATTACAGCGGATATGTGCGAATTAGAGGCTGAATCGTGCGAAAATGGGCATAATTCGTTCAAAACGAGCAAAATTGTTCATTGTGGTGTTGAATTGTGCTCAGTTACCATAACTTAACATAACTAGATTGTACAGAGTCGAATTACAGCGGATATGTGCGAATTAGAGGCTGAATCGTGCGAAAATGAGCATTATTCGTTCATTACGAGCAAAATTGTTCATCGTGGTGTCGAATTGTGCTCAGTTACGATAACTTAACATAACTACATGGGACAGAGTCGAATCACAGCGGATATGTGCGAATTAGAGGCTGAATCGTGCGAAAATGAGCATAATTCGTGCAAAACGAGCAAAATTGTTCATTGTGGTGTTGAATTGTGCTCAGATAGGATAACTTAACATAACTAGATAGTACAGAGTCGAATTACAGCGGATATGTGCGAATTAGAGGCTGAATCGTAAGAAAATGATCAAAATTCGTTCAAAACGAGCAAAATTCGTGCAAAACGAGCAAAATTGTTCATTGTGGTGTCGAATTGTGCTCAGATAGGATAACTTAACATAACTAGATAGTACAGAGTCGAAATACAGCGGATATGTGCGAATTAGAGGCTGAATCGTTCGAAAATGAGCAAAATTCGTTCAAAACGAGCAAAATTCGTGCAAAACGAGCAAAATTGTTCATTGTGGTGTTGAATTGTGCTCAGTTACGATAACTTAACATGACTGGATAGTACAGAGTCGAATTACAGCGGATATGTGCGAATTAGAGGCTGAATCGTGCGAAAATGAGCATAATTCGTGCAAAACGAGCAAAATTGTTCATTGTGGTGTTGAATTGTGCTCAGATAGGATAACTTAACATAACTAGATACTACAGAGTCGAATTACAGCGGATATGTGCGAATTAGAGGCTGAATCGTGCGAACATGAGCATAATTCGTGCAAAACGAGCAAAATTGTTCATTGTGGTGTTGAATTGTGCTCAGATAGGATAACTTCACATAACTAGATAGTACAGAGTCGAATTACAGCGGATATGTGCGAATTAGAGGCTGAATCGTGCGAAAATGAGCATAATTCGTGCAAAACGAGCAAAATTGTTCATTGTGGTGTCGAATTGTGCTCACATAGGATAACATAACATAACTAGATAGTACAGAGCCGAAATACAGCGGATATGTGCGAATTAGAGGCTGAATCGTTCGAAAATGAGCAAAATTCGTTCAAAACGAGCAAAATTCGTGCAAAACGAGCAAAATTGTTCATTGTGGTGTCGAATTGTGCTCAGATAGGATAACTTAACATAACTAGATAGTACAGAGTCGAATTACAGCGGATATGTGCGAATTAGAGGCTGAATCGTGCGAAAATGAGCATAATTCGTTCATTACGAGCAAAATTGTTCATTGTGGTGTCGAATTGTGCTCAGTTACGATAACTTAACATAACTAGATAGTACAGAGTCGAATTACAGCGGATATGTGCGAATTAGAGGCTGAATCGTGCGAAAATGAGCATAATTCGTTCATTACGAGCAAAATTGTTCATTGTGGTGTCGAATTGTGCTCATTTACGATAACTTAACATAACTAGATAGTACAGAGTCGAATTACAGCGGATATGTGCGAATTAGAGGCTGAATCGTGCGAAAATGAGCATAATTCGTTCAAAACGAGCAAAATTGTTCAGTGTGGTGTCGAATTGTGCTCAGTTACGATAACTTAACATAACTAGATAGTACAGAGTCGAATTACAGCGGATATGTGCGAATTAGAGGCTGAATCGTGCGAAAATGAGCATAATTCGTTCATTACGAGCAAAATTGTTCATTGTGGTGTCGAATTGTGCTCAGTTACGATAACTTAACATAACTAGGTAGTACAGAGTCGAATTACAGCGGATATGTGCGAATTAGAGGCTGAATCGTGCGAAAATGAGCATAATTCGTGCAAAACGAGCAAAATTGTTCATTGTGGTGTCGAATTGTGTTCAGATAGGATAACTTAACATAACTAGATAGTACAGAGTCGAAATACAGCGGATATGTGCGAATTAGAGGCTGAATCGTTCGAAAATGAGCAAAATTCGTTCAAAACGAGCAAAATTCGTGCAAAACGAGCAAAATTGTTCATTGTGGTGTTGAATTGTGCTCAGATAGGATAACTTAACATAACTAGATAGTACAGAGTCGAATTACAGCGGATATGTGCGAATTAGAGGCTGAATCGTGCGAAAATGAGCATAATTCGTTCAAAACGAGCAAAATTGTTCATTGTGGTGTTGAATTGTGCTCAGTTACGATAACTTAACATGACTGGATAGTACAGAGTCGAATTACAGCGGATATGAGCGAATTAGAGGCTGAATCGTGCGAAAATGAGCATAATTCGTGCAAAACGAGCAAAATTGTTCATTGTGGTGTTGAATTGTGCTCAGATAGGATAACTGAACATAACTAGATAGTATAGAGTCGAATTACAGCGGATATGTGCGAATTAGAGGCTGAATCGTGCGAAAATGAGCATAATTCGTTCAAAACGAGCAAAATTGTTCATTGTGGTGTTGAATTGTGCTCAGTTACGATAACTTAACATGACTGGATAGTACAGAGTCGAATTACAGCGGATATGAGCGAATTAGAGGCTGAATCGTGCGAAGAAGAGCATAATTCGTGCAAAACGAGCAAAATTGTTCATTGTGGTGTTGAATTGTGCTCAGTTACCATAACTTAACATGACTAGATAGTACAGAGTCGAATTACAGTGGATATGTGCGAATTAGAGGCTGAATCGTGCGAAAATGAGCATAATTCGTGCAAAACGAGCAAAATTGTTCATTGTGGTGTTGAATTGTGCTCACATAGGATAACTTAACATAACTAGATAGTACAGAGTCGAATTACAGCGGATATGTGCGAATTAGAGGCTGAATCGTGCGAAAATGAGCATAATTCGTTCAAAACGGGTAAAATTGTTCATTGTGGTGTTGAATTGTGCTCAGTTACCATAACCTAACATAACTAGATAGTACAGAGTCGAATTACAGCGGATATGTGCGAATTAGAGGCCGAATCGTGCGAAAATGAGCATAATTCGTGCAAAACGAGCAAAATTGTTCATTGTGGTGTTGAATTGTGCTGAGATAGGATAACTTAACATAACTAGATTGTACAGAGTCGAATTACAGCGGATATGTGCGAATTAGAGGCTGAATCGTGCGAAAATGAGCATAATTCGTGCAACACGAGCAAAATTGTTCATTGTGGTGTTGAATTGTGCTCACATAGGATAACTCAACATAACTAGATAGTACAGAGTCGAATTACAGCGGATATGTGCGAATTAGAGGCTGAATCGTGCGAAAATGAGCATAATTCGTTGAAAACGAGGAAAATTGTTCATTGTGGTGTTGAATTGTTCTCAGTTACGATAACTTAACATGACTAGGTAGTACAGAGTCGAATTACAGCGGATATGTGCGAATTAGAGGCTGAATCGTGCGAAAATGAGCATAATTCGTTCAAAACAAGCAAAATTGTTCATTGTGGTGTTGAATTGTGCTCAGTTACCATAACCTAACATAACTAGATAGTACAGAGTCGAATTACAGAAGATATGTGCGAATTAGAGGCTGAATCGTGCGAAAATGAGCATTATTCGTTCATTACGAGCAAAATTGTTCAATGTGGTGTCGAATTGTGCTCAGTTACGATAACTTAACATGACTAGATGGGACAGAGTCGAATCACAGCGGATATGTGCGAATTAGAGGCTGAATCGTGCCAAAATGAGCATAATTCGTGCAAAACGAGCAAAATTGTTCATTGTGGTGTTGAATTGTGCTCAGATAGGATAACCTAACATAACTAGATGAGACAGAGTCGAATCACAGCGGATATGTGCGAATTAGAGGCTGAATCGTTCGAAAATGAGCAAAATTCGTTCCAAACGAGCAAAATTCGTGCAAAACGAGCAAAATTGTTCATTGTGGTGTTGAATTGTGCTCAGATAGGATAACTTAACATAACTAGATAGTACAGAGTCGAATTACAGCGGATATGTGCGAATTAGAGGCTGAATCGTTCGAAAATGGGCAAAATTCGCTCAATACGAGCAAAATTCGTGCAAAACGAGCAAAATTGTTCATTGTGGTGTTGAATTGTGCTCACATAGGATAACTTAACATAACTAGATAGTACAGAGTCGAATTACAGCGGATATGTGCGAATTAGAGGCTGAATCGTGCGAAAATGAGCATAATTCGTTCAAAACGAGTAAAATTGTTCATTGTGGTGTTGAATTGTGCTCAGTTACCATAACTTAACATAACTAGATAGTACAGAGTCGAATTACAGCGGATATGTGCGAATTAGAGGCTGAATCGTGCGAAAATGAGCATAATTCGTTCAAAAACGAGCAAAATTGTTCATTGTGGTGTTGAATTGTGCTCAGTTACCATAACCTAACATAACTAGATAGTACAGAGTCGAATTACAGAAGATATGTGCGAATTAGAGGCTGAATCGTGCGAAAATGAGCATTATTCGTTCATTACGAGCAAAATTGTTCACTGTGGTGTCGAATTGTGCTCAGTTACGACAACTTAACATGACTAGATGGGACAGAGTCGAATCACAGCGGATATGTGCGAATTAGAGGCTGAATCGTGCGAAAATGAGCATAATTTGTGCAAAACGAGCAAAATTGTTCATTGTGGTGTTGAATTGTGCTGAGATAGGATAACTTAACATAACTAGATTGTACAGAGTCGAATTACAGCGGATATGTGCGAATTAGAGGCTGAATCGTGCGAAAATGAGCATAATTCGTTCAAAACGAGCAAAATTGTTCATTGTGGTGTTGAATTGTGCTCAGTTACGATAACATAACATGACTAGATAGTACAGAGTCGAATTACAGTGGATATGTGCGAATTAGAGGCTGAATCGTGCGAAAATGAGCATAATTCGTGCAAAACGAGCAAAATTGTTCATTGTGGTGTTGAATTGTGCTCAGATAGGATAACTTAACATAACTAGATAGTACAGAGTCGAATTACAGCGGATATGTGCGAATTAGAGGCTGAATCGTTCGAAAATGAGCAAAATTCGTTCAAAACGAGCAAAATTCGTGCAAAACGAGCAAAATTGTTCATTGTGGTGTTGAATTGTGCTCACATAGGATAACTTAACATAACTAGATAGTACAGAGTCGAATTACAGCGGATATGTGCGAATTAGAGGCTGAATCGTGCGAAAATGAGCATAATTCGTTGAAAACGAGGAAAATTGTTCATTGTGGTGTTGAATTGTGCTCAGTTACGATAACTTAACATGACTAGGTAGTACAGAGTCGAATTACAGCGGATATGTGCGAATTAGAGGCTGAATCGTGCGAAAATGAGCATAATTCGTTCAAAACAAGCAAAATTGTTCATTGTGGTGTTGAATTGTGCTCAGTTACGACAACTTAACATGACTAGATAGTACAGAGTCGAATTACAGCGGATATGTGCGAATTAGAGGCTGAATCGTGCGAAAATGGGCATAATTCGTTCAAAACGAGCAAAATTGTTCATTGTGGTGTTGAATTGTGCTCAGTTACCATAACTTAACATAACTAGATTGTACAGAGTCGAATTACAGCGGATATGTGCGAATTAGAGGCTGAATCGTGCGAAAATGAGCATTATTCGTTCATTACGAGCAAAATTGTTCATCGTGGTGTCGAATTGTGCTCAGTTACGATAACTTAACATAACTACATGGGACAGAGTCGAATCACAGCGGATATGTGCGAATTAGAGGCTGAATCGTGCGAAAATGAGCATAATTCGTGCAAAACGAGCAAAATTGTTCATTGTGGTGTTGAATTGTGCTCAGATAGGATAACTTAACATAACTAGATAGTACAGAGTCGAATTACAGCGGATATGTGCGAATTAGAGGCTGAATCGTAAGAAAATGAGCAAAATTCGTTCAAAACGAGCAAAATTCGTGCAAAACGAGCAAAATTGTTCATTGTGGTGTCGAATTGTGCTCAGATAGGATAACTTAACATAACTAGATAGTACAGAGTCGAAATACAGCGGATATGTGCGAATTAGAGGCTGAATCGTTCGAAAATGAGCAAAATTCGTTCAAAACGAGCAAAATTCGTGCAAAACGAGCAAAATTGTTCATTGTGGTGTTGAATTGTGCTCAGTTACGATAACTTAACATGACTGGATAGTACAGAGTCGAATTACAGCGGATATGTGCGAATTAGAGGCTGAATCGTGCGAAAATGAGCATAATTCGTGCAAAACGAGCAAAATTGTTCATTGTGGTGTTGAATTGTGCTCAGATAGGATAACTTAACATAACTAGATACTACAGAGTCGAATTACAGCGGATATGTGCGAATTAGAGGCTGAATCGTGCGAACATGAGCATAATTCGTGCAAAACGAGCAAAATTGTTCATTGTGGTGTTGAATTGTGCTCAGATAGGATAACTTCACATAACTAGATAGTACAGAGTCGAATTACAGCGGATATGTGCGAATTAGAGGCTGAATCGTGCGAAAATGAGCATAATTCGTGCAAAACGAGCAAAATTGTTCATTGTGGTGTCGAATTGTGCTCACATAGGATAACATAACATAACTAGATAGTACAGAGCCGAAATACAGCGGATATGTGCGAATTAGAGGCTGAATCGTTCGAAAATGAGCAAAATTCGTTCAAAACGAGCAAAATTCGTGCAAAACGAGCAAAATTGTTCATTGTGGTGTCGAATTGTGCTCAGATAGGATAACTTAACATAACTAGATAGTACAGAGTCGAATTACAGCGGATATGTGCGAATTAGAGGCTGAATCGTGCGAAAATGAGCATAATTCGTTCATTACGAGCAAAATTGTTCATTGTGGTGTCGAATTGTGCTCAGTTACGATAACTTAACATAACTAGATAGTACAGAGTCGAATTACAGCGGATATGTGCGAATTAGAGGCTGAATCGTGCGAAAATGAGCATAATTCGTTCATTACGAGCAAAATTGTTCATTGTGGTGTCGAATTGTGCTCAGTTACGATAACTTAACATAACTAGATAGTACAGAGTCGAATTACAGCGGATATGTGCGAATTAGAGGCTGAATCGTGCGAAAATGAGCATAATTCGTTCAAAACGAGCAAAATTGTTCAGTGTGGTGTCGAATTGTGCTCAGTTACGATAACTTAACATAACTAGATAGTACAGAGTCGAATTACAGCGGATATGTGCGAATTAGAGGCTGAATCGTGCGAAAATGAGCATAATTCGTTCATTACGAGCAAAATTGTTCATTGTGGTGTCGAATTGTGCTCAGTTACGATAACTTAACATAACTAGGTAGTACAGAGTCGAATTACAGCGGATATGTGCGAATTAGAGGCTGAATCGTGCGAAAATGAGCATAATTCGTGCAAAACGAGCAAAATTGTTCATTGTGGTGTCGAATTGTGTTCAGATAGGATAACTTAACATAACTAGATAGTACAGAGTCGAAATACAGCGGATATGTGCGAATTAGAGGCTGAATCGTTCGAAAATGAGCAAAATTCGTTCAAAACGAGCAAAATTCGTGCAAAACGAGCAAAATTGTTCATTGTGGTGTTGAATTGTGCTCAGATAGGATAACTTAACATAACTAGATAGTACAGAGTCGAATTACAGCGGATATGTGCGAATTAGAGGCTGAATCGTGCGAAAATGAGCATAATTCGTTCAAAACGAGCAAAATTGTTCATTGTGGTGTTGAATTGTGCTCAGTTACGATAACTTAACATGACTGGATAGTACAGAGTCGAATTACAGCGGATATGAGCGAATTAGAGGCTGAATCGTGCGAAAATGAGCATAATTCGTGCAAAACGAGCAAAATTGTTCATTGTGGTGTTGAATTGTGCTCAGATAGGATAACTGAACATAACTAGATAGTATAGAGTCGAATTACAGCGGATATGTGCGAATTAGAGGCTGAATCGTGCGAAAATGAGCATAATTCGTTCAAAACGAGCAAAATTGTTCATTGTGGTGTTGAATTGTGCTCAGTTACGATAACTTAACATGACTGGATAGTACAGAGTCGAATTACAGCGGATATGAGCGAATTAGAGGCTGAATCGTGCGAAAAAGAGCATAATTCGTGCAAAACGAGCAAAATTGTTCATTGTGGTGTTGAATTGTGCTCAGTTACCATAACTTAACATGACTAGATAGTACAGAGTCGAATTACAGTGGATATGTGCGAATTAGAGGCTGAATCGTGCGAAAATGAGCATAATTCGTGCAAAACGAGCAAAATTGTTCATTGTGGTGTTGAATTGTGCTCACATAGGATAACTTAACATAACTAGATAGTACAGAGTCGAATTACAGCGGATATGTGCGAATTAGAGGCTGAATCGTGCGAAAATGAGCATAATTCGTTCAAAACGGGTAAAATTGTTCATTGTGGTGTTGAATTGTGCTCAGTTACCATAACCTAACATAACTAGATAGTACAGAGTCGAATTACAGCGGATATGTGCGAATTAGAGGCCGAATCGTGCGAAAATGAGCATAATTCGTGCAAAACGAGCAAAATTGTTCATTGTGGTGTTGAATTGTGCTGAGATAGGATAACTTAACATAACTAGATTGTACAGAGTCGAATTACAGCGGATATGTGCGAATTAGAGGCTGAATCGTGCGAAAATGAGCATAATTCGTGCAACACGAGCAAAATTGTTCATTGTGGTGTTGAATTGTGCTCACATAGGATAACTCAACATAACTAGATAGTACAGAGTCGAATTACAGCGGATATGTGCGAATTAGAGGCTGAATCGTGCGAAAATGAGCATAATTCGTTGAAAACGAGGAAAATTGTTCATTGTGGTGTTGAATTGTTCTCAGTTACGATAACTTAACATGACTAGGTAGTACAGAGTCGAATTACAGCGGATATGTGCGAATTAGAGGCTGAATCGTGCGAAAATGAGCATAATTCGTTCAAAACAAGCAAAATTGTTCATTGTGGTGTTGAATTGTGCTCAGTTACGACAACTTAACATGACTAGATAGTACAGAGTCGAATTACAGCGGATATGTGCGAATTAGAGGCTGAATCGTGCGAAAATGGGCATAATTCGTTCAAAACGGGCAAAATTGTTCATTGTGGTGTTGAATTGTGCTCAGTTACCATAACTTAACATAACTAGATTGTACAGAGTCGAATTACAGCGGATATGTGCGAATTAGAGGCTGAATCGTGCGAAAATGAGCATTATTCGTTCATTACGAGCAAAATTGTTCATCGTGGTGTCGAATTGTGCTCAGTTACGATAACTTAACATAACTACATGGGACAGAGTCGAATCACAGCGGATATGTGCGAATTAGAGGCTGAATCGTGCGAAAATGAGCATAATTCGTGCAAAACGAGCAAAATTGTTCATTGTGGTGTTGAATTGTGCTCAGATAGGATAACTTAACATAACTAGATAGCACAGAGTCGAATTACAGCGGATATGTGCGAATTAGAGGCTGAATCGTGCGAAAATGAGCATAATTCGTTCAAAACGAGCAAAATTGTTCATTGTGGTGTTGAATTGTTCTCAGTTACGATAACTTAACATGACTAGGTAGTACAGAGTCGAATTACAGCGGATATGTGCGAATTAGAGGCTGAATCGTGCGAAAATGAGCATAATTCGTTCAAAACAAGCAAAATTGTTCATTGTGGTGTTGAATTGTGCTCAGTTACCATAACTTAACATAACTAGATAGTACAGAGTCGAATTACAGCGGATATGTGGGAATTAGAGGCTGAATCGTTCAAAACGAGCAAAATTCGTGCGAAACGAGCAAAATTGTTCATTGTGGTGTTGAATTGTTCTCAGATAGGATAACATAACATAACTAGATAGTACAGAGTCGAATTACAGCGGATATGTGCGAATTAGAGGCTGAATCGTGCGAAAATGAGCATAGTTCGTTCATTACGAGCAAAATTGTTCATTGTGGTGTCGAATTGTGCTCAGTTACGATAACTTAACATAACTAGATGGGACAGAGTCGAATCACAACGGATATGTGGGAATTAGAGGCTGAATCGTGCGAAAATGAGCAAAATACGTTCATTACGAGCAAAATTGTTCATTGTGGTGTCGAATTGTGCTCAGTTGTGGTAACTTCACATAACTAGATGGTACAGAGTCGAATCACAGCGGATATGTGCGAATTAGAGGCTGAATCGTGCGAAAATGGGCATAATTCGTTCAAAACGAGCAAAATTGTTCATTGTGGTGTTGAATTGTGCTCAGTTACCATAACTTAACATAACTAGATTGTACAGAGTCGAATTACAGCGGATATGTGCGAATTAGAGGCTGAATCGTGCGAAAATGAGCATTATTCGTTCATTACGAGCAAAATTGTTCATCGTGGTGTCGAATTGTGCTCAGTTACGATAACTTAACATAACTACATGGGACAGAGTCGAATCACAGCGGATATGTGCGAATTAGAGGCTGAATCGTGCGAAAATGAGCATAATTCGTGCAAAACGAGCAAAATTGTTCATTGTGGTGTTGAATTGTGCTCAGATAGGATAACTTAACATAACTAGATAGTACAGAGTCGAATTACAGCGGATATGTGCGAATTAGAGGCTGAATCGTACGAAAATGAGCAAAATTCGTTCAAAACGAGCAAAATTCGTGCAAAACCAGCAAAATTGTTCATTGTGGTGTTGAATTGTTCTCAGATAGGATAACTTAACATAACTAGATAGTACAGAGTCGAATTACAGAAGATATGTGCGAATTAGAGACTGATTCGTGCGAAAATGAGCATAATTCGTTCATTACGAGCAAAATTGTTCATTGTGGTGGCGAATTGTGCTCAGTTACCATAACTTAACATAACTAGATGGTACAGAGTCGAATCACAGCGGATATGTGCGAATTAGAGGCTGAATCGTGCGAGAATGAGCATAATTCGTTCAAAACGAGCAAAATTGCTCATTGTGGTGTTGAATTGTGCTCAGTTACGATAACTTAACATGACTAGAAAGTACAGAGTCGAATTACAGCGGATATGTGCGAATTAGAGGCTGAATCGTGCGAAAATGAGCATTATTCGTTCATTACGAGCAAAATTGTTCATTGTGGTGTCGAATTGTGCTCAGTTACGATAACTTAACATAACTAGATAGTACAGAGTCGAATTACAGCGGATATGTGCGAATTAGAAGCTGAATCGTGCGAAAATTAGCATTATTCGTTCATTACGAGCAAAATTGTTCATTGTGGTGTCGAATTGTGCTCAGTTACGATAACTTAACATAACTAGATGGGACAGAGTCGAATCACAGCGGATATGTGCGAATTAGAGGCTGAATCGTTCGAAAATGAGCAAAATTCGTTCCAAACGAGCAAAATTCGTGCAAAACGAGCAAAATTGTTCATTGTGGTGTCGAATTGTGCTCAGATAGGATAACTTAACATAACTAGATAGTACAGTGTCGAATTGCAGCGGATATGTGCGAATTGGAGGCTGAATCGTTCGGAAATGACCAAAATTCGCTCAATACGAGCAAAATTCGTGCAAAACGAGCAAAATTGTTCATTGTGGTGTTGAATTGTGCTCACATAGGATAACTTAACATAACTAGATAGTACAGAGTCGAATTACAGCGGATATGTGCGAATTAGAGGCTGAATCGTGCGAAAATGAGCATAATTCGTTCAAAACGAGTAAAATTGTTCATTGTGGTGTTGAATTGTGCTCAGTTACCATAACTTAACATAACTAGATAGTACAGAGTCGAATTACAGCGGATATGTGCGAATTAGAGGCTGAATCGTGCGAAAATGAGCGTAATTCGTTGAAAACGAGGAAAATTGTTCATTGTGGTGTTGAATTGTTCTCAGTTACGATAACTTAACATGACTAGGTAGTACAGAGTCGAATTACAGCGGATATGTGCGAATTAGAGGCTGAATCGTGCGAAAATGAGCATAATTCGTTCAAAACAAGCAAAATTGTTCATTGTGGTGTTGAATTGTGCTCAGTTACGACAACTTAACATGACTAGATAGTACAGAGTCGAATTACAGCGGATATGTGCGAATTAGAGGCTGAATCGTGCGAAAATGGGCATAATTCGTTCAAAACGAGCAAAATTGTTCATTGTGGTGTTGAATTGTGCTCAGTTACCATAACTTAACATAACTAGATAGTACAGAGTCGAATTACAGCGGATATGTGCGAATTAAAGGCTGAATCGTGCGAAAATGAGCATAATTCGTGCAAAACGAGCAAAATTGTTCATTGTGGTGTTGAATTGTGCTCAGATAGGATAACTTAACATAACTAGATAGTACAGAGTCGAATTACAGCGGATATGTGCGAATTAAAGGCTGAATCGTAAGAAAATGAGCAAAATTCGTTCAAAACGAGCAAAATTCGTGCAAAACGAGCAAAATTGTTCATTGTGGTGTTGAATTGTTCTCAGATAGGATAACTTAACATAACTAGATAGTACAGAGTCGAATTACAGAAGATATGTGCGAATTAGAGACTGATTCGTGCGAAAATGAGCATAATTCGTTCATTACGAGCAAAATTGTTCATTGTGGTGTCGAATTGTGCTCAGTTACCATAACTTAACATAACTAGATGGGACAGAGTCGAATCACAGCGGATATGTGCGAATTAGAGGCTGAATCGTGCGAGAATGAGCATAATTCGTTCAAAACGAGCAAAATTGTTCATTGTGGTGTTGAATTGTGCTCAGTTACGATAACTTAACATGACTAGAAAGTACAGAGTCGAATTACAGCGGATATGTGCGAATTAGAGGCTGAATCGTGCGAAAATGAGCATAATTGTTCATTACGAGCAAAATTGTTCATTGTGGTGTCGAATTGTGCTCAGTTACCATAACTTAACATAACTAGATGGTACAGAGTCGAATCACAGCGGATATGTGCGAATTAGAGGCTGAATCGTGCGAGAATGAGCATAATTCGTTCAAAACGAGCAAAATTGTTCATTGTGGTGTCGAATTGTGCTCAGTTACGATAACTTAACATAACTAGATAGTACAGAGTCGAATTACAGCGGATATGTGCGAATTAGAAGCTGAGTCGTGCGAAAATGAGCATTATTCGTTCATTACGAGCAAAATTGTTCATTGTGGTGTCGAATTGTGCTCAGTTACGATAACTTAACATAACTAGAAGGTACAGAGTCGAATCACAGCGGATATGTGCGAATTAGAGGCTGAATCGTTCGAAAATGAGCAAAATTCGTTCCAAACGAGCAAAATTCGTGCAAAACGAGCAAAATTGTTCATTGTGGTGTCGAATTGTGCTCAGATAGGATAACTTAACATAACTAGATAGTACAGAGTCGAATTACAGCGGATATGTGCGAATTAGAGGCTGAATCGTGCGAAAATGAGCATAATTCGTTCAAAACGAGCAAAATTGTTCATTGTGGTGTTGAATTGTGCTCAGTTACGATAACTTAACATAACTAGATAGTACAGAGTCGAATTACAGCGGATATGTGCGAATTAGAGGCTGAATCGTGCGAAAATGAGCGTAATTCGTTGAAAACGAGGAAAATTGTTCATTGTGGTGTTGAATTGTTCTCAGTTACGATAACTTAACATGACTAGGTAGTACAGAGTCGAATTACAGCGGATATGTGCGAATTAGAGGCTGAATCGTGCGAAAATGAGCATAATTCGTTCAAAACAAGCAAAATTGTTCATTGTGGTGTTGAATTGTGCTCAGTTACGACAACTTAACATGACTAGATAGTACAGAGTCGAATTACAGCGGATATGTGCGAATTAGAGGCTGAATCGTGCGAAAATGGGCATAATTCGTTCAAAACGAGCAAAATTGTTCATTGTGGTGTTGAATTGTGCTCAGTTACCATAACTTAACATAACTAGATAGTACAGAGTCGAATTACAGCGGATATGTGCGAATTAAAGGCTGAATCGTGCGAAAATGAGCATAATTCGTGCAAAACGAGCAAAATTGTTCATTGTGGTGTTGAATTGTGCTCAGATAGGATAACTTAACATAACTAGATAGTACAGAGTCGAATTACAGCGGATATGTGCGAATTAAAGGCTGAATCGTAAGAAAATGAGCAAAATTCGTTCAAAACGAGCAAAATTCGTGCAAAACGAGCAAAATTGTTCATTGTGGTGTTGAATTGTTCTCAGATAGGATAACTTAACATAACTAGATAGTACAGAGTCGAATTACAGAAGATATGTGCGAATTAGAGACTGATTCGTGCGAAAATGAGCATAATTCGTTCATTACGAGCAAAATTGTTCATTGTGGTGTCGAATTGTGCTCAGTTACCATAACTTAACATAACTAGATGGGACAGAGTCGAATCACAGCGGATATGTGCGAATTAGAGGCTGAATCGTGCGAGAATGAGCATAATTCGTTCAAAACGAGCAAAATTGTTCATTGTGGTGTTGAATTGTGCTCAGTTACGATAACTTAACATGACTAGAAAGTACAGAGTCGAATTACAGCGGATATGTGCGAATTAGAGGCTGAATCGTGCGAAAATGAGCATAATTGTTCATTACGAGCAAAATTGTTCATTGTGGTGTCGAATTGTGCTCAGTTACCATAACTTAACATAACTAGATGGTACAGAGTCGAATCACAGCGGATATGTGCGAATTAGAGGCTGAATCGTGCGAGAATGAGCATAATTCGTTCAAAACGAGCAAAATTGTTCATTGTGGTGTCGAATTGTGCTCAGTTACGATAACTTAACATAACTAGATAGTACAGAGTCGAATTACAGCGGATATGTGCGAATTAGAAGCTGAGTCGTGCGAAAATGAGCATTATTCGTTCATTACGAGCAAAATTGTTCATTGTGGTGTCGAATTGTGCTCAGTTACGATAACTTAACATAACTAGATGGTACAGAGTCGAATCACAGCGGATATGTGCGAATTAGAGGCTGAATCGTTCGAAAATGAGCAAAATTCGTTCCAAACGAGCAAAATTCGTGCAAAACGAGCAAAATTGTTCATTGTGGTGTCGAATTGTGCTCAGATAGGATAACTTAACATAACTAGATAGTACAGAGTCGAATTACAGCGGATATGTGCGAATTAGAGGCTGAATCGTGCGAAAATGAGCATAATTCGTTCAAAACGAGCAAAATTGTTCATTGTGGTGTTGAATTGTGCTCAGTTACGATAACTTATCATGACTAGATAGTACAGACTCGAATTACAGCGGATATGTGCGAATTAGAGGCTGAATCGTGCGAAAATGAGCATAATTCGTGCAAAACGAGCAAAATTGTTCATTGTGGTGTTGAATTGTGCTCAGATAGGATAACTTAACATAACTAGATAGTACAGAGTCGAATTACAGCGGATATGTGCGAATTAGAGGCTGAATCGTTCGAAAATGAGCAAAATTCGTTCAAAACGAGCAAAATTCGTGCAAAACGAGCAAAATTGTTCATTGTGGTGTTGAATTGTGCTCAGATAGGATAACTTAACATAACTAGATAGTACAGAGTCGAATTACAGCGGATATGTGCGAATTAGAGGCTGAATCGTGCGAAAATGAGCATAATTCGTTCAAAACGAGCAAAATTGTTCATTGTGGTGTTGAATTGTTCTGAGTTATGATAACTTAACATGACTAGGTAGTACAGAGTCGAATTACAGCGGATATGTGCGAATTAGAGGCTGAATCGTGCGAAAATGAGCATAATTCGTTCAAAACAAGCAAAATTGTTCATTGTGGTGTTGAATTGTGCTCAGTTACCATAACTTAACATAACTAGATAGTACAGAGTCGAATTACAGCGGATATGTGGGAATTAGAGGCTGAATCGTGCGAAAATGAGCATAATTCGTGCAAAACGAGCAAAATTGTTCATTGTGGTGTTGAATTGTGCTCAGAGAGGATAACTTAACATAACTAGATAGTACAGAGTCGAATTACAGCGGATATGTGCGAATTAGAGGCTGAATCGTGCGAAAATGAGCATAATTCGTTCAAAACGAGCAAAATTGTTCATTGTGGTGTTGAATTGTGCTCAGTTACGATAACTTAACATGACTGGATAGTACAGAGTCGAATTACAGCGGATATGTGCGAATTAGAGGCTGAATCGTGCGAAAATGAGCATAATTCGTTCAAAACGAGCAAAATTGTTCATTGTGGTGTCGAATTGTGCTCAGTTACCATAACTTAACATAACTAGATGGGACAGAGTCGAATCACAACGGATATGTGCGAATTAGAGGCGGAATAGTGCGAAAATGAGCAAAATACGTTCATTACGAGCAAAATTGTTCATTGTGGTGTCGAATTGTGCTCAGTTGTGGTAACTTAACATAACTAGATGGTACAGAGTCGAATCACAGCGGATATGTGCGAATTAGAGGCTGATTCGTGCGAAAATGAGCATTATTCGTTCATTACGAGCAAAATTGTTCACTGTGGTGTCGAATTGTGCTCAGTTACGACAACTTAACATGACTAGATGGGACAGAGTCGAATCACAGCGGATATGTGCGAATTAGAGGCTGAATCGTGCGAAAATGAGCATAATTCGTGCAAAACGAGCAAAATTGTTCATTGTAGTGTTGAATTGTGCTCAGATAGGATAACTTAACATAACTAGATAGTACAGAGTCGAATTACAGCGGATATGTGCGAATTAGAGGCTGAATCCTGCGAAAATGAGCATAATTCGTTCAAAACGAGCAAAATTGTTCATTGTGGTGTTGAATTGTGCTCAGATAGGATAACTTAACATAACTAGATAGTACAGAGTCGAATTACAGCGGATATGTGCGAATTAGAGGCTGAATCGTGCGAAAATGAGCATAATTCGTGCAAAACGAGCAAAATTGTTCATTGTAGTGTTGAATTGTGCTCAGATAGGATAACTTAACATAACTAGATAGTACAGAGTCGAATTACAGCGGATATGTGCGAATTAGAGGCTGAATCGCGCGAAAATGAGCATAATTCGTTCAAAACGAGCAAAATTGTTCATTGTGGTGTTGAATTGTGCTCAGATAGGATAACTTAACATAACTAGATAGTACAGAGTCGAATTACAGCGGATATGTGCGAATTAGAGGCTGAATCGTTCGAAAATGAGCAAAATTCGTTCAAAACGAGCAAAATTCGTGCAAAACGAGCAAAATTGTTCATTGTGGTGTTGAATTGTTCTCAGATAGGATAACTTAACATAACTAGATAGTACAGAGTCGAATTACAGCGGATATGTGCGAATTAGAGGCTGATTCGTGCGAAAATGAGCATAGTTCGTTCATTACGAGCAAAATTGTTCATTGTGGTGTCGAATTGTGCTCAGTTACGATAACTTAACATAACTAGATGGGACAGAGTCGAATCACAACGGATATGTGGGAATTAGAGGCTGAATCGTGCGAAAATGAGCAAAATACGTTCATTACGAGCAAAATTGTTCATTGTGGTGTCGAATTGTGCTCAGTTGTGGTAACTTCACATAACTAGATGGTACAGAGTCGAATCACAGCGGATATGTGCGAATTAGAGGCTGAATCGTGCGAAAATGAGCATAATTCGTGCAAAACGAGCAAAATTCGTGCAAAACGAGCAAAATTGTTCATTGTGGTGTTGAATTGTGCTCAGATAGGATAACTTAACATAACTAGATAGTACAGAGTCGAATTACAGCGGATATGTGCGAATTAGAGGCTGAATCGTTCGAAAATGAGCAAAATTCGTTCAAAACGAGCAAAATTCGTGCAAAACGAGCAAAATTGTTCATTGTGGTGTTGAATTGTGCTCAGATAGGATAACTTAACATAACTAGATAGTACACAGTCGAATTACAGCGGATATGTGCGAATTAGAGGCTGAATCGTGCGAAAATGAGCATAATTCGTTCAAAACGAGCAAAATTGTTCATTGTGGTGTTGAATTGTTCTCAGTTATGATAACTTAACATGACTAGGTAGTACAGAGTCGAATTACAGCGGATATGTGCGAATTAGAGGCTGAATCGTGCGAAAATGAGCATAATTCGTTCAAAACAAGCAAAATTGTTCATTGTGGTGTTGAATTGTGCTCAGTTACCATAACTTAACATAACTAGATAGTACAGAGTCGAATTACAGCGGATATGTGGGAATTAGAGGCTGAATCGTGCGAAAATGAGCATAATTCGTGCAAAACGAGCAAAATTGTTCATTGTGGTGTTGAATTGTGCTCAGAGAGGATAACTTAACATAACTAGATAGTACAGAGTCGAATTACAGCGGATATGTGCGAATTAGAGGCTGAATCGTGCGAAAATGAGCATAATTCGTTCAAAACGAGCAAAATTGTTCATTGTGGTGTTGAATTGTGCTCAGTTACGATAACTTAACATGACTGGATAGTACAGAGTCGAATTACAGCGGATATGTGCGAATTAGAGGCTGAATCGTGCGAAAATGAGCATAATTCGTTCAAAACGAGCAAAATTGTTCATTGTGGTGTCGAATTGTGCTCAGTTACCATAACTTAACATAACTACATGGGACAGAGTCGAATCACAACGGATATGTGCGAATTAGAGGCGGAATCGTGCGAAAATGAGCAAAATACGTTCATTACGAGCAAAATTGTTCATTGTGGTGTCGAATTGTGCTCAGTTGTGGTAACTTAACATAACTAGATGGTACAGAGTCGAATCACAGCGGATATGTGCGAATTAGAGGCTGATTCGTGCGAAAATGAGCATTATTCGTTCATTACGAGCAAAATTGTTCACTGTGGTGTCGAATTGTGCTCAGTTACGACAACTTAACATGACTAGATGGGACAGAGTCGAATCACAGCGGATATGTGCGAATTAGAGGCTGAATCGTGCGAAAATGAGCATAATTCGTGCAAAACGAGCAAAATTGTTCATTGTAGTGTTGAATTGTGCTCAGATAGGATAACTTAACATAACTAGATAGTACAGAGTCGAATTACAGCGGATATGTGCGAATTAGAGGCTGAATCCTGCGAAAATGAGCATAATTCGTTCAAAACGAGCAAAATTGTTCATTGTGGTGTTGAATTGTGCTCAGATAGGATAACTTAACATAACTAGATAGTACAGAGTCGAATTACAGCGGATATGTGCGAATTAGAGGCTGAATCGTGCGAAAATGAGCATAATTCGTGCAAAACGAGCAAAATTGTTCATTGTAGTGTTGAATTGTGCTCAGATAGGATAACTTAACATAACTAGATAGTACAGAGTCGAATTACAGCGGATATGTGCGAATTAGAGGCTGAATCGTGCGAAAATGAGCATAATTCGTTCAAAACGAGCAAAATTGTTCATTGTGGTGTTGAATTGTGCTCAGATAGGATAACTTAACATAACTAGATAGTACAGACTCGAATTACAGCGGATATGTGCGAATTAGAGGCTGAATCGTTCGAAAATGAGCAAAATTCGTTCAAAACGAGCAAAATTCGTGCAAAACGAGCAAAATTGTTCATTGTGGTGTTGAATTGTTCTCAGATAGGATAACTTAACATAACTAGATAGTACAGAGTCGAATTACAGCGGATATGTGCGAATTAGAGGCTGATTCGTGCGAAAATGAGCATAGTTCGTTCATTACGAGCAAAATTGTTCATTGTGGTGTCGAATTGTGCTCAGTTACGATAACTTAACATAACTAGATGGGACAGAGTCGAATCACAACGGATATGTGGGAATTAGAGGCTGAATCGTGCGAAAATGAGCAAAATACGTTCATTACGAGCAAAATTGTTCATTGTGGTGTCGAATTGTGCTCAGTTGTGGTAACTTCACATAACTAGATGGTACAGAGTCGAATCACAGCGGATATGTGCGAATTAGAGGCTGAATCGTGCGAAAATGAGCATAATTCGTGCAAAACGAGCAAAATTGTTCATTGTGGTGTCGAATTGTGCTCAGATAGGATAACTTAACATAACTAGATAGTACAGTGTCGAATTACAGCGGATATGTGCGAATTAGAGGCTGAATCGTGCGAAAATGAGCATAATTCGTTCAAAACGAGCAGAATTGTTCATTGTGGTGTTGAATTGTGCTCAGTTACCATAACCTAACATAACTAGATAGTACAGAGTCGAATTACAGAAGATATGTGCGAATTAGAGGCTGAATCGTGCGAAAATGAGCATAATTCGTGCAAAACGAGCAAAATTGTTCATTGTGGTGTTGAATTGTGCTCAGATAGGATAACTTAACATAACTAGATAGTACAGAGTCGAATTACAGCGGATATGTGCGAATTAGAGGCTGAATCGTTCGAAAATGAGCAAAATTCGTTCAAAACGAGCAAAATTCGTGCAAAACGAGCAAAATTGTTCATTGTGGTGTTGAATTGTGCTCAGATAGGATAACTTAACATAACTAGATAGTACAGAGTCGAATTACAGCGGATATGTGCGAATTAGAGGCTGAATCGTGCGAAAATGAGCATAATTCGTTCAAAACGAGCAAAATTGTTCATTGTGGTGTTGAATTGTTCTCAGTTACGATAACTTAACATGACTAGGTAGTACAGAGTCGAATTACAGCGGATATGTGCGAATTAGAGGCTGAATCGTGCGAAAATGAGCATAATTCGTTCAAAACAAGCAAAATTGTTCATTGTGGTGTTGAATTGTGCTCAGTTACCATAACTTAACATAACTAGATAGTACAGAGTCGAATTACAGCGGATATGTGGGAATTAGAGGCTGAATCGTGCGAAAATGAGCATAATTCGTGCAAAACGAGCAAAATTGTTCATTGTGGTGTTGAATTGTGCTCAGAGAGGATAACTTAACATAACTAGATAGTACAGAGTCGAATTACAGCGGATATGTGCGAATTAGAGGCTGAATCGTGCGAAAATGAGCATAATTCGTTCAAAACGAGCAAAATTGTTCATTGTGGTGTTGAAATCTGCTCAGATAGGATAACTTAACATAACTAGATAGTACAGTGTCGAATTACAGCGGATATGCGCGAATTAGAGGCTGAATCGTTCGAAAATGAGCAAAATTCGTTCAAAACGAGCAAAATTCGTGCAAAACGAGCAAAATTGTTCATTGTGGTGTTGAATTGTGCTCAGATAGGATAACTTAACATAACTAGATAGTGCAGAGTCGAATTACAGAAGATATGTGCGAATTAGAGGCTGATTCGTGCGAAAATGAGCATAATTCGTTCATTACGAGCAAAATTGTTCATTGTGGTGTCGAATTGTGCTCAGTTACGATAACTTAACATAACTAGATGGGACAGAGTCGAATCACAACGGATATGTGCGAATTAGAGGCGGAATCGTGCGAAAATGAGTAAAATACGTTCATTACGAGCAAAATTGTTCATTGTGGTGTCGAATTGTGCTCAGTTACGATAACTTAACATAACTAGATGGGACAGAGTCGAATCACAGCGGATATGTGCGAATTAGAGGCTGAATCGTGCGAGAATGAGCATAATTCATGCAAAACGAGCAAAATTGTTCATTGTGGTGTTGAATTGTGCTCAGATAGGATAACTTAACATAACTAGATAGTACAGAGTCGAATTACAGAAGATATGTGCGAATTAGAGGCTGATTCGTGCGAAAATGAGCATAATTCGTTCATTACGAGCAAAATTGTTCATTGTGGTGTCGAATTGTGCTCAGTTACCATAACTTAACATAACTAGATGGGACAGAGTCGAATCACAACGGATATGTGCGAATTAGAGGCGGAATCGTGCGAAAATGAGCAAAATACGTTCATTACGAGCAAAATTGTTCATTGTGGTGTCGAATTGTGCTCAGTTGTGGTAACTTAACATAACTAGATGGTACAGAGTCGAATCACTGCGGATATGTGCGAATTAGAGGCTGAATCGTGCGAGAATGAGCATGATTCGTTCAAAACGAGCAAAATTGTTCATTGTGGTGTTGAATTGTGCTCAGTTACGATAACTTAACATGACTAGAATGTACAGAGTCGAATTACAGCGGATATGTGCGAATTAGAGGCTGAATCGTGCGAAAATGAGCATTATTCGTTCATTACGAGCAAAATTGTTCACTGTGGTGTCGAATTGTGCTCAGTTACGACAACTTAACATGACTGGATGGGACAGAGTCGAATCACAGCGGATATGTGCGAATTAGAGGCTGAATCGTGCGAAAATGAGCATAATTCGTGCAAAAGGAGCAAAATTGTTCATTGTAGTGTTGAATTGTGCTCAGATAGGATAACTTAACATAACTAGATAGTACAGAGTCGAATTACAGCGGATATGTGCGAATTAGAGGCTGAATCGTGCGAAAATGAGCATAATTCGTTCATAACGAGCAAAATTGTTCATTGTGGTGTTGAATTGTGCTCAGATAGGATAACTTAACATAACTAGATAGTACAGAGTCGAATTACAGCGGATATGTGCGAATTAGAGGCTGAATCGTGCGAAAATGAGCATAATTCGTTCAAAACGAGCAAAATTGTTCATTGTGGTGTTGAATTGTGCTCAGTTACGATAAGTTAACATGACTAGATAGTACAGAGTCGAATTACAGCGGATATGTGCGAATTAGAGGCTGAATCGTGCGAAAATGAGCATAGTTCGTTCATTACGAGCAAAATTGTTCATTGTGGTGTCGAATTGTGCTCAGTTACGATAACTTAACATAACTAGATGGGACAGAGTCGAATCACAACGGATATGTGGGAATTAGAGGCTGAATCGTGCGAAAATGAGCAAAATACGTTCATTACGAGCAAAATTGTTCATTGTGGTGTCGAATTGTGCTCAGTTGTGGTAACTTCACATAACTAGATGGTACAGAGTCGAATCACAGCGGATATGTGCGAATTAGAGGCTGAATCGTGCGAAAATGAGCATAATTCGTGCAAAACGAGCAAAATTGTTCGTTGTGGTGTTGAATTGTGCTCAGATAGGATAACTTAACATAACTAGATAGTACAGAGTCGAATTACAGCGGATATGTGCGAATTAGAGGCTGAATAGTGCGAAAATGAGCATAATTCGTTCAAAACGAGCAGAATTGTTCATTGTGGTGTTGAATTGTGCTCAGTTACCATAACCTAACATAACTAGATAGTACAGAGTCGAATTACAGAAGATATGTGCGAATTAGAGGCTGAATCGTGCGAAAATGAGCATTATTCGTTCATTACGAGCAAAATTGTTCGATGTGGTGTCGAATTGTGCTCAGTTACGATAACTTAACATGACTAGATGGGACAGAGTCGAATCACAGCGGATATGTGCGAATTAGAGGCTGAATCGTGCCAAAATGAGCATAATTCGTGCAAAACGAGCAAAATTGTTCATTGTGGTGTTGAATTGTGCTCAGATAGGATAACTTAACATAACTAGATAGTACAGAGTCGAATTACAGCGGATATGTGCGAATTAGAGGCTGAATCGTGCGAAAATGAGCATTATTCGTTCATTACGAGCAAAATTGTTCATTGTGGTGTCGAATTGTGCTCAGTTACGATAACTTAACATGACTAGATAGTACAGAGTCGAATTACAGCGGATATGTGCGAATTAGAGGCTGAATCGTGCGAAAATGAGCATAATTCGATCAAAACGAGCAAAATTGTTCATTGTGGTGTTGAATTGTGCTCAGTTACGATAACTTAACATGACTAGATAGTACAGAGTCGAATTACAGCGGATATGTGCGAATTAGAGGCTGAATCGTGCGAAAATGAGCATAATTCGTGCAAAACGAGCAAAATTGTTCATTGTGGTGTTGAATTGTGCTCAGATAGGATAACTTAACATAACTAGATAGTACAGAGTCGAATTACAGCGGATATGTGCGAATTAGAGGCTGAATCGTTCGAAAATGAGCAAAATTCGTTCAAAACGAGCAAAATTCGTGCAAAACGAGCAAAATTGTTCATTGTGGTGTTGAATTGTGCTCAGATAGGATAACTTAACATAACTAGATAGTACAGAGTCGAATTACAGCGGATATGTGCGAATTAGAGGCTGAATCGTGCGAAAATGAGCATAATTCGTTCAAAACGAGCAAAATTGTTCATTGTGGTGTTGAATTGTTCTCAGTTACGATAACTTAACATGACTAGGTAGTACAGAGTCGAATTACAGCGGATATGTGCGAATTAGAGGCTGAATCGTGCGAAAATGAGCATAATTCGTTCAAAACAAGCAAAATTGTTCATTGTGGTGTTGAATTGTGCTCAGTTACGATAACTTAACATAACTAGATGGGACAGAGTCGAATCACAGCGGATATGTGCGAATTAGAGGCTGAATCGTGCGAAAATGAGCATAATTCGTGCAAAACGAGCAAAATTGTTCGTTGTGGTGTTGAATTGTGCTCAGATAGGATAACTTAACATAACTAGATAGTACAGAGTCGAATTACAGCGGATATGTGCGAATTAGAGGCTGAATAGTGCGAAAATGAGCATTATTCGTTCATTACGAGCAAAATTGTTCATTGTGGTGTCGAATTGTGCTCAGTTACGATAACTTAACATAACTAGATGGGGCAGAGTCGAATCACAGCGGATATGTGCGAATTAGAGGCTGAATCGTGCGAAAATGAGCATAATTCGTGCAAAACGAGCAAAATTGTTCATTGTGGTGTTGAAATGTGCTCAGATAGGATAACTTAACATAACTAGATAGTACAGTGTCGAATTACAGCGGATATGCGCGAATTAGAGGCTGAATCGTTCGAAAATGAGCAAAATTCGTTCAAAACGAGCAAAATTCGTGCAGAACGAGCAAAATTGTTCATTGTGGTGTTGAATTGTGCTCAGATAGGATAACTTAACATAACTAGATAGTGCAGAGTCGAATTACAGAAGATATGTGCGAATTAGAGGCTGATTCGTGCGAAAATGAGCATAATTCGTTCATTACGAGCAAAATTGTTCATTGTGGTGTCGAATTGTGCTCAGTTACGATAACTTAACATAACTAGATGGGACAGAGTCGAATCACAACGGATATGTGCGAATTAGAGGCGGAATCGTGCGAAAATGAGTAAAATACGTTCATTACGAGCAAAATTGTTCATTGTGGTGTCGAATTGTGCTCAGTTACGATAACTTAACATAACTAGATGGGACAGAGTCGAATCACAGCGGATATGTGCGAATTAGAGGCTGAATCGTGCGAAAATGAGCATAATTCATGCAAAACGAGCAAAATTGTTCATTGTGGAGTTGAATTGTGCTCAGATAGGATAACTTAACATAACTAGATAGTACAGAGTCGAATTACAGAAGATATGTGCGAATTAGAGGCTGATTCGTGCGAAAATGAGCATAATTCGTTCATTACGAGCAAAATTGTTCATTGTGGTGTCGAATTGTGCTCAGTTACCATAACTTAACATAACTAGATGGGACAGAGTCGAATCACAACGGATATGTGCGAATTAGAGGCGGAATCGTGCGAAAATGAGCAAAATACGTTCATTACGAGCAAAATTGTTCATTGTGGTGTCGAATTGTGCTCAGTTGTGGTAACTTAACATAACTAGATGGTACAGAGTCGAATCACTGCGGATATGTGCGAATTAGAGGCTGAATCGTGCGAGAATGAGCATGATTCGTTCAAAACGAGCAAAATTGTTCATTGTGGTGTTGAATTGTGCTCAGTTACGATAACTTAACATGACTAGAATGTACAGAGTCGAATTACAGCGGATATGTGCGAATTAGAGGCTGAATCGTGCGAAAATGAGCATTATTCGTTCATTACGAGCAAAATTGTTCATTGTGGTGTCGAATTGTGCTCAGTTACGATAACTTAACATAACTAGATGGGACAGAGTCGAATCACAGCGGATATGTGCGAATTAGAGGCTGATTCGTGCGAAAATGAGCATTATTCGTTCATTACGAGCAAAATTGTTCACTGTGGTGTCGAATTGTGCTCAGTTACGACAACTTAACATGACTAGATGGGACAGAGTCGAATCACAGCGGATATGTGCGAATTAGAGGCTGAATCGTGCGAAAATGAGCATAATTCGTGCAAAACGAGCAAAATTGTTCATTGTAGTGTTGAATTGTGCTCAGATAGGATAACTTAACATAACTAGATAGTACAGAGTCGAATTACAGCGGATATGTGCGAATTAGAGGCTGAATCGTGCGAAAATGAGCATAATTCGTTCATAACGAGCAAAATTGTTCATTGTGGTGTTGAATTGTGCTCAGATAGGATAACTTAACATAACTAGATAGTACAGAGTCGAATTACAGCGGATATGTGCGAATTAGAGGCTGAATCGTTCGAAAATGAGCAAAATTCGTTCAAAACGTGCAAAATTCGTGCAAAACGAGCAAAATTGTTCATTGTGGTGTTGAATTGTGCTCAGATAGGATAACTTAACATAACTAGATAGTACAGAGTCGAATTACAGCGGATATGTGCGAATTAGAGGCTGAATCGTGCGAAAATGAGCATAGTTCGTTCATTACGAGCAAAATTGTTCATTGTGGTGTCGAAATGTGCTCAGTTACGATAACTTAACATAACTAGATGGGACAGAGTCGAATCACAACGGATATGTGGGAATTAGAGGCTGAATCGTGCGAAAATGAGCAAAATACGTTCATTACGAGCAAAATTGTTCATTGTGGTGTCGAATTGTGCTCAGTTGTGGTAACTTCACATAACTAGATGGTACAGAGTCGAATCACGGCGGATATGTGCGAATTAGAGGCTGAATCGTGCGAAAATGAGCATAATTCGTGCAAAACGAGCAAAATTGTTCGTTGTGGTGCTGAATTGTGCTCAGATAGGATAACTTAACATAACTAGATAGTACAGAGTCGAATTACAGCGGATATGTGCGAATTAGAGGCTGAATCGTGCGAAAATGAGCATTATTCGTTCATTACGAGCAAAATTGTTCAATGTGGTGTCGAATAGTGCTCAGTTACGATAACTTAACATGACTAGATGGGACAGAGTCGAATCACAGCGGATATGTGCGAATTAGAGGCTGAATCGTGCCAAAATGAGCATAATTCGTGCAAAACGAGCAAAATTGTTCATTGTGGTGTTGAATTGTGCTCAGATAGGATAACTTAACATAACTAGATAGTACAGAGTCGAATTACAGCGGATATGTGCGAATTAGAGGCTGAATCGTGCGAAAATGAGCATTATTCGTTCATTACGAGCAAAATTGTTCATTGTGGTGTCGAATTGTGCTCAGTTACGATAACTTAACATAACTAGATGGGACAGAGTCGAATCACAGCGGATATGTGCGAATTAGAGGCTGAATCGTTCGAAAATGAGAAAAATTCGTTTCAAACGAGCAAAATTCGTGCAAAACGAGCAAAATTGGTCATTGTGGTGTTGCATTGTGCTCAGATAGGATAACCTAACATAACTAGATAGTACAGAAGTCGAATTACAGCGGATATGTGCGAATTAGAGGCTGAATCGTGCGAAAATGAGCATTATTCGTTCAAAACGAGCAAAATTGTTCATTGTGGTGTTGAATTGTGCTCAGTTACGATAACTTAACATGACTAGATAGTACAGAGTCGAATTACAGTGGATATGTGCGAATTAGAGGCTGAATCGTGCGAAAATGAGCATAATTCGTGCAAAACGAGCAAAATTGTTCATTGTGGTGTCGAATTGTGCTCAGATAGGATAACTTAACATAACTAGATAGTACAGAGTCGAATTACAGCGGATATGTGCGAATTAGAGGCTGAATCGTTCGAAAATGAGCAAAATTCGCTCAAAACGAGCAAAATTCGTGCAAAACGAGCAAAATTGTTCATTGTGGTGTTGAATTGTGCTCACATAGGATAACTTAACATAACTAAATAGTACAGAGTCGAATTACAGCGGATATGTGCGAATTAGAGGCTGAATCTTGCGAAAATGAGCATAATTCGTTCAAAACGAGTAAAATTGTTCATTGTGGTGTTGAATTGTGCTCAGTTACCATAACTTAACATAAGTAGATAGTACAGAGTCGAATTACAGCGGATATGTGCGAATTAGAGGCTGAATCGTGCGAAAATGAGCATAATTCGTTCAAAAACGAGCAAAATTGTTCATTGTGGTGTTGAATTGTGCTCAGTTACCATAACCTAACATAACTAGATAGTACAGAGTCGAATTACAGAAGATATGTGCGAATTAGAGGCTGAATCGTGCGAAAATGAGCATTATTCGTTCATTACGAACAAAATTGTTCACTGTGGTGTCGAATTGTGCTCAGTTACAACTTAACATGACTAGATGGGACAGAGTCGAATCACAGCGGATATGTGCGAATTAGAGGCTGAATCGTGCGAAAATGAGCATAATTCGTGCAAAACGAGCAAAATTGTTCGTTGTGGTGTTGAATTGTGCTCAGATAGGATAGCTTAACATAACTAGATAGTACAGAGTCGAATTACAGCGGATATGTGCGAATTAGAGGCTGAATCGTGCGAAAATGAGCATTATTCGTTCATTACGAGCAAAATTGTTCATTGTGGTGTCGAATTGTGCTCAGTTACGATAACTTAACATAACTAGATGGGACAGAGTCGAATCACAGCGGATATGTGCGAATTAGAGGCTGAATCGTTCGAAAATGAGCAAAATTCGTTCCAAACGAGCAAAATTCGTGCAAAACGAGCAAAATTGTTCATTGTGGTGTTGAATTGTGCTCAGATAGGATAACCTAACATAACTAGATAGTACAGAAGTCGAATTACAGCGGATATGTGCGAATTAGAGGCTGAATCGTGCGAAAATGAGCATAATTCGTTCAAAACGAGCAAAATTGTTCATTGTGGTGTTGAATTGTGCTCACTTACGATAACTTAACATGACTAGATAGTACAGAGTCGAATTACAGTGGATATGTGCGAATTAGAGGCTGAATCGTGCGAAAATGAGCATAATTCGTGCAAAACGAGCAAAATTGTTCATTGTCGTGTTGAATTGTGCTCAGATAGGATAACTTAACATAACTAGATAGTACAGAGTCGAATTACAGCGGATATGTGCGAATTAGAGGCTGAATCGTTCGAAAATGAGCAAAATTCGTTCAAAACGAGCAAAATTCGTGCAAAACGAGCAAAATTGTTCATTGTGGTGTCGAATTGTGCTCAGTTACGATAACTTAACATAACTAGATAGTACAGAGTCGAATTACAGCGGATATGTGCGAATTAGAGGCTGAATCGTGCGAAAATGAGCATAATTCGTTCATTACGAGCAAAATTGTTCATTGTGGTGTCGAATTGTGCTCAGATAGGATAACTTAACATAACTAGATAGTACAGAGTCGAAATACAGCGGATATGTGCGAATTAGAGGCTGAAACGTTCGAAAATGAGCAAAATTCGTTCAAAACGAGCAAAATTCGTGCAAAACGAGCAAAATTGTTCATTGTGGTGTTGAATTGTGCTCAGATAGGATAACTTAACATAACTAGATAGTACAGAGTCGAATTACAGCGGATATGTGCGAATTAGCGGCTGAATCGTGCGAAAATGAGCATAATTCGTTCATTACGATCAAAATTGTTCATTGTCGTGTCGAATTGTGCTCAGTTACGATAACTTAACATAACTAGATAGTACAGAGTCGAATTACAGCGGATATGTGCGAATTAGAGGCTGAATCGTGCGAAAATGAGCAAAATTCGTTGAAAACGAGCAAAATTCGTGCAAAACGAGCAAAATTGTTCATTGTGGTGTTGAATTGTGCTCAGTTACGATAACTTAACATGACTAGATAGTACAGAGTCAAATTACAGCGGATATGTGCGAATTAGAGGCTGAATCGTGCGAAAATGAGCATAATTCGTTCAAAACGAGCAAAATTGTTCATTGTGGTGTTGAATTGTGCTCAGTTACGATAACTTAACATGACTAGATAGTACAGAGTCGAATTACAGCGGATATGTGCGAATTAGAGGCTGAATCGTGCGAAAATGAGCATAATTCGTTCATTACGAGCAAAATTGTTCATTGTGGTGTCGAAATGTGCTCAGTTACGATAACTTAACATAACTAGATAGTACAGAGTCGAATTACAGCGGATATGTGCGAATTAGAGGCTGAATCGTGCGAAAATGAGCATAATTCGTTCATTACGAGCAAAATTGTTCATTGTGGTGTCGAATTGTGCTCAGTTACGATGACTTAACATAACTAGATAGTACAGAGTCGAATTACAGCGGATATGTGCGAATTAGAGGCTGAATCGTGCGAAAATGAGCATAATTCGTGCAAAACGAGCAAAATTGTTCATTGTGGTGTCGAATTGTGCTCAGATAGGATAACTTAACATAACTAGATAGTACAGAGTCGAAATACAGCGGATATGTGCGAATTAGAGGCTGAATCGTTCGAAAATGAGCAAAATTCGTTCAAAACGAGCAAAATTCGTGCAAAACGAGCAAAATTGTTCATTGTGGTGTTGAATTGTGCTCAGATAGGATAACTTAACATAACTAGATAGTACAGAGTCGAATTACAGCGGATATGTGCGAATTAGAGGCTGAATCGTGCGAAAATGAGCATAATTCGTTCAAAACGAGCAAAATTGTTCATTGTGGTGTTGAATTGTGCTCAGTTACGATAACTTAACATGACTGGATAGTACAGAGTCGAATTACAGCGGATATGTGCGAATTAGAGGCTGAATCGTGCGAAAATGAGCATTATTCGTTCATTACGAGCAAAATTGTTCATTGTGGTGTCGATTTGTGCTCAGTTACGATAACTTAACATAACTAGATGGGACAGAGTCGAATCACAGCGGATATGTGCGAATTAGAGGCTGAATCGTGCGAAAATGAGCATAATTCGTTCAAAACGAGCAAAATTGTTCATTGTGGTGTTGAATTGTGCTCAGTTACGATAACTTAACATGACTGGATAGTACAGAGTCGAATTACAGCGGATATGAGCGAATTAGAGGCTGAATCGTGCGAAAATGAGCATAATTCGTGCAAAACGAGCAAAATTGTTCATTGTGGTGTTGAATTGTGCTCAGATAGGATAACTGAACATAACTAGATAGTATAGAGTCGAATCACAGCGGATATGTGCGAATTAGAGGCTGAATCGTGCGAAAATGAGCATAATTCGTGCAAAACGAGCAAAATTGTTCATTGTGGTGTTGAATTGTGCTCAGTTACCATAACTTAACATAACTAGATAGTACAGAGTCGAATTACAGCGGATATGTGCGAATTAGAGGCTGAATCGTGCGAAAATGAGCATAATTCGTGCAAAACGAGCAAAATTCGTCCAAAACGAGCAAAATTGTTCATTGTGGTGTTAAATTGTGCTCAGATAGGATAACTTAACATAACTAGATAGTACAGAGTCGAATTACAGCGGATATGTGCGAATTAGAGGCTGAATCGTGCGAAAATTAGCATAGTTCGTTCATTACGAGCAAAATTGTTCATTGTGGTGTCGAATTGTGCTCAGTTACGATAACTTAACATAACTAGATGGGACAGAGTCGAATCACAACGGATATGTGGGAATTAGAGGCTGAATCGTGCGAAAATGAGCAAAATACGTTCATTACGAGCAAAATTGTTCATTGTGGTGTCGAATTGTGCTCAGTTACGATAACTTAACATAACTAGATAGTACAGAGTCGAATTACAGCGGATATGTGCGAATTAGAGGCTGAATCGTTCGAAAATGAGCAAAATTCGTTCAATACGAGCAAAATTCGTGCAAAACGAGCAAAATTGTTCATTGTGGTGTTGAATTGTGCTCACATAGGATAACTTAACATAACTAGATAGTACAGAGTCGAATTACAGCGGATATGTGCGAATTAGAGGCTGAATCGTGCGAAAATGAGCATAATTCGTTCAAAATGAGTAAAATTGTTCATTGTGGTGTTGAATTGTGCTCAGTTACGATAACTTAACATAACTAGATGGTACAGAGTCGAATCACAGCGGATATGTGCGAATTAGAGGCTGAATCGTGCGAAAATGAGCATAATTCGTTCAAAAACGAGCAAAATTGTTCATTGTGGTGTCGAATTGTGCTCAGTTACGATAACTTAACATAACTAGATGGTACAGAGTCGAATCACAGCGGATATGTGCGAATTAGAGGCTGAATCGTGCGAAAATGAGCATAATTCGTTCAAAACGAGCAAAATTGTTCATTGTGGTGTTGAATTGTGCTCAGATAGGATAACTTAACATAACTAGATAGTACAGAGTCGAATTACAGCGGATATGTGCGAATTAGAGGCTGAATCGTTCGAAAATGAGCAAAATTCGTTCAAAACGAGCAAAATTCGTTCAAAACGAGCAAAATTCGTGCAAAACGAGCAAAATTGTTCATTGTGGTGTTGAATTGTTCCCAGATAGGATAACTTAACATAACGAGATAGTACAGAGTCGAATTACAGCGGATATGTGCGAATTAGAGGCTGAATCGTGCGAAAATGAACATAGTTCGTTCATTACGAGCAAAATTGTTCATTGTGGTGTCGAATTGTGCTCAGTTACGATAACTTAACATAACTAGATGGGACAGAGTCGAATCACAACGGATATGTGGGAATTAGAGGCTGAATCGTGCGAAAATGAGCAAAATACGTTCATTACGAGCAAAATTGTTCATTGTGGTGTCGAATTGTGCTCAGCTGTGGTAACTTCACATAACTAGATGGTACAGAGTCGAATCACAGCGGATATGTGCGAATTAGAGGCTGAATCGTGCGAAAATGAGCATAATTCGTGCAAAACGAGCAAAATTGTTCGTTGTGGTGTTGAATTGTGCTCAGATAGGATAACTTAACATAACTAGATAGTACAGAGTCGAATTACAGCGGATATGTGCGAATTAGAGGCTGAATCGTGCGAAAATGAGCATAATTCGTTCAAAACGAGCAGAATTGTTCATTGTGGTGTTGAATTGTGCTCAGTTACCATAACCTAACATAACTAGATAGTACAGAGTCGAATTACAGAAGATATGTGCGAATTAGAGGCTGAATCGTGCGAAAATGAGCATAATTCGTGCAAAACGAGCAAAATTGTTCATTGTGGTGTTGAATTGTGCTCAGATAGGATAACTTAACATAACTAGATAGTACAGAGTCGAATTACAGCGGATATGTGCGAATTAGAGGCTGAATCGTTCGAAAATGAGCAAAATTCGTTCAAAACGAGCAAAATTCGTGCAAAACGAGCAAAATTGTTCATTGTGGTGTTGAATTGTGCTCAGATAGGATAACTTAACATAACTAGATAGTACAGAGTCGAATTACAGCGGATATGTGCGAATTAGAGGCTGAATCGTGCGAAAATGAGCATAATTCGTTCAAAACGAGCAAAATTGTTCATTGTGGTGTTGAATTGTTCTCAGTTACGATAACTTAACATGACTAGGTAGTACAGAGTCGAATTACAGCGGATATGTGCGAATTAGAGGCTGAATCGTGCGAAAATGAGCATAATTCGTTCAAAACAAGCAAAATTGTTCATTGTGGTGTTGAATTGTGCTCAGTTACCATAACTTAACATAACTAGATAGTACAGAGTCGAATTACAGCGGATATGTGGGAATTAGAGGCTGAATCGTGCGAAAATGAGCATAATTCGTGCAAAACGAGCAAAATTGTTCATTGTGGTGTTGAATTGTGCTCAGAGAGGATAACTTAACATAACTAGATAGTACAGAGTCGAATTACAGCGGATATGTGCGAATTAGAGGCTGAATCGTGCGAAAATGAGCATAATTCGTTCAAAACGAGCAAAATTGTTCATTGTGGTGTTGAATTGTGCTCAGTTACGATAACTTAACATGACTGGATAGTACAGAGTCGAATTACAGCGGATATGTGCGAATTAAAGGCTGAATCGTGCGAAAATGAGCATAATTCTTTCAAAACGAGCAAAATTGTTCATTGTGGTGTTGAATTGTGCTCAGTTACCATAACCTAACATAACTAGATAGTACAGAGTCGAATTACAGAAGATATGTGCGAATTAGAGGCTGAATCGTGCGAAAATGAGCATTATTCGTTCATTACGAGCAAAATTGTTCATTGTGGTGTCGAATTGTGCTCAGTTACGATAACTTAACATAACTAGATGGGACAGAGTCGAATCACAGCGGATATGTGCGACTTAGAGGCTGAATCGTGCGAAAATGAGCATAATTCGTGCAAAACGAGCAAAATTGTTCATTGTGGTGTTGAATTGTGCTCAGATAGGATAACTTAACATAACTAGATAGTACAGAGCCGATTTACAGCGGATATGTGCGAATTAGAGGCTGAATCGTGCGAAAATGAGCATTATTCGTTCATTACGAGCAAAATTGTTCATTGTGGTGTCGAATTGTGCTCAGTTACGATAACTTAACATAACTAGATGGGGCAGAGTCGAATCACAGCGGATATGTGCGAATTAGAGGCTGAATCGTGCGAAAATGAGCATAATTCGTGCAAAACGAGCAAAATTGTTCATTGTGGTGTTGAATTGTGCTCAGATAGGATAACTTAACATAACTAGATAGTACAGTGTCGAATTACAGCGGATATGCGCGAATTAGAGGCTGAATCGTTCGAAAATGAGCAAAATTCGTTCAAAACGAGCAAAATTCGTGCAAAACGAGCAAAATTGTTCATTGTGGTGTTGAATTGTGCTCAGATAGGATAACTTAACATAACTAGATAGTGCAGAGTCGAATTACAGAAGATATGTGCGAATTAGAGGCTGATTCGTGCGAAAATGAGCATAATTCGTTCATTACGAGCAAAATTGTTCATTGTGGTGTCGAATTGTGCTCAGTTACGATAACTTAACATAACTAGATGGGACAGAGTCGAATCACAACGGATATGTGCGAATTAGAGGCGGAACCGTGCGAAAATGAGTAAAATACGTTCATTACGAGCAAAATTGTTCATTGTGGTGTCGAATTGTGCTCAGTTACGATAACTTAACATAACTAGATGGGACAGAGTCGAATCACAGCGGATATGTGCGAATTAGAGGCTGAATCGTGCGAAAATGAGCATAATTCATGCAAAACGAGCAAAATTGTTCATTGTGGTGTTGAATTGTGCTCAGATAGGATAACTTAACATAACTAGATAGTACAGAGTCGAATTACAGAAGATATGTGCGAATTAGAGGCTGATTCGTGCGAAAATGAGCATAATTCGTTCATTACGAGCAAAATTGTTCATTGTGGTGTCGAATTGTGCTCAGTTACCATAACTTAACATAACTAGATGGGACAGAGTCGAATCACAACGGATATGTGCGAATTAGAGGCGGAATCGTGCGAAAATGAGCAAAATACGTTCATTACGAGCAAAATTGTTCATTGTGGTGTCGAATTGTGCTCAGTTGTGGTAACTTAACATAACTAGATGGTACAGAGTCGAATCACTGCGGATATGTGCGAATTAGAGGCTGAATCGTGCGAGAATGAGCATGATTCGTTCAAAACGAGCAAAATTGTTCATTGTGGTGTTGAATTGTGCTCAGTTACGATAACTTAACATGACTAGAATGTACAGAGTCGAATTACAGCGAATATGTGCGAATTAGAGTCTGAATCGTGCGAAAATGAGCATAATTCGTTCAAAATGAGTAAAATTGTTCATTGTGGTGTTGAATTGTGCTCAGTTACGATAACTTAACATAACTAGATGGTACAGAGTCGAATCACAGCGGATATGTGCGAATTAGAGGCTGAATCGTGCGAAAATGAGCATAATTCGTTCAAAAACGAGCAAAATTGTTCATTGTGGTGTCGAATTGTGCTCAGTTACGATAACTTAACATAACTAGATGGTACAGAGTCGAATCACAGCGGATATGTGCGAATTAGAGGCTGAATCGTGCGAAAATGAGCATAATTCGTTCAAAACGAGCAAAATTGTTCATTGTGGTGTTGAATTGTGCTCAGATAGGATAACTTAACATAACTAGATAGTACAGAGTCGAATTACAGCGGATATGTGCGAATTAGAGGCTGAATCGTTCGAAAATGAGCAAAATTCGTTCAAAACGAGCAAAATTCGTTCAAAACGAGCAAAATTCGTGCAAAACGAGCAAAATTGTTCATTGTGGTGTTGAATTGTTCCCAGATAGGATAACTTAACATAACGAGATAGTACAGAGTCGAATTACAGCGGATATGTGCGAATTAGAGGCTGAATCGTGCGAAAATGAACATAGTTCGTTCATTACGAGCAAAATTGTTCATTGTGGTGTCGAATTGTGCTCAGTTACGATAACTTAACATAACTAGATGGGACAGAGTCGAATCACAACGGATATGTGGGAATTAGAGGCTGAATCGTGCGAAAATGAGCAAAATACGTTCATTACGAGCAAAATTGTTCATTGTGGTGTCGAATTGTGCTCAGCTGTGGTAACTTCACATAACTAGATGGTACAGAGTCGAATCACAGCGGATATGTGCGAATTAGAGGCTGAATCGTGCGAAAATGAGCATAATTCGTGCAAAACGAGCAAAATTGTTCGTTGTGGTGTTGAATTGTGCTCAGATAGGATAACTTAACATAACTAGATAGTACAGAGTCGAATTACAGCGGATATGTGCGAATTAGAGGCTGAATCGTGCGAAAATGAGCATAATTCGTTCAAAACGAGCAGAATTGTTCATTGTGGTGTTGAATTGTGCTCAGTTACCATAACCTAACATAACTAGATAGTACAGAGTCGAATTACAGAAGATATGTGCGAATTAGAGGCTGAATCGTGCGAAAATGAGCATAATTCGTGCAAAACGAGCAAAATTGTTCATTGTGGTGTTGAATTGTGCTCAGATAGGATAACTTAACATAACTAGATAGTACAGAGTCGAATTACAGCGGATATGTGCGAATTAGAGGCTGAATCGTTCGAAAATGAGCAAAATTCGTTCAAAACGAGCAAAATTCGTGCAAAACGAGCAAAATTGTTCATTGTGGTGTTGAATTGTGCTCAGATAGGATAACTTAACATAACTAGATAGTACAGAGTCGAATTACAGCGGATATGTGCGAATTAGAGGCTGAATCGTGCGAAAATGAGCATAATTCGTTCAAAACGAGCAAAATTGTTCATTGTGGTGTTGAATTGTTCTCAGTTACGATAACTTAACATGACTAGGTAGTACAGAGTCGAATTACAGCGGATATGTGCGAATTAGAGGCTGAATCGTGCGAAAATGAGCATAATTCGTTCAAAACAAGCAAAATTGTTCATTGTGGTGTTGAATTGTGCTCAGTTACCATAACTTAACATAACTAGATAGTACAGAGTCGAATTACAGCGGATATGTGGGAATTAGAGGCTGAATCGTGCGAAAATGAGCATAATTCGTGCAAAACGAGCAAAATTGTTCATTGTGGTGTTGAATTGTGCTCAGAGAGGATAACTTAACATAACTAGATAGTACAGAGTCGAATTACAGCGGATATGTGCGAATTAGAGGCTGAATCGTGCGAAAATGAGCATAATTCGTTCAAAACGAGCAAAATTGTTCATTGTGGTGTTGAATTGTGCTCAGTTACGATAACTTAACATGACTGGATAGTACAGAGTCGAATTACAGCGGATATGTGCGAATTAAAGGCTGAATCGTGCGAAAATGAGCATAATTCTTTCAAAACGAGCAAAATTGTTCATTGTGGTGTTGAATTGTGCTCAGTTACCATAACCTAACATAACTAGATAGTACAGAGTCGAATTACAGAAGATATGTGCGAATTAGAGGCTGAATCGTGCGAAAATGAGCATTATTCGTTCATTACGAGCAAAATTGTTCATTGTGGTGTCGAATTGTGCTCAGTTACGATAACTTAACATAACTAGATGGGACAGAGTCGAATCACAGCGGATATGTGCGACTTAGAGGCTGAATCGTGCGAAAATGAGCATAATTCGTGCAAAACGAGCAAAATTGTTCATTGTGGTGTTGAATTGTGCTCAGATAGGATAACTTAACATAACTAGATAGTACAGAGCCGATTTACAGCGGATATGTGCGAATTAGAGGCTGAATCGTGCGAAAATGAGCATTATTCGTTCATTACGAGCAAAATTGTTCATTGTGGTGTCGAATTGTGCTCAGTTACGATAACTTAACATAACTAGATGGGGCAGAGTCGAATCACAGCGGATATGTGCGAATTAGAGGCTGAATCGTGCGAAAATGAGCATAATTCGTGCAAAACGAGCAAAATTGTTCATTGTGGTGTTGAATTGTGCTCAGATAGGATAACTTAACATAACTAGATAGTACAGTGTCGAATTACAGCGGATATGCGCGAATTAGAGGCTGAATCGTTCGAAAATGAGCAAAATTCGTTCAAAACGAGCAAAATTCGTGCAAAACGAGCAAAATTGTTCATTGTGGTGTTGAATTGTGCTCAGATAGGATAACTTAACATAACTAGATAGTGCAGAGTCGAATTACAGAAGATATGTGCGAATTAGAGGCTGATTCGTGCGAAAATGAGCATAATTCGTTCATTACGAGCAAAATTGTTCATTGTGGTGTCGAATTGTGCTCAGTTACGATAACTTAACATAACTAGATGGGACAGAGTCGAATCACAACGGATATGTGCGAATTAGAGGCGGAACCGTGCGAAAATGAGTAAAATACGTTCATTACGAGCAAAATTGTTCATTGTGGTGTCGAATTGTGCTCAGTTACGATAACTTAACATAACTAGATGGGACAGAGTCGAATCACAGCGGATATGTGCGAATTAGAGGCTGAATCGTGCGAAAATGAGCATAATTCATGCAAAACGAGCAAAATTGTTCATTGTGGTGTTGAATTGTGCTCAGATAGGATAACTTAACATAACTAGATAGTACAGAGTCGAATTACAGAAGATATGTGCGAATTAGAGGCTGATTCGTGCGAAAATGAGCATAATTCGTTCATTACGAGCAAAATTGTTCATTGTGGTGTCGAATTGTGCTCAGTTACCATAACTTAACATAACTAGATGGGACAGAGTCGAATCACAACGGATATGTGCGAATTAGAGGCGGAATCGTGCGAAAATGAGCAAAATACGTTCATTACGAGCAAAATTGTTCATTGTGGTGTCGAATTGTGCTCAGTTGTGGTAACTTAACATAACTAGATGGTACAGAGTCGAATCACTGCGGATATGTGCGAATTAGAGGCTGAATCGTGCGAGAATGAGCATGATTCGTTCAAAACGAGCAAAATTGTTCATTGTGGTGTTGAATTGTGCTCAGTTACGATAACTTAACATGACTAGAATGTACAGAGTCGAATTACAGCGAATATGTGCGAATTAGAGTCTGAATCGTGCGAAAATGAGCATTATTCGTTCATTACGAGCAAAATTGTTCATTGTGGTGTCGAATTGTGCTCAGTTACGATAACTTAACATAACTAGATGGGACAGAGTCGAATCACAGCGGATATGTGCGAATTAGAGGCTGATTCGTGCGAAAATGAGCATTATTCGTTCATTACGAGCAAAATTGTTCACTGTGGTGTCGAATTGTGCTCAGTTACGACAACTTAACATGACTAGATGGGACAGAGTCGAATCACAGCGGATATGTGCGAATTAGAGGCTGAATCGTGCGAAAATGAGCATAATTCGTGCAAAACGAGCAATATTGTTCATTGTAGTGTTGAATTGTGCTCAGATAGGATAACTTAACATAACTAGATAGTACAGAGTCGAATTACAGCGGATATGTGCGAATTAGAGGCTGAATCGTGCGAAAATGAGCATAATTCGTTCAAAACGAGCAAAATTGTTCATTGTGGTGTTGAATTGTGCTCAGATAGGATAACCTAACATAACTAGATAGTACAGAGTCGAATTACAGCGGATATGTGCGAATTAGAGGCTGAATCGTGCGAAAATGAGCATAATTCGTTCAAAACGAGCAAAATTGTTCATTGTGGTGTTGAATTGCGCTCAGTTACGATAAGTTAACATGACTAGATAGTACAGAGTCGAATTACAGCGGATATGTGCGAATTAGAGGCTGAATCGTGCGAAAATGAGCATAATTCGTGCAAAACGAGCAAAATTGTTCATTGTAGTGTTGAATTGTGCTCAGATAGGATAACTTAACATAACTAGATAGTACAGAGTCGAATTACAGCGGATATGTGCGAATTAGAGGCTGAATCGCTCGAAAATGAGCATAATTCGTTCAAAACGAGCAAAATTGTTCATTGTGGTGTTGAATTGTGCTCAGATAGGATAACTTAACATAACTAGATAGTACAGAGTCGAATTACAGCGGATATGTGCGAATTAGAGGCTGAATCGTTCGAAAATGAGCAAAATTCGTTCAAAACGAGCAAAATTCGTGCAAAACGAGCAAAATTGTTCATTGTGGTGTTGAATTGTGCTCAGATAGGATAACTTAACATAACTAGATAGTACAGAGTCGAATTACAGCGGATATGTGCGAATTAGAGGCTGAATCGTGCGAAAATGAGCATAGTTCGTTCGTTACGAGCAAAATTGTTCATTGTGGTGTCGAATTGTGCTCAGTTACGATAACTTAATATAACTAGATGGGACAGAGTCGAATCACAACGGATATGTGGGAATTAGAGGCTGAATCGTGCGAAAATGAGCAAAATACGTTCATTACGAGCAAAATTGTTCATTGTGGTGTCGAATTGTGCTCAGTTGTGGTAACTTCACATAACTAGATGGTACAGAGTCGAATCACAGCGGATATGTGCGAACTAGAGGCTGAATCGTGCGAAAATGAGCATAATTCGTGCAAAACGAGCAAAATTGTTCGTTGTGGTGTTGAATTGTGCTCAGATAGGATAACTTAACATAACTAGATAGTACAGAGTCGAATTACAGCGGATATGTGCGAATTAGAGGCTGAATCGTGCGAAAATGAGCATAATTCGTTCAAAACGAGCAGAATTGTTCATTGTGGTGTTGAATTGTTCTCAGTTACCATAACCTAACATAACTAGATAGTACAGAGTCGAATTACAGAAGATATGTGCGAATTAGAGGCTGAATCGTGCGAAAATGAGCATTATTCGTTCATTACGAGCAAAATTGTTCAATGTGGTGTCGAATTGTGCTCAGTTACGATAACTTAACATGACTAGATGGGACAGAGTCGAATCACAGCGGATATGTGCGAATTAGAGGCTGAATCGTGCCAAAATGAGCATAATTCGTGCAAAACGAGCAAAATTGTTCATTGTGGTGTTGAATTGTGCTCAGATAGGATAACTTAACATAACTAGATAGTACAGAGTCGAATTACAGCGGATATGTGCGAATTAGAGGCTGAATCGTGCGAAAATGAGCATTATTCGTTCATTACGAGCAAAATTGTTCATTGTGGTGTCGAATTGTGCTCAGTTACGATAACTTAACATAACTAGATGGGACAGAGTCGAATCACAGCGGATATGTGCGAATTAGAGGCTGAATCGTTCGAAAATGAGCAAAATTCGTTCCAAACGAGCAAAATTCGTGCAAAACGAGCAAAATTGTTCATTGTGGTGTTGAATTGTGCTCAGTTACGATAACTTAACATGACTGGATAGTACAGAGTCGAATTACAGCGGATATGAGCGAATTAGAGGCTGAATCGTGCGAAAATGAGCATAATTCGTGCAAAACGAGCAAAATTGTTCATTGTGGTGTTGAATTGTGCTCAGATAGGATAACTGAACATAACTAGATAGTATAGAGTCGAATTACAGCGGATATGTGCGAATTAGAGGCTGAATCGTGCGAAAATGAGCATAATTCGTTCAAAACGAGCAAAATTGTTCATTGTGGTGTTGAATTGTGCTCAGTTACGATAACTTAACATGACTGGATAGTACAGAGTCGAATTACAGCGGATATGTGCGAATTAGAGGCTGAATCGTGCGAAAATGAGCATTATTCGTTCATTACGAGCAAAATTGTTCATTGTGGTGTCGATTTGTGCTCAGTTACGATAACTTAACATAACTAGATGGGGCAGAGTCGAATCACAGCGGATATGTGCGAATTAGAGGCTGAATCGTGCGAAAATGAGCATAATTCGTGCAAAACGAGCAAAATTGTTCATTGTGCTGTTGAATTGTGCTCAGTTACCATCACTTAACATAACTAGATGGGACAGAGTCGAATCACAACGGATATGTGGGAATTAGAGGCTGAATCGTGCGAAAATGAGCAAAATACGTTCATTACGAGCAAAATTGTTCATTGTGGTGTCGAATTGTGCTCAGTTGTGGTAACTTAACATAACTAGATGGTACAGAGTCGAATCACAGCGTATATGTGCGAATTGGAGGCTGAATCGTGCGAAAATGAGCATAATTCGTGCAAAACGAGCAAAATTGTTCGTTGTGGTGTTGAATTGTGCTCAGATAGGATAACTTAACATAACTAGATAGTACAGAGTCGAATTACAGCGGATATGTGCGAATTAGAGGCTGAATCGTGCGAAAATGCGCATAATTCGTTCAAAACGAGCAAAATTGTTCATTGTGGTGTTGAATTGTGCTCAGATAGGATAACATAACATAACTAGATAGTACAGAGTCGAATTACAGCGGATATGTGCGAATTAGAGGCTGAATCGTGCGAAAATGAGCATTATTCGTTCATTACGAGCAAAATTGTTCATTGTGGTGTCGAATTGTGCTCAGTTACGATAACCTAACATAACTAGATGAGACAGAGTCGAATCACAGCGGATATGTGCGAATTAGAGGCTGAATCGTTCGAAAATGAGCAAAATTCGTTCCAAACGAGCAAAATTCGTGCAAAACGAGCAAAATTGTTCATTGTGGTGTTGAATTGTGCTCAGATAGGATAACTTAACATAACTAGATAGTACAGAGTCGAACTACAGCGGATATGTGCGAATTAGAGGCTGAATCGTTCGAAAATGAGCAAAATTCGCTCAATACGAGCAAAATTCGTGCAAAACGAGCAAAATTGTTCATTGTGGTGTTGAATTGTGCTCACATAGGATAACTTAACATAACTAGATAGTACAGAGTCGAATTACAGCGGATATGTGCGAATTAGAGGCTGAATCGTGCGAAAATGAGCATAATTCGTTCAAAATGAGTAAAATTGTTCATTGTGGTGTTGAATTGTGCTCAGTTACCATAACTTAACATAACTAGATAGTACAGAGTCGAATTACAGCGGATATGTGCGAATTAGAGGCTGAATCGTGCGAAAATGAGCATAATTCGTTCAAAAACGAGCAAAATTATTCATTGTGGTGTTGAATTGTGCTCAGTTACCATAACCTAACATAACTAGATAGTACAGAGTCGAATTACAGAAGATATGTGCGAATTAGAGGCTGAATCGTGCGAAAATGAGCATTATTCGTTCATTACGAGCAAAATTGTTCACTGTGGTGTCGAATTGTGCTCAGTTACGACAACTTAACATGAATAGATGGGACAGAGTCGAATCACAGCGGATATGTGCGAATTAGAGGCTGAATCGTGCGAAAATGAGCATAATTCGTTCAAAACGAGCAAAATTGTTCATTGTGGTGTTGAATTGTGCTCAGTTGCGATAACTTAACATGACTAGATAGTACAGAGTCGAATTACAGTGGATATGTGCGAATTAGAGGCTGAATCGTTCGAAAATGAGCAAAATTCGTTCAAAACGAGCAAAATTCGTGCAAAACGAGCAAAATTGTTCATTGTGGTGTTGAATTGTGCTCAGATAGGATAACTTAACATAACTAGATAGTACAGAGTCGAATTACAGCGGATACGTGCGAATTAGCGGCTGAATCGTGCGAAAATGAGCATAATTCGTTCATTACGAGCAAAATTGTTCATTGTCGTGTCGAATTGTGCTCAGTTACGATAACTTAACATAACTAGATAGTACAGAGTCGAATTACAGCGGATATGTGCGAATTAGAGGCTGAATCGTGCGAAAATGAGCATTATTCGTTCATTACGAGCAAAATTGTTCACTGTGGTGTCGAATTGTGCTCAGTTACGACAACTTAACATGACTAGATGGGACAGATTCGAATCACAGCGGATATGTGCGAATTAGAGGCTGAATCGTGCGAAAATGAGCATAATTCGTGCAAAACGAGCAAAATTCGTGCAAAACGAGCAAAATTGTTCATTGTGGTGTTGAATTGTGCTCAGTTACGATAACTTAACATGACTAGATAGTACAGAGTCGAATTACAGCGGATATGTGCGAATTAGAGGCTGAATCGTTCGAAAATGAGCAAAATTCGTTCAAAACGAGCAAAATTCGTGCAAAACGAGCAAAATTGTTCATTGTGGTGTTGAATTGTGCTCAGATAGGATAACTTAACATAACTAGATAGTACAGAGTCGAATTACAGCGGATATGTGCGAATTAGAGGCTGAATCGTGCGAAAATGAGCATAATTCGTTCATTACGAGCAAAATTGTTCATTGTGGTGTCGAATTGTGCTCAGTTACGATAACTTAACATAACTAGATAGTACAGAGTCGAATTACAGCGGATATGTGCGAATTAGAGGCTGAATCGTGCGAAAATGAGCATAATTCGTTCATTACGAGCAAAATTGTTCATTGTGGTGTCGAATTGTGCTCAGTTACGATAACTTAACATAACTAGATAGTACAGAGTCGAATTACAGCGGATATGTGCGAATTAGAGGCTGAATCGTGCGAAAATGAGCATAATTCGTTCATTACGAGCAAAATTGTTCATTGTGGTGTCGAATTGTGCTCAGTTACGATAACTTAACATAACTAGATAGTACAGAGTCGAATTACAGCGGATATGTGCGAATTAGAGGCTGAACCGTGCGAAAATGAGCATAATTCGTTCATTACGAGCAAAATTGTTCATTGTGGTGTCGAATTGTGCTCAGTTACGATAACTTAACATAACTAGATAGTACAGAGTCGAATTACAGCGGATATGTGCGAATTAGAGGCTGAATCGTGCGAAAATGAGCATAATTCGTGCAAAACGAGCAAAATTGCTCATTGTGGTGTCGAATTGTGCTCAGATAGGATAACTTAACATAACTAGATAGTACAGAGTCGAAATACAGCGGATATGTGCGAATTTGAGGCTGAATCGTTCGAAAATGAGCAAAATTCGTTCAAAACGAGCAAAATTCGTGCAAAACGAGCAAAATTGTTCATTGTGGTGTTGACTTGTGCTCAGATAGGATAACTTAACATAACTAGATAGTACAGAGTCGAATTACAGCGGATATGTGCGAATTAGAGGCTGAATCGTGCGAAAATGAGCATAATTCGTTCAAAACGAGCAAAATTGTTCATTGTGGTGTTGAATTGTGCTCAGTTACGATAACTTAACATGACTGGATAGTACAGAGTCGAATTACAGCGGATATGAGCGAATTAGAGGCTGAATCGTGCGAAAATGAGCATAATTCGTGCAAAACGAGCAAAATTGTTCATTGTGGTGTTGAATTGTGCTCAGATAGGATAACTGAACATAACTAGATAGTATAGAGTCGAATTACAGCGGATATGTGCGAATTAGAGGCTGAATCGTGCAAAAATGAGCATAATTCGTTCAAAACGAGCAAAATTGTTCATTGTGGTGTTGAATTGTGCTCAGTTACGATAACTTAACATGACTGGATAGTACAGAGTCGAATTACAGCGGATATGTGCGAATTAGAGGCTGAATCGTGCGAAAATGAGCATTATTCGTTCATTACGAGCAAAATTGTTCATTGTGGTGTCGATTTGTGCTCAGTTACGATAACTTAACATAACTAGATGGGGCAGAGTCGAATCACAGCGGATATGTGCGAATTAGAGGCTGAATCGTGCGAAAATGAGCATAATTCGTGCAAAACGAGCAAAATTGTTCATTGTGGTGTTGAATTGTGCTCAGTTACCATAACTTAACATAACTAGATGGGACAGAGTCGAATCACAACGGATATGTGGGAATTAGAGGCTGAATCGTGCGAAAATGAGCAAAATACGTTCATTACGAGCAAAATTGTTCATTGTGGTGTCGAATTGTGCTCAGTTGTGGTAACTTAACATAACTAGATGGTACAGAGTCGAATCACAGCGTATATGTGCGAATTAGAGGCTGAATCGTGCGAAAATGAGCATAATTCGTGCAAAACGAGCAAAATTGTTCGTTGTGGTGTTGAATTGTGCTCAGATAGGATAACTTAACATAACTAGATAGTACAGAGTCGAATTACAGCGGATATGTGCGAATTAGAGGCTGAATCGTGCGAAAATGCGCATAATTCGTTCAAAACGAGCAAAATTGTTCATTGTGGTGTTGAATTGTGCTCAGATAGGATAACATAACATAACTAGATAGTACAGAGTCGAATTACAGCGGATATGTGCGAATTAGAGGCTGAATCGTGCGAAAATGAGCATAATTCGTTCAAAACGTGCAAAATTGTTCATTGTGGTGTTGAATTGTGCTCAGTTACGATAACTTAACATGACTAGATAGTACAGAGTCGAATCACAGCGGATATGTGCGAATTAGAGGCTGAATCGTTCGAAAATGAGCAAAATTCGTTCCAAACGAGCAAAATTCGTGCAAAACGAGCAAAATTGTTCATTGTGGTGTTGAATTGTGCTCAGATAGGATAACTTAACATAACTAGATAGTACAGAGTCGAATTACAGCGGATATGTGCGAATTAGAGGCTGAATCGTGCGAAAATGAGCATAATTCGTGCAAAACGAGCAAAATTCGTCCAAAACGAGCAAAATTGTTCATTGTGGTGTTGAATTGTGCTCAGATAGGATAACTTAACATAACTAGATAGTACAGAGTCGAATTACAGCGGATATGTGCGAATTAGAGGCTGAATCGTGCGAAAATAAGCATAGTTCGTTCATTACGAGCAAAATTGTTCATTGTGGTGTCGAATTGTGCTCAGTTACGATAACTTAACATAACTAGATGGGACAGAGTCGAATCACAACGGATATGTGGGAATTAGAGGCTGAATCGTGCGAAAATGAGCAAAATACGTTCATTACGAGCAAAATTGTTCATTGTGGTGTCGAATTGTGCTCAGTTGTGGTAACTTAACATAACTAGATGGTACAGAGTCGAATCACAGCGGATATGTGCGAATTAGAGGCTGAATCGTGCGAAAATGAGCATAATTCGTGCAAAACGAGCAAAATTGTTCGTTGTGGTGTTGAATTGTGCCCAGATAGGATAACTTAACATAACTAGATAGTACAGAGTCGAATTACAGCGGATATGTGCGAATTAGAGGCTGAATCGTGCGAAAATGAGCATTATTCGTTCATTACGAGCAAAATTGTTCACTGTGGTGTCGAATTGTGCTCAGTTACGACAACTTAACATGACTAGATGGGACAGATTCGAATCACAGCGGATATGTGCGAATTAGAGGCTGAATCGTGCGAAAATGAGCATTATTCGTTCATTACGAGCAAAATTGTTCATTGTGGTGTCGAATTGTGCTCAGTTACGATAACCTAACATAACTAGATGAGACAGAGTCGACTCACAGCGGATATGTGCGAATTAGAGGCTGAATCGTTCGAAAATGAGCAAAATTCGTTCCAAACGAGCAAAATTCGTGCAAAACGAGCAAAATTGTTCATTGTGGTGTTGAATTGTGCTCAGATAGGATAACTTAACATAACTAGATAGTACAGAGTCGAATTACAGCGGATATGTGCGAATTAGAGGCTGAATCGTTCGAAAATGAGCAAAATTCGCTCAATACGAGCAAAATTCGTGCAAAACGAGCAAAATTGTTCATTGTGGTGTTGAATTGTGCTCACATAGGATAACTTAACATAACTAGATAGTACAGAGTCGAATTACAGCGGATATGTGCGAATTAGAGGCTGAATCGTGCGAAAATGAGCATAATTCGTTCAAAATGAGTAAAATTGTTCATTGTGGTGTTGAATTGTGCTCAGTTACCATAACTTAACATAACTAGATAGTACAGAGTCGAATTACAGCGGATATGTGCGAATTAGAGGCTGAATCGTGCGAAAATGAGCATAATTCGTTCAAAAACGAGCAAAATTATTCATTGTGGTGTTGAATTGTGCTCAGTTACCATAACCTAACATAACTAGATAGTACAGAGTCGAATTACAGAAGATATGTGCGAATTAGAGGCTGAATCGTGCGAAAATGAGCATTATTCGTTCATTACGAGCAAAATTGTTCACTGTGGTGTCGAATTGTGCTCAGTTACGACAACTTAACATGACTAGATGGGACAGAGTCGAATCACAGCGGATATGTGCGAATTAGAGGCTGAATCGTGCGAAAATGAGCATAATTCGTGCAAAACGAGCAAAATTGTTCGTTGTGGTGTTGAATTGTGCTCAGATAGGATAACTTAACATAACTAGATAGTACAGAGTCGAATTACAGCGGATATGTGCGAATTAGAGGCTGAATCGTGCGAAAATGAGCATAATTCGTTCAAAACGAGCAAAATTGTTCATTGTGGTGTTGAATTGTGCTCAGTTACGATAACTTAACATGACTAGATAGTACAGAGTCGAATTACAGCGGATATGTGCGAATTAGAGGCTGAATCGTGCGAAAATGAGCATAATTCGTTCAAAACGAGGAAAATTGTTCATTGTGGTGTTGAATTGTTCTCAGTTACGATAACTTAACATGACTAGGTAGTACAGAGTCGAATGACAGCGGATATGTGCGAATTAGAGGCTGAATCGTGCGAAAATGAGCATAATTCGTGCAAAACGAGCAAAATTCGTCCAAAACGAGCAAAATTGTTCATTGTGGTGTTGAATTGTGCTCAGATAGGATAACTTAACATAACTAGATAGTACAGAGTCGAATTACAGCGGATATGTGCGAATTAGAGGCTGAATCGTGCGAAAATAAGCATAGTTCGTTCATTACGAGCAAAATTGTTCATTGTGGTGTCGAATTGTGCTCAGTTACGATAACATAACATAACTAGATGGGACAGAGTCGAATCACAACGGATATGTGGGAATTAGAGGCTGAATCGTGCGAAAATGAGCAAAATACGTTCATTACGAGCAAAATTGTTCATTGTGGTGTCGAATTGTGCTCAGTTGTGGTAACTTAACATAACTAGATGGTACAGAGTCGAATCACAGCGGATATGTGCGAATTAGAGGCTGAATCGTGCGAAAATGAGCATAATTCGTTCAAAATGAGTAAAATTGTTCATTGTGGTGTTGAATTGTGCTCAGTTACCATAACTTAACATAACTAGATAGTACAGAGTCGAATTACAGCGGATATGTGCGAATTAGAGGCTGAATCGTGCGAAAATGAGCATAATTCGTTCAAAAACGAGCAAAATTATTCATTGTGGTGTTGAATTGTGCTCAGTTACCATAACCTAACATAACTAGATAGTACAGAGTCGAATTACAGAAGATATGTGCGAATTAGAGGCTGAATCGTGCGAAAATGAGCATTATTCGTTCATTACGAGCAAAATTGTTCACTGTGGTGTCGAATTGTGCTCAGTTACGACAACTTAACATGAATAGATGGGACAGAGTCGAATCACAGCGGATATGTGCGAATTAGAGGCTGAATCGTGCGAAAATGAGCATAATTCGTTCAAAACGAGCAAAATTGTTCATTGTGGTGTTGAATTGTGCTCAGTTGCGATAACTTAACATGACTAGATAGTACAGAGTCGAATTACAGTGGATATGTGCGAATTAGAGGCTGAATCGTTCGAAAATGAGCAAAATTCGTTCAAAACGAGCAAAATTCGTGCAAAACGAGCAAAATTGTTCATTGTGGTGTTGAATTGTGCTCAGATAGGATAACTTAACATAACTAGATAGTACAGAGTCGAATTACAGCGGATACGTGCGAATTAGCGGCTGAATCGTGCGAAAATGAGCATAATTCGTTCATTACGAGCAAAATTGTTCATTGTCGTGTCGAATTGTGCTCAGTTACGATAACTTAACATAACTAGATAGTACAGAGTCGAATTACAGCGGATATGTGCGAATTAGAGGCTGAATCGTGCGAAAATGAGCATTATTCGTTCATTACGAGCAAAATTGTTCACTGTGGTGTCGAATTGTGCTCAGTTACGACAACTTAACATGACTAGATGGGACAGATTCGAATCACAGCGGATATGTGCGAATTAGAGGCTGAATCGTGCGAAAATGAGCATAATTCGTGCAAAACGAGCAAAATTCGTGCAAAACGAGCAAAATTGTTCATTGTGGTGTTGAATTGTGCTCAGTTACGATAACTTAACATGACTAGATAGTACAGAGTCGAATTACAGCGGATATGTGCGAATTAGAGGCTGAATCGTTCGAAAATGAGCAAAATTCGTTCAAAACGAGCAAAATTCGTGCAAAACGAGCAAAATTGTTCATTGTGGTGTTGAATTGTGCTCAGATAGGATAACTTAACATAACTAGATAGTACAGAGTCGAATTACAGCGGATATGTGCGAATTAGAGGCTGAATCGTGCGAAAATGAGCATAATTCGTTCATTACGAGCAAAATTGTTCATTGTGGTGTCGAATTGTGCTCAGTTACGATAACTTAACATAACTAGATAGTACAGAGTCGAATTACAGCGGATATGTGCGAATTAGAGGCTGAATCGTGCGAAAATGAGCATAATTCGTTCATTACGAGCAAAATTGTTCATTGTGGTGTCGAATTGTGCTCAGTTACGATAACTTAACATAACTAGATAGTACAGAGTCGAATTACAGCGGATATGTGCGAATTAGAGGCTGAATCGTGCGAAAATGAGCATAATTCGTTCATTACGAGCAAAATTGTTCATTGTGGTGTCGAATTGTGCTCAGTTACGATAACTTAACATAACTAGATAGTACAGAGTCGAATTACAGCGGATATGTGCGAATTAGAGGCTGAACCGTGCGAAAATGAGCATAATTCGTTCATTACGAGCAAAATTGTTCATTGTGGTGTCGAATTGTGCTCAGTTACGATAACTTAACATAACTAGATAGTACAGAGTCGAATTACAGCGGATATGTGCGAATTAGAGGCTGAATCGTGCGAAAATGAGCATAATTCGTGCAAAACGAGCAAAATTGCTCATTGTGGTGTCGAATTGTGCTCAGATAGGATAACTTAACATAACTAGATAGTACAGAGTCGAAATACAGCGGATATGTGCGAATTAGAGGCTGAATCGTTCGAAAATGAGCAAAATTCGTTCAAAACGAGCAAAATTCGTGCAAAACGAGCAAAATTGTTCATTGTGGTGTTGACTTGTGCTCAGATAGGATAACTTAACATAACTAGATAGTACAGAGTCGAATTACAGCGGATATGTGCGAATTAGAGGCTGAATCGTGCGAAAATGAGCATAATTCGTTCAAAACGAGCAAAATTGTTCATTGTGGTGTTGAATTGTGCTCAGTTACGATAACTTAACATGACTGGATAGTACAGAGTCGAATTACAGCGGATATGAGCGAATTAGAGGCTGAATCGTGCGAAAATGAGCATAATTCGTGCAAAACGAGCAAAATTGTTCATTGTGGTGTTGAATTGTGCTCAGATAGGATAACTGAACATAACTAGATAGTATAGAGTCGAATTACAGCGGATATGTGCGAATTAGAGGCTGAATCGTGCAAAAATGAGCATAATTCGTTCAAAACGAGCAAAATTGTTCATTGTGGTGTTGAATTGTGCTCAGTTACGATAACTTAACATGACTGGATAGTACAGAGTCGAATTACAGCGGATATGTGCGAATTAGAGGCTGAATCGTGCGAAAATGAGCATTATTCGTTCATTACGAGCAAAATTGTTCATTGTGGTGTCGATTTGTGCTCAGTTACGATAACTTAACATAACTAGATGGGGCAGAGTCGAATCACAGCGGATATGTGCGAATTAGAGGCTGAATCGTGCGAAAATGAGCATAATTCGTGCAAAACGAGCAAAATTGTTCATTGTGGTGTTGAATTGTGCTCAGTTACCATAACTTAACATAACTAGATGGGACAGAGTCGAATCACAACGGATATGTGGGAATTAGAGGCTGAATCGTGCGAAAATGAGCAAAATACGTTCATTACGAGCAAAATTGTTCATTGTGGTGTCGAATTGTGCTCAGTTGTGGTAACTTAACATAACTAGATGGTACAGAGTCGAATCACAGCGTATATGTGCGAATTAGAGGCTGAATCGTGCGAAAATGAGCATAATTCGTGCAAAACGAGCAAAATTGTTCGTTGTGGTGTTGAATTGTGCTCAGATAGGATAACTTAACATAACTAGATAGTACAGAGTCGAATTACAGCGGATATGTGCGAATTAGAGGCTGAATCGTGCGAAAATGCGCATAATTCGTTCAAAACGAGCAAAATTGTTCATTGTGGTGTTGAATTGTGCTCAGATAGGATAACATAACATAACTAGATAGTACAGAGTCGAATTACAGCGGATATGTGCGAATTAGAGGCTGAATCGTGCGAAAATGAGCATTATTCGTTCATTACGAGCAAAATTGTTCATTGTGGTGTCGAATTGTGCTCAGTTACGATAACCTAACATAACTAGATGAGACAGAGTCGAATCACAGCGGATATGTGCGAATTAGAGGCTGAATCGTTCGAAAATGAGCAAAATTCGTTCCAAACGAGCAAAATTCGTGCAAAACGAGCAAAATTGTTCATTGTGGTGTTGAATTGTGCTCAGATAGGATAACTTAACATAACTAGATAGTACAGAGTCGAATTACAGCGGATATGTGCGAATTAGAGGCTGAATCGTGCGAAAATGAGCATAATTCGTGCAAAACGAGCAAAATTCGTCCAAAACGAGCAAAATTGTTCATTGTGGTGTTGAATTGTGCTCAGATAGGATAACTTAACATAACTAGATAGTACAGAGTCGAATTACAGCGGATATGTGCGAATTAGAGGCTGAATCGTGCGAAAATAAGCATAGTTCGTTCATTACGAGCAAAATTGTTCATTGTGGTGTCGAATTGTGCTCAGTTACGATAACTTAACATAACTAGATGGGACAGAGTCGAATCACAACGGATATGTGGGAATTAGAGGCTGAATCGTGCGAAAATGAGCAAAATACGTTCATTACGAGCAAAATTGTTCATTGTGGTGTCGAATTGTGCTCAGTTGTGGAAACTTAACATAACTAGATGGTACAGAGTCGAATCACAGCGGATATGTGCGAATTAGAGGCTGAATCGTGCGAAAATGAGCATAATTCGTGCAAAACGAGCAAAATTGTTCGTTGTGGTGTTGAATTGTGCCCAGATAGGATAACTTAACATAACTAGATAGTACAGAGTCGAATTACAGCGGATATGTGCGAATTAGAGGCTGAATCGTGCGAAAATGAGCATTATTCGTTCATTACGAGCAAAATTGTTCACTGTGGTGTCGAATTGTGCTCAGTTACGACAACTTAACATGACTAGATGGGACAGATTCGAATCACAGCGGATATGTGCGAATTAGAGGCTGAATCGTGCGAAAATGAGCATTATTCGTTCATTACGAGCAAAATTGTTCATTGTGGTGTCGAATTGTGCTCAGTTACGATAACCTAACATAACTAGATGAGACAGAGTCGAATCACAGCGGATATGTGCGAATTAGAGGCTGAATCGTTCGAAAATGAGCAAAATTCGTTCCAAACGAGCAAAATTCGTGCAAAACGAGCAAAATTGTTCATTGTGTTGTTGAATTGTGCTCAGATAGGATAACTTAACATAACTAGATAGTACAGAGTCGAATTACAGCGGATATGTGCGAATTAGAGGCTGAATCGTTCGAAAATGAGCAAAATTCGCTCAATACGAGCAAAATTCGTGCAAAACGAGCAAAATTGTTCATTGTGGTGTTGAATTGTGCTCACATAGGATAACTTAACATAACTAGATAGTACAGAGTCGAATTACAGCGGATATGTGCGAATTAGAGGCTGAATCGTGCGAAAATGAGCATAATTCGTTCAAAATGAGTAAAATTGTTCATTGTGGTGTTGAATTGTGCTCAGTTACCATAACTTAACATAACTAGATAGTACAGAGTCGAATTACAGCGGATATGTGCGAATTAGAGGCTGAATCGTGCGAAAATGAGCATAATTCGTTCAAAAACGAGCAAAATTATTCATTGTGGTGTTGAATTGTGCTCAGTTACCATAACCTAACATAACTAGATAGTACAGAGTCGAATTACAGAAGATATGTGCGAATTAGAGGCTGAATCGTGCGAAAATGAGCATTATTCGTTCATTACGAGCAAAATTGTTCACTGTGGTGTCGAATTGTGCTCAGTTACGACAACTTAACATGACTAGATGGGACAGAGTCGAATCACAGCGGATATGTGCGAATTAGAGGCTGAATCGTGCGAAAATGAGCATAATTCGTGCAAAACGAGCAAAATTGTTCGTTGTGGTGTTGAATTGTGCTCAGATAGGATAACTTAACATAACTAGATAGTACAGAGTCGAATTACAGCGGATATGTGCGAATTAGAGGCTGAATCGTGCGAAAATGAGCATAATTCGTTCAAAACGAGCAAAATTGTTCATTGTGGTGTTGAATTGTGCTCAGTTACGATAACTTAACATGACTAGATAGTACAGAGTCGAATTACAGCGGATATGTGCGAATTAGAGGCTGAATCGTGCGAAAATGAGCATAATTCGTTCAAAACGAGGAAAATTGTTCATTGTGGTGTTGAATTGTTCTCAGTTACGATAACTTAACATGACTAGGTAGTACAGAGTCGAATTACAGCGGATATGTGCGAATTAGAGGCTGAATCGTGCGAAAATGAGCATAATTCGTGCAAAACGAGCAAAATTCGTCCAAAACGAGCAAAATTGTTCATTGTGGTGTTGAATTGTGCTCAGATAGGATAACTTAACATAACTAGATAGTACAGAGTCGAATTACAGCGGATATGTGCGAATTAGAGGCTGAATCGTGCGAAAATAAGCATAGTTCGTTCATTACGAGCAAAATTGTTCATTGTGGTGTCGAATTGTGCTCAGTTACGATAACTTAACATAACTAGATGGGACAGAGTCGAATCACAACGGATATGTGGGAATTAGAGGCTGAATCGTGCGAAAATGAGCAAAATACGTTCATTACGAGCAAAATTGTTCATTGTGGTGTCGAATTGTGCTCAGTTGTGGTAACTTAACATAACTAGATGGTACAGAGTCGAATCACAGCGGATATGTGCGAATTAGAGGCTGAATCGTGCGAAAATGGGCATAATTCGTGCAAAACGAGCAAAATTGTTCGCTGTGGTGTTGAATTGTGCCCAGATAGGATAACTTAGCATAACTAGATAGTACAGAGTCGAATTACAGCGGATATGTGCGAATTAGAGGCTGAATCGTGCGAAAATGAGCATTATTCGTTCATTACGAGCAAAATTGTTCACTGTGGTGTCGAATTGTGCTCAGTTACGACAACTTAACATGACTAGATGGGACAGATTCGAATCACAGCGGATATGTGCGAATTAGAGGCTGAATCGTGCGAAAATGAGCATAATTCGTGCAAAACGAGCAAAATTGTTCATTGTGGTGTTGAATTGTGCTCAGATAGGATAACTTAACATAACTAGATAGTACAGAGTCGAATTACAGCGGATATGTGCGAATTAGAGGCTGAATCGTGCGAAAATGAGCATTATTCGTTCATTACGAGCAAAATTGTTCATTGTGGTGTCGAATTGTGCTCAGTTACGTTAACTTAACATAACTAGATGGGACAGAGTCGAATCACAGCGGATATGTGCGAATTAGAGGCTGAATCGTTCGAAAATGAGCAAAATTCGTTCCAAACGAGCAAAATTCGTGCAAAACGAGCAAAATTGTTCATTGTGGTGTTGAATTGTGCTGAGATAGGATAACTTAACATAACTAGATTGTACAGAGTCGAATTACAGCGCATATGTGCGAATTAGAGGCTGAATCGTGCGAAAATGAGCATAATTCGTTCAAAACGAGCAAAATTGTTCATTGTGGTGTTGAATTGTGCTCAGTTACGATAACTTAACTTGACTAGATAGTACAGAGTCGAATTACAGTGGATATGTGCGAATTAGAGGCTGAATCGTGCGAAAATGAGCATAATTCGTGCAAAACGAGCAAAATTGTTCATTGTGGTGTTGAATTGTGCTCAGATAGGATAACTTAACATAACTAGATAGTACAGAGTCGAATTACAGCGGATATGTGCGAATTAGAGGCTGAATCGTTCGAAAATGAGCAAAATTCGTTCAAAACGAGCAAAATTCGTGCAAAACGAGCAAAATTGTTCATTGTGGTGTTGAATTGTGCTCACATAGGATAACTTAACATAACTAGATAGTACAGAGTCGAATTACAGCGGATATGTGCGAATTAGAGGCTGAATCGTGCGAAAATGAGCATAATTCGTTGAAAACGAGGAAAATTGTTCATTGTGGTGTTGAATTGTTCTCAGTTACGATAACTTAACATGACTAGGTAGTACAGAGTCGAATTACAGCGGATATGTGCGAATTAGAGGCTGAATCGTGCGAAAATGAGCATAATTCGTTCAAAACGAGCAAAATTGTTCATTGTGGTGTTGAATTGTGCTCAGTTACGACAACTTAACATGACTAGATAGTACAGAGTCGAATTACAGCGGATATGTGCGAATTAGAGGCTGAATCGTGCGAAAATGGGCATAATTCGTTCAAAACGAGCAAAATTGTTCATTGTGGTGTTGAATTGTGCTCAGATAGGATAACTTAACATAACTAGATAGTGCAGAGTCGAATTACAGAAGATATGTGCGAATTAGAGGCTGATTCGTGCGAAAATGAGCATAATTCGTTCATTACGAGCAAAATTGTTCATTGTGGTGTCGAATTGTGCTCAGTTACGATAACTTAACATAACTAGATGAGACAGAGTCGAATCACAACGGATATGTGCGAATTAGAGGCGGAATCGTGCGAAAATGAGCAAAATACGTTCATTACGAGCAAAATTGTTCATTGTGGTGTCGAATTGTGCTCAGTTGTGGTAACTTAACATAACTAGATGGTACAGAGTCGAATCACAGCGGATATGTGCGAATTAGAGGCTGAATCGTGCGAGAATGAGCATGATTCGTTCAAAACGAGCAAAATTGTTCATTGTGGTGTTGAATTGTGCTCAGTTACGATAACTTAACATGACTAGAATGTACAGAGTCGAATTACAGCGGATATGTGCGAATTAGAGGCTGAATCGTGCGAAAATGAGCATAATTCGTTCAAAACGAGGAAAATTGTTCATTGTGGTGTTGAATTGTTCTCAGTTACGATAACTTAACATGAATAGGTAGTACAGAGTCGAATTACAGCGGATATGTGCGAATTAGAGGCTGAATCGTGCGAAAATGAGCATAATTCGTGCAAAACGAGCAAAATTCGTCCAAAACGAGCAAAATTGTTCATTGTGGTGTTGAATTGTGCTCAGATAGGATAACTTAACATAACTAGATAGTACAGAGTCGAATTACAGCGGATATGTGCGAATTAGAGGCTGAATCGTGCGAAAATAAGCATAGTTCGTTCATTACGAGCAAAATTGTTCATTGTGGTGTCGAATTGTGCTCAGTTACGATAACTTAACATAACTAGATGGGACAGAGTCGAATCACAACGGATATGTGGGAATTAGAGGCTGAATCGTGCGAAAATGAGCAAAATACGTTCATTACGAGCAAAATTGTTCATTGTGGTTTCGAATTGTGCTCAGTTGTGGTAACTTAACATAACTAGATGGTACAGAGTCGAATCACAGCGGATATGTGCGAATTAGAGGCTGAATCGTGCGAAAATGGGCATAATTCGTGCAAAACGAGCAAAATTGTTCGTTGTGGTGTTGAATTGTGCCCAGATAGGATAACTTAACATAACTAGATAGTACAGAGTCGAATTACAGCGGATATGTGCGAATTAGAGGCTGAATCGTGCGAAAATGAGCATTATTCGTTCATTACGAGCAAAATTGTTCACTGTGGTGTCGAATTGTGCTCAGTTACGACAACTTAACATGACTAGATGGGACAGATTCGAATCACAGCGGATATGTGCGAATTAGAGGCTGAATCGTGCGAAAATGAGCATAATTCGTGCAAAACGAGCAAAATTGTTCATTGTGGTGTTGAATTGTGCTCAGATAGGATAACTTAACATAACTAGATAGTACAGAGTCGAATTACAGCGGATATGTGCGAATTAGAGGCTGAATCGTGCGAAAATGAGCATTATTCGTTCATTACGAGCAAAATTGTTCATTGTGGTGTCGAATTGTGCTCAGTTACGTTAACTTAACATAACTAGATGGGACAGAGTCGAATCACAGCGGATATGTGCGAATTAGAGGCTGAATCGTTCGAAAATGAGCAAAATTCGTTCCAAACGAGCAAAATTCGTGCAAAACGAGCAAAATTGTTCATTGTGGTGTTGAATTGTGCTGAGATAGGATAACTTAACATAACTAGATTGTACAGAGTCGAATTACAGCGCATATGTGCGAATTAGAGGCTGAATCGTGCGAAAATGAGCATAATTCGTTCAAAACGAGCAAAATTGTTCATTGTGGTGTTGAATTGTGCTCAGTTACGATAACTTAACATGACTAGATAGTACAGAGTCGAATTACAGTGGATATGTGCGAATTAGAGGCTGAATCGTGCGAAAATGAGCATAATTCGTGCAAAACGAGCAAAATTGTTCATTGTGGTGTTGAATTGTGCTCAGATAGGATAACTTAACATAACTAGATAGTACAGAGTCGAATTACAGCGGATATGTGCGAATTAGAGGCTGAATCGTTCGAAAATGAGCAAAATTCGTTCAAAACGAGCAAAATTCGTGCAAAACGAGCAAAATTGTTCATTGTGGTGTTGAATTGTGCTCACATAGGATAACTTAACATAACTAGATAGTACAGAGTCGAATTACAGCGGATATGTGCGAATTAGAGGCTGAATCGTGCGAAAATGAGCATAATTCGTTGAAAACGAGGAAAATTGTTCATTGTGGTGTTGAATTGTTCTCAGTTACGATAACTTAACATGACTAGGTAGTACAGAGTCGAATTACAGCGGATATGTGCGAATTAGAGGCTGAATCGTGCGAAAATGAGCATAATTCGTTCAAAACGAGCAAAATTGTTCATTGTGGTGTTGAATTGTGCTCAGTTACGACAACTTAACATGACTAGATAGTACAGAGTCGAATTACAGCGGATATGTGCGAATTAGAGGCTGAATCGTGCGAAAATGGGCATAATTCGTTCAAAACGAGCAAAATTGTTCATTGTGGTGTTGAATTGTGCTCAGATAGGATAACTTAACATAACTAGATAGTGCAGAGTCGAATTACAGAAGATATGTGCGAATTAGAGGCTGATTCGTGCGAAAATGAGCATAATTCGTTCATTACGAGCAAAATTGTTCATTGTGGTGTCGAATTGTGCTCAGTTACGATAACTTAACATAACTAGATGGGACAGAGTCGAATCACAACGGATATGTGCGAATTAGAGGCGGAATCGTGCGAAAATGAGTAAAATACGTTCATTACGAGCAAAATTGTTCATTGTGGTGTCGAATTGTGCTCAGTTACGATAACTTAACATAACTAGATGGGACAGAGTCGAATCACAGCGGATATGTGCGAATTAGAGGCTGAATCGTGCGAAAATGAGCATAATTCATGCAAAACGAGCAAAATTGTTCATTGTGGTGTTGAATTGTGCTCAGATAGGATAACTTAACATAACTAGATAGTACAGAGTCGAATTACAGAAGATATGTGCGAATTAGAGGCTGATTCGTGCGAAAATGAGCATAATTCGTTCATTACGAGCAAAATTGTTCATTGTGGTGTCGAATTTGTGCTCAGTTACCATAACTTAAGATAACTAGATGGGACAGAGTCGAATCACAACGGATATGTGCGAATTAGAGGCGGAATCGTGCGAAAATGAGCAAAATACGTTCATTACGAGCAAAATTGTTCATTGTGGTGTCGAATTGTGCTCAGTTGTGGTAACTTAACATAACTAGATGGTACAGAGTCGAATCACAGCGGATATGTGCGAATTAGAGGCTGAATCGTGCGAGAATGAGCATGATTCGTTCAAAACGAGCAAAATTGTTCATTGTGGTGTTGAATTGTGCTCAGTTACGATAACTTAACATGACTAGAATGTACAGAGTCGAATTACAGCGGATATGTGCGAATTAGAGGCTGAATCGTGCGAAAATGAGCATTATTCGTTCATTACGAGCAAAATTGTTCATTGTGGTGTCGAATGGTGCTCAGTTACGATAACTTAACATAACTAGATGGGACAGAGTCGAATCACAGCGGATATGTGCGAATTAGAGGCTGATTCGTGCGAAAATGAGCATTATTCGTTCATTACGAGCAAAATTGTTCACTGTGGTGTCGAATTGTGCTCAGTTACGACAACTTAACATGACTAGATGGGACAGAGTCGAATCACAGCGGATATGTGCGAATTAGAGGCTGAATCGTGCGAAAATGAGCATAATTCGTGCAAAACGAGCAAAATTGTTCATTGTAGTGTTGAATTGTGCTCAGATAGGATAACTTAACATAACTAGATAGTACAGAGTCGAATTACAGCGGATATGTGCGAATTAGAGGCTGAATCGTGCGAAAATGAGCATAATTCGTTCAAAACGAGCAAAATTGTTCATTGTGGTGTTGAATTGTGCTCAGATAGGACAACCTAACATAACTAGATAGTACGGAGTCGAATTACAGCGGATATGTGCGAATTAGATGCTGAATCGTGCGAAAATGAGCATAATTCGTTCAAAACGAGCAAAATTGTTCATTGTGGTGTTGAATTGTGCTCAGTTACGATAAGTTAACATGACTAGATAGTACAGAGTCGAATTACAGAAGATATGTGCGAATTAGAGGCTGAATCGTGCGAAAATGAGCATAATTCGTGCAAAACGAGCAAAATTGTTCATTGTAGTGTTGAATTGTGCTCAGATAGGATAACTTAACATAACTAGATAGTACAGAGTCGAATTACAGCGGATATGTGCGAATTAGAGGCTGAATCGTGCGAAAATGAGCATAATTCGTTCAAAACGAGCAAAATTGCTCATTGTGGTGTTGAATTGTGCTCAGATAGGATAACTTAACATAACTAGATAGTACAGAGTCGAATTACAGCGGATATGTGCGAATTAGAGGCTGAATCGTTCGAAAATGAGCAAAATTCGTTCAAAACGAGCAAAATTCGTGCAAAACGAGCAAAATTGTTCATTGTGGTGTTGAATTGTTCTCAGTTACGATAACTTAACATGACTAGGTAGTACAGAGTCGAATTACAGCGGATATGTGCGAATTAGAGGCTGAATCGTGCGAAAATGAGCATAATTCGTGCAAAACGAGCAACATTGTTCATTGTGGTGTTGAATTGTGCTCAGATAGGATAACTTAACATAACTAGATAGTACAGAGTCGAATTACAGCGGATATGTGCGAATTAGAGGCTGAATCGTTCGAAAATGAGCAAAATTCGTTCAAAACGAGCAAAATTCGTGCAAAACGAGCAAAATTGTTCATTGTGGTGTTGAATTGTGCTCACATAGGATAACTTAACATAACTAGATAGTACAGAGTCGAATTACAGCGGATATGTGCGAATTAGAGGCTGAATCGTGCGAAAATGTGCATAATTCGTTGAAAACGAGGAAAATTGTTCATTGTGGTGTTGAATTGTTCTCAGTTACGATAACTTAACATGACTAGGTAGTACAGAGTCGAATTACAGCGGATATGTGCGAATTAGAGGCTGAATCGTGCGAAAATGAGCATAATTCGTTCAAAACGAGCAAAATTGTTCATTGTGGTGTTGAATTGTGCTCAGTTACGACAACTTAACATGACTAGATAGTACAGAGTCGAATTACAGCGGATATGTGCGAATTAGAGGCTGAATCGTGCGAAAATGGGCATAATTCGTTCAAAACGAGCAAAATTGTTCATTGTGGTGTTGAATTGTGCTCAGATAGGATAACTTAACATAACTAGATAGTGCAGAGTCGAATTACAGAAGATATGTGCGAATTAGAGGCTGATTCGTGCGAAAATGAGCATAATTCGTTCATTACGAGCAAAATTGTTCATTGTGGTGCGAATTGTGCTCAGTTACGATAACTTAACATAACTAGATGGGACAGAGTCGAATCACAACGGATATGTGCGAATTAGAGGCGGAATCGTGCGAAAATGAGTAAAATACGTTCATTACGAGCAAAATTGTTCATTGTGGTGTCGAATTGTGCTCAGTTACGATAACTTAACATAACTAGATGGGACAGAGTCGAATCACAGCGGATATGTGCGAATTAGAGGCTGAATCGTGCGAAAATGAGCATAATTCATGCAAAACGAGCAAAATTGTTCATTGTGGTGTTGAATTGTGCTCAGATAGGATAACTTAACATAACTAGATAGTACAGAGTCGAATTACAGAAGATATGTGCGAATTAGAGGCTGATTCGTGCGAAAATGAGCATAATTCGTTCATTACGAGCAAAATTGTTCATTGTGGTGTCGAATTTGTGCTCAGTTACCATAACTTAACATAACTAGATGGGACAGAGTCGAATCACAACGGATATGTGCGAATTAGAGGCGGAATCGTGCGAAAATGAGCAAAATACGTTCATTACGAGCAAAATTGTTCATTGTGGTGTCGAATTGTGCTCAGTTGTGGTAACTTAACATAACTAGATGGTACAGAGTCGAATCACAGCGGATATGTGCGAATTAGAGGCTGAATCGTGCGAGAATGAGCATGATTCGTTCAAAACGAGCAAAATTGTTCATTGTGGTGTTGAATTGTGCTCAGTTACGATAACTTAACATAACTAGATGGGACAGAGTCGAATCACAGCGGATATGTGCGAATTAGAGGCTGATTCGTGCGAAAATGAGCATTATTCGTTCATTACGAGCAAAATTGTTCACTGTGGTGTCGAATTGTGCTCAGTTACGACAACTTAACATGACTAGATGGGACAGAGTCGAATCACAGCGGATATGTGCGAATTAGAGGCTGAATCGTGCGAAAATGAGCATAATTCGTGCAAAACGAGCAAAATTGTTCATTGTAGTGTTGAATTGTGCTCAGATAGGATAAATTAACATAACTAGATAGTACAGAGTCGAATTACAGCGGATATGTGCGAATTAGAGGCTGAATCGTGCGAAAATGAGCATAATTCGTTCAAAACGAGCAAAATTGTTCATTGTGGTGTTGAATTGTGCTCAGATAGGATAACCTAACATAACTAGATAGTACAGAGTCGAATTACAGCGGATATGTGCGAATTAGAGGCTGAATCGTGCGAAAATGAGCATAATTCGTTCAAAACGAGCAAAATTGTTCATTGTGGTGTTGAATTGTGCTCAGTTACGATAAGTTAACATGACTAGATAGTACAGAGTCGAATTACAGAAGATATGTGCGAATTAGAGGCTGAATCGAGCGAAAATGAGCATAATTCGTGCAAAACGAGCAAAATTGTTCATTGTAGTGTTGAATTGTGCTCAGATAGGATAACTTAACATAACTAGATAGTACAGAGTCGAATTACAGCGGATATGTGCGAATTAGAGGCTGAATCGTGCGAAAATGAGCATAATTCGTTCAAAACGAGCAAAATTGCTCATTGTGGTGTTGAATTGTGCTCAGATAGGATAACTTAACATAACTAGATAGTACAGAGTCGAATTACAGCGGATATGTGCGAATTAGAGGCTGAATCGTTCGAAAATGAGCAAAATTCGTTCAAAACGAGCAAAATTCGTGCAAAACGAGCAAAATTGTTCATTGTGGTGTTGAATTGTGCTCAGATAGGATAACTTAACATAACTAGATAGTACAGAGTCGAATTACAGCGGATATGTGCGAATTAGAGGCTGAATCGTGCGAAAATGAGCATAGTTCGTTCATTACGAGCAAAATTGTTCATTGTGGTGTCGAATTGTGCTCAGTTACGATAACTTAACATAACTAGATGGGACAGAGTCGAATCACAACGGATATGTGCGAATTAGAGGCGGAATCGTGCGAAAATGAGCATAATTCGTGCAAAACGAGCAAAATTGTTCATTGTGGTGTTGAATTGTGCTCAGATAGGATAACTTAACATAACTAGATAGTACAGAGTCGAATTACAGCGGATATGTGCGAATTAGAGGCTGAATCGTGCGAAAATGAGCATAATTCGTTCAAAACGAACAAAATTGTTCATTGCGGTGTTGAATTGTTCTCAGTTACGATAACTTAACATGACTAGGTAGTACAGAGTCGAATTACAGCGGATATGTGAGAATTAGAGGCTGAATCGTGCGAAAATGAGCATAATTCGTTCAAAACAAGCAAAATTGTTGATTGTGGTGTTGAATTGTGCTCAGTTACCATAACTTAACATAACTAGATAGTACAGAGTCGAATTACAGCGGATATGTGGGAATTAGAGGCTGAATCGTGCGAAAATGAGCATAATTCGTGCAAAACGAGCAAAATTGTTCATTGTGGTGTTGAATTGTGCTCAGAGAGGATAACTTAACATAACTAGATAGTACAGAGTCGAATTACAGCGGATATGTGCGAATTAGAGGCTGAATCGTGCGAAAATGAGCATAATTCGTTCAAAACGAGCAAAATTGTTCATTGTGGTGTCGAATTGTGCTCAGTTACGATAACTTAACATAACTAGATGGGACAGAGTCGAATCACAGCGGATATGTGCGAATTAGAGGCTGAATCGTGCGAAAATGAGCATAATTCGTGCAAAACGAGCAAAATTGTTCATTGTGGTGTTGAATTGTGCTCAGATAGGATAACTTAACATAACTAGATAGTGCAGAGTCGAATTACAGAAGATATGTGCGAATTAGAGGCTGATTCGTGCGAAAATGAGCATAATTCGTTCATTGCGAGCAAAATTGTTCATTGTGGTGTCGAATTGTGCTCAGTTACGATAACTGAACATAACTAGATGGGACAGAGTCGAATCACAACGGATATGTGCGAATTAGAGGCGGAATCGTGCGAAAATGAGTAAAATACGTTCATTACGAGCAAAATTGTTCATTGTGGTGTCGAATTGTGCTCAGTTACGATAACTTAACATAACTAGATGGGACAGAGTCGAATCACAGCGGATATGTGCGAATTAGAGGCTGAATCGTGCGAAAATGAGCATAATTCATGCAAAACGAGCAAAATTGTTCATTGTGGTGTTGAATTGTGCTCAGATATGATAACTTAACATAACTAGATAGTACAGAGTCGAATTACAGAAGATATGTGCGAATTAGAGGCTGATTCGTGCGAAAATGAGCATAATTCGTTCATTACGAGCAAAATTGTTCATTGTGGTGTCGAATTGTGCTCAGTTACCATAACTTAACATAACTAGATGGGACAGAGTCGAATCACAACGGATATGTGCGAATTAGAGGCGGAATCGTGCGAAAATGAGCATAATTCGTTCAAAACGAGCAAAATTGTTCATTGTGGTGTTGAATTGTGCTCAGATAGGATAACCTAACATAAGTAGATAGTACAGAGTCGAATTACAGCGGATATGTGCGAATTAGAGGCTGAATCGTGCGAAAATGAGCATAATTCGTTCAAAACGAGCAAAATTGTTCATTGTGGTGTTGAATTGTGCTTAGTTACGATAAGTTAACATGACTAGATAGTACAGAGTCGAATTACAGAAGATATGTGCGAATTAGAGGCTGAATCGTGCGAAAATGAGCATAATTCGTGCAAAACGAGCAAAATTGTTCATTGTAGTGTTGAATTGTGCTCAGATAGGATAACTTAACATAACTAGATAGTACAGAGTCGAATTACAGCGGATATGTGCGAATTAGAGGCTGAATCGTGCGAAAATGAGCATAATTCGTTCAAAACGAGCAAAATTGCTCATTGTGGTGTTGAATTGTGCTCAGATAGGATAACTTAACATAACTAGATAGTACAGAGTCGAATTACAGCGGATATGTGCGAATTAGAGGCTGAATCGTTCGAAAATGAGCAAAATTCGTTCAAAACGAGCAAAATTCGTGCAAAACGAGCAAAATTGTTCATTGTGGTGTTGAATTGTGCTCAGATAGGATAACTTAACATAACTAGATAGTACAGAGTCGAATTACAGCGGATATGTGCGAATTAGAGGCTGAATCGTGCGAAAACGAGCAAAATTCGTGCAAAACGAGCAAAATTGTTCATTGTGGTGTTGAATTGTGCTCAGATAGGATAACTTAACATAACTAGATAGTACAGAGTCGAATTACAGCGGATATGTGCGAATTAGAGGCTGAATCGTGCGAAAATGAGCATAGTTCGTTCATTACGAGCAAAATTGTTCATTGTGGTGTCGAATTGTGCTCAGTTACGATAACTTAACATAACTAGATGGGACAGAGTCGAATCACAACGGATATGTGGGAATTAGAGGCTGAATCGTGCGAAAATGAGCAAAATACGTTCATTACGAGCAAAATTGTTCATTGTGGTGTCGAATTGTGCTCAGTTGTGGTAACTTCACATAACTAGATGGTACAGAGTCGAATCACAGCGGATATGTGCGAATTAGAGGCTGAATCGTGCGAAAATGAGCATAATTCGTGCAAAACGAGCAAAATTGTTCGTTGTGGTGTTGAATTGTGCTCAGATAGGATAACTTAACATAACTAGATAGTACAGAGTCGAATTACAGCGGATATGTGCGAATTAGAGGCTGAATCGTGCGAAAATGAGCATAATTCGTTCAAAACGAGCAGAATTGTTCATTGTGGTGTTGAATTGTGCTCAGTTACCATAACCTAGCATAACTAGATAGTACAGAGTCGAATTACAGAAGATATGTGCGAATTAGAGGCTGAATCGTGCGAAAATGAGCATAATTCGTGCAAAACGAGCAAAATTGTTCATTGTAGTGTTGAATTGTGCTCAGATAGGATAACTTAACATAACTAGATAGTACAGAGTCGAATTACAGCGGATATGTGCGAATTAGAGGCTGAATCGTGCGAAAATGAGCATAATTCGTTCAAAACGAGCAAAATTGCTCATTGTGGTGTGGAATTGTGCTCAGATAGGATAACTTAACATAACTAGATAGTACAGAGTCGAATTACAGCGGATATGTGCGAATTAGAGGCTGAATCGTTCGAAAATGAGCAAAATTCGTTCAAAACGAGCAAAATTCGTGCAAAACGAGCAAAATTGTTCATTGTGGTGTTGAATTGTGCTCAGATAGGATAACTTAACATAACTAGATAGTACAGAGTCGAATTACAGCGGATATGTGCGAATTAGAGGCTGAATCGTGCGAAAATGAGCATAGTTCGTTCATTACGAGCAAAATTGTTCATTGTGGTGTCGAATTGTGCTCAGTTACGATAACTTAACATAACTAGATGGGACAGAGTCGAATCACAACGGATATGTGCGAATTAGAGGCGGAATCGTGCGAAAATGAGCATAATTCGTGCAAAACGAGCAAAATTGTTCATTGTGGTGTTGAATTGTGCTCAGATAGGATAACTTAACATAACTAGATAGTACAGAGTCGAATTACAGCGGATATGTGCGAATTAGAGGCTGAATCGTGCGAAAATGAGCATAATTCGTTCAAAACGAGCAAAATTGTTCATTGTGGTGTTGAATTGTTCTCAGTTACGATAACTTAACATGACTAGGTAGTACAGAGTCGAATTACAGCGGATATGTGAGAATTAGAGGCTGAATCGTGCGAAAATGAGCATAATTCGTTCAAAACAAGCAAAATTGTTGATTGTGGTGTTGAATTGTGCTCAGTTACCATAACTTAACATAACTAGATAGTACAGAGTCGAATTACAGCGGATATGTGGGAATTAGAGGCTGAATCGTGCGAAAATGAGCATAATTCGTGCAAAACGAGCAAAATTGTTCATTGTGGTGTTGAATTGTGCTCAGAGAGGATAACTTAACATAACTAGATAGTACAGAGTCGAATTACAGCGGATATGTGCGAATTAGAGGCTGAATCGTGCGAAAATGAGCATAATTCGTTCAAAACGAGCAAAATTGTTCATTGTGGTGTCGAATTGTGCTCAGTTACGATAACTTAACATAACTAGATGGGACAGAGTCGAATCACAGCGGATATGTGCGAATTAGAGGCTGAATCGTGCGAAAATGAGCATAATTCGTGCAAAACGAGCAAAATTGTTCATTGTGGTGTTGAATTGTGCTCAGATAGGATAACTTAACATAACTAGATAGTGCAGAGTCGAATTACAGAAGATATGTGCGAATTAGAGGCTGATTCGTGCGAAAATGAGCATAATTCGTTCATTACGAGCAAAATTGTTCATTGTGGTGTCGAATTGTGCTCAGTTACGATAACTTAACATAACTAGATGGGACAGAGTCGAATCACAACGGATATGTGCGAATTAGAGGCGGAATCGTGCGAAAATGAGTAAAATACGTTCATTACGAGCAAAATTGTTCATTGTGGTGTCGAATTGTGCTCAGTTACGATAACTTAACATAACTAGATGGGACAGAGTCGAATCACAGCGGATATGTGCGAATTAGAGGCTGAATCGTGCGAAAATGAGCATAATTCATGCAAAACGAGCAAAATTGTTCATTGTGGTGTTGAATTGTGCTCAGATATGATAACTTAACATAACTAGATAGTACAGAGTCGAATTACAGAAGATATGTGCGAATTAGAGGCTGATTCGTGCGAAAATGAGCATAATTCGTTCATTACGAGCAAAATTGTTCATTGTGGTGTCGAATTGTGCTCAGTTACCATAACTTAACATAACTAGATGGGACAGAGTCGAATCACAACGGATATGTGCGAATTAGAGGCGGAATCGTGCGAAAATGAGCATAATTCGTTCAAAACGAGCAAAATTGTTCATTGTGGTGTTGAATTGTGCTCAGATAGGATAACCTAACATAAGTAGATAGTACAGAGTCGAATTACAGCGGATATGTGCGAATTAGAGGCTGAATCGTGCGAAAATGAGCATAATTCGTTCAAAACGAGCAAAATTGTTCATTGTGGTGTTGAATTGTGCTCAGTTACGATAAGTTAACATGACTAGATAGTACAGAGTCGAATTACAGAAGATATGTGCGAATTAGAGGCTGAATCGTGCGAAAATGAGCATAATTCGTGCAAAACGAGCAAAATTGTTCATTGTAGTGTTGAATTGTGCTCAGATAGGATAACTTAACATAACTAGATAGTACAGAGTCGAATTACAGCGGATATGTGCGAATTAGAGGCTGAATCGTGCGAAAATGAGCATAATTCGTTCAAAACAAGCAAAATTGTTCATTGTGGTGTTGAATTGTGCTCAGTTACGACAACTTAACATGACTAGATAGTACAGAGTCGAATTACAGCGGATATGTGCGAATTAGAGGCTGAATCGTGCGAAAATTGGCATTATTCGTTCATTACGAGCAAAATTGTTCATCGTGGTGCCGAATTGTGCTCAGTTACGATAACTTAACATAACTACATGGGACAGAGTCGAATCACAGCGGATATGTGCGAATTAGAGGCTGAATCGTGCGAAAATGAGCATAATTCGTGCAAAACGAGCAAAATTGTTCATTGTGGTGTTGAATTGTGCTCAGATAGGATAACTTAACATAACTAGATAGTACAGAGTCGAATTACAGCGGATATGTGCGAATTAGAGGCTGAATCGTTCGAAAATGAGCAAAATTCGTCCAAAACGAGCAAAATTCGTGCAAATCGAGCAAAATTGTTCATTGTGGTGTTGAATTGTGCTCACATAGGATAACTTAACATAACTAGATAGTACAGAGTCGAATTACAGCGGATATGTGCGAATTAGAGCCTGAATCGTGCGAAAATGAGCATAATTCGTTCAAAACGAGGAAAATTGTTCATTGTGGTGTTGAATTGTTCTCAGTTACGATAACTTAACATGACTAGGTAGTACAGAGTCGAATTACAGCGGATATGTGCGAATTAGAGGCTGAATCGTGCGAAAATGAGCATAATTCGTTCAAAACAAGCAAAATTGTTCATTGTGGTGTTGAATTGTGCTCAGTTACGACAACTTAACATGACTAGATAGTACAGAGTCGCATTACAGCGGATATGTGCGAATTAGAGGCTGAATCGTGCGAAAATGAGCATAATTCGTTCAAAACGAGCAAAATTGTTCATTGTGGTGTTGAATTGTGCTCAGTTACCATAACTTAACATAACTAGATAGTACAGAGTCGAATTACAGCGGATATGTGCGAATTAGAGGCTGAATCGTGCGAAAATTGGCATTATTCGTTCATTACGAGCAAAATTGTTCATCGTGGTGTCGAATTGTGCTCAGTTACGATAACTTAACATAACTACATGGGACAGAGTCGAATCACAGCGGATATGTGCGAATTAGAGGCTGAATCGTGCGAAAATGAGCATAGTTCGTTCATTACGAGCAAAATTGTTCATTGTGGTGTCGAATTGTGCTCAGTTACGATAACTTAACATAACTAGATGGGACAGAGTCGAATCACAACGGATATGTGGGAATTAGAGGCTGAATCGTGCGAAAATGAGCAAAATACGTTCATTACGAGCAAAATTGTTCATTGTGGTGTCGAATTGTGCTCAGTTGTGGTAACTTCACATAACTAGATGGTACAGAGTCGAATCACAGCGGATATGTGCGAATTAGAGGCTGAATCGTGCGAAAATGAGCATAATTCGTGCAAAACGAGCAAAATTGTTCGTTGTCGTGTTGAATTGTGCTCAGATAGGATAACTTAACATAACTAGATAGTACAGAGTCGAATTACAGCGGATATGTGCGAATTAGAGGCTGAATCGTGCGAAAATGAGCATAATTCGTTCAAAACGAGCAGAATTGTTCATTGTGGTGTTGAATTGTGCTCAGTTACCATAACCTAACATAACTAGATAGTACAGAGTCGAATTACAGAAGATATGTGCGAATTAGAGGCTGAATCGTGCGAAAATGAGCATAATTCGTGCAAAACGAGCAAAATTGTTCATTGTAGTGTTGAATTGTGCTCAGATAGGATAACTTAACATAACTAGATAGTACAGAGTCGAATTACAGCGGATATGTGCGAATTAGAGGCTGAATCGTGCGAAAATGAGCATAATTCGTTCAAAACGAGCAAAATTGCTCATTGTGGTGTTGAATTGTGCTCAGATAGGATAACTTAACATAACTAGATAGTACAGAGTCGAATTACAGCGGATATGTGCGAATTAGAGGCTGAATCGTTCGAAAATGAGCAAAATTCGTTCAAAACGAGCAAAATTCGTGCAAAACGAGCAAAATTGTTCATTGTGGTGTTGAATTGTGCTCAGATAGGATAACTTAACATAACTAGATAGTACAGAGTCGAATTACAGCGGATATGTGCGAATTAGAGGCTGAATCGTGCGAAAATGAGCATAGTTCGTTCATTACGAGCAAAATTGTTCATTGTGGTGTCGAATTGTGCTCAGTTACGATAACTTAACATAACTAGATGGGACAGAGTCGAATCACAACGGATATGTGCGAATTAGAGGCGGAATCGTGCGAAAATGAGCATAATTCGTGCAAAACGAGCAAAATTGTTCATTGTGGTGTTGAATTGTGCTCAGATAGGATAACTTAACATAACTAGATAGTACAGAGTCGAATTACAGCGGATATGTGCGAATTAGAGGCTGAATCGTGCGAAAATGAGCATAATTCGTTCAAAACGAGCAAAATTGTTCATTGTGGTGTTGAATTGTTCTCAGTTACGATAACTTAACATGACTAGGTAGTACAGAGTCGAATTACAGCGGATATGTGAGAATTAGAGGCTGAATCGTGCGAAAATGAGCATAATTCGTTCAAAACAAGCAAAATTGTTGATTGTGGTGTTGAATTGTGCTCAGTTACCATAACTTAACATAACTAGATAGTACAGAGTCGAATTACAGCGGATATGTGGGAATTAGAGGCTGAATCGTGCGAAAATGAGCATAATTCGTGCAAAACGAGCAAAATTGTTCATTGTGGTGTTGAATTGTGCTCAGAGAGGATAACTTAACATAACTAGATAGTACAGAGTCGAATTACAGCGGATATGTGCGAATTAGAGGCTGAATCGTGCGAAAATGAGCATAATTCGTTCAAAACGAGCAAAATTGTTCATTGTGGTGTCGAATTGTGCTCAGTTACGATAACTTAACATAACTAGATGGGACAGAGTCGAATCACAGCGGATATGTGCGAATTAGAGGCTGAATCGTGCGAAAATGAGCATAATTCGTGCAAAACGAGCAAAATTGTTCATTGTGGTGTTGAATTGTGCTCAGATAGGATAACTTAACATAACTAGATAGTGCAGAGTCGAATTACAGAAGATATGTGCGAATTAGAGGCTGATTCGTGCGAAAATGAGCATAATTCGTTCATTACGAGCAAAATTGTTCATTGTGGTGTCGAATTGTGCTCAGTTACGATAACTTAACATAACTAGATGGGACAGAGTCGAATCACAACGGATATGTGCGAATTAGAGGCGGAATCGTGCGAAAATGAGTAAAATACGTTCATTACGAGCAAAATTGTTCATTGTGGTGTCGAATTGTGCTCAGTTACGATAACTTAACATAACTAGATGGGACAGAGTCGAATCACAGCGGATATGTGCGAATTAGAGGCTGAATCGTGCGAAAATGAGCATAATTCATGCAAAACGAGCAAAATTGTTCATTGTGGTGTTGAATTGTGCTCAGATATGATAACTTAACATAACTAGATAGTACAGAGTCGAATTACAGAAGATATGTGCGAATTAGAGGCTGATTCGTGCGAAAATGAGCATAATTCGTTCATTACGAGCAAAATTGTTCATTGTGGTGTCGAATTGTGCTCAGTTACCATAACTTAACATAACTAGATGGGACAGAGTCGAATCACAACGGATATGTGCGAATTAGAGGCGGAATCGTGCGAAAATGAGCATAATTCGTTCAAAACGAGCAAAATTGTTCATTGTGGTGTTGAATTGTGCTCAGATAGGATAACCTAACATAAGTAGATAGTACAGAGTCGAATTACAGCGGATATGTGCGAATTAGAGGCTGAATCGTGCGAAAATGAGCATAATTCGTTCAAAACGAGCAAAATTGTTCATTGTGGTGTTGAATTGTGCTCAGTTACCATAACTTAACATAACTAGATAGTACAGAGTCGAATTACAGCGGATATGTGCGAATTAGAGGCTGAATCGTGCGAAAATTGGCATTATTCGTTCATTACGAGCAAAATTGTTCATCGTGGTGTCGAATTGTGCTCAGTTACGATAACTTAACATAACTACATGGGACAGAGTCGAATCACAGCGGATATGTGCGAATTAGAGGCTGAATCGTGCGAAAATGAGCATAATTCGTGCAAAACGAGCAAAATTGTTCATTGTGGTGTTGAATTGTGCTCAGATAGGATAACTTAACATAACTAGATAGTACAGAGTCGAATTACAGCGGATATGTGCGAATTAGAGGCTGAATCGTTCGAAAATGAGCAAAATTCGTCCAAAACGAGCAAAATTCGTGCAAATCGAGCAAAATTGTTCATTGTGGTGTTGAATTGTGCTCACATAGGATAACTTAACATAACTAGATAGTACAGAGTCGAATTACAGCGGATATGTGCGAATTAGAGCCTGAATCGTGCGAAAATGAGCATAATTCGTTCAAAACGAGGAAAATTGTTCATTGTGGTGTTGAATTGTTCTCAGTTACGATAACTTAACATGACTAGGTAGTACAGAGTCGAATTACAGCGGATATGTGCGAATTAGAGGCTGAATCGTGCGAAAATGAGCATAATTCGTTCAAAACAAGCAAAATTGTTCATTGTGGTGTCGAATTGTGCTCAGTTACGATAACTTAACATAACTACATGGGACAGAGTCGAATCACAGCGGATATGTGCGAATTAGAGGCTGAATCGTGCGAAAATGAGCATAGTTCGTTCATTACGAGCAAAATTGTTCATTGTGGTGTCGAATTGTGCTCAGTTACGATAACTTAACATAACTAGATGGGACAGAGTCGAATCACAACGGATATGTGGGAATTAGAGGCTGAATCGTGCGAAAATGAGCAAAATACGTTCATTACGAGCAAAATTGTTCATTGTGGTGTCGAATTGTGCTCAGTTGTGGTAACTTCACATAACTAGATGGTACAGAGTCGAATCACAGCGGATATGTGCGAATTAGAGGCTGAATCGTGCGAAAATGAGCATAATTCGTGCAAAACGAGCAAAATTGTTCGTTGTGGTGTTGAATTGTGCTCAGATAGGATAACTTAACATAACTAGATAGTACAGAGTCGAATTACAGCGGACATGTGCGAATTAGAGGCTGAATCGTGCGAAAATGAGCATAATTCGTTCAAAACGAGCAGAATTGTTCATTGTGGTGTTGAATTGTGCTCAGTTACCATAACCTAACATAACTAGATAGTACAGAGTCGAATTACAGAAGATATGTGCGAATTAGAGGCTGAATCGTGCGAAAATGAGCATAATTCGTGCAAAACGAGCAAAATTGTTCATTGTAGTGTTGAATTGTGCTCAGATAGGATAACTTAACATAACTAGATAGTACAGAGTCGAATTACAGCGATATGTGCGAATTAGAGGCTGAATCGTGCGAAAATGAGCATAATTCGTTCAAAACGAGCAAAATTGCTCATTGTGGTGTTGAATTGTGCTCAGATAGGATAACTTAACATAACTAGATAGTACAGAGTCGAATTACAGCGGATATGTGCGAATTAGAGGCTGAATCGTGCGAAAATGAGCATAGTTCGTTCATTACGAGCAAAATTGTTCATTGTGGTGTCGAATTGTGCTCAGTTACGATAACTTAACATAACTAGATGGGACAGAGTCGAATCACAACGGATATGTGCGAATTAGAGGCGGAATCGTGCGAAAATGAGCATAATTCGTGCAAAACGAGCAAAATTGTTCATTGTGGTGTTGAATTGTGCTCAGATAGGATAACTTAACATAACTAGATAGTACAGAGTCGAATTACAGCGGATATGTGCGAATTAGAGGCTGAATCGTGCGAAAATGAGCATAATTCGTTCAAAACGAGCAAAATTGTTCATTGTGGTGTTGAATTGTTCTCAGTTACGATAACTTAACATGACTAGGTAGTACAGAGTCGAATTACAGCGGATATGTGAGAATTAGAGGCTGAATCGTGCGAAAATGAGCATAATTCGTTCAAAACAAGCAAAATTGTTGATTGTGGTGTTGAATTGTGCTCAGTTACCATAACTTAACATAACTAGATAGTACAGAGTCGAATTACAGCGGATATGTGGGAATTAGAGGCTGAATCGTGCGAAAATGAGCATAATTCGTGCAAAACGAGCAAAATTGTTCATTGTGGTGTTGAATTGTGCTCAGAGAGGATAACTTAACATAACTAGATAGTACAGAGTCGAATTACAGCGGATATGTGCGAATTAGAGGCTGAATCGTGCGAAAATGAGCATAATTCGTTCAAAACGAGCAAAATTGTTCATTGTGGTGTCGAATTGTGCTCAGTTACGATAACTTAACATAACTAGATGGGACAGAGTCGAATCACAGCGGATATGTGCGAATTAGAGGCTGAATCGTGCGAAAATGAGCATAATTCGTGCAAAACGAGCAAAATTGTTCATTGTGGTGTTGAATTGTGCTCAGATAGGATAACTTAACATAACTAGATAGTGCAGAGTCGAATTACAGAAGATATGTGCGAATTAGAGGCTGATTCGTGCGAAAATGAGCATAATTCGTTCATTACGAGCAAAATTGTTCATTGTGGTGTCGAATTGTGCTCAGTTACGATAACTTAACATAACTAGATGGGACAGAGTCGAATCACAACGGATATGTGCGAATTAGAGGCGGAATCGTGCGAAAATGAGTAAAATACGTTCATTACGAGCAAAATTGTTCATTGTGGTGTCGAATTGTGCTCAGTTACGATAACTTAACATAACTAGATGGGACAGAGTCGAATCACAGCGGATATGTGCGAATTAGAGGCTGAATCGTGCGAAAATGAGCATAATTCATGCAAAACGAGCAAAATTGTTCATTGTGGTGTTGAATTGTGCTCAGATATGATAACTTAACATAACTAGATAGTACAGAGTCGAATTACAGAAGATATGTGCGAATTAGAGGCTGATTCGTGCGAAAATGAGCATAATTCGTTCATTACGAGCAAAATTGTTCATTGTGGTGTCGAATTGTGCTCAGTTACCATAACTTAACATAACTAGATGGGACAGAGTCGAATCACAACGGATATGTGCGAATTAGAGGCGGAATCGTGCGAAAATGAGCATAATTCGTTCAAAACGAGCAAAATTGTTCATTGTGGTGTTGAATTGTGCTCAGATAGGATAACCTAACATAAGTAGATAGTACAGAGTCGAATTACAGCGGATATGTGCGAATTAGAGGCTGAATCGTGCGAAAATGAGCATAATTCGTTCAAAACGAGCAAAATTGTTCATTGTGGTGTTGAATTGTGCTCAGTTACGATAAGTTAACATGACTAGATAGTACAGAGTCGAATTACAGAAGATATGTGCGAATTAGAGGCTGAATCGTGCGAAAATGAGCATAATTCGTGCAAAACGAGCAAAATTGTTCATTGTGGTGTTGAATTGTGCTCAGATAGGATAACTTAACATAACTAGATAGTACAGAGTCGAATTACAGCGGATATGTGCGAATTAGAGGCTGAATCGTTCGAAAATGAGCAAAATTCGTCCAAAACGAGCAAAATTCGTGCAAATCGAGCAAAATTGTTCATTGTGGTGTTGAATTGTGCTCACATAGGATAACTTAACATAACTAGATAGTACAGAGTCGAATTACAGCGGATATGTGCGAATTAGAGCCTGAATCGTGCGAAAATGAGCATAATTCGTTCAAAACGAGGAAAATTGTTCATTGTGGTGTTGAATTGTTCTCAGTTACGATAACTTAACATGACTAGGTAGTACAGAGTCGAATTACAGCGGATATGTGCGAATTAGAGGCTGAATCGTGCGAAAATGAGCATAATTCGTTCAAAACAAGCAAAATTGTTCATTGTGGTGTTGAATTGTGCTCAGTTACGACAACTTAACATGACTAGATAGTACAGAGTCGAATTACAGCGGATATGTGCGAATTAGAGGCTGAATCGTGCGAAAATGAGCATAATTCGTTCAAAACGAGCAAAATTGTTCATTGTGGTGTTGAATTGTGCTCAGTTACCATAACTTAACATAACTAGATAGTACAGAGTCGAATTACAGCGGATATGTGCGAATTAGAGGCTGAATCGTGCGAAAATTGGCATTATTCGTTCATTACGAGCAAAATTGTTCATCGTGGTGTCGAATTGTGCTCAGTTACGATAACTTAACATAACTACATGGGACAGAGTCGAATCACAGCGGATATGTGCGAATTAGAGGCTGAATCGTGCGAAAATGAGCATAATTCGTGCAAAACGAGCAAAATTGTTCATTGTGGTGTTGAATTGTGCTCAGATAGGATAACTTAACATAACTAGATAGTACAGAGTCGAATTACAGCGGATATGTGCGAATTAGAGGCTGAATCGTTCGAAAATGAGCAAAATTCGTCCAAAACGAGCAAAATTCGTGCAAAACGAGCAAAATTGTTCATTGTGGTGTTGAATTGTGCTCAGATAGGATAACTTAACATAACTAGATAGTACCGAGTCGAATTACAGAAGATATGTGCGAATTAGAGGCTGATTCGTGCGAAAATGAGCATAATTCGTTCATTACGAGCAAAATTGTTCATTGTGGTGTCGAATTGTGCTCAGTTACCATAACTTAACATAACTAGATGGGACAGAGTCGAATCACAACGGATATGTGCGAATTAGAGGCGGAATCGTGCGAAAATGAGCAAAATACGTTCATTACGAGCAAAATTGTTCATTGTGGTGTCGAATTGTGCTCAGTTGTGGTAACTTAACATAACTAGATGGTACAGAGTCGAATCACAGCGGATATGTGCGAATTAGAGGCTGAATCGTTCGAAAATGAGCAAAATTCGTTCAAAACGAGCAAAATTCGTGCAAAACGAGCAAAATTGTTCATTGTGTTGTTGAATTGTGCTCAGATAGGATAACTTAACATAACTAGATAGTACAGAGTCGAATTACAGCGGATATGTGCGAATTAGAGGCTGAATCGTGCGAAAATGAGCATAATTCGTTCAAAACGAGCAAAATTGTTCATTGTGGTGTTGAATTGTTCTCAGTTACGATAACTTAACATGACTAGGTAGTAAAGAGTCGAATTACAGCGGATATGTGCGAATTAGAGGCTGAATCGTGCGAAAATGAGCATAATTCGTTCAAAACCAGCAAAATTGTTCATTGTGGTATTGAATTGTGCTCAGTTACCATAACTTAACATAACTAGATAGTACAGAGTCGAATTACAGCGGATATGTGGGAATTAGAGGCTAAATCGTGCGAAAATGAGCATAATTCGTGCAAAACGAGCAAAATTGTTCATTGTGGTGTTGAATTGTGCTCAGATAGGATAACTTAACATAACTAGATAGTACAGAGTCGAATTACAGCGGATATGTGCGAATTAGAGGCTGAATCGTGCGAAAATGAGCATAATTCGTTCAAAACAAGCAAAATTGTTGATTGTGCTGTTGAATTGTGCTCAGTTACGACAACTTAACATGACTAGATAGTACAGAGTCGAATTACAGCGGATATGTGCGAATTAGAGGCTGAATCGTGCGAAAATGAGCATAATTCGTTCAAAACGAGCAAAATTGTTCATTGTGGTGTTGAATTGTGCGCAGTTACCATAACTTAACATATCTAGATAGTACAGAGTCGAATTACAGCGGATATGTGCGAATTAGTGGCTGAATCGTGCGAAAATGAGCATAATTCCTTCAAAAACGAGCAAAATTGTTCATTGTGGTGTTGAATTGTGCTCAGTTACCATAACCTAACATAATTAGATAGTACAGAGTCGAATTACAGAAGATATGTGCGAATTAGAGGCTGATTCGTGCGAAAATGAGCATAATTCGTTCATTACGAGCAAAATTGTTCATTGTGGTGTCGAATTGTGCTCAGTTACGATAACTTAACATAACTAGATGGGACAGAGTCGAATCACAAAGGATATGTGCGAATTAGAGGTTGAATCGTGCGAAAATGAGCATAATTCGTTCAAAACGAGCAAAATTGTTCATTGTGGTGTTGAATTGTGCTCAGTTACGATAACTTAACATGACTAGATAGTACAGAGTCGAATTACAGTGGATATGTGCGAATTAGAGGCTGAATCGTGCGAAAATGAGCATAATTCGTGCAAAACGAGCAAAATTGCTCATTGTGGTGTTGAATTGTGCTCAGATAGGATAACTTAACATAACTAGATAGTACAGAGTCGAATTACAGCGGATATGTGCGAATTAGAGGCTGAATCGTGCGAAAATGAGCATAATTCGTTCAAAACGAGCAAAATTGTTCATTGTGGTGTTGAATTGTTCTCAGTTACGATAACTTAACATGACTAGGTAGTACAGAGTCGAATTACAGCGGATATGTGAGAATTAGAGGCTGAATCGTGCGAAAATGAGCATAATTCGTTCAAAACAAGCAAAATTGTTGATTGTGGTGTTGAATTGTGCTCAGTTACCATAACTTAACATAACTAGATAGTACAGAGTCGAATTACAGCGGATATGTGGGAATTAGAGGCTGAATCGTGCGAAAATGAGCATAATTCGTGCAAAACGAGCAAAATTGTTCATTGTGGTGTTGAATTGTGCTCAGAGAGGATAACTTAACATAACTAGATAGTACAGAGTCGAATTACAGCGGATATGTGCGAATTAGAGGCTGAATCGTGCGAAAATGAGCATAATTCGTTCAAAACGAGCAAAATTGTTCATTGTGGTGTCGAATTGTGCTCAGTTACGATAACTTAACATAACTAGATGGGACAGAGTCGAATCACAGCGGATATGTGCGAATTAGAGGCTGAATCGTGCGAAAATGAGCATAATTCGTGCAAAACGAGCAAAATTGTTCATTGTGGTGTTGAATTGTGCTCAGATAGGATAACTTAACATAACTAGATAGTGCAGAGTCGAATTACAGAAGATATGTGCGAATTAGAGGCTGATTCGTGCGAAAATGAGCATAATTCGTTCATTACGAGCAAAATTGTTCATTGTGGTGTCGAATTGTGCTCAGTTACGATAACTTAACATAACTAGATGGGACAGAGTCGAATCACAACGGATATGTGCGAATTAGAGGCGGAATCGTGCGAAAATGAGTAAAATACGTTCATTACGAGCAAAATTGTTCATTGTGGTGTCGAATTGTGCTCAGTTACGATAACTTAACATAACTAGATGGGACAGAGTCGAATCACAGCGGATATGTGCGAATTAGAGGCTGAATCGTGCGAAAATGAGCATAATTCATGCAAAACGAGCAAAATTGTTCATTGTGGTGTTGAATTGTGCTCAGATATGATAACTTAACATAACTAGATAGTACAGAGTCGAATTACAGAAGATATGTGCGAATTAGAGGCTGATTCGTGCGAAAATGAGCATAATTCGTTCATTACGAGCAAAATTGTTCATTGTGGTGTCGAATTGTGCTCAGTTACCATAACTTAACATAACTAGATGGGACAGAGTCGAATCACAACGGATATGTGCGAATTAGAGGCGGAATCGTGCGAAAATGAGCATAATTCGTTCAAAACGAGCAAAATTGTTCATTGTGGTGTTGAATTGTGCTCAGATAGGATAACCTAACATAAGTAGATAGTACAGAGTCGAATTACAGCGGATATGTGCGAATTAGAGGCTGAATCGTGCGAAAATGAGCATAATTCGTTCAAAACGAGCAAAATTGTTCATTGTGGTGTTGAATTGTGCTCAGTTACGATAAGTTAACATGACTAGATAGTACAGAGTCGAATTACAGAAGATATGTGCGAATTAGAGGCTGAATCGTGCGAAAATGAGCATAATTCGTGCAAAACGAGCAAAATTGTTCATTGTAGTGTTGAATTGTGCTCAGATAGGATAACTTAACATAACTAGATAGTACAGAGTCGAATTACAGCGGATATGTGCGAATTAGAGGCTGAATCGTGCGAAAATGAGCATAATTCGTTCAAAACAAGCAAAATTGTTCATTGTGGTGTTGAATTGTGCTCAGTTACGACAACTTAACATGACTAGATAGTACAGAGTCGAATTACAGCGGATATGTGCGAATTAGAGGCTGAATCGTGCGAAAATGAGCATAATTCGTTCAAAACGAGCAAAATTGTTCATTGTGGTGTTGAATTGTGCTCAGTTACCATAACTTAACATAACTAGATAGTACAGAGTCGAATTACAGCGGATATGTGCGAATTAGAGGCTGAATCGTGCGAAAATTGGCATTATTCGTTCATTACGAGCAAAATTGTTCATCGTGGTGTCGAATTGTGCTCAGTTACGATAACTTAACATAACTACATGGGACAGAGTCGAATCACAGCGGATATGTGCGAATTAGAGGCTGAATCGTGCGAAAATGAGCATAATTCGTGCAAAACGAGCAAAATTGTTCATTGTGGTGTTGAATTGTGCTCAGATAGGATAACTTAACATAACTAGATAGTACAGAGTCGAATTACAGCGGATATGTGCGAATTAGAGGCTGAATCGTTCGAAAATGAGCAAAATTCGTCCAAAACGAGCAAAATTCGTGCAAATCGAGCAAAATTGTTCATTGTGGTGTTGAATTGTGCTCACATAGGATAACTTAACATAACTAGATAGTACAGAGTCGAATTACAGCGGATATGTGCGAATTAGAGCCTGAATCGTGCGAAAATGAGCATAATTCGTTCAAAACGAGGAAAATTGTTCATTGTGGTGTTGAATTGTTCTCAGTTACGATAACTTAACATGACTAGGTAGTACAGAGTCGAATTACAGCGGATATGTGCGAATTAGAGGCTGAATCGTGCGAAAATGAGCATAATTCGTTCAAAACAAGCAAAATTGTTCATTGTGGTGTTGAATTGTGCTCAGTTACGACAACTTAACATGACTAGATAGTACAGAGTCGAATTACAGCGGATATGTGCGAATTAGAGGCTGAATCGTGCGAAAATGAGCATAATTCGTTCAAAACGAGCAAAATTGTTCATTGTGGTGTTGAATTGTGCTCAGTTACCATAACTTAACATAACTAGATAGTACAGAGTCGAATTACAGCGGATATGTGCGAATTAGAGGCTGAATCGTGCGAAAATTGGCATTATTCGTTCATTACGAGCAAAATTGTTCATCGTGGTGTCGAATTGTGCTCAGTTACGATAACTTAACATAACTACATGGGACAGAGTCGAATCACAGCGGATATGTGCGAATTAGAGGCTGAATCGTGCGAAAATGAGCATAATTCGTGCAAAACGAGCAAAATTGTTCATTGTGGTGTTGAATTGTGCTCAGATAGGATAACTTAACATAACTAGATAGTACAGAGTCGAATTACAGCGGATATGTGCGAATTAGAGGCTGAATCGTTCGAAAATGAGCAAAATTCGTCCAAAACGAGCAAAATTCGTGCAAAACGAGCAAAATTGTTCATTGTGGTGTTGAATTGTGCTCAGATAGGATAACTTAACATAACTAGATAGTACCGAGTCGAATTACAGAAGATATGTGCGAATTAGAGGCTGATTCGTGCGAAAATGAGCATAATTCGTTCATTACGAGCAAAATTGTTCATTGTGGTGTCGAATTGTGCTCAGTTACCATAACTTAACATAACTAGATGGGACAGAGTCGAATCACAACGGATATGTGCGAATTAGAGGCGGAATCGTGCGAAAATGAGCAAAATACGTTCATTACGAGCAAAATTGTTCATTGTGGTGTCGAATTGTGCTCAGTTGTGGTAACTTAACATAACTAGATGGTACAGAGTCGAATCACAGCGGATATGTGCGAATTAGAGGCTGAATCGTTCGAAAATGAGCAAAATTCGTTCAAAACGAGCAAAATTCGTGCAAAACGAGCAAAATTGTTCATTGTGTTGTTGAATTGTGCTCAGATAGGATAACTTAACATAACTAGATAGTACAGAGTCGAATTACAGCGGATATGTGCGAATTAGAGGCTGAATCGTGCGAAAATGAGCATAATTCGTTCAAAACGAGCAAAATTGTTCATTGTGGTGTTGAATTGTTCTCAGTTACGATAACTTAACATGACTAGGTAGTAAAGAGTCGAATTACAGCGGATATGTGCGAATTAGAGGCTGAATCGTGCGAAAATGAGCATAATTCGTTCAAAACCAGCAAAATTGTTCATTGTGGTATTGAATTGTGCTCAGTTACCATAACTTAACATAACTAGATAGTACAGAGTCGAATTACAGCGGATATGTGGGAATTAGAGGCTGAATCGTGCGAAAATGAGCATAATTCGTGCAAAACGAGCAAAATTGTTCATTGTGGTGTTGAATTGTGCTCAGATAGGATAACTTAACATAACTAGATAGTACAGAGTCGAATTACAGCGGATATGTGCGAATTAGAGGCTGAATCGTGCGAAAATGAGCATAATTCGTTCAAAACAAGCAAAATTGTTGATTGTGCTGTTGAATTGTGCTCAGTTACGACAACTTAACATGACTAGATAGTACAGAGTCGAATTACAGCGGATATGTGCGAATTAGAGGCTGAATCGTGCGAAAATGAGCATAATTCGTTCAAAACGAGCAAAATTGTTCATTGTGGTGTTGAATTGTGCGCAGTTACCATAACTTAACATATCTAGATAGTACAGAGTCGAATTACAGCGGATATGTGCGAATTAGTGGCTGAATCGTGCGAAAATGAGCATAATTCGTTCAAAAACGAGCAAAATTGTTCATTGTGGTGTTGAATTGTGCTCAGTTACCATAACCTAACATAATTAGATAGTACAGAGTCGAATTACAGCGGATATGTGCGAATTAGAGGCTGATTCGTGCGAAAATGAGCATAATTCGTTCATTACGAGCAAAATTGTTCATTGTGGTGTCGAATTGTGCTCAGTTACGATAACTTAACATAACTAGATGGGACAGAGTCGAATCACAAAGGATATGTGCGAATTAGAGGTTGAATCGTGCGAAAATGAGCATAATTCGTTCAAAACGAGCAAAATTGTTCATTGTGGTGTTGAATTGTGCTCAGTTACGATAACTTAACATGACTAGATAGTACAGAGTCGAATTACAGTGGATATGTGCGAATTAGAGGCTGAATCGTGCGAAAATGAGCATAATTCGTGCAAAACGAGCAAAATTGTTCATTGTGGTGTTGAATTGTGCTCAGATAGGATAACTTAACATAACTAGATAGTACAGAGTCGAATTACAGCGGATATGTGCGAATTAGAGGCTGAATCGTTCGAAAATGAGCAAAATTCGTTCAAAACGAGCAAAATTCGTGCAAAACGAGCAAAATTGTTCATTGTGGTGTTGAATTGTGCTCACATAGGGTAACTTAACATAACTAGATAGTACAGACTCGAATTACAGCGGATATGTGCGAATTAGAGGCTGAATCGTGCGAAAATGAGCATAATTCGTTCAAAACGAGGAAAATTGTTCATTGTGGTGTTGAATTGTTCTCAGTTACGAGAACTTAACATGACTAGGTAGTACAGAGTCGAATTACAGCGGATATGTGCGAATTAGAGGCTGAATCGTGCGAAAATGAGCATAATTCGTTCAAAACGAGCAAAATTGTTCATTGTGGTGTTGAATTGTGCTCAGTTACGACAACTTAACATGACTAGATAGTACAGAGTCGAATTACAGCGGATATGTGCGAATTAGAGGCTGAATCGTGCGAAAATGAGCATAATTCGTTCAAAACGAGCAAAATTGTTCATTGTGGTGTTGAATTGTGCTCAGTTACGACAACTTAACATAACTAGATAGTACAGAGTCGAATTACAGAAGATATGTGCGAATTAGAGGCTGATTCGTGCGAAAATGAGCATAATTCGTTCAAAACGAGCAAAATTGTTCATTGTGGTGTTGAATTGTGCTCAGTTACCATAACTTAACATAACTAGATAGTACAGAGTTGAATTACAGCGGATATGTGCGAATTAGAGGCTGAATCGTGCGAAAATGGGCATTATTCGTTCATTACGAGCAAAATTGTTCATCGTGGTGTCGAATTGTGCTCAGTTACGATAACTTAACATAACTACATGGGACAGAGTCGAATCACGGCGGATATGTGCGAATTAGAGGCTGAATCGTGCGAAAATGAGCATAATTCGTGCAAAACGAGCAAAATTGTTCATTGTGGTGTTGAATTGTGCTCAGATAGGATAACTTAACATAACTAGATAGTACAGAGTCGAATTACAGCGGATATGTGCGAATTAGAGGCTGAATCGTTCGAAAATGAGCAAAATTCGTCCAAAACGAGCACAATTCGTGCAAAACGAGCAAAATTGTTCATTGTGGTGTTGAATTGTGCTCAGATAGGATAACTTAACATAACTAGATAGTACAGAGTCGAATTACAGAAGATATGTGCGAATTAGAGGCTGATTCGTGCGAAAATGAGCATAATTCGTTCATTACGAGCAAAATTGTTCATTGTGGTGTCGAATTGTGCTCAGTTACCATAACTTAACATAACTAGATGGGACAGAGTCGAATCACAACGGATATGTGCGAATTAGAGGCGGAATCGTGCGAAAATGAGCAAAATACGTTCATTACGAGCAAAATTGTTCATTGTGGTGTCGAATTGTGCTCAGTTGTGGTAACTTAACATAACTAGATGGTACAGAGTCGAATCACAGCGGATATGTGCGAATTAGAGGCTGAATCGTTCGAAAATGAGCAAAATTCGTTCAAAACGAGCAAAATTCGTGCAAAACGAGCAAAATTGTTCATTGTGTTGTTGAATTGTGCTCAGATAGGATAACTTAACATAACTAGATAGTACAGAGTCGAATTACAGCGGATATGTGCGAATTAGAGGCTGAATCGTGCGAAAATGAGCATAATTCGTTCAAAACGAGCAAAATTGTTCATTGTGGTGTTGAATTGTTCTCAGTTACGATAACTTAACATGACTAGGTAGTAAAGAGACGAATTACAGCGGATATGTGCGAATTAGAGGCTGAATCGTGCGAAAATGAGCATAATTCGTTCAAAACCAGCAAAATTGTTCATTGTGGTATTGAATTGTGCTCAGTTACCATAACTTAACATAACTAGATAGTACAGAGTCGAATTACAGCGGATATGTGGGAATTAGAGGCTGAATCGTGCGAAAATGAGCATAATTCGTGCAAAACGAGCAAAATTGTTCATTGTGGTGTTGAATTGTGCTCAGATAGGATAACTTAACATAACTAGATAGTACAGAGTCGAATTACAGCGGATATGTGCGAATTAGAGGCTGAATCGTGCGAAAATGAGCATAATTCGTTCAAAACAAGCAAAATTGTTCATTGTGCTGTTGAATTGTGCTCAGTTACGACAACTTAACATGACTAGATAGTACAGAGTCGAATTACAGCGGATATGTGCGAATTAGAGGCTGAATCGTGCGAAAATGAGCATAATTCGTTCAAAACGAGCAAAATTGTTCATTGTGGTGTTGAATTGTGCTCAGTTACCATAACTTAACATATCTAGATAGTACAGAGTCGAATTACAGCGGATATGTGCGAATTAGTGGCTGAATCGTGCGAAAATGAGCATAATTCGTTCAAAAACGAGCAAAATTGTTCATTGTGGTGTTGAATTGTGCTCAGTTACCATAACCTAACATAACTAGATAGTACAGAGTCGAATTACAGAAGATATGTGCGAATTAGAGGCTGAATCGTGCGAAAATGAGCATTATTCGTTCATTACGAGCAAAATTGTTCATTGTGGTGTCGAATTGTGCTCAGATAGGATAACTTAACATAACTAGATAGTACAGAGTCGAATTACAGCGGATATGTGCGAATTAGAGGCTGAATCGTTCGAAAATGAGCAAAATTCGTTCAAAACGAGCAAAATTCGTGCAAAACGAGCAAAATTGTTCATTGTGGTGTTGAATTGTGCTCAGTTACGACAACTTAACATGACTAGATAGTACAGAGTCGAATTACAGCGGATATGTGCGAATTAGAGGCTGAATCGTGCGAAAATGAGCATAATTCGTTCAAAACGAGCAAAATTGTTCATTGTGGTGTTGAATTGTGCTCAGTTACCATAACTTAACATAACTAGATAGTACAGAGTCGAATTACAGCGGATATGTGCGAATTAGAGGCTGATTCGTGCGAAAATGGGCATAATTCGTGCAAAACGAGCAAAATTGTTCATTGTGGTGTTGAATTGTGCTCAGATAGGATAACTTAACATAACTAGATAGTACAGAGTCGAATTACAGAAGATATGTGCGAATTAGAGGCTGATTCGTGCGAAAATGAGCATAATTCGTTCATTACGAGCAAAATTGTTCATTGTGGTGTCGAATTGTGCTCAGTTACGATAACTTAACATAACTAGATGGGACAGAGTCGAATCACAGCGGCTATGTGCGAATTAGAGGCTGAATCGTGCGAGAATGAGCATAATTCGTGCCAAACGAGCAAAATTGTTCATTGTGGTGTTGAATTGTGCTCAGATAGGATAACTTAACATAACTAGATAGTACAGAGTCGAATTACAGCGGATATGTGCGAATTAGAGGCTGAATCGTGCGAAAATGAGCATTATTCGTTCATTACGAGCAAAATTGTTCATTGTGGTGTCGAATTGTGCTCAGATAGGATAACTTAACATAACTAGATAGTACAGAGTCGAATCACAGCGGAAATGTGCGAATTAGAGGCTGAATCGTGCGAAAATGAGCATAATTCGTTCAAAACGAGCAAAATTGTTCATTGTGGTGTTGAATTGTGCTCAGTTACGATAACTTAACATAACTAGATGGGACAGAGTCGAATCACAACGGATATGTGGGAATTAGAGGCTGAATCGTGCGAAAATGGGCAAAATACGTTCATTAGCAGCAAAATTGTTCATTGTGGTGTCGAATTGTGCTCAGTTGTGGTAACTTAACATAACTAGATGGTACAGAGTCGAATCACAGCGGATATGTGCGAATTAGAGGCTGAATCGTGCGAAAATGAGCATAATTCGTGCAAAACGAGCAAAATTGTTCGTTGTGGTGTTGAATTGTGCTCAGATAGGATAACTTAACATAACTAGATAGTACAGAGTCGAATTACAGCGGATATGTGCGAATTAGAGGCTGACTCGTTCGAAAATGACCAAAATTCGTTCAAAACGAGCAAAATTCGTGCAAAACGAGCAAAATTGTTCATTGTGGTGTTGAATTGTGCTCAGATAGGATAACTTAACATAACTAGATAGTACAGAGTCGAATTACAGCGGATATGTGCGAATTAGAGGCTGAATCGTTCGAAAATGAGCCAAATTCGTTCAAAACGAGCAAAATTCGTGCAAAACGAGCAAAATTGTTCATTGTGGTGTTGAATTGTGCTCAGACAGGATAACTTAACATAACTAGATAGTACAGAGTCGAATTACAGAAGATATGTGCGAATTAGAGGCTGATTCGTGCGAAAATGAGCATAATTCGTTCATTACGAGCAAAATTGTTCATTGTGGTGTCGAATTGTGCTCAGTTACGATAACTTAACATAACTAGATGGGACAGAGTCGAATCACAACGGATATGTGCGAATTAGAGGCGGAATCGTGCGAAAATGAGCTAAATACGTTCATTACGAGCAAAATTGTTCATTGTGGTGTCGAATTGTGCTCAGTTGTGGTAACTTAACATAACTAGATGGTACAGAGTCGAATCACAGCGGATATGTGCGAATTAGAGGCTGAATCGTGCGAGAATGAGCATAATTCGTTCAAAACGAGCAAAATTGTTCATTGTGGTGTTCAATTGTGCTCAGTTACCATAACTTAACATAACTAGATAGTACAGAGTCGAATTACAGCGGATATGTGCGAATTAGAGGCTGAATCGTGCGAAAATGTGCATAATTCGTGCAAAACGAGCAAAATTGTTCATTGTGGTGTTGAATTGTGCTCAGATAGGATAACTTAACATAACTAGATAGTACAGAGTCGAATTACAGAAGATATGTGCGAATTAGCGGCTGATTCGTGCGAAAATGAGCATAATTCGTTCATTACGAGCAAAATTGTTCATTGTGGTGTCGAATTGTGCTCAGTTACGATAACTTAACATAACTAGATAGTACACAGTCGAATCACAGCGGAAATGTGCGAATTAGAGGCTGAGTCGTGCGAGAATGAGCATAATTCGTTCAAAACGAGCAAAATTGTTCATTGTGGTGTTGAATTGTGCTCAGTTACCATAACTTAACATGACTAGATAGTACAGAGTCGAATTACAGCGGATATGTGCGAATTAGAGGCTGAATCGTGCGAAAATGAGCATAATTCGTTCAAAACGAGCAAAATTGTTCATTGTGGTGTTGAATTGTGCTCAGTTACCATAACTTAACATAACTAGATAGTACAGAGTCGAATTACAGCGGATATGTGCGAATTAGAGGCTGAATCGTGCGAAAATGGGCATAATTCGTGCAAAACGAGCAAAATTGTTCGTTCTGGTGTTGAATTGTGCTCAGATAGGATAACTTAACATAACTAGATAGTACAGAGTCGAATTACAGCGGATATGTGCGAATTAGAGGCTGAATCGTTCGAAAATGACCAAAATTCGTTCAAAACGAGCAAAATTCGTGCAAAACGAGCAAAATTGTTCATTGTGGTGCTGAATTGTGCTCAGATAGGATAACTTAACATAACTAGATAGTACAGAGTCGAATTACAGCGGATATGTGCGAATTAGAGGCTGAATCGTGCGAAAATGAGCATTATTCGTTCATTACGAGCAAAATTGTTCATTGTGGTGTCGAATTGTGCTCAGTTACGATAACTTGACATAACTAGATGGGACAGAGTCGAATCACAGCGGATATGTGCGAATTAGAGGCTGAATCGTGCGAAAATGAGCATAATTCGTGCAAAACGAGCAAAATTGTTCATTGTGGTGTTGAATTGTGCTCAGATAGGATAACTTAACATAACTGGATAGTACAGAGTCGATTTACAGCGGATATGTGCGAATTAGAGGCTGAATCGTGCGAAAATGAGCATTATTCGTTCATTACGAGCAAAATTGTTCATTGTGGTGTCGAATTGTGCTCAGTTACGATAACTTAACATAACTAGATGGGACAGAGTCGAATCACTGCGGATATGTGCGAATTAGAGGCTGAATCGTGCGAAAGTGCGCATAATTCGTGCAAAACGAGCAAAATTGTTCATTGTGGTGTTGAATTGTGCTCAGATAGGGTAACTTAACATAACTAGATAGTACAGAGTCGAATTACAGAAGATATGTGCGAATTAGAGGCTGATTCGTGCGAAAATGAGCATAATTCGTTCATTACGAGCAAAATTGTTCATTGTGGTGTCGAATTGTGCTCAGTTGTGGTAACTTAACATAACTAGATGGTACAGAGTCGAATCACAGCGGATATGTGCGAATTAGAGGCTGAATCGTGCGAGAATGAGCATAATTCGTTCAAAACGAGCAAAATTGTTCATTGTGGTGTTGAATTGTGCTCAGTTACCATAACTTAACATGACTAGATAGTACAGAGTCGAATTACAGCGGATATGTGCGAATTAGAGGCTGAATCGTTCGAAAATGACCAAAATTCGTTCAAAACGAGCAAAATTCGTGCAAAACGAGCAAAATTGTTCATTGTGGTGCTGAATTGTGCTCAGATAGGATAACTTAACATAACTAGATAGTACAGAGTCGAATTACAGCGGATATGTGCGAATTAGAGGCTGAATCGTGCGAAAATGAGCATTATTCGTTCATTACGAGCAAAATTGTTCATTGTGGTGTCGAATTGTGCTCAGTTACGATAACTTGACATAACTAGATGGGACAGAGTCGAATCACAGCGGATATGTGCGAATTAGAGGCTGAATCGTGCGAAAATGAGCATAATTCGTGCAAAACGAGCAAAATTGTTCATTGTGGTGTTGAATTGTGCTCAGATAGGATAACTTAACATAACTAGATAGTACAGAGTCGATTTACAGCGGATATGTGCGAATTAGAGGCTGAATCGTGCGAAAATGAGCATTATTCGTTCATTACGAGCAAAATTGTTCATTGTGGTGTCGAATTGTGCTCAGTTACGATAACTTAACATAACTAGATGGGACAGAGTCGAATCACAGCGGATATGTGCGAATTAGAGGCTGAATCGTGCGAAAGTGCGCATAATTCGTGCAAAACGAGCAAAATTGTTCATTGTGGTGTTGAATTGTGCTCAGATAGGGTAACTTAACATAACTAGATAGTACAGAGTCGAATTACAGAAGATATGTGCGAATTAGAGGCTGATTCGTGCGAAAATGAGCATAATTCGTTCATTACGAGCAAAATTGTTCATTGTGGTGTTGAATTGTGCTCAGATAGGATAACTTAACATAACTAGATAGTACAGAGTCGAATTACAGAAGATATGTGCGAATTAGCGGCTGATTCGTGCGAAAATGAGCATAATTCGTTCATTACGAGCAAAATTGTTCATTGTGGTGTCGAATTGTGCTCAGTTACGATAACTTAACATAACTAGATAGTACAGAGTCGAATCACAGCGGAAATGTGCGAATTAGAGGCTGAATCGTACGAAAATGAGCATAATTCGTTCAAAACGAGCAAAATTGTTCATTGTGGTGTCGAATTGTGCTCAGTTACGATAACTTAACATAACTAGATGGGACAGAGTCGAATCACAACGGATATGTGGGAATTAGAGGCTGAATCGTGCGAAAATGAGCATAATTCGTTCAAAACGAGCAAAATTCGTGCAAAACGAGCAAAATTGTTCATTGTGGTGCTGAATTGTGCTCAGATAGGATAACTTAACATAACTAGATAGTACAGAGTCGAATTACAGCGGATATGTGCGAATTAGAGGCTGAATCGTGCGAAAATGAGCATTATTCGTTCATTACGAGCAAAATTGTTCATTGTGGTGTCGAATTGTGCTCAGTTACGATAACTTGACATAACTAGATGGGACAGAGTCGAATCACAGCGGATATGTGCGAATTAGAGGCTGAATCGTGCGAAAATGAGCATAATTCGTGCAAAACGAGCAAAATTGTTCATTGTGGTGTTGAATTGTGCTCAGATAGGATAACTTAACATAACTAGATAGTACAGAGTCGATTTACAGCGGATATGTGCGAATTAGAGGCTGAATCGTGCGAAAATGAGCATTATTCGTTCATTACGAGCAAAATTGTTCATTGTGGTGTCGAATTGTGCTCAGTTACGATAACTTAACATATCTAGATGGGACAGAGTCGAACCACAGCGGATATGTGCGAATTAGAGGCTGAATTGTGCGAAAATGAGCATAATTCGTGCAAAACGAGCAAAATTGTTCATTGTGGTGTCGAATTGTGCTCAGTTACGATAACTTAACATAACTAGATGGGACAGAGTCGAATCACAGCGGATATGTGCGAATTAGAGGCTGAATCGTGCGAAAGTGCGCATAATTCGTGCAAAACGAGCAAAATTGTTCATTGTGGTGTTGAATTGTGCTCAGATAGGATAACTTAACATAACTAGATAGTACAGAGTCGAATTACAGCGGATATGTGCGAATTAGAGGCTGAATCGTGCGAAAATGAGCATAATTCGTTCAAAACGAGCAAAATTGTTCATTGTGGTGTCGAATTGTGCTCAGTTACGATAACTTAACATAACTAGATGGGGCAGAGTCGAATCACAACGGATATGTGCGAATTAGAGGCGGAATCGTGCGAAAATGAGCTAAATACGTTCATTACGAGCAAAATTGTTCATTGTGGTGTCGAATTGTGCTCAGTTGTGGTAACTTAACATAACTAGATGGTACAGAGTCGAATCACAGCGGATATGTGCGAATTAGAGGCTGAAACGTGCGAGAATGAGCATAATTCGTTCAAAACGAGCAAAATTGTTCATTGTGGTGTTGAATTGTGCTCAGTTACCATAACTTAACATGACTAGATAGTACAGAGTCGAATTACAGCGGATATGTGCGAATTAGAGGCTGAATCGTGCGAAAATGAGCATAATTCGTTCAAAACGAGCAAAATTGTTCATTGTGGTGTTGAATTGTGCTCAGTTACCATAACTTAACATAACTAGATAGTACAGAGTCGAATTACAGCGGATATGTGCGAATTAGAGGCTGAATCGTGCGAAAATGAGCAAAATTCGTTCAAAACGAGCAAAATTCGTGCAAAACGAGCAAAATTGTTCATTGTGGTGTTGAATTGTGCTCAGATAGGATAACTTAACATAACTAGATAGTACAGAGTCGAATTACAGCGGATATGTGCGAATTAGAGGCTGAATCGTGCGAAAATGAGCATAATTCGTTCATTACCAGCAAAATTGTTCATTGTGGTGTCGAATTGTGCTCAGTTACGATAACTTAACATAACTAGATGGGACAGAGTCGAATCACAACGGATATGTGCGAATTAGAGGCGGAATCGTGCGAAAATGAGCATAATTCGTTCAAAACGAGCAAAATTGTTCATTGTGGTGTTGAATTGTGCTCAGATAGGATAACCTAACATAAGTAGATAGTACAGAGTCGAATTACAGCGGATATGGGCGAATTAGAGGCTGAATCGTGCGAAAATGAGCATTATTCGTTCATTACGAGCAAAATTGTTCATTGTGGTGTTGAATTGTGCTCAGTTACCATAACCTCACATAACTAGATAGTACAGAGTCGAATTACAGAAGATGTGTGCGAATTAGAGGCTGAATCGCGCGAAAATGAGTATTATTCGTTCATTACGAGCAAAATTGTTCATTGTGGTGTCGAATTGTGCTCAGTTACGATAACTTAACATAACTAGATAGCACAGAGTCGAATTACAGCGGATATGTGCGGATTAGAGGCTGAATCGTTCGAAAATGAGCAAAATTCGTTCAAAACGAGCAAAATTCGTGCAAAACGAGCAAAATTGTTCATTGTGGTGTTGAATTGTGCTCAGATAGGATAACTTAACATAACTAGATAGTACAGAGTCGAATTACAGAAGATATGTGCGAATTAGAGGCTGATTCGTGCGAAAATGAGCATAATTCGTTCATTACGAGCAAAATTGTTCATTGTGGTGTCGAATTGTGCTCAGTTACGATAACTTAATATAACTAGATGGGACAGAGTCGAATCACAACAGATATGTGCGAATTAGAGGCGGAATCGTGCGAAAATGAGCAAAATACGTTCATTACGAGCAAAATTGTTCATTGTGGTGTCGAATTGTGCTCAGTTGTGGTAACTTAACATAACTAGATGGTACAGAGTCGAATCACAGCGGATATGTGCGAATTAGAGGCTGAATCGTGCGAGAATGAGCATAATTCGTGCCAAACGAGCAAAATTGTGCATTGTGGTGTTGAATTGTGCTCAGATAGGATAACTTAACATATCTAGATAGTACAGAGTCGAATTACAGCGGATATGTGCGAATTAGAGGCTGAATCGTTCGAAAATGAGCAAAATTCGTTCAAAACGAGCAAAATTCGTGCAAGACGAGCAAAATTGTTCATTGTGGTGTTGAATTGTGCTCACATAGGATAACTTATCATAACTAGATAGTACAGAGTCGAATTACAGCGGATATGTGCGAATTAGAGGCTGAATCGTGCGAAAATGAGCATAATTCGTTCAAAACATGCAAAATTGTTCATTGTGGTGTTGAATTGTGCTCAGTTACGACAACTTAACATGACTAGATAGTACAGATTCGAATTACAGCGGATATGTGCGAATTAGAGGCTGAATCGTGCGAAAATGAGCATAATTCGTTCAAAACGAGCAAAATTGTTCATTGCGGTGTTAAATTGTGCTCAGTTGTGGTAACTTAACATAACTAGATGGTACAGAGTCGAATCACAGCGGATATGTGCGAATTAGAGGATGAATCGTGCGAAAATGAGCATAATTCGTGCAAAACGAGCAAAATTGTTCATTGTGGTGTTGAATTGTGCTCAGATAGGATAACTTAACATAACTAGATAGTACAGAGTCGAATTATACAATCACAATCATACAATCCCAATCATACAATCACAATCATACAATCACAATCATACAATCACAATCATACAATCACAATCATACAATCACAATCATACAATCACAATCATACAATCGCAGTTCAACAATCACAGTCATACGATCGCAATCATACAATCACAATCATACAATCACAATCATACAATCACAATCATACAATCACAATTATACAATCACAATCATACAATCACAATCATACAATCACAATCATACAATCACAATCATACAATCACAATCATACAATCACAATCATACAATCACAATCATACAATCACAATCATACAATCACAATCATACAATCACAATCATACAATCACAATCATACAATCACAATAACACAGTCACCAGCATACAATCACAATCATACAATCACAATCATAGAATCACAATCATAGAATCACAATCATAGAATCACAATCATACGATCACAATCATACGATCACTATTATTCGATTACAATCATACGATCACAATCATACAATCACAATCATAAAATCGCAATCATACAATTACAATCTCCCAAATACAATCATACAATCACAATCATACAATCACAATCATACAATCACAATCATACAATCACAATCATACAATCACAATCATACAATCACAATCATACAATCACAATCATACAATCACAATCATACAATCACAATCATATAATCACAATAATACAGTCACCAGCATACAATCACAATCATACAATCACAATCATAGAATCACAATCATAGAATCACAATCATACGATCACAATCATACGATCACAATTATACGATTACAATCATTCGATCACAATCATACAATCACAATCATACAATCACAATCATACAATCACAATCATACAATCACAATCATACGATGACAATCATACAATTACTACTATACAGAAACAATCATACAATCACAATCATACAATCACAATCATACATTCACAATCATACAATCACAATCATACAATCACAATCATACAATCACAATCATACAATCACAATCATACCATCACAATCATACAATCACAATCATACAATCACAATCATACAATCACAATCATACCACCACAATAATACAATCACAATCATACAATCACAATCATACAATCACAATCATACAATTACTACTATACAGAAACAATCATGCAATCACAATCATACATTCACAATCATACAATCACAATCATACAATCACAATCATACAATCACAATCATACAATCACAATCATACCATCACAATCATACAATCGCAGTTCAACAATCACAATCATACGATCGCAATCATACAATCACAATCATACAATCACAATCATACAATCACAATCATACAATCACAATCATACAATCACAATCATACAATCACAATCATACAATCACAATCATACAATCACAATCATACAATCACAATCATACAATCAAAATAATACAGTCACCAGCATACAATCACAATCATACAATCACAATCATAGAATCACAATCATAGAATCACAATCATACGATCACAATCATACGATCACAATTATACAATCACAATCATACAATCACAATCATAGAATCACAATCATAGAATCACAATCATAGAATCACAATCATACGATCACAATCATACGATCACTATTATACGATTACAATCATACGATCACAATCATACAATCACAATCATAAAATCGCAATCATACAATTACAATCTCCCAAATACAATCATACAATCACAATCATACAATCACAATCATACAATCACAATCATACAATCACAATCATACAATCACAATCATACAATCACAATCATACAATCACAATAATACAGTCACCAGCATACAATCACAATCATACAATCACAATCATAGAATCACAATCATAGAATCACAATCATACGATCACAATCATACGATCACAATTATACGATTACAATCATACGATCACAATCATACAATCACTATCATACAATCACAATCATACAATCACAATCATACAATCACAATCATACAATCACAATCATACATTCACAATCATACAATCACAATCATACAATCACAATCATACAATCGCAATCATACAATCACAAGCATACAATCACAATCATACAATCACAGTCATACAATCACAATCATACACTCACAATCATACAATCACAATAATACAGTCACCAGCATACAATCACAATCATACAATCACAATCATACAATCACAATCATACAATCACAATCACACAATCACAATCATACAATCGCAGTCAAAGATTCACAATCATACGATCGCAACCATACAATCACAATCATACACTCACAATCATACAATCACAATGATACAATCGCAATCATACAATCACAATCATACGATGACAATCATACAATTACTACTATACAGAAACAATCATACAATCACAATCATACAATCACAATCATACATTCACAATCATACAATCACAATCATACAATCACAATCATACGATGACAATCATACAATTACTACTATACAGAAACAATCATACAATCACAATCATACAATCACAATCATACATTCACAATCATACAACCACAATCATACAATCACAATCATACAATCACAGTCATACCATCACAATCATACAATCACAATCATACAATCACAATCATACAATCACAATCATACAATCACAGTCATACAATCACAATCATACAATCACAATCATACCATCACAATCACACAATCACAATCATACAATCGCAGTCAAAGAATCACAATCATACGATCGCAACCGTACAATCACAATCATACACTCACAATCATTCAATCACAATGATACAATCACAATCATACAATCACAATCATACAATCACAATCATACAATCACAATCATACAATCACAATCATACAATCGCAATCATACAATCACAATCATACAATCGCAATCATACAATCATAATCATATAATCACAATCATACAATCACAATGATGCAATCGCAATCATACAATCACAATCATACAATCACAATCATACAATCACAATCATACAATCGCAATCATACAATTAAAATCACCCAAATACAATCATACAAACACAATCATACAATCACAATCATACTATAAAAATCATACATTCAAAATCATACAATCACAATCATACAATCACAATCATACAATCACAATCATACAATCACAATCATACAATCACAATCATACAATCACAATCATACATCGCAATCAAACAAACACAATCATACCATCACAATCATACAATCACAATCATACAATCACAATCCTGCAATCACAATCATACAATCACAATAATAGAACCGTAATTATACAACCACAATCAAACGATCACAATCATACGATCACAAACATACAATCACAATCATACAATCACAATCATACAATCACAATCATACAATCACAGTCATACAATCACAATCATACAATCACAATCATACCATCACAATCACACAATCACAATCATACAATCGCAGTCAAAGAATCACAATCATACGATCGCAACCGTACAATCACAATCATACACTCACAATCATTCAATCACAATGATACAATCACAATCATACACTCACAATCATACAATCACAATAATACAGTCACCAGCATACAATCACAATCATACAATCACAATCATACAATCACAATCATACAATCACAATCATACAATCACAATCACACCATCACAATCATACAATCGCAGTCAAAGATTCACAATCATACGATCGCAACCATACAATCACAATCATACACTCACAATCATTCAACCACAATGATACAATCACAATCATACAATCACAATCATACAATCACAATCATACAATCACAATTATACAATCGCAATCATACAATCACAATCATACAATCGCAATCATACAATCACAATCATATAATCACAATCATACAATCACAATGATACAATCGCAATCATACAATCACAATCATACGATGACAATCATACAATTACTACTATACAGAAACAATCATACAATCACAATCATACAATCACAATCATACATTCACAATCATACAATCACAATCATACAATCACAATCATACGATGACAATCATACAATTACTACTATACAGAAACAATCATACAATCACAATCATACAATCACAATCATACATTCACAATCATACAACCACAATCATACAATCACAATCATACAATCACAATCATACCATCACAATCATACAATCACAATCATACAATCACAATCATACAATCACAATCATACAATCACAATCATACAATCACAATCATACGATGACAATCATACAATTACTACTATACAGAAACAATCATACAATCACAATCATACAATCACAATCATACATTCACAATCATACAATCACAATCATACAATCACAATCATACAATCACAATCATACAATCAGAGTCATACAATCACAATCATACAATCACAATAATACCATCACAATCACACAATCACAATCATACAATCGCAGTCAAAGAATCACAATCATACGATCGCAACCGTACAATCACAATCATACACTCACAATCATTCAATCACAATGATACAATCACAATCATACAATCACAATCATACAATCACAATCATACAATCACAATCATACAATCACAATCATACAATCGCAATCATACAATCACAATCATACAATCGCAATCATACAATCATAATCATATAATCACAATCATACAATCACAATGATGCAATCGCAATCATACAATTACTACTATACAGAAACAATTATACAATCACAAACATACAATCACAATCATACAATCACAATCATACATTCACAATCATACAACCACAATCATACAATCACAATCATACAATCACAATCATACCATCACAATCATACAATCACAATCATACAATCACAATCATACAATCACAATCATACAATCACAATCATACGATGACAATCATACAATTACTACTATACAGAAACAATCATACAATCACAATCATACAATCACAATCATACATTCACAATCATACAATCACAATCATACAATCACAATCATACAATCACAATCATACAATCACAATCATACAATCACAATCATACCATCACAATCACACAATCACAATCACACAATCACAATCATACAATCGCAGTCAAAGAATCACAATCATACGATCGCAACCGTACAATCACAATCATACACTCACAATCATTCAATCACAATGATACAATCACAATCATACAATCACAATCATACAATCACAATCATACAATCACAATCATACAATCACAATCATACAATCACAATCATACAATCACAATCATACAATCACAATCATACAATCACAATCATACAATCACAATCATACAATCACAATCATACAATCACAATCATACAATCACAATCATACAATTACAATCATACAATCACAATCATACAATCACAATCATACAATCACAATCATACAATCACAATCATACAATCACAATCATACAATCACAATCATACAATCACAATCATACAATCACAATCATACAATCACAATCATACAATCACAATCATACAATCACAATAATACAGTCACCAGCATACAATCACAATCATACAATCACAATCATAGAATCACAATCATAGAATCACAATCATACATTCACAATCATACTATCACAATCATACAATCACAATCATACAATCACAATCTTACAATCACAATCATACAATCACAATCATACCATCACAATCATACAATCACAATCATACAATCACAATCATACAATCACAATCATACGATGACAATCATACAATTACTACTATACAGAAACAATCATACAATCACAATCATACAATCACAATCATACAATCACAATCATACAATCACAATCATACAATCACAATCATACAATCACAATCATACAATCACAATCATACAATGACAATCATACAATCACAATCATACAATCACAATCATACAATCACAATCATACAATCACAATCATACAATCACAATCATACATCGCAATCAAACAAACACAATCATACCATCACAATCATACAATCACAATCATACAATCACAATCATGCAATCACAATCATACAATCACAATAATAGAATCGTAATTATACAACCACAATCAAACGATCACAATCATACGATCACAAACATACAATCACAATCATACAATCACAATCATACAATCACTATCATACAATCACAATCATACAATCACAATCATACAATCACAATCATACAATCACAATCATACAATCACAATCATACAATCACAATCATACAATCACAATCAAACAATCACAATCATACAATCACAATCATACAATCACAATCATACAATCACAATCATACAATCGCAGTTCAACAATCACAATCATACAATCACAATCATACAATCACAATCATACAATCACAATCATACAATCACAATCATACAATCACAATCATACAATCACAATCATACAATCACAATCATACAATCACAATCATACAATCACAATAATACAGTCACCAGCATACAATCACAATCATCCAATCACAATCATAGAATCACAATCATAGAATCACAATCATAGAATCACAATCATACGATCACAATCATACGATCACAATTATACGATTACAATCATACGATCGCAATCATACAATCACAATCATACAATCCCAATCATACAATCGCAATCATACAATCCCAATCATACAATCGCAATCATACAATCACAATCATACAATCACAATCATACAATCACAATCATACAATCACAATCATACAATCACAATCATACAATCACAATCATACAATCACAATCATACGATGACAATCATACAATTACTACTATACAGAAACAATCATACAATCACAATCATACAATCACAATCATACATTCACAATCATACTATCACAATCATACAATCACAATCATACAATCACAATCATACAATCACAATCATACCATCACAATCATACAATCACAATCATACAATCACAATCATACAATCACAATCATACGATGACAATCATACAATTACTACTATACAGAAACAATCATACAATCACAATCATACAATCACAATCATACAATCACAATCATACAATCACAATCATACAATCACAATCATACAATCACAATTATACAATCAAAATCATACAATCACAATCATACAATCACAATAATACAGTCACCAGCATACAATCACAATCATACAATCACAATCATAGAATCACAATCATAGAATCACAATCATACGATCACAATCATACAATCACAATCATACAATCACAATCATACAGTCACAATAATACAGTCACCAGCATACAATCACAATCATACAATCACAATCATAGAATCACAATCATAGAATCACAATCATACGATCACAATCATACGATCACAATTATACGATTACAATCATACGATCACAATCATACAATCACAATCATACAATCACAATCATACAATCACAATCATACAATCACAATCATACAATCACAATCATACAATCACAATCATACAATCACAATCATACAATCACAATCATACAATCACAATCATACAATCACAATCATACGATGACAATCATACAATTACTACTATACAGAAACAATCATACAATCACAATCATACAATCACAATCATACATTCACAATCATACAACCACAATCATACAATTACAATCATACAATCACAATCATACAATCACAATCGTATAATCACAATCATACGATGACAATCATACAATTACTGCTATACAGAAACAATCATACATTCACAATCATACATTCACAATCATACAATCACAATCATACAATCACAATCATACAATCACAATCATACAATCACAATCATACAATCACAATCATACAATCACAATCATACAATCACAATCATACAATCACAATCATACAATCACAATCATACAATCACAATCATACAATCCAATCATACAATCACAACCATGTAATCACAATCATACAATCACAATCATACAATCACAATCATACAATCACAATCATATAATCACAATAATACAGTCACCAGCATACAATCACAATCATACAATCACAATCATAGAATCACAATCATAGAATCACAATCATACGATCACAATCATACGATCACAATTATACGATTACAATCATACGATCACAATCATACAATCACAATCATACAATCACAATCATACAATCACAATCATACAATCACAATCATACGATGACAATCATACAATTACTACTATACAGAAACAATCATACAATCACAATCATACAATCACAATCATACATTCACAATCATACAATCACAATCATACAATCACAATCATACAATCACAATCATACAATCACAATCATACCATCACAATCATACAATCACAATCATACAATCACAATCATACAATCACAATCATACCACCACAATAATACAATCACAATCATACAATCACAATCATACAATCACAATCATACAATGACAATCATACAATTACTACTATACAGAAACAATCATGCAATCACAATCATACATTCACAATCATACAATCACAATCATACAATCACAATCATACAATCACAATCATACAATCACAATCATACCATCACAATCATACAATCGCAGTTCAACAATCACAATCATACGATCGCAATCATACAATCACAATCATACAATCACAATCATACAATCACAATCATACAATCACAATCATACAATCACAATCATACAATCACAATCATACAATCACAATCATACAATCACAATCATACAATCACAATCATACAATCAAAATAATACAGTCACCAGCATACAATCACAATCATACAATCACAATCATAGAATCACAATCATAGAATCACAATCATACGATCACAATCATACGATCACAATTATACAATCACAATCATACAATCACAATCATAGAATCACAATCATAGAATCACAATCATAGAATCACAATCATACGATCACAATCATACGATCACTATTATACGATTACAATCATACGATCACAATCATACAATCACAATCATAAAATCGCAATCATACAATTACAATCTCCCAAATACAATCATACAATCACAATCATACAATCACAATCATACAATCACAATCATACAATCACAATCATACAATCACAATCATACAATCACAATAATACAGTCACCAGCATACAATCACAATCATACAATCACAATCATAGAATCACAATCATAGAATCACAATCATACGATCACAATCATACGATCACAATTATACGATTACAATCATACGATCACAATCATACAATCACTATCATACAATCACAATCATACAATCACAATCATACAATCACAATCATACAATCACAATCATACATTCACAATCATACAATCACAATCATACAATCACAATCATACAATCGCAATCATACAATCACAAGCATACAATCACAATCATACAATCACAATCATACAATCACAATCATACACTCACAATCATACAATCACAATAATACAGTCACCAGCATACAATCACAATCATACAATCACAATCATACAATCACAATCATACAATCACAATCACACAATCACAATCATACAATCGCAGTCAAAGATTCACAATCATACGATCGCAACCATACAATCACAATCATACACTCACAATCATACAATCACAATGATACAATCGCAATCATACAATCACAATCATACGATGACAATCATACAATTACTACTATACAGAAACAATCATACAATCACAATCATACAATCACAATCATACATTCACAATCATACAATCACAATCATACAATCACAATCATACGATGACAATCATACAATTACTACTATACAGAAACAATCATACAATCACAATCATACAATCACAATCATACATTCACAATCATACAACCACAATCATACAATCACAATCATACAATCACAGTCATACCATCACAATCATACAATCACAATCATACAATCACAATCATACAATCACAATCATACAATCACAATCATACAATCACAGTCATACAATCACAATCATACAATCACAATCATACCATCACAATCACACAATCACAATCATACAATCGCAGTCAAAGAATCACAATCATACGATCGCAACCGTACAATCACAATCATACACTCACAATCATTCAATCACAATGATACAATCACAATCATACAATCACAATCATACAATCACAATCATACAATCACAATCATACAATCGCAATCATACAATCACAATCATACAATCGCAATCATACAATCATAATCATATAATCACAATCATACAATCACAATGATGCAATCGCAATCATACAATCACAATCATACAATCACAATCATACAATCACAATCATACAATCGCAATCATACAATTAAAATCACCCAAATACAATCATACAAACACAATCATACAATCACAATCATACTATAAAAATCATACATTCAAAATCATACAATCACAATCATACAATCACAATCATACAATCACAATCATACAATCACAATCATACAATCACAATCATACAATGACAATCATACAATCACAATCATACAATCACAATCATACATCGCAATCAAACAAACACAATCATACCATCACAATCATACAATCACAATCATACAATCACAATCATGCAATCACAATCATACAATCACAATAATAGAACCGTAATTATACAACCACAATCAAACGATCACAATCATACGATCACAAACATACAATCACAATCATACAATCACATTCATACAATCACAATCATACAATCACAATCATACAATCACAATCATACAATCACAATCATACAATGACAATCATACAATCACAATCATACAATCACAATCATACAATCACAATCATACAATCACAATCATACATCGCAATCAAACAAACACAATCATACCATCACAATCATACAATCACAATCATACAATCACAATCATACAATCGCAATCATACAATTAAAATCACCCAAATACAATCATACAAACACAATCATACAATCACAATCATACTATAAAAATCATACATTCAAAATCATACAATCACAATCATACAATCACAATCATACAATCACAATCATACAATCACAATCATACAATCACAATCATACAATCACAATCATACAATGACAATCATACAATCACAATCATACAATCACAATCATACAATCACAATCATACAATCACAATCATACATCGCAATCAAACAAACACAATCATACCATCACAATCATACAATCACAATCATACAATCACAATCATGCAATCACAATCATACAATCACAATAATAGAACCGTAATTATACAACCACAATCAAACGATCACAATCATACGATCACAAACATACAATCACAATCATACAATCACATTCATACAATCACAATCATACAATCACAGTCATACAATCACAATCATACAATCACAATCATACCATCACAATCACACAATCACAATCATACAATCGCAGTCAAAGAATCACAATCATACGATCGCAACCGTACAATCACAATCATACACTCACAATCATTCAATCACAATGATACAATCACAATCATACAATCACAATCATACAATCACAATCATACAATCACAATCATGCAATCGCAATCATACAATCACAATCATACAATCACAATCATACAATCACAATCATACAATCACAATCGTACAATTACAATCATACATTCACAATCATACAATCACAATCATACAATCACAATCATACAATCACAATCATACAATCACAAGCATACAATCACAATCATACAATCACAATCATACAATCACAATCATACAATCACAATCATACACTCACAATCATACAATCACAATAATACAGTCACCAGCATACAATCACAATCATACAATCACAATCATACAATCACAATCATACAATCACAATCATACAATCACAATCACACCATCACAATCATACAATCGCAGTCAAAGATTCACAATCATACGATCGCAACCATACAATCACAATCATACACTCACAATCATTCAACCACAATGATACAATCACAATCATACAATCACAATCATACAATCACAATCATACAATCACAATTATACAATCGCAATCATACAATCACAATCATACAATCGCAATCATACAATCACAATCATATAATCACAATCATACAATCACAATGATACAATCGCAATCATACAATCACAATCATACGATGACAATCATACAATTACTACTATACAGAAACAATCATACAATCACAATCATACAATCACAATCATACATTCACAATCATACAATCACAATCATACAATCACAATCATACGATGACAATCATACAATTACTACTATACAGAAACAATCATACAATCACAATCATACAATCACAATCATACATTCACAATCATACAACCACAATCATACAATCACAATCATACAATCACAATCATACCATCACAATCATACAATCACAATCATACAATCACAATCATACAATCACAATCATACAATCGCAATCATACAATCACAATCATACGATGACAATCATACAATTACTACTATACAGAAACAATCATACAATCACAATCATACAATCACAATCATACATTCACAATCATACAATCACAATCATACAATCACAATCATACAATCACAATCATACAATCAGAGTCATACAATCACAATCATACAATCACAATCATACCATCACAATCACACAATCACAATCATACAATCGCAGTCAAAGAATCACAATCATACGATCGCAACCGTACAATCACAATCATACACTCACAATCATTCAATCACAATGATACAATCACAATCATACAATCACAATCATACAATCACAATCATACAATCACAATCATACAATCACAATCATACAATCGCAATCATACAATCACAATCATACAATCGCAATCATACAATCATAATCATATAATCACAATCATACAATCACAATGATGCAATCGCAATCATACAATTACTACTATACAGAAACAATTATACAATCACAAACATACAATCACAATCATACAATCACAATCATACAATCACTATCATACAATCACAATCATACAATCACAATCATACAATCACAATCATACAATCACAATCATACAATCACAATCATACAATCACAATCATACAATCACAATCAAACAATCACAATCATACAATCACAATCATACAATCACAATCATACAATCGCAGTTCAACAATCACAATCATACAATCACAATCATACAATCACAATCATACAATCACAATCATACGATGACAATCATACAATTACTACTATACAGAAACAATCATACAATCACAATCATACATTCACAATCATACAACCACAATCATACAATCACAATCATACAATCACAATCATACAATCACAATCATACAATCACAATCATACAATCACAATCATACAATCACAATAATACAGTCACCAGCATACAATCACAATCATACAATCACAATCATAGAATCACAATCATACAATCACAATCATACAATCACAATAATACAGTCACCAGCATACAATCACAATCATACAATCACAATCATAGAATCACAATCATTGAATCACAATCATACGATCACAATCATACGATCACAATTATACGATTACAATCGTACGATCACAATCATACAATCGCAATAATACAGTCACCAGCATACAATCACAATCATACAATCACAATCATGCAATCACAATCATACAATCACAATCACACAATCACAATCATACAATCGCAGTCAAAGAATCACAATCATACGTTCGCAACCGTACAATCACAATCATACACTCACAATCATTCAATCACAATGATACAATCACAATCATACAATCACAATCATACAATCACAATCATACAATCACAATCATACAATCGCAATCATACAATCACAATCATACAATCGCAATCATACAATCACAATCATACAATCACAATCATACAATCACAATCATACAATCACAATCATACAATCACAATCATACAATCACAATCATACAATCACAATAACACAGTCACCAGCATACAATCACAATCATACAATCACAATCATAGAATCACAATCATAGAATCACAATCATACGATCACAATCATACGATCACAATTATACGATTACAATCATACGATCACAATCATACAATCACAATCATACAATCACAATCATACAATCACAATCATACAATCACAATCATACAATCACAATCATACATTCACAATCATACAATCACAATAATACAATCACAATCATACAATCACAATCATACAATCACAAGCATACAATCACAATCATACACTCACAATCATACAATCACAATAATACAGTCACCAGCATACAATCCCAATCATACAATCACAATCATACAATCACAATCATACATTCACAATCATACAATCACAATCATACAATCACAATCATACGATGACAATCATACAATTACTACTATACAGAAACAATCATACAATCACAATCATACAATCACAATCATACATTCACAATCATACAACCACAATCATACAATCACAATCATACAATCACAATCATACCATCACAATCATACAATCACAATCATACAATCACAATCATACAATCACAATCATACAATCACAATCATACGATGACAATCATACAATTACTACTATACAGAAACAATCATACAATCACAATCATACAATCACAATCATACATTCACAATCATACAATCACAATCATACAATCACAATCATACAATCACAATCATACAATCACAGTCATACAATCACAATCATACAATCACAATCATACCATCACAATCACACAATCACAATCATACAATCGCAGTCAAAGAATCACAATCATACGATCGCAACCGTACAATCACAATCATACACTCACAATCATTCAATCACAATGATACAATCACAATCATACAATCACAATCATACAATCACAATCATACAATCACAATCATACAATCACAATCATACAATCACAATCATACAATCACAATCATACAATCACAATCATACAATCACAATCATACAATCACAATCATACAATCACAATCATACAATCACAATCATACAATTACAATCATACAATCACAATCATACAATCACAATCATACAATCACAATCATACAATCACAATCATACAATCACAATCATACAATCACAATCATACAATCACAATCATACAATCACAATCATACAATCACAATCATACAATCACAATCATACAATCACAATAATACAGTCACCAGCATACAATCACAATCATACAATCACAATCATAGAATCACAATCATAGAATCACAATCATACATTCACAATCATACTATCACAATCATACAATCACAATCATACAATCACAATCATACAATCACAATCATACAATCACAATCATACCATCACAATCATACAATCACAATCATACAATCACAATCATACAATCACAATCATACGATGACAATCATACAATTACTACTATACAGAAACAATCATACAATCACAATCATACAATCACAATCATACAATCACAATCATACAATCACAATCATACAATCACAATCATACAATCACAATCATACAATGACAATCATACAATCACAATCATACAATCACAATCATACAATCACAATCATACAATCACAATCATACAATCACAATCATACATCGCAATCAAACAAACACAATCATACCATCACAATCATACAATCACAATCATACAATCACAATCATGCAATCACAATCATACAATCACAATAATAGAATCGTAATTATACAACCACAATCAAACGATCACAATCATACGATCACAAACATACAATCACAATCATACAATCACAATCATACAATCACTATCATACAATCACAATCATACAATCACAATCATACAATCACAATCATACAATCACAATCATACAATCACAATCATACAATCACAATCATACAATCACAATCATACAATCACAATCAAACAATCACAATCATACAATCACAATCATACAATCACAATCATACAATCACAATCATACAATCGCAGTTCAACAATCACAATCATACAATCACAATCATACAATCACAATCATACAATCACAATCATACAATCACAATCATACAATCACAATCATACAATCACAATCATACAATCACAATCATACAATCACAATCATACAATCACAATCATACAATCACAATAATACAGTCACCAGCATACAATCACAATCATCCAATCACAATCATAGAATCACAATCATAGAATCACAATCATAGAATCACAATCATACGATCACAATCATACGATCACAATTATACGATTACAATCATACGATCGCAATCATACAATCACAATCATACAATCCCAATCATACAATCGCAATCATACAATCCCAATCATACAATCGCAATCATACAATCACAATCATACAATCACAATCATACAATCACAATCATACAATCACAATCATACAATCACAATCATACAATCACAATCATACAATCACAATCATACGATGACAATCATACAATTACTACTATACAGAAACAATCATACAATCACAATCATACAATCACAATCATACATTCACAATCATACTATCACAATCATACAATCACAATCATACAATCACAATCATACAATCACAATCATACCATCACAATCATACAATCACAATCATACAATCACAATCATACAATCACAATCATACGATGACAATCATACAATTACTACTATACAGAAACAATCATACAATCACAATCATACAATCACAATCATACAATCACAATCATACAATCACAATCATACAATCACAATCATACAATCACAATTATACAATCAAAATCATACAATCACAATCATACAATCACAATAATACAGTCACCAGCATACAATCACAATCATACAATCACAATCATAGAATCACAATCATAGAATCACAATCATACGATCACAATCATACAATCACAATCATACAATCACAATCATACAGTCACAATAATACAGTCACCAGCATACAATCACAATCATACAATCACAATCATAGAATCACAATCATAGAATCACAATCATACGATCACAATCATACGATCACAATTATACGATTACAATCATACGATCACAATCATACAATCACAATCATACAATCACAATCATACAATCACAATCATACAATCACAATCATACAATCACAATCATACAATCACAATCATACAATCACAATCATACAATCACAATCATACGATGACAATCATACAATTACTACTATACAGAAACAATCATACAATCACAATCATACAATCACAATCATACATTCACAATCATACAATCACAATCATACAATTACAATCATACAATCACAATCATACAATCACAATCGTATAATCACAATCATACGATGACAATCATACAATTACTGCTATACAGAAACAATCATACATTCACAATCATACATTCACAATCATACAATCACAATCATACAATCACAATCATACAATCAGAATCATACAATCACAATCATACAATCACAATCATACAATCACAATCATACAATCACAATCATACAATCACAATCATACAATCACAATCATACAATCACAATCATACAATCACAATAATACAGTCACCAGCATACAATCACAATCATACAATCACAATCATACAATCACAATCATACAATCACAATCACACAATCACAATCATACAATCGCAGTCAAAGAATCACAATCATACGATCGCAACCGTACAATCACAGTCATACACTCACAATCATTCAATCACAATGATACAATCACAATCATACAATCACAATCATACAATCACAATGATACAATCACAATCATACAATCGCAATCATACAATTAAAATCACACAAATACAATCATACAAACACAATCATACAATCACAATTATACTATAGCAATCATACATTCAAAATCATACAATCACAATCTTACAATCACAATCATACAATCACAATCATACAATCACAATCATACAATCACAATCATACAATCACAATCATACAATCACAATCATACAATCACAATCATACAATCACAATTATACAATCACAATCATACAATCACAATCATACAATCACAATAATACAGTCACCAGCATACAATCACAATCATACAATCACAATCATAGAATCACAATCATAGAACCACAATCATAGAATCACAATCATAGAATCACAATCATAGAATCACAATCATAGAATCACAATCATACGATCACAATCATACGATCACTATTATACGATTACAATCATTCGATCACAATCATACAATCACAATCATAAAATCGCAATCATACAATTACAATCTCCCAAATACAATCATACAATCACAATCATACAATCACAATCATACAATCGCAATCATACAATCACAATCATACAATCACAATCATACAATCACAATCATACAATCACAATCATACAATCACAATCATACAATCACAATCATACAATCACAATCATACAATCACAATCATACAATCACAATCATACAATCACAATCATACAATCACAATCATACAATCACAATCATACAATCACAATCATACAATCACAATCATACAATCACAATAATACAGTCACCAGCATACAATCACAATCATACAATCACAATCATAGAATCACAATCATAGAATCACAATCATACGATCACAATCATACGATCACAATTATACGATTACAATCATACGATCACAATCATACAATCACAATCATACAATCACAATCATACAATCACAATCATACAATCACAATCATACAATCACAATCATACGATGACAATCATACAATTACTACTATACAGAAACAATCATACAATCACAATCATACAATCACAATCATACAATCACAATCATACAATCACAATCATATATTCACAATCATACAATCACAATCATACAATCACAATCATACGCTCACAATCATACAATCACAATCATACCATCACAATCATACAATCACAATCATACAATCACAATCATACAATCACAATCATACAATCACAATAATACAGTCACCAGCATACAATCACAATCATACAATCACAATCATAGAATCACAATCATAGAATCACAATCATACGATCACAATCATACGATCACAATTATACGATTACAATCATACGATCACAATCATACAATCACAATCATACAATCACAATCATACAATCACAATCATACAATCACAATCACACAATCACAATCATACGATGACAATCATACAATTACTACTATACAGAAACAATCATACAATCACAATCATACAATCACAATCATATAATCACAATCATACAATCACAATGATACAATCGCAATTATACAATCACAATCATACAATCACAATCATACAATCGCAATCATACAATTAAAATCACCCAAATACAATCATACAAACACAATCATACAAACACAATCATACAATCACAATCATACTATAACAATCATACAATCAAAATCATACAATCACAATCATACAATCACAACCATGTAATCACAATCATACAACCACAATCATACAATCACAATCATACAATCACAATCATACAATCACAATCATACAATCACAATCATACAATCACAATCATACAATCGCAATCAAACAAACACAATCATACGATCACAATCATACAATCACAATCATACAATCACAATCATGCAATCACAATCATACAATCACAATAATAGAACCGTAATTATACAACCACAATCAAACGATCACAATCATACGATCACAAACATACAATCACAATCATACAATCACAATCATACAATCACAATTATATAATCACAATCATACAATCACAATCATACAATCACAATCATACAATCACAATCATACAATCACAATCATACAATCACAATCATACAATCACAATCATACAATCACAATCATACAATCACAATCATACAATCGCAATCATACAATTAAAATCACCCAAATACAATCATACAAACACAATCATACAATCACAATTATACTATAGCAATCATACATTCAAAATCATACAATCACAATCATACAATCACAATCATACAATCACAATCATACAATCACAGTCATACAATCACAATCATACAATCACAATCATACAATCACAATCATACAATCACAATCATACAATCACAATCATACAATCACAATCATACAATCACAATCATACAATCACAATCATAGAATCACAATCATAGAATCACAATCATACGATCACAATCATACGATCACAATTATACGATTACAATCATACGATCACAATCATACAATCACAATCATAAAATCGCAATCATACAATCACAATTATACAATCGCAATTATACAATCACAATCATACAATCACAATCATACAATCACAATCATACAATCGCAGTTCAACAATCACAATCATACGATCGCAATCATACAATCACAATCATGATGACAATCACACAATTACTACTATACAATCACAATCATACATAAACAATCATACAATCACAATCATACAATCACAATCATACAATCACAATCATACAATCACAATCATACAATCACAATCATACAATCACAATCATTCAATCACAATCATACACTCACAATCATACAATCACAATCATAAATTCACAATCATACAATCACAATCAGACAATCACAATGATACAATCACAATCATACGATGACAATCATACAATTTCTTCTATACAAAAACAATCATACAATCACAATCATACAATCACAATCATACAATCACAATCATACAATCACAATCATACAATCACAATCATAGAATCACAATCATAGAATCACAATCATAGAATCACAATCATACGATCACAATCATACGATCACAATTATACGATTACAATCATACGATCACAATCATACAATCAGAATCATAAAATCGCAAACATACAATTACAATCTCCTAAACACAATCATACATCACAATCATACAATCCCAATCATACAATCGCAATCATACAATCCCAATCATACAATCGCAATCATACAATCACAATCATACAATCACAATCATACAATCACAATCATACAATCACAATCATACAATCACAATCATACAATCACAATCATACAATCACAATCATACGATGACAATCATACAATTACTACTATACAGAAACAATCATACAAACACAATCATACAATCACAATCATACATTCACAATTATACAATCACAATCATACAATCACAATCATACAATCGCAATCATACAATCACAATCATACAATCACAATCATACAATCACAATCATACAATCACAATCATACAATCACAATCATAGAATCACAACCATACGATCACAATCATACGATCACAATTATACGATTACAATCATACGATCACAATCATACAATCAGAATCATAAAATCGCAATCATACAATTACAATCTCCTAAACACAATCATACATCACAATCATACAATCCCAATCATACAATCGCAATCATACAATCCCAATCATACAATCGCAATCATACAATCACAATCATGCAATCACAACCATACAATCACAATCATACAATCACAATCATACAATCACAATCATACAATCACAATCATACAATCACAATCATACAATCACAATCATACGATGACAATCATACAATTACTACTATACAGAAACAATCATACAAACACAATCATACAATCACAATCATACATTCACAATTATACAATCACAATCATACAATCACAATCATACAATCGCAATCATACAATCACAATCATACAATCACAATCATACAATCACAATCATACAATCACAATCATACAATCACAATCATACACTCACAATCATACAATCACAATCATAAATTCACAATCATACAATCACAATCATACAATCACAATGATACAATCACAATCATACGATGACAATCATACAATTACTTCTATACAAAAACAATCATACAATCACAATCATACAATCACAATCATACAATCACAATCATACAATCACAATCATACAATCACAATCATAGAATCACAATCATAGAATCACAATCATAGAATCACAACCATACGATCACAATCATACGATCACAATTATACGATTACAATCATACGATCACAATCATACAATCAGAATCATAAAATCGCAATCATACAATTACAATCTCCTAAACACAATCATACATCACAATCATACAATCCCAATCATACAATCGCAATCATACAATCCCAATCATACAATCGCAATCATACAATCACAATCATACAATCACAATCATACAATCACAATCATACAATCACAATCATACAATCACAATCATACAATCACAATCATACAATCACAATCATACGATGACAATCATACAATTACTACTATACAGAAACAATCATACAAACACAATCATACAATCACAATCATACATTCACAATTATACAATCACAATCATACAATCACAATCATACAATCACAATCATACCATCACAATCATACAATCACAATCATACAATCACAATCATACAATCACAATCATACGATGACAATCATACAATTACTACTATACAGAAACAATCATACAATCACAATCATACAATCACAATCATACATTCACAATCATACAATCACAATCATACAATCACAATCATACAATCACAATCATACAATCACAATCATACAATCACAATCATACAATCACAATCATACTATCACAATCATGCAATCACAATCATGCAATCACAATAATACAATCACAATCATAGAATCACAATCATACAATCACAATCATACGATGACAATCATACAATTACTACTATACAGAAACAATCATACAATCACAATCATAGAATCACAATCATACAATCACAATCATACAATCACAATCATACGATGACAATCATACAATTACTACTATACAGAAACAATCATACAATCACAATCATACATTCACAATCATACAATCACAATCATACAATCACAATCATACAATCACAATCATACAATCACAGTCATACAAGCACAATCATACCATCACAATCATACCATCACAATCATACAATCACAATCATACAATCACAATCATACAATCACAATCATACAATCACAATCATACAATCACAATCATACAATCACAATCATACAATCACAATCATACAATCACAATCATACAATCACAATCATACAATCACAATCATACAATCACAATCATACAATCACAATCATACAATCACAATCATACAATCACAAGCATACAATCACAATCATACAATCACAATCATACAACCACAATCATACAATCACAATCATACACTCACAATCACGCAATCACAATAATACAGTCGCCAGCATACAATCACAATCATACAATCACAATCATACAATCACAATCATACAATCACAATTATACAATCGCAATCATACAATCACAATCATACAATCGCAATCATACAATCACAATCATATAATCACAATCATACAATCACAATCATACAATCGCAATCATACAATCACAATCATACAATCACAATCATACAATCGCAATCATACAATTAAAATCACCCAAATACAATCATACAAACACAATCATACAATCACAATCATACTATAACAATCATACAATCACAATCATACAATCACAGTCATACAATCACAATCATACAATCACAATCATACAATCACAATCATACAATCACAATCATACAATCACAATCATACAATCACAATCATACAATCACAATCATACAATCACAATCATACAATCACAATCATACAATCGCAGTTCAACAATCACAATCATATGATCGCAATCATACAATCACAATCATACGATGACAATCGCACAATTACTACTATACAATCACAATCATACAATCACAATCATACAATCACAATCATACAATCACAATCATACAATCACAATCATACAATCACAATCATACAATCACAATCATACAATCACAATCATACAATCACAATCATACAATCACAATCATACAATCACAATCATACAATCACAATCATACAATCACAATCATACAATCGCAGTTCAACAATCACAATCATACAATCACAATCATACAATCACAATCATACAATCACAATCATACAATCACAATCATACAATCACAATCATACAATCACAATCATACAATCACAATCATACAATCACAATCATACAATCACAATAATACAATCACAATCATACAATCACAATAATACAGTCACCAGCATACAATCACAATCATACAATCACAATCATAGAATCACAATCATAGAATCACAATCATACGATCACAATCATACGATCACAATTATACGATTACAATCATACGATCACAATCATAAAATCGCAATCATACAATCACAATTATACAATCGCAATCATACAATCACAATCATACATTCGCAATCATACAACCACAATCATACAATCACAATCATACAATCACAATCATACAATCACAATCATACAATCACAATCATATAATCACAATCATACAATCACAATGATACAATCGCAATCATACAATCACAATCATACAATCACAATGATACAATCACAATCATACAATCACAATCATACAATCACAATTATATAATCACAATCATACAATCACAATCATACAATCACAATCATACAATCACAATCATACAATCACAATCATACAATCACAATCATACAATCACAATCATACAATCACAATCATACAATCACAATCATACAATCGCAGTTCAACAATCACAATCATACAATCACAATCATACAATCACAATCATACAATCACAATCACGCAATCACAATCATACAATCACAATCATACAATCACATTCATACAATCACAATCATACAATCACAATCATACAATCACAATAATACAGTCACCAGCATACAATCACAATCATACAATCACAATCATACAATCACAATCATAGAATCACAATCATAGAATCACAATCATACGATCACAATCATACGATCACAATTATACGATTACAATCATACGATCACAATCATACAATCACAATCATAAAATCGCAATCATACAATCACAATTATACAATCGCAATCATACAATCACAATCATACAATCGCAATCATACAACCACAATCATAAAATCACAATCATGCAATCACAATCATACAATCACAATCATACCATCACAATCATATAATCACAATCATACAATCACAATGATACAATCGCAATCATACAATCACAATCATACAATCACAATCATACAATCACAATGATACAATCACAATCATAAAATCACAATCATACAATCACAATCATACAATCACAATCATACAATCACAGTCATACAATCACAATCATACAATCACAATCATACAATCACAATCATACAATCACAATCATACAATCACAATCATACAATCACAATCATACAATCACAATCATACAATCACAATAATACAGTCACCAGCATACAATCACAATCATAGAATCACAATCATAGAATCACAATCATACGATCACAATCATACGATCACAATCATACGATCACAATTATACGATTACAATCATACGATCACAATCATACAATCCCAATCATACAATCGCAATCATACAATCCCAATCATACAACCGCAATCATACAATCACAATCATACAATCACAATCATACAATCACAATCATACACTCACAATCATACAATCACAATCATAAATTCACAATCATACAATCACAATCATACAATCACAATGATACAATCACAATCATACGATGACAATCATACAATTACTTCTATACAAAAACAATCATACAATCACAATCATACAATCACAATCATACAATCACAATCATACAATCACAATCATACAATCACAATCATACAATCACAATCATAGAATCACAATCATAGAATCACAATCTTAGAATCACAATCATACGATCACAATCATACGATCACAATTATACGATTACAATCATACGATCACAATCATACAATCAGAATCATAAAATCGCAATCATACAATTACAATCTCCTAAACACAATCATACATCACAATCATACAATCCCAATCATACAATCGCAATCATACAATCCCAATCATACAATCGCAATCATACAATCACAATCATACAATCACAATCATACGATGACAATCATACAATTACTACTATACAGAAACAATCATACAAACACAATCATACAATCACAATCATACATTCACAATTATACAATCACAATCATACAATCACAATCATACAATCACAATCATACAATCACAATCATACCATCACAATCATACAATCACAATCATACATCACAATCATACAATCCCAATCATACAATCGCAATCATACAATCCCAATCATAGAATCGCAATCATACAATCACAATCATACAATCACAATCATACGATGACAATCATACAATTACTACTATACAGAAACAATCATACAAACACAATCATACAATCACAATCATACATTCACAATTATACAATCACAATCATACAATCACAATCATACAATCACAATCACACAATCACAATCATACAATCACAATCATACGATGACAATCATACAATTACTACTATACAGAAACAATCATACAAACACAATCATACAATCACAATCATACATTCACAATTATACAATCACAATCATACAATCACAATCATACAATCGCAATCAAACAATCACAATCATACAATCACAATCATACAATCACAATCATACGATGACAATCATACAATTACTACTATACAGAAACAATCATACAATCACAATCATGCAATCACAATCATACAATCACAATAATAGAACCGTAATTATACAACCACAATCAAACGATCACAATCATACGATCACAAACATACAATCACAATCATACAATCACAATCATACAATCACAATCATACAATCACAATCATACAATCACAATCATACAATCACAATCATACAATCACAATCATACAATCACAATCATACAATCACAATTATATAATCACAATCATACAATCACAATCATACAATCACAATCATACAATCACAATCATACAATCACAATCATACAATCACAATCATACAATCACAATCATACAATCACAATCATACAATCACAATCATACAATCGCAATCATACAATTAAAATCACCCAAATACAATCATACAAACACAATCATACAATCACAATTATACTATAGCAATCATACATTCAAAATCATACAATCACAATCATACAATCACAATCATACAATCACAATCATACAATCACAGTCATACAATCACAATCATACAATCACAATCATACAATCACAATCATACAATCACAATCATAGAATCACAATCATAGAATCACAATCATAGAATCACAATCTTAGAATCACAATCATACGATCACAATCATACGATCACAATTATACGATTACAATCATACGATCACAATCATACAATCAGAATCATAAAATCGCAATCATACAATTACAATCTCCTAAACACAATCATACATCACAATCATACAATCCCAATCATACAATCGCAATCATACAATCCCAATCATACAATCGCAATCATACAATCACAATCATACAATCACAATCATACGATGACAATCATACAATTACTACTATACAGAAACAATCATACAAACACAATCATACAATCACAATCATACATTCACAATTATACAATCACAATCATACAATCACAATCATACAATCACAATCATACAATCACAATCATACCATCACAATCATACAATCACAATCATACAATCACAATCATACAATCACAATCATACAATCACAATCATACAATCACAATCATACGATGACAATCATACAATTACTACTATACAGAAACAATCATACAATCACAATCATGCAATCACAATCATACAATCACAATAATAGAACCGTAATTATACAACCACAATCAAACGATCACAATCATACGATCACAAACATACAATCACAATCATACAATCACAATCATACAATCACAATCATACAATCACAATCATACAATCACAATCATACAATCACAATCATACAATCACAATCATACAATCACAATTATATAATCACAATCATACAATCACAATCATACAATCACAATCATACAATCACAATCATACAATCACAATCATACAATCACAATCATACAATCACAATTATACAATCACAATCATACAATCACAATCATACAATCGCAATCATACAATTAAAATCACCCAAATACAATCATACAAACACAATCATACAATCACAATTATACTATAGCAATCATACATTCAAAATCATACAATCACAATCATACAATCACAATCATACAATCACAATCATACAATCACAGTCATACAATCACAATCATACAATCACAATCATACAATCACAATCATACAATCACAATCATACAATCACAATCATACAATCACAATCATACAATCACAATCATACAATCACAATCATACAATCACAATCATACAATCACAATAATACAGTCACCAGCATACAATCACCATCATACAATCACAATCATAGAATCACAATCATAGAATCACAATCATACGATCACAATCATACGATCACAATTATACGATTACAATCATACGATCACAATCATACAATCACAATCATAAAATCGCAATCATACAATCACAATTATACAATCGCAATCATACAATCACAATCATACAATCACAATCATACAATCACAATCATACAATCGCAGTTCAACAATCACAATCATACGATCGCAATCATACAATCACAATCATGATGACAATCACACAATTACTACTATACAATCACAATCATACAATCACAATCATACAATCACAATCATACAATCACAATTATATAATCACAATCATACAATCACAATCATACAATCACAATCATACAATCACAATCATACAATCACAATGATACAATCACAATCATAAAATCACAATCATACAATCACAATCATACAATCACAATCATACAATCACAGTCATACAATCACAATCATACAATCACAATCATACAATCACAATCATACAATCACAATCATACAATCACAATCATACAATCACAATCATACAATCACAATCATACAATCACAATAATACAGTCACCAGCATACAATCACAATCATAGAATCACAATCATAGAATCACAATCATACGATCACAATCATACGATCACAATCATACGATCACAATTATACGATTACAATCATACGATCACAATCATACAATCCCAATCATACAATCGCAATCATACAATCCCAATCATACAACCGCAATCATACAATCACAATCATACAATCACAATCATACAATCACAATCATACACTCACAATCATACAATCACAATCATAAATTCACAATCATACAATCACAATCATACAATCACAATGATACAATCACAATCATACGATGACAATCATACAATTACTTCTATACAAAAACAATCATACAATCACAATCATACAATCACAATCATACAATCACAATCATACAATCACAATCATACAATCACAATCATACAATCACAATCATAGAATCACAATCATAGAATCACAATCTTAGAATCACAATCATACGATCACAATCATACGATCACAATTATACGATTACAATCATACGATCACAATCATACAATCAGAATCATAAAATCGCAATCATACAATTACAATCTCCTAAACACAATCATACATCACAATCATACAATCCCAATCATACAATCGCAATCATACAATCCCAATCATACAATCGCAATCATACAATCACAATCATACAATCACAATCATACGATGACAATCATACAATTACTACTATACAGAAACAATCATACAAACACAATCATACAATCACAATCATACATTCACAATTATACAATCACAATCATACAATCACAATCATACAATCACAATCATACAATCACAATCATACCATCACAATCATACAATCACAATCATACATCACAATCATACAATCCCAATCATACAATCGCAATCATACAATCCCAATCATAGAATCGCAATCATACAATCACAATCATACAATCACAATCATACGATGACAATCATACAATTACTACTATACAGAAACAATCATACAAACACAATCATACAATCACAATCATACATTCACAATTATACAATCACAATCATACAATCACAATCATACAATCACAATCACACAATCACAATCATACAATCACAATCATACGATGACAATCATACAATTACTACTATACAGAAACAATCATACAAACACAATCATACAATCACAATCATACATTCACAATTATACAATCACAATCATACAATCACAATCATACAATCGCAATCAAACAATCACAATCATACAATCACAATCATACAATCACAATCATACGATGACAATCATACAATTACTACTATACAGAAACAATCATACAATCACAATCATGCAATCACAATCATACAATCACAATAATAGAACCGTAATTATACAACCACAATCAAACGATCACAATCATACGATCACAAACATACAATCACAATCATACAATCACAATCATACAATCACAATCATACAATCACAATCATACAATCACAATCATACAATCACAATCATACAATCACAATCATACAATCACAATCATACAATCACAATTATATAATCACAATCATACAATCACAATCATACAATCACAATCATACAATCACAATCATACAATCACAATCATACAATCACAATCATACAATCACAATCATACAATCACAATCATACAATCACAATCATACAATCGCAATCATACAATTAAAATCACCCAAATACAATCATACAAACACAATCATACAATCACAATTATACTATAGCAATCATACATTCAAAATCATACAATCACAATCATACAATCACAATCATACAATCACAATCATACAATCACAGTCATACAATCACAATCATACAATCACAATCATACAATCACAATCATACAATCACAATCATAGAATCACAATCATAGAATCACAATCATAGAATCACAATCTTAGAATCACAATCATACGATCACAATCATACGATCACAATTATACGATTACAATCATACGATCACAATCATACAATCAGAATCATAAAATCGCAATCATACAATTACAATCTCCTAAACACAATCATACATCACAATCATACAATCCCAATCATACAATCGCAATCATACAATCCCAATCATACAATCGCAATCATACAATCACAATCATACAATCACAATCATACGATGACAATCATACAATTACTACTATACAGAAACAATCATACAAACACAATCATACAATCACAATCATACATTCACAATTATACAATCACAATCATACAATCACAATCATACAATCACAATCATACAATCACAATCATACCATCACAATCATACAATCACAATCATACAATCACAATCATACAATCACAATCATACAATCACAATCATACAATCACAATCATACGATGACAATCATACAATTACTACTATACAGAAACAATCATACAATCACAATCATGCAATCACAATCATACAATCACAATAATAGAACCGTAATTATACAACCACAATCAAACGATCACAATCATACGATCACAAACATACAATCACAATCATACAATCACAATCATACAATCACAATCATACAATCACAATCATACAATCACAATCATACAATCACAATCATACAATCACAATCATACAATCACAATTATATAATCACAATCATACAATCACAATCATACAATCACAATCATACAATCACAATCATACAATCACAATCATACAATCACAATCATACAATCACAATTATACAATCACAATCATACAATCACAATCATACAATCGCAATCATACAATTAAAATCACCCAAATACAATCATACAAACACAATCATACAATCACAATTATACTATAGCAATCATACATTCAAAATCATACAATCACAATCATACAATCACAATCATACAATCACAATCATACAATCACAGTCATACAATCACAATCATACAATCACAATCATACAATCACAATCATACAATCACAATCATACAATCACAATCATACAATCACAATCATACAATCACAATCATACAATCACAATCATACAATCACAATCATACAATCACAATAATACAGTCACCAGCATACAATCACCATCATACAATCACAATCATAGAATCACAATCATAGAATCACAATCATACGATCACAATCATACGATCACAATTATACGATTACAATCATACGATCACAATCATACAATCACAATCATAAAATCGCAATCATACAATCACAATTATACAATCGCAATCATACAATCACAATCATACAATCACAATCATACAATCACAATCATACAATCGCAGTTCAACAATCACAATCATACGATCGCAATCATACAATCACAATCATGATGACAATCACACAATTACTACTATACAATCACAATCATACAATCACAATCATACAATCACAATCATACAATCACAATCATACAATCACAATCATACAATCACAATCATAAAATCACAATCATAGAATCACAATCATAGAATCACAATCATACGATCACAATCATACGATCACAATTATACGATTACAATCATACGATCACAATCATACAATCAGAATCATAAAATCGCAAACATACAATTACAATCTCCTAAACACAATCATACATCACAATCATACAATCCCAATCATACAATCGCAATCATACAATCCCAATCATACAATCGCAATCATACAATCACAATCATACAATCACAATCATACAATCACAATCATACAATCACAATCATACAATCACAATCATACAATCACAATCATACAATCACAATCATACAATCACAATCATACAATCACAATCATACAATCACAATCATACAATCACAATCATACAATCACAATCATACGATGACAATCATACAATTACTACTATACAGAAACAATCATACAAACACAATCATACAATCACAATCATACATTCACAATTATACAATCACAATCATACAATCACACTCATACAATCGCAATCATACAATCACAATCATACAATCACAATCATACAATCACAATCATACAATCACAATCATACAATCACAATCATACAATCACAATCATACACTCACAATCATACAATCACAATCATAAATTCACAATCATACAATCACAATCATACAATCACAATGATACAATCACAATCATACGATGACAATCATACAATTACTTCTATACAAAAACAATCATACAATCACAATCATACAATCACAATCATACAATCACAATCATACAATCACAATCATACAATCACAATCATAGAATCACAATCATAGAATCACAATCATAGAATCACAACCATACGATCACAATCATACGATCACAATTATACGATTACAATCATACGATCACAATCATACAATCAGAATCATAAAATCGCAATCATACAATTACAATCTCCTAAACACAATCATACATCACAATCATACAATCCCAATCATACAATCGCAATCATACAATCCCAATCATACAATCGCAATCATACAATCACAATCATACAATCACAATCATACAATCACAATCATACAATCACAATCATACAATCACAATCATACGATGACAATCATACAATTACTACTATTCAGAAACAATCATACAAACACAATCATACAATCACAGTCATACATTCACAATTATACAATCACAATCATACAATCACAATCATACAATCGCAATCATACAATCACAATCATACAATCACAATCATACAATCACAATCATACAATCACAATCATACAATCACAATCATACACTCACAATCATACAATCACAATCATAAATTCACAATCATACAATCACAATCATACAATCACAATGATACAATCACAATCATACGATGACAATCACACAATTACTTCTATACAAAAACAATCATACAATCACAATCATACAATCACAATCATACAATCACAATCATACAATCACAATCATACAATCACAATCATAGAATCACAATCATAGAATCACAATCATAGAATCACAACAATACGATCACAATCATACGATCACAATTATACGATTACAATCATACGATCACAATCATACAATCAGAATCATAAAATCGCAATCATACAATTACAATCTCCTAAACACAATCATACATCACAATCATACAATCCCAATCATACAATCGCAATCATACAATCCCAATCATACAATCGCAATCATACAATCACAATCATACAATCACAATCATACAATCACAATCATACAATCACAATCATACAATCACAATCATACAATCACAATCATACAATCACAATCATACAATCACAATCATACGATGACAATCATACAATTACTACTATACAGAAACAATCATACAAACACAATCATACAATCACAATCATACATTCACAATTATACAATCACAATCATACAATCACAATCATACAATCACAATCATACCATCACAATCATACAATCACAATCATACAATCACAATCATACAATCACAATCATACGATGACAATCATACAATTACTACTATACAGAAACAATCATACAATCACAATCATACAATCACAATCATACATTCACAATCATACAATCACAATCATACAAACACAATCATACAATCACAATCATACAATCACAATCATACAATCACAATCATACAATCACAATCATACAATCACAATCATACAATCGCAATCATACAATCACAATCATATAATCACAATCATACAATCACAATGATACAATCGCAATCATACAATCACAATCATACAATCACAATCATACAATCGCAATCATACAATTAAAATCACCCAAATACAATCATACAAACACAATCATACAATCACAGTCATACTATAACAATCATACAATCACAATCATACAATCACAGTCATACAATCACAATCATACAATCACAATCATACAATCACAATCATACAATCACAATCATACAATCACAATCATACAATCACAATCATACAATCACAATCATACAATCGCAGTTCAACAATCACAATCATACGATCGCAATCATACAATCACAATCATACGATGACAATCGCACAATTACTACTATACAATCACAATCATACAATCACAATCATACAATCACAATCATACAATCACAATCATACAATCACAATCATACATTCACAATCATACAATCACAATCATACAATCACAATCATACAATCACAATCATACAATCACAATCATACAATCACAATCATACAATCACAATCATACTATCACAATCATGCAATCACAATCATGCAATCACAATAATACAATCACAATCATAGAATCACAGTCAAACAATCACAATCATACGATGACAATCATACAATTACTACTATACAGAAACAATCATACAATCACAATCATACATTCACAATCATACAATCACAATCATACAATCACAATCATACAATCACAATCATACAATCACAATCATACAATCACAATCATACCATCACAATCATACCATCACAATCATACAATCACAATCATACAATCACAATCATACAATCACAATCATACAATCACAATCATACAATCACAATCATACAATCACAATCATACAATCACAATCATACAATCACAATCATACAATCACAATCATACAATCACAATCATGCAATCACAATCATGCAATCACAATAATACAATCACAATCATAGAACCACAATCATACAATCACAATCATACGATGACAATCATACAATTACTACTATACAGAAACAATCATACAATCGCAATCATACAATCACAATCATATAATCACAATCATACAATCACAATGATACAATCGCAATCATACAATCACAATCGTACAATCACAATCATACAATCGCAATCATACAATTAAAATCACCCAAATACAATCATACAAACACAATTATACAATCACAATCATACTATAACAATCATACAATCAAAATCATACAATCACAATCATACAATCACAACCATGTAATCACAATCATACAATCACAATCATACAATCACAATCATACGATCACAATGATACAATCACAATCATACAATCACAATCATACAATCGCAATCATACAATTAAAATCACCCAAATACAATCATACAAACACAATCATACAATCACAATTATACTATAGCAATCATATATTCAAAATCATACAATCACAATCATACAATCACAATCATACAATCACAATCATGCAACCACAATCATACAATCACAATCATACAATCACAATCATACAATCACAATCATACAATCACAATCATACAATCACAATCATACAATCACAATCATACAATCGCAATCAAACAAACACAATCATACGATCACAATCATACAATCACAATCATACAATCACAATCATGCAATCACAATCATACAATCACAATAATAGAACCGTAATTATACAACCACAATCAAACGATCACAATCATACGATCACAAACATACAATCACAATCATACAATCACAATCATACAATCACAATCATACAATCACAATCATACAATCACAATCATACAATCACAATTATATAATCACAATCATACAATCACAATCATACAATCACAATCATACAATCACAATCATACAATCACAATCATACAATCACAATCATACAATCACAATCATACAATCACAATCATACAATCACAATCATACAATCACAATCATACAATCACAATCATACAATCACAATCATACAATCACAATCATACAATCGCAATCACACAATTAAAATCACCCAAATACAATCATACAAACACAATCATACAATCACAATCATACTATAACAATCATACAATCACAATCATACAATCACAGTCATACAATCACAATCATACAATCACAATCATACAATCACAATCATACAATCACAATCATACAATCACAATCATACAATCGCAGTTCAACAATCACAATCATACGATCGCAATCATACAATCACAATCATACGATGACAATCGCACAATTACTACTATACAATCACAATCATACAATCACAATCATACAATCACAATCATACAATCACAATCATACAATCACAATCATACAATCACAATCATACAATCACAATGATACAATCACAATCATACAATCGCAGTTCAACAATCACAATCATACAATCACAATCATACAATCACAATCATACAATCACAATCATACAATCACAATAATACAGTCACCAGCATACAATCACAATCATACAATCACAATCATAGAATCACAATCATAGAATCACAATCATACGATCACAATCATACGATCACAATCATACGATCACAATCATACGATCACAATTATACGATTACAATCATACGATCACAATCATAAAATCGCAATCATACAATCACAATGATACAATCGCAATCATACAATCACAATCATACAATCGCAATCATACAACCACAATCATACAATCACAATCATACAATCACAATCATACAATCACAATCATACAATCACAATCATACAATCACAATCATATAATCACAATCATACAATCACAATGATACAATCGCAATCATACAATCACAATCATACAATCACAATGATACAATCACAATCATACAATCACAATCATACAATCACAATTATACAATCACAATCATACAATCACAATCATACAATCACAATCATACAATCACAATCATACAATCACAATCATACAATCACAATCATACAATCGCAGTTCAACAATCACAATCATACAATCACAATCATACAATCACAATCATACAATCACAATCACGCAATCACAATCATACAATCACAGTCAAACAATCACAATCATACAATCACAATCATACAATCACAATCATACAATCACAATAATACAGTCACCAGCATACAATCACAATCATACAATCACAATCATACAATCACAATCATAGAATCACAATCATAGAATCACAATCATACGATCACAATCATACGATCACAATTATACGATTACAATCATACGATCACAATCATACAATCACAATCATAAAATCGCAATCATACAATCACAATTATACAATCGCAATCATACAATGACAATCATACAATCGCAATCATACAACCACAATCATACAATCACAATCATGCAATCACAATCATACAATCACAATCATACCATCACAATCATATAATCACAATCATACAATCACAATCATACAATCACAATCATAGAATCACAATCATAGAATCACAATCATACGATCACAATCATACGATCACAATTAGACGATTACAATCATACGATCACAATCATACAATCACAATCATAAAATCGCAATCATACAACCACAATTATACAATCACAATCATACAATCACAATCATATAATCACAATCATACAATCACAATGATACAATCGCAATCATACAATCACAATCATACAATCACAATCACACAATCACAATGATACAATCACAATCATACAATCACAATCATACAATCACAATCATACAATCACAATCATACAATCACAATCATAGAATCACAATCATACAATCGCAATCATACAATTAAAATCGCCCAAATACAATCATACAAACACAATCATACAATCACAATTATACTATAGCAATCATACATTCAAAATCATACAATCACAATCATACAATCACAATCATACAATCACAATCATACAATTACAATCATACAACCACAATCATACAATCACAATCATACAATCACAATCATACAATCACAATCATACAATCACAATCATACAATCACAATCATACAATCACAATCATACAATCACAATCATACAATCACAATCATACAATCGCAATCATACAATCGCAATCATACAATTAAAATCACCCAAATACAATCATACAATCACAATCATACAATCACAATCATACAATCACAATCATACAATCACAATCATACAATCACAATCATAGAATCACAATCATAGAATCACAATCATAGAATCACAACAATACGATCACAATCATACGATCACAATTATACGATTACAATCATACGATCACAATCATACAATCAGAATCATAAAATCGCAATCATACAATTACAATCTCCTAAACACAATCATACATCACAATCATACAATCCCAATCATACAATCGCAATCATACAATCCCAATCATACAATCGCAATCATACAATCACAATCATACAATCACAATCATACAATCACAATCATACAATCACAATCATACAATCACAATCATACAATCACAATCATACAATCACAATCATACAATCACAATCATACGATGACAATCATACAATTACTACTATACAGAAACAATCATACAAACACAATCATACAATCACAATCATACATTCACAATTATACAATCACAATCATACAATCACAATCATACAATCACAATCATACCATCACAATCATACAATCACAATCATACAATCACAATCATACAATCACAATCATACAATCACAATCATACGATGACAATCATACAATTACTACTATACAGAAACAATCATACAATCACAATCATACAATCACAATCATACATTCACAATCATACAATCACAATCATACAAACACAATCATACAATCACAATCATACAATCACAATCATACAATCACAATCATACAATCACAATCATACAATCACAATCATACAATCGCAATCATACAATCACAATCATATAATCACAATCATACAATCACAATGATACAATCGCAATCATACAATCACAATCATACAATCACAATCATACAATCGCAATCATACAATTAAAATCACCCAAATACAATCATACAAACACAATCATACAATCACAGTCATACTATAACAATCATACAATCACAATCATACAATCACAGTCATACAATCACAATCATACAATCACAATCATACAATCACAATCATACAATCACAATCATACAATCACAATCATACAATCACAATCATACAATCACAATCATACAATCGCAGTTCAACAATCACAATCATACGATCGCAATCATACAATCACAATCATACGATGACAATCGCACAATTACTACTATACAATCACAATCATACAATCACAATCATACAATCACAATCATACAATCACAATCATACAATCACAATCATACATTCACAATCATACAATCACAATCATACAATCACAATCATACAATCACAATCATACAATCACAATCATACAATCACAATCATACAATCACAATCATACTATCACAATCATGCAATCACAATCATGCAATCACAATAATACAATCACAATCATAGAATCACAGTCAAACAATCACAATCATACGATGACAATCATACAATTACTACTATACAGAAACAATCATACAATCACAATCATACATTCACAATCATACAATCACAATCATACAATCACAATCATACAATCACAATCATACAATCACAATCATACAATCACAATCATACCATCACAATCATACCATCACAATCATACAATCACAATCATACAATCACAATCATACAATCACAATCATACAATCACAATCATACAATCACAATCATACAATCACAATCATACAATCACAATCATACAATCACAATCATACAATCACAATCATACAATCACAATCATGCAATCACAATCATGCAATCACAATAATACAATCACAATCATAGAACCACAATCATACAATCACAATCATACGATGACAATCATACAATTACTACTATACAGAAACAATCATACAATCGCAATCATACAATCACAATCATATAATCACAATCATACAATCACAATGATACAATCGCAATCATACAATCACAATCGTACAATCACAATCATACAATCGCAATCATACAATTAAAATCACCCAAATACAATCATACAAACACAATTATACAATCACAATCATACTATAACAATCATACAATCAAAATCATACAATCACAATCATACAATCACAACCATGTAATCACAATCATACAATCACAATCATACAATCACAATCATACGATCACAATGATACAATCACAATCATACAATCACAATCATACAATCGCAATCATACAATTAAAATCACCCAAATACAATCATACAAACACAATCATACAATCACAATTATACTATAGCAATCATATATTCAAAATCATACAATCACAATCATACAATCACAATCATACAATCACAATCATGCAACCACAATCATACAATCACAATCATACAATCACAATCATACAATCACAATCATACAATCACAATCATACAATCACAATCATACAATCACAATCATACAATCGCAATCAAACAAACACAATCATACGATCACAATCATACAATCACAATCATACAATCACAATCATGCAATCACAATCATACAATCACAATAATAGAACCGTAATTATACAACCACAATCAAACGATCACAATCATACGATCACAAACATACAATCACAATCATACAATCACAATCATACAATCACAATCATACAATCACAATCATACAATCACAATCATACAATCACAATTATATAATCACAATCATACAATCACAATCATACAATCACAATCATACAATCACAATCATACAATCACAATCATACAATCACAATCATACAATCACAATCATACAATCACAATCATACAATCACAATCATACAATCACAATCATACAATCACAATCATACAATCACAATCATACAATCACAATCATACAATCGCAATCACACAATTAAAATCACCCAAATACAATCATACAAACACAATCATACAATCACAATCATACTATAACAATCATACAATCACAATCATACAATCACAGTCATACAATCACAATCATACAATCACAATCATACAATCACAATCATACAATCACAATCATACAATCACAATCATACAATCGCAGTTCAACAATCACAATCATACGATCGCAATCATACAATCACAATCATACGATGACAATCGCACAATTACTACTATACAATCACAATCATACAATCACAATCATACAATCACAATCATACAATCACAATCATACAATCACAATCATACAATCACAATGATACAATCACAATCATACAATCGCAGTTCAACAATCACAATCATACAATCACAATCATACAATCACAATCATACAATCACAATCATACAATCACAATAATACAGTCACCAGCATACAATCACAATCATACAATCACAATCATAGAATCACAATCATAGAATCACAATCATACGATCACAATCATACGATCACAATCATACGATCACAATCATACGATCACAATTATACGATTACAATCATACGATCACAATCATAAAATCGCAATCATACAATCACAATGATACAATCGCAATCATACAATCACAATCATACAATCGCAATCATACAACCACAATCATACAATCACAATCATACAATCACAATCATACAATCACAATCATACAATCACAATCATACAATCACAATCATATAATCACAATCATACAATCACAATGATACAATCGCAATCATACAATCACAATCATACAATCACAATGATACAATCACAATCATACAATCACAATCATACAATCACAATTATACAATCACAATCATACAATCACAATCATACAATCACAATCATACAATCACAATCATACAATCACAATCATACAATCACAATCATACAATCGCAGTTCAACAATCACAATCATACAATCACAATCATACAATCACAATCATACAATCACAATCACGCAATCACAATCATACAATCACAGTCAAACAATCACAATCATACAATCACAATCATACAATCACAATCATACAATCACAATAATACAGTCACCAGCATACAATCACAATCATACAATCACAATCATACAATCACAATCATAGAATCACAATCATAGAATCACAATCATACGATCACAATCATACGATCACAATTATACGATTACAATCATACGATCACAATCATACAATCACAATCATAAAATCGCAATCATACAATCACAATTATACAATCGCAATCATACAATGACAATCATACAATCGCAATCATACAACCACAATCATACAATCACAATCATGCAATCACAATCATACAATCACAATCATACCATCACAATCATATAATCACAATCATACAATCACAATCATACAATCACAATCATAGAATCACAATCATAGAATCACAATCATACGATCACAATCATACGATCACAATTAGACGATTACAATCATACGATCACAATCATACAATCACAATCATAAAATCGCAATCATACAACCACAATTATACAATCACAATCATACAATCACAATCATATAATCACAATCATACAATCACAATGATACAATCGCAATCATACAATCACAATCATACAATCACAATCACACAATCACAATGATACAATCACAATCATACAATCACAATCATACAATCACAATCATACAATCACAATCATACAATCACAATCATAGAATCACAATCATACAATCGCAATCATACAATTAAAATCGCCCAAATACAATCATACAAACACAATCATACAATCACAATTATACTATAGCAATCATACATTCAAAATCATACAATCACAATCATACAATCACAATCATACAATCACAATCATACAATTACAATCATACAACCACAATCATACAATCACAATCATACAATCACAATCATACAATCACAATCATACAATCACAATCATACAATCACAATCATACAATCACAATCATACAATCACAATCATACAATCACAATCATACAATCACAATCATACAATCGCAATCATACAATTAAAATCACCCAAATACAATCATACAAACACAATCATACAATCACAATTATACTATAGCAATCATACATTCAAAATCATACAATCACAATCATACAATCACAATCATACAATCACAATCATACAATCACAATCATACAATCACAATCATACAATCACAGTCATACAATCACAATCATACAATCACAATCATACAATCACAATCATACAATCACAATCATACAATCACAATCATACAATCACAATCATACAATCGCAGTTCAACAATCACAATCAACGATCGCAATCATACAATCACAATCATACGATGACAATCGCACAATTACTACTATACAATCACAATCATACAATCACAATCATACAATCACAATCATACAATCACAATCATACAATCACAATCATACAATCACAATCATACAATCACAATCATACAATCACAATCATACAATCAGAATCATACAATCACAATCATACAATCACAATCATACAATCACAATCATACAATCGCAATCATACAATCGCAATCATACAATCACAATCATACAATCACAATCATACAATCACAATGATACAATCACAATCATACAATCACAATCATACAATCACAATCATACAATCACAATCATACAATCACAATCATAGAATCACAATCATACAATCGCAATCATACAATTAAAATCACCCAAATACAATCATACAAACACAATCATACAATCACAATTATACTATAGCAATCATACATTCAAAGTCATACAATCACAATCATACAATCACAATCATACAATCACAATCATACAATTACAATCATACAACCACAATCATACAATCACAATCATACAATCACAATCATACAATCACAATCATACAATCACAATCATACAATCACAATCATACAATCACAATCATACAATCACAATCATACAATCACAATCATACAATCACAATCATACAATCGCAATCATACAATTAAAATCACCCAAATACAATCATACAAACACAATCATACAATCACAATTATACTATAGCAATCATACATTCAAAATCATACAATCACAATCATACAATCACAATCATACAATCACAATCATACAATCACAATCATACAATCACAGTCATACAATCACAATCATACAATCACAATCATACAATCACAATCATACAATCACAATCATACAATCACAATCATACAATCACAATCATACAATCACAATCATACAATCGCAGTTCAACAATCACAATCATACGATCGCAATCATACAATCACAATCATACGATGACAATCGCACAATTACTACTATACAATCACAATCATACAATCACAATCATACAATCACAATCATACAATCACAATCATACAATCACAATCATACAATCACAATCATCCAATCACAATCATACAATCACAATCATACAATCAGAATCATACAATCACAATCATACAATCACAATCATACAATCACAATCATACAATCACAATCATACAATCACAATCATACAATCACAATCATACAATCACAATCATACAATCACAATGATACAATCACAATCATACGATGACAATCATACAATTACTTCTATACAAAAACAATCATACAATCACAATCATACAATCACAATCATACAATCACAATCATACTATCACAATCATACAATCACAATCATAGAATCACAATCATAGAATCACAATCATAGAATCACAATCATACGATCACAATCATGCGACCACAATTATACGATTACAATCATACAATCACAATCATACAATCACAATAATACAGTCACCAGCATACAATCACAATCATACAATCACAATCATACAATCACATTCATATAATCACAATCATACAATCACAATGATACAATCGCAATCATACAATCACAATCATACAATCACAATCATACGATGACAATCATACAATTACTACTATACAGAAACAATCATACAATCACAATCATACATTCACAATCATACAATCACAATCATACAATCACAATCATACAATCACAATCATACAATCACAATCATACAATCACAATCATACAATCACAATCATACAATCACAATCATACCATCACAATCATACCATCACAATCATACCATCACAATCATACAATCACAATCATACAATCACAATCATACAATCACAATCATACAATCACAATCATACAATCACAATCATACAATCACAATCATACAATCACAATCATACAATCACAATCATACAATCACAATCATACAATCACAAGCATACAATCACAATCATACAATCACAATCATACAATCACAATCATGCAATCACAATCATACAATCACAATCATACAATCACAATCATACACTCACAATCATACAATCACAATAATACAGTCACCAGCATACAATCACAATCATACAATCACAATCATACAATCACAATTATACAATCGCAATCATACAATCACAATCACACAATCGCAATCATACAATCACATTCATATAATCACAATCATACAATCACAATGATACAATCGCAATCATACAATCACAATCATACAATCACAATCATACAATCGCAATCATACAATTAAAATCACCCAAATACAATCATACAAACACAATCATACAATCACAATCATACTATAACAATCATACAATCAAAATCATACAATCACAATCATACAATCACAACCATGTAATCACAATCATACAATCACAATCATACAATCACAATCATACAATCACAATCATACGATCACAATGATACAATCACAATCATACAATCACAATCATACAATCGCAATCATACAATTAAAACCACCCAAATACAATCATACAAACACAATCATATTATCACAATTATACTATAGCAATCATACATTCAAAATCATACAATCACAATCATACAATCACAATCATACAATCACAATCATACAACCACAATCATACAATCATAATCATACAATCACAATCATTCAATCACAATCATACAATCACAATCATACAATCACAATCATACAATCGCAATCAAACAAACACAATCATACGATCACAATCATACAATCACAATCATACAATCACAATCATGCAATCACAATCATACAATCACAATAATAGAACCGTAATTATACAACCACAATCAAACGATCAGAATCATACGATCACAAACATACAATCACAATCATAGAATCACAATCATACAATCACAATCATACAATCACAATAATACAGTCACCAGCATACAATCACAATCATACAATCGCAATCATAGAATCACAATCATAGAATCACAATCATACGATCACAATCATACGATCACAATTATACGATTACAATCATACGATCACAATCATACAATCACAATCATACAATCACAATCATACATTCACAATCATACATTCACAATCATACAATCACAATCATACAATCACAATCATACAATCACAATCATACGATGACAATCATACAATTACTACTATACAGAAACAATCATACAATCACAATCATACAATCACAATCATATATTCACAATCATACAATCACAATTATACAATCACAATCATACAATCACAATCATACAATCACAATCATACGATAACAATCATACAATTACTACTATACAGAAACAATCATACAATCACAATCATACATTCACAATCATACAATCACAATCATACAATCACAATCATACAATCACAATCATACAACCACAATCATACAATCACAATCATACCATCACAATCATACCATCACAATCATACCATCACAATCATACAATCACAATCATACAATCACAATCATACAATCACAATCATACAATCACAATCATACAATCACAATCATACAATCACAATCATACAATCACAATCATACAATCACAATCATACAATCACAATCATACAATCACAAGCATACAATCACAATCATACAATCACAATCATACAATCACAATCATACAATCACAATCATACAATCACAATCATACAATCACAATCATACACTCACAATCATACAATCACAATAATACAGTCACCAGCATACAATCACAATCATACAATCACAATCATACAATCACAATTATACAATCGCAATCATACAATCACAATCATACAATCGCAATCATACAATCACAATCATATAATCACAATCATACAATCACAATGATACAATCGCAATCATACAATCACAATCATACAATCACAATCATACAATCGCAATCATACAATTAAAATCACCCAAATACAATCATACAAACACAATCATACAATCACAATCATTATATAACAATCATACAATCAAAATCATACAATCACAATCATACAATCACAACCATGTAATCACAATCATACAATCACAATCATACAATCACAATCATACGATCACAGTGATACAATCACAATCATACAATCACAATCATACAATCGCAATCATACAATTAAAACCACCCAAATACAATCATACAAACACAATCATACAATCACAATTATACTATAGCAATCATACATTCAAAATCATACAATCACAATCATACAATCACAATCATACAATCCCAATCATACAACCACAATCATACAATCACAATCATACAATCACAATTATACTATAGCAATCATACATTCAAAATCATACAATCACAATCATACAATCACAATCATACAATCACAATCATACAATCACAATCATATAATCACAATCATAATATCACAATGATACAATCGCAATCATACAATCACAATCATACAATCACAATCATACAATCACAATGATACAATCACAATCATACAATCACAATCATACAATCGCAATCATACAATTAAAATCACCCAAATACAATCATACAAACACAATCATACAATCACAATTATACTATAGCAATCATACATTCAAAATCATACAATCACAATCATACAATCGCAATCATACAATCACAACCATACAATTACAATCATACAACCACAATCATACAATCACAATCATACAATCACAATCATACAATCACAATCATACAATCACAATCACATAATCACAATCATACAATCGCAATCAAACAAACACAATCATACGATCACAATCATACAATCACAATCATACAATCACAATCATACAATCACAATCATACGATGACAATCATACAATTACTACTATACAGAAACAATCATACAATCACAATCATACAATCACAATCATATATTCACAATCATACAATCACAATTATACAATCACAATCATACAATCACAATCATACAATCACAATCATACGATGACAATCATACAATTACTACTATACAGAAACAATCATACAATCACAATCATACATTCACAATCATACAATCACAATCATACAATCACAATCATACAATCACAATCATACAACCACAATCATACAATCACAATCATACCATCACAATCATACCATCACAATCATACCATCACAATCATACAATCACAATCATACAATCACAATCATACAATCACAATCATACAATCACAATCATACAATCACAATCATACAATCACAATCATACAATCACAATCATACAATCACAATCATACAATCACAAGCATACAATCACAATCATACAATCACAATCATACAATCACAATCATACAATCACAATCATACAATCACAATCATACAATCACAATCATACACTCACAATCATACAATCACAATAATACAGTCACCAGCATACAATCACAATCATACAATCACAATCATACAATCACAATTATACAATCGCAATCATACAATCACAATCATACAATCGCAATCATACAATCACAATCATATAATCACAATCATACAATCACAATGATACAATCGCAATCATACAATCACAATCATACAATCACAATCATACAATCGCAATCATACAATTAAAATCACCCAAATACAATCATACAAACACAATCATACAATCACAATCATTATATAACAATCATACAATCAAAATCATACAATCACAATCATACAATCACAACCATGTAATCACAATCATACAATCACAATCATACAATCACAATCATACGATCACAGTGATACAATCACAATCATACAATCACAATCATACAATCGCAATCATACAATTAAAACCACCCAAATACAATCATACAAACACAATCATACAATCACAATTATACTATAGCAATCATACATTCAAAATCATACAATCACAATCATACAATCACAATCATACAATCCCAATCATACAACCACAATCATACAATCACAATCATACAATCACAATTATACTATAGCAATCATACATTCAAAATCATACAATCACAATCATACAATCACAATCATACAATCACAATCATACAATCACAATCATATAATCACAATCATACAATCACAATGATACAATCGCAATCATACAATCACAATCATACAATCACAATCATACGATGACAATCATACAATTACTACTATACAGAAACAATCATACAATCACAATCATACAATCACAATCATACAATCGCAGTTCAACAATCACAATCATACGATCGCAATCATACAATCACAATCATGATGACAATCACACAATTACTACTTTACAATCACAATCATACAATCACAATCATACAATCACAATCATACAATCACAATCATACAATCACAATCAAACAATCACAATCATACAATCACAATCATTCAATCACAATCATACACTCACAATCATACAATCACAATCATACATTCAGAATCATACAATCACAATCATACAATCACAATCATACAATCACAATGATACAATCACAATCATACGATGACAATCATACAATTACTTCTATACAAAGACAATCATACAATCACAATCATACAATCACAATCATACAATCACAATCATACTATCACAATCATACAATCACAATCATAGAATCACAATCATAGAATCACAATCATAGAATCACAATCATACGATCACAATCATGCGACCACAATTATACGATTACAATCATACGATCACAATCATACAATCAGAATCATAAAATCGCAATCATACAATTACAATCTCCTAAACACAATCATACATCACAATCATACAATCCCAATCATACAATCGCAATCATACAATCCCAATCATACAATCGCAATCATACAATCACAATCATACAATCACAATCATACAATCACAATCATACAATCACAATCATACAATCACAATCATACAATCACAATCATACAATCACAATCATACAATCACAATCATACAATCACAATCATACGATGACAATCATACAATTACTACTATACAGAAACAATCATACAATCACAATCATACAATCGCAACCATACATTCACAATTATACAATCACAATCATACAATCACAATCATACAATCACAATCATACAATCACAATCATACCATCACAATCATACAATCACAATCATACAATCACAATCATACAATCACAATCATACAATCACAATCATACAATCACAATCATACAATCACAATCATACAATCACAATCATACAATCACAATCATACAATCACAATCATACAGTCACAATCATACAATCACAATCATACAATCACAATCATACAATCACAATCATACAATCACAATCATACATCGCAATCAAACAAACAGAATCATACCATCACAATCATACAATCACAATCATACAATCACAATCATGCAATCACAATCATACAATCACAATCATACAATCACAATCATACAATCGCAGTTCAACAATCACAATCATACGATCGCAATCATACAGTCACCAGCATACAATCACAATCATACAATCACAATCATAGAATCACAATCATAGAATCACAATCATACGATCACAATCATACGATCACAATTATACGATTACAATCATACGATCACAATCATACAATCACAATCATACAATCACAATCATACAATCACAATCATACAATCACAATCATACAATCACAATCATACGATGACAATCATACAATTACTACTATACAGAAACAATCATACAATCACAATCATACAATCACAATCATACAATCACAATCATATATTCACAATCATACAATCACAATCATACAATCACAATCATACAATCACAATCATACAATCACAATCATACAATCACAATCATACAATCACAATCATACAATCACAATCATACAATCACAATCATACAATCACAATCATACAATCACAATCATACAATCACAATCATACAATCACAATCATACAATCACAATCATACAATCACAATCATACAATCACAATCATACAATCACAATCATACAATCACAATAATACAGTCACCAGCATACAATCACAATCATACAATCACAATCATACAATCACATTCATATAATCACAATCATACAATCACAATGATACAATCGCAATCATACAATCACAATCATACAATCACAATCATACGATGACAATCATACAATTACTACTATACAGAAACAATCATACAATCACAATCATACATTCACAATCATACAATCACAATCATACAATCACAATCATACAATCACAATCATACAATCACAATCATACATTCACAATCATACAATCACAATCATACCATCACAATCATACCATCACAATCATACCATCACAATCATACCATCACAATCATACAATCACAATCATACAATCACAATCATACAATCACAATCATACAATCACAATCATACAATCACAATCATACAATCACAATCATACAATCACAATCATACAATCACAATCATACAATCACAAGCATACAATCACAATCATACAATCACAATCATACAATCACAATCATACAATCACAATCATACAATCACAATCATACAATCACAATCATACACTCACAATCATACAATCACAATAATACAGTCACCAGCATACAATCACAATCATACAATCACAATCATACAATCACAATTATACAATCGCAATCATACAATCACAATCACACAATCCCAATCATACAATCACAATCATACAATCACAATCATACAATCGCAATCATACAATCACAATCATACAATCACAATCATACAATCGCAATCATACAATTAAAATCACCCAAATACAATCATACAAACACAATCATACAATCACAATCATACTATAACAATCATACAATCAAAATCATACAATCGCAATCATACAATCACAACCATGTAATCACAATCATACAATCACAATCATACAATCACAATCATACAATCACAATCATACGATCACAATGATACAATCACAATCATACAATCACAATCATACAATCGCAATCATACAATTAAAACCACCCAAATACAATCATACAAGCACAATCATATAATCACAATTATACTATAGCAATCATACATTCAAAATCATACAATCACAATCATACAATCACAATCATACAATCACAATCATACAACCACAATCATACAATCATAATCATACAATCACAATCATTCAATCACAATCATACAATCACAATCATACAATCACAATCATACAATCGCAATCAAACAAACACAATCATACGATCACAATCATACAATCACAATCATACAATCACAATCATGCAATCACAATCATACAATCACAATAATAGAACCGTAATTATACAACCACAATCAAACGATCACAATCATACGATCACAAACATACAATCACAATCATACAATCACAATCATACAATCACAATCATACAATCACAATCATACAATCACAATCATACAATCACAATAATACAGTCACCAGCATACAATCACAATCATACAATCGCAATCATAGAATCTCAATCATAGAATCACAATCATACGATCACAATCATACGATCACAATTATACGATTACAATCATACGATCACAATCATACAATCACAATCATACAATCACAATCATACAATCACAATCATACAATCACAATCATACAATCACAATCATACAATCACAATCATACAATCACAATCATACAATCACAATCATACAATCACAATCATACAATCACAATCATACGATGACAATCATACAATTACTACTATACAGAAACAATCATACAATCACAATCATACAATCACAATCATATATTCACAATCATACAATCACAATTATACAATCACAATCATACAATCACAATCATACAATCACAATCATACGATGACAATCATACAATTACTACTATACAGAAACAATCATACAATCACAATCATACATTCACAATCATACAATCACAATCATACAATCACAATCATACAATCACAATCATACAACCACAATCATACAATCACAATCATACCATCACAATCATACCATCACAATCATACCATCACAATCATACAATCACAATCATACAATCACAATCATACAATCACAATCATACAATCACAATCATACAATCACAATCATACAATCACAATCATACAATCACAATCATACAATCACAATCATACAATCACAATCATACAATCACAAGCATACAATCACAATCATACAATCACAATCATACAATCACAATCATACAATCACAATCATACAATCACAATCATTCACTCACAATCATACAATCACAATAATACAGTCACCAGCATACAATCACAATCATACAATCACAATCATACAATCACAATTATACAATCGCAATCATACAATCACAATCATACAATCGCAATCATACAATCACAATCATATAATCACAATCATACAATCACAATGATACAATCACAATCATACAATCACAATCATACAATCACAATCATACAATCGCAATCATACAATTAAAATCACCCAAATACAATCATACAAACACAATCATACAATCACAATCATTATATAACAATCATACAATCAAAATCATACAATCACAATCATACAATCACAACCATGTAATCACAATCATACAATCACAATCATACAATCACAATCATACGATCACAGTGATACAATCACAATCATACAATCACAATCATACAATCGCAATCATACAATTAAAACCACCCAAATACAATCATACAAACACAATCATACAATCACAATTATACTATAGCAATCATACATTCAAAATCATACAATCACAATCATACAATCACAATCATACAATCACAATCATACAACCACAATCATACAATCACAATCATACAATCACAATTATACTATAGCAATCATACATTCAAAATCATACAATCACAATCATACAATCACAATTATACAATCACAATCATACAATCACAGTCATACAATCACAATCATACAATCACAATCATACAATCACAATCATACAATCACAATCATACAATCACAATCATACAATCACAATCATACAATCACAATCATACAATCACAATCATACAATCGCAGTTCAACAATCACAATCATACGATCGCAATCATACAATCACAATCATACGATGACAATCGCACAATTACTACTATACAATCACAATCATACAATCACAATCATACAATCACAATCATACAATCACAATCATACAATCACAATCATACAATCACAATCATACAATCACAATCATACAATCACAATCATACAATCACAATCATACAATCACAATCATACAATCACAATCATACAATCACAAGCATACAATCACAATCATACAATCACAATCATACAATCACAATCATACACTCACAATCATACAATCACAATAATACAGTCACCAGCATACAATCACAATCATACAATCACAATCATACAATCACAATTATACAATCGCAATCATACAATCACAATCATACAATCGCAATCATACAATCACAATCATATAATCACAATCATACCATCACAATGATACAATCGCAATCATACAATCACAATCATACAATCACAATCATACAATCGCAATCATACAATTAAAATCACCCAAATACAATCATACAAACACAATCATACAATCACAATCACACTATAACAATCATACAATCAAAATCATACAATCACAATCATACAATCACAACCATGTAATCACAATCATACAATCACAGTCATACAATCACAATCATACGATCACAATGATATAATCACAATCATACAATCACAATCATACAATCGCAATCATACAATTAAAATCACCCAAATACAATCATACAAACACAATCATACAATCACAATTATACTATAGCAATCATACATTCAAAATCATACAATCACAATCATACAATCACAATCATACAATCACAATCATACAACCACAATCATACAATCACAATCATACAATCACAATCATACAATCACAATCATACAATCACAATCATACAATCACAATCATACAATCACAATCATACAATCGCAATCAAACAAACACAATCATACGATCACAATCATACAATCACAATCATACAATCACAATCATGCAATCACAATCATACAATCACAATAATAGAACCGTAATTATACAACCACAATCAAACGATCACAATCACACGATCACAAACATACAATCACAATCATACAATCACAATCATGCAATCACAATCATACAATCACAATCATACAATCACAATCATACAATCACAATTATATAATCACAATCATACAATCACAATCATACAATCACAATCATACAATCACAATCATACAATCACAATCATACAATCACAATCATACAATCACAATCATACAATCACAATCATACAATCACAATCATACAATCACAAGCATACAATCACAATCATACAATCACAATAATACAGTCACCAGCATACAATCACAATCATACAATCACAATCATAGAATCACAATCATAGAATCACAATCATACGATCACAATCATACGATCACAATTATACGATTACAATCATACGATCACAATCATACAATCACAATGATACAATCGCAATCATACAATCACAATCATACAATCACAATCATACAATCACAATGATACAATCACAATCATACAATCACAATCATACAATCACAATCATACAATCACAATCATACAATCACAATCATACAATCACAATCATTCACTCACAATCATACAATCACAATAATACAGTCACCAGCATACAATCACAATCATACAATCACAATCATACAATCACAATTATACAATCGCAATCATACAATCACAATCATACAATCGCAATCATACAATCACAATCATATAATCACAATCATACAATCACAATGATACAATCACAATCATACAATCACAATCATACAATCACAATCATACAATCGCAATCATACAATTAAAATCACCCAAATACAATCATACAAACACAATCATACAATCACAATCATTATATAACAATCATACAATCAAAATCATACAATCACAATCATACAATCACAACCATGTAATCACAATCATACAATCACAATCATACAATCACAATCATACGATCACAGTGATACAATCACAATCATACAATCACAATCATACAATCGCAATCATACAATTAAAACCACCCAAATACAATCATACAAACACAATCATACAATCACAATTATACTATAGCAATCATACATTCAAAATCATACAATCACAATCATACAATCACAATCATACAATCACAATCATACAACCACAATCATACAATCACAATCATACAATCACAATTATACTATAGCAATCATACATTCAAAATCATACAATCACAATCATACAATCACAATTATACAATCACAATCATACAATCACAGTCATACAATCACAATCATACAATCACAATCATACAATCACAATCATACAATCACAATCATACAATCACAATCATACAATCACAATCATACAATCACAATCATACAATCACAATCATACAATCACAATCATACAATCGCAGTTCAACAATCACAATCATACGATCGCAATCATACAATCACAATCATACGATGACAATCGCACAATTACTACTATACAATCACAATCATACAATCACAATCATACAATCACAATCATACAATCACAATCATACAATCACAATCATACAATCACAATCATACAATCACAATCATACAATCACAATCATACAATCACAATCATACAATCACAATCATACAATCACAATCATACAATCACAAGCATACAATCACAATCATACAATCACAATCATACAATCACAATCATACACTCACAATCATACAATCACAATAATACAGTCACCAGCATACAATCACAATCATACAATCACAATCATACAATCACAATTATACAATCGCAATCATACAATCACAATCATACAATCGCAATCATACAATCACAATCATATAATCACAATCATACCATCACAATGATAAAATCGCAATCATACAATCACAATCATACAATCACAATCATACAATCGCAATCATACAATTAAAATCACCCAAATACAATCATACAAACACAATCATACAATCACAATCACACTATAACAATCATACAATCAAAATCATACAATCACAATCATACAATCACAACCATGTAATCACAATCATACAATCACAGTCATACAATCACAATCATACGATCACAATGATATAATCACAATCATACAATCACAATCATACAATCGCAATCATACAATTAAAATCACCCAAATACAATCATACAAACACAATCATACAATCACAATTATACTATAGCAATCATACATTCAAAATCATACAATCACAATCATACAATCACAATCATACAATCACAATCATACAACCACAATCATACAATCACAATCATACAATCACAATCATACAATCACAATCATACAATCACAATCATACAATCACAATCATACAATCACAATCATACAATCGCAATCAAACAAACACAATCATACGATCACAATCATACAATCACAATCATACAATCACAATCATGCAATCACAATCATACAATCACAATAATAGAACCGTAATTATACAACCACAATCAAACGATCACAATCACACGATCACAAACATACAATCACAATCATACAATCACAATCATGCAATCACAATCATACAATCACAATCATACAATCACAATCATACAATCACAATTATATAATCACAATCATACAATCACAATCATACAATCACAATCATACAATCACAATCATACAATCACAATCATACAATCACAATCATACAATCACAATCATACAATCACAATCATACAATCACAATCATACAATCACAAGCATACAATCACAATCATACAATCACAATAATACAGTCACCAGCATACAATCACAATCATACAATCACAATCATAGAATCACAATCATAGAATCACAATCATACGATCACAATCATACGATCACAATTATACGATTACAATCATACGATCACAATCATACAATCACAATGATACAATCGCAATCATACAATCACAATCATACAATCACAATCATACAATCACAATGATACAATCACAATCATACAATCACAATCATACAATCGCAATCATACAATTAAAATCACCCAAACACAATCATACAAACACAATCATACAATCACAATCATACAATCACAACCATGTAATCACAATCATACAATCACAATTATACAATCACAATCATACGATCACAATGATACAATCACAATCATACAATCACAATCATACAATCACAATCATACAATCGCAATCATACAATCACAATCATATAATCACAATCATACAATCACAATGATACAATCGCAATCATACAATCACAATCATACAATCACAATCATACAATCACAATGATACAATCACAATCATACAATCACAATCATACAATCGCAATCATACAATTAAAATCACCCAAATACAATCATACAAACACAATCATACAATCACAATTATACTATAGCAATCATACATTCAAAATCATACAATCACAATCATACAATCACAATCATACAATCACAATCATACAATTACAATCATACAACCACAATCATACAATCACAATCATACAATCACAATCATACAATCACAATCATACAATCACAATCATACAATCACAATCATATAATCACAATCATACAATCGCAATCAAACAAACACAATCATACGATCACAATCATACAATCACAATCATACAATCACAGTCATGCAATCACAATCATACGATCACAATCATAAAATCACAATCACACAATCACAATCATACAATCACAATAATACAGTCACCAGCATACAATCACAATCATACAATCACAATCATAGAATCACAATCATAGAATCACAATCATACGATCACAATCATACGATCACTATTATACGATTACAATCATACGATCACAATCATACAATCACAATCATAAAATCGCATTCATACAATTACAATCTCCCAAATACAATCATGCAATCACAATCACACAATCACAATCATACAATCACAATCATACAATCACAATCATACAATCACAATCATACAATCACAATCATTCAATCACTATCATACACTCACAATCATACAATCACAGTCATACATTCACAATCATACAATCACAATCATACAATCACAATGATACAATCACAATCATACTATGACAATCATACAATTACTTCTATACAAAAACAATCATACAATCACAATCATACAATCACAATCATACAATCACAATCATACAATCACAATCATACAATCACAATCATAGAATCACAATCATAGAATCACAATCATAGAATCACAATCATACGATCACAATCATACGATCACAATTATACGATTACAATCATACGATCACAATCATACAATCAGAATCATAAAATCGCAATCATACAATTACAATCTCCTAAACACAATCATACATCACAATCATACAATCCCAATCATACAATCGCAATCATACAATCCCAATCATACAATCCCAATCATACAATCGCAATCATACAATCACAATCATACAATCACAATCATACAATCACAATCATACAATCACAATCATACAATCACAATCATACAATCACAATCATACAATCACAATCATACAATCACAATCATACGATGACAATCATACAATTACTACTATACAGAAACAATCATACAATCACAATCATACAATCACAATCATACATTCACAATTATACAATCACAATCATACAATCACAATCATACAATCACAATCATACAATCACAATCATACCATCACAATCATACAATCACAATCATACAATCACAATCATACAATCACAATCATACGATGACAATCATACAATTACTACTATACAGAAACAATCATACAATCACAATCATACAATCAGAATCATACATTCACAATCATACAATCACAATCATACAATCACAATCATACAATCACAATCATACAATCACAATCATACAATTACAATCATACAACCACAATCATACAATCACAATCATACAATCACAATCATACAATCACAATCATACAATCACAATCATATAATCACAATCATACAATCGCAATCAAACAAACACAATCATACGATCACAATCATACAATCACAATCATACAATCACAATCATGCAATCACAATCATACGATCACAATCATAAAATCACAATCATACAATCACAATCATACAATCACAATAATACAGTCACCAGCATACAATCACAATCATACAATCACAATCATAGAATCACAATCATAGAATCACAATCATACGATCCCAATCATACGATCACAATCATACGATCACTATTATACGATTACAATCATACGATCACAATCATACAATCACAATCATAAAATCTCATTCATACAATTACAATCTCCCAAATACAATCATGCAATCACAATCATACAATCACAATCATACAATCACAATCATACAATCACAATCATACAATCACAATCATACAATCACAATCATACAATCACAATCATACAATCACAATCATACAATCACAATCATACAATCACAAGCATACAATCACAATCATACAATCACAATCATACAATCACAATCATACAATCACAATCATACCATCACAATCATACAATCACAATCATACAATCACAATCATACAATCACAATCATACAATCACAATCATACAATCACAATCATACAATCACAATCATACAATCACAATCATACAATCACAATCATACAATCACAATCATACAATCGCAGTTCAACAATCACAATCATACGATCGCAATCATACAATCACAATCATGATGACAATCACACAATTACTACTATACAATCACAATCATACAATCACAATCATTCAATCACAATCATACACTCACAATCATACAATCACAATCATACATTCACAATCATACAATCACAATCATACAATCACAATCATACAATCACAGTCATACGATGACAATCATACAATTACTTCTATACAAAAACAATCATACAATCACAATCATACAATCACAATCATACAATCACAATCATACAATCACAGTCATACAATCACAATCATAGAATCACAATCATAGAATCACAATCATAGAATCACAATCATACGATCACAATCATACGATCACAATTATACGATTACAATCATACGATCACAATCATACAATCAGAATCATAAAATCGCAATCATACAATTACAATCTCCTAAACACAATCATACATCACAATCATACAATCCCAATCATACAATCGCAATCATACAATCCCAATCATACAATCGCAATCATACAATCACAATCATACAATCACAATCATACAATCACAATCATACAATCACAATCATACAATCACAATCATACGATGACAATCATACAATTACTACTATACAGAAACAATCATACAATCACAATCATACAATCACAATCATACATTCACAATTATACAATCACAATCATACAATCACAATCATACAATCACAATCATACAATCACAATCATACAATCACAATCATACCATCACAATCATACAATCACAATCATACAATCACAATCATACAATCACAATCATACAATCACAATCATACGATGACAATCATACAATTACTACTATACAGAAACAATCATACAATCACAATCATACAATCACAATCATACATTCACAATCATACACTCACAATCATACAATCACAATCATATATTCACAATCTTACAATCACAATCATACAATCACAATGATACAATCACAATCATACTATGACAATCATACAATTACTTCTATACAAAAACAATCATACAATCACAATCATACAATCACAATCATACAATCACAATTATACAATCACAATCATTCAATCACAATCATACACTCACAATCATACAATCACAATCATACATTCACAATCATACAATCACAATCATACAATCACAATGATACAATCACAGTCATACGATGACAATCATACAATTACTTCTATTCAAAAACAATCATACAATCACAATCATACAATCACAATCATACAATCACAATCATACAATCACAATCATACAATCACAATCATAGAATCACAATCATACGATCACAATCATACGATCACAATTATACGATTACAATCATACGATCACAATCATACAATCAGAATCATAAAATCGCAATCATACAATTACAATCTCCTAAACACAATCATACATCACAATCATACAATCCCAATCATACAATCGCAATCATACAATCCCAATCATACAATCGCAATCATACAATCACAATCATACAATCACAATCATACAATCACAATCATACAATCACAATCATACAATCACAATCATACAACCACAATCATACAATCACAATCATACAATCACAATCATACGATGACAATCATACAATTACTACTATACAGAAACAATCATACAATCACAATCATACAATCGCAACCATACATTCACAATTATACAATCACAATCATACAATCACAATCATACAATCACAATCATACAATCACAATCATACCATCACAATCATACAATCACAATCATACAATCACAATCATACAATCACAATCATACAATCACAATCATACAATCACAATCATACAATCACAATCATACAATCACAATCATACAATCACAATCATACAATCACAATCATACAATCACAATCATACAGTCACAATCATACAATCACAATCATACAATCACAATCATACAATCACAATCATACAATCACAATCATACATCGCAATCAAACAAACAGAATCATACCATCACAATCATACAATCACAATCATACAATCACAATCATGCAATCACAATCATACAATCACAATCATACAATCACAATCATACAATCGCAGTTCAACAATCACAATCATACGATCGCAATCATACAGTCACCAGCATACAATCACAATCATACAATCACAATCATAGAATCACAATCATAGAATCACAATCATACGATCACAATCATACGATCACAATTATACGATTACAATCATACGATCACAATCATACAATCACAATCATACAATCACAATCATACAATCACAATCATACAATCACAATCATACAATCACAATCATACAATCACAATCATACAATCACAATCATACGATGACAATCATACAATTACTACTATACAGAAACAATCATACAATCACAATCATACAATCACAATCATATATTCACAATCATACAATCACAATCATACAATCACAATCATACAATCACAATCATACAATCACAATCATACAATCACAATCATACAATCACAATCATACAATCACAATCACACAATCACAATCATACAATCACAATCATACAATCACAATCATACAATCACAATCATACAATCACAATCATACAATCACAATCATACAATCACAATCATACAATCACAATCATACAATCACAATCATACAATCACAATCATACAATCACAATCATACAATCACAATCATACAATCACAATCATACAATCACAATCATACAATCACAATAATACAGTCACCAGCATACAATCACAATCATACAATCACAATCATACAATCACATTCATATAATCACAATCATACAATCACAATGATACAATCGCAATCATACAATCACAATCATACAATCACAATCATACGATGACAATCATACAATTACTACTATACAGAAACAATCATACAATCACAATCATACATTCACAATCATACAATCACAATCATACAATCACAATCATACAATCACAATCATACAATCACAATCATACAATCACAATCATACAATCACAATCATACCATCACAATCATACCATCACAATCATACCATCACAATCATACCATCACAATCATACAATCATAATCATACAATCACAATCATACAATCACAATCATACAATCACAATCATACAATCACAATCATACAATCACAATCATACAATCACAATCATACAATCACAATCATACAATCACAATCATACAATCACAATCATACAATCACAATCATACAATCACAAGCATACAATCACAATCATACAATCACAATCATACAATCACAATCATACAATCACAATCATACAATCACAATCATACAATCACAATCATACACTCACAATCATACAATCACAATAATACAGTCACCAGCATACAATCACAATCATACAATCACAATCATACAATCACAATTATACAATCGCAATCATACAATCACAATCACACAATCGCAATCATACAATCACAATCATACAATCACAATCATACAATCGCAATCATACAATCACAATCATACAATCACAATCATACAATCGCAATCATACAATTAAAATCACCCAAATACAATCATACAAACACAATCATACAATCACAATCATACTATAACAATCATACAATCAAAATCATACAATCGCAATCATACAATCACAATCACACAATCGCAATCATACAATCACAATCATACAATCACAATCATACAATCGCAATCATACAATCACAATCATACAATCACAATCATACAATCGCAATCATACAATTAAAATCACCCAAATACAATCATACAAACACAATCATACAATCACAATCATACTATAACAATCATACAATCAAAATCATACAATCGCAATCATACAATCACAACCATGTAATCACAATCATACAATCACAATCATACAATCACAATCATACAATCACAATCATACAATCACAATCATACGATCACAATGATACAATCACAATCATACAATCACAATCATACAATCGCAATCATACAATTAAAACCACCCAAATACAATCATACAAACACAATCATACAATCACAATCATACAATCACAATCATACAATCACAATCATACAACCACAATCATACAATCATAATCATACAATCACAATCATTCAATCACAATCATACAATCACAATCATACAATCACAATCATACAATCGCAATCAAACAAACACAATCATACGATCACAATCATACAATCACAATCATACAATCACAATCATGCAATCACAATCATACAATCACAATCATGCAATCACAATCATACAATCACAATAATAGAACCGTAATTATACAACCACAATCAAACGATCACAATCATACGATCACAAACATACAATCACAATCATACAATCACAATCATACAATCACAATCATACAATCACAATCATACAATCACAATAATACAGTCACCAGCATACAATCACAATCATACAATCGCAATCATAGAATCTCAATCATAGAATCACAATCATACGATCACAATCATACGATCACAATTATACGATTACAATCATACGATCACAATCATACAATCACAATCATACAATCACAATCATACAATCACAATCATACAATCACAATCATACAATCACAATCATACAATCACAATCATACGATGACAATCATACAATTACTACTATACAGAAACAATCATACAATCACAATCATACAATCACAATCATATATTCACAATCATACAATCACAATTATACAATCACAATCATACAATCACAATCATACAATCACAATCATACGATGACAATCATACAATTACTACTATACAGAAACAATCATACAATCACAATCATACATTCACAATCATACAATCACAATCATACAATCACAATCATACAATCACAATCATACGATGACAATCATACAATTACTACTATACAGAAACAATCATACAATCACAATCATACAATCACAATCATATATTCACAATCATACAATCACAATTATACAATCACAATCATACAATCACAATCATACAATCACAATCATACGATGACAATCATACAATTACTACTATACAGAAACAATCATACAATCACAATCATACATTCACAATCATACAATCACAATCATACAATCACAATCATACAATCACAATCATACAACCACAATCATACAATCACAATCATACCATCACAATCATACCATCACAATCATACCATCACAATCATACAATCACAATCATACAATCACAATCATACAATCACAATCATACAATCACAATCATACAATCACAATCATACAATCACAATCATACAATCACAATCATACAATCACAATCATACAATCACAATCATACAATCACAATCATACAATCACAAGCATACAATCACAATCATACAATCACAATCATACAATCACAATCATACAATCACAATCATACAATCACAATCATACACTCACAATCATACAATCACAATAATACAGTCACCAGCATACAATCACAATCATACAATCACAATCATACAATCACAATTATACAATCGCAATCATACAATCACAATCATACAATCGCAATCATACAATCACAATCATATAATCACAATCATACAATCACAATGATACAATCGCAATCATACAATCACAATCATACAATCACAATCATACAATCGCAATCATACAATTAAAATCACCCAAATACAATCATACAAACACAATCATACAATCACAATCATTATATAACAATCATACAATCAAAATCATACAATCACAATCATACAATCACAACCATGTAATCACAATCATACAATCACAATCATACAATCACAATCATACGATCACAGTGATACAATCACAATCATACAATCACAATCATACAATCGCAATCATACAATTAAAACCACCCAAATACAATCATACAAACACAATCATACAATCACAATTATACTATAGCAATCATACATTCAAAATCATACAATCACAATCATACAATCACAATCATACAATCACAATCATACAACCACAATCATACAATCACAATCATACAATCACAATTATACTATAGCAATCATACATTCAAAATCATACAATCACAATCATACAATCACAATTATACAATCACAATCATACAATCACAGTCATACAATCCCAATCATACAATCGCAATCATACAATCCCAATCATACAATCGCAATCATACAATCACAATCATACAATCACAATCATACAATCACAATCATACAATCACAATCATACGATGACAATCATACAATTACTACTATACAGAAACAATCATACAATCACAATCATACATTCACAATCATACAATCGCAATCATACAATCACAATCATACAATCACAATCATACAATCACAATCATACAATCACAATCATACCATCACAATCATACCATCACAATCATACAATCACAATCATACAATCACAATCATACAATCACAATCATACAATCACAATCATACAATCACAATCATACAATCACAATCATACAATCACAATCATACAATCACAATCATACAATCACAATCATACAATCACAAGCATACAATCACAATCATACAATCACAATCATACAATCACAATCATACACTCACAATCATACAATCACAATAATACAGTCACCAGCATACAATCACAATCATACAATCACAATCATACAATCACAATTATACAATCGCAATCATACAATCACAATCATACAATCGCAATCATACAATCACAATCATATAATCACAATCATACCATCACAATGATACAATCGCAATCATACAATCACAATCATACAATCACAATCATACAATCGCAATCATACAATTAAAATCACCCAAATACAATCATACAAACACAATCATACAATCACAATCACACTATAACAATCATACAATCAAAATCATACAATCACAATCATACAATCACAACCATGTAATCACAATCATACAATCACAGTCATACAATCACAATCATACGATCACAATGATATAATCACAATCATACAATCACAATCATACAATCGCAATCATTCAATTAAAATCACCCAAATACAATCATACAAACACAATCGTACAATCACAATTATACTATAGCAATCATACATTCAAAATCATACAATCACAATCATACAATCACAATCATACAATCACAATCATACAACCACAATCATACAATCACAATCATACAATCACAATCATACAATCACAATCATACAATCACAATCATACAATCACAATCATACAATCACAATCATACAATCACAATCATACAATCGCAATCAAACAAACACAATCATACGATCACAATCATACAATCACAATCATACAATCACAATCATGCAATCACAATCATACAATCACAATAATAGAACCGTAATTATACAACCACAATCAAACGATCACAATCACACGATCACAAACATACAATCACAATCATACAATCACAATCATGCAATCACAATCATACAATCACAATCATACAATCACAATCATACAATCACAATAATATAATCACAATCATACAATCACAATCATACAATCACAATCATACAATCACAATCATACAATCACAATCATACAATCACAATCATACAATCACAATCATACAATCACAATCATACAATCACAATCATACAATCACAAGCATACAATCACAATCATACAATCACAATAATACAGTCACCAGCATACAATCACAATCATACAATCACAATCATAGAATCACAATCATAGAATCACAATCATACGATCACAATCATACGATCACAATTATACGATTACAATCATACGATCACAATCATACAATCACAATCATAAAATCGCAATCATACAATCACAATTATACAATCGCAATCATACAATCACAATCATACAATCGCAATCATACAATCACAATCATATAATCACAATCATACAATCACAATGATACAATCGCAATCATACAATCACAATCATACAATCACAATCATACAATCACAATGATACAATCACAATCATACAATCACAATCATACAATCGCAATCATACAATTAAAATCACCCAAATACAATCATACAAACACAATCATACAATCACAATCATACAATCACAACCATGTAATCACAATCATACAATCACAATTATACAATCACAATCATACGATCACAATGATACAATCACAATCATACAATCACAATCATACAATCGCAATCATACAATCACAATCATATAATCACAATCATACAATCACAATGATACAATCGCAATCATACAATCACAATCATACAATCACAATCATACAATCACAATGATACAATCACAATCATACAATCACAATCATACAATCGCAATCATACAATTAAAATCACCCAAATACAATCATACAAACACAATCATACAATCACAATTATACTATAGCAATCATACATTCAAAATCATACAATCACAATCATACAATCACAATCATACAATCACAATCATACAATTACAATCATACAACCACAATCATACAATCACAATCATACAATCACAATCATACAATCACAATCATACAATCACAATCATATAATCACAATCATAAAATCGCAATCAAACAAACACAATCATACGATCACAATCATACAATCACAATCATACAATCACAGTCATGCAATCACAATCATACGATCACAATCATAAAATCACAATCACACAATCACAATCATACAATCACAATAATACAGTCACCAGCATACAATCACAATCATACAATCACAATCATAGAATCACAATCATAGAATCACAATCATACGATCACAATCATACGATCACTATTATACGATTACAATCATACGATCACAATCATACAATCACAATCATAAAATCGCATTCATACAATTACAATCTCCCAAATACAATCATGCAATCACATTCACACAATCACAATCATACAATCACAATCATACAATCACAATCATACAATCACAATCATACAATCACAATCATTCAATCACTATCATACACTCACAATCATACAATCACAATCATACATTCACAATCATACAATCACAATCATACAATCACAATGATACAATCACAATCATACTATGACAATCATACAATTACTTCTATACAAAAACAATCATACAATCACAATCATACAATCACAATCATACAATCACAATCATACAATCACAATCATACAATCACAATCATAGAATCACAATCATAGAATCACAATCATAGAATCACAATCATACGATCACAATCATACGATCACAATTATACGATTACAATCATACGATCACAATCATACAATCAGAATCATAAAATCGCAATCATACAATTACAATCTCCTAAACACAATCATACATCACAATCATACAATCCCAATCATACAATCGCAATCATACAATCCCAATCATACAATCCCAATCATACAATCGCAATCATACAATCACAATCATACAATCACAATCATACAATCACAATCATACAATCACAATCATACAATCACAATCATACAATCACAATCATACAATCACAATCATACGATGACAATCATACAATTACTACTATACAGAAACAATCATACAATCACAATCATACAATCACAATCATACATTCACAATTATACAATCACAATCATACAATTGCAATCATACAATCACAATCATACAATCACAATCATACCATCACAATCATACAATCACAATCATACAATCACAATCATACAATCACAATCATACGATGACAATCATACAATTACTACTATACAGAAACAATCATACAATCACAATCATACAATCAGAATCATACATTCACAATCATACAATCACAATCATACAATCACAATCATACAATCACAATCATACAATCACAATCATACAATTACAATCATACAACCACAATCATACAATCACAATCATACAATCACAATCATACAATCACAATCATACAATCACAATCATATAATCACAATCATACAATCGCAATCAAACAAACACAATCATACGATCACAATCATACAATCACAATCATACAATCACAATCATGCAATCACAATCATACGATCACAATCATAAAATCACAATCATACAATCACAATCATACAATCACAATAATACAGTCACCAGCATACAATCACAATCATACAATCACAATCATAGAATCACAATCATAGAATCACAATCATACGATCACAATCATACGATCACAATCATACGATCACTATTATACGATTACAATCATACGATCAGAATCATACAATCACAATCATAAAATCTCATTCATACAATTACAATCTCCCAAATACAATCATGCAATCACAATCATACAATCACAATCATACAATCACAATCATACAATCACAATCATACAATCACAATCATACAATCACAATCATACAATCACAATCATACAATCACAATCATACAATCACAAGCATACAATCACAATCATACAATCACAATCATACAATCACAATCATACAATCACAATCATACCATCACAATCATACAATCACAATCATACAATCACAATCATACAATCACAATCATACAATCACAATCATACAATCACAATCATACAATCACAATCATACAATCACAATCATACAATCACAATCATACAATCACAATCATACAATCACAATCATACAATCGCAGTTCAACAATCACAATCATACGATCGCAATCATACAATCACAATCATGATGACAATCACACAATTACTACTACACAATCACAATCATACAATCACAATCATTCAATCACAATCATACACTCACAATCATACAATCACAATCATACATTCACAATCATACAATCACAATCATACAATCACAATCATACAATCACAGTCATACGATGACAATCATACAATTACTTCTATACAAAAACAATCATACAATCACAATCATACAATCACAATCATACAATCACAATCATACAATCACAGTCATACAATCACAATCATAGAATCACAATCATAGAATCACAATCATAGAATCACAATCATACGATCACAATCATACGATCACAATTATACGATTACAATCATACGATCACAATCATACAATCAGAATCATAAAATCGCAATCATACAATTACAATCTCCTAAACACAATCATACATCACAATCATACAATCCCAATCATACAATCGCAATCATACAATCCCAATCATACAATCGCAATCATACAATCACAATCATACAATCACAATCATACAATCACAATCATAAAATCACAATCATACAATCACAATCATACAATCACAATCATACGATGACAATCATACAATTACTACTATACAGAAACAATCATACAATCACAATCATACAATCACAATCATACATTCACAATTATACAATCACAATCATACAATCACAATCATACAATCACAATCATACAATCACAATCATACAATCACAATCATACCATCACAATCATACAATCACAATCATACAATCACAATCATACAATCACAATCATACATTCACAATCATACAATCACAATCATACAATCACAATCATACAATCACAATCATACAATCACAATCATACAATCACAATCATACAATCACAATCATACAATCACAATCATACCATCACAAACATACAATCACAATCATACAATCACAATCATAGAATCACAATCATACAATCACAATCATACAATCGCAATCATACAATTAAAATCACCCAAATACAATCATACAAACACAATCATACAATCACAATCATACTATAACAATCATACAATCAAAATCATACAATCACAATCATACAATCACAACCATGTAATCACAATCATACAATCACAATCATACAATCACAATCATACAATCACAATCATACAATCACAATGATACAATCACAATCATACAATCACAATCATACAATCACAATCATACAATCGCAATCATACAATTAAAATCACCCAAATACAATCATACAAACACAATCATACAATCACAATTATACTATAGCAATCATACATTCAAAATCATACAATCACAATCATACAATCACAATCATACAATCATAATCATACAATCACAATCATACAATCACAATCATACAATCACAATCATACAATCACAATCATACAATCACAATCATACAATGACAATCATACAATCACAATCATACAATCACAATCATACAATCACAATCATACATCGCAATCAAACAAACACAATCATACCATCACAATCATGCAATCACAATCATGCAATCACAATCATACAATCACAATCATATAATCACAATCATACAATCACAATGATACAATCACAATCATACAATCACAATCATACAATCACAATCATACAATCGCAATCATACAATTAAAATCACCCAAATACAATCATACAAACACAATCATACAATCACAATTATACTATAGCAATCATACATTCAAAATCATACAATCACAATCATACAATCACAATCATACAATCGCAATCATACAATCACAATCATACAATCACAATCATACAATCACAATCATACAATCACAATCATGCAATCACAATCATACGATCACAATCATAAAATCACAATCATGCAATCACAATAATACAGTCACCATCATACAATCGCAATCATAAAATCGCAATCATACAATTACAATCTCCCAAATACAATCATACAATCGCAATCAAACAAACACAATCATACCATCACAATCATACAATCACAATCATGCAATCACAATCATGCAATCACAATAATACAGTCACCATCATACAATCGCAATCATAAAATCGCAATCATACAATTACAATCTCCCAAATACAATCATACAATCACAATCATACAATCACAATCATACAATCACAATCATACAATCACAATCATACGATCACTATTATACGATTACAATCATACGATCACAATCATACAATCACAATCATAAAATCGCATTCATACAATTACAATCTCCCAAATACAATCATGCAATCACAATCATACAATCACAATCATACAATCACAATCATACAATCACAATCATACAATCACAATCATACAATCGCAATCATACAATTAAAATCACCCAAATACAATCATACAAACACAATCATACAATCACAATTATACTATAGCAATCATACATTCAAAATCGTACAATCACAATCATACAATCGCAATCAAACAAACACAATCATACGATCACAATCATACAATCACAATCATACAATCACAATCATGCAATCACAATCATACGATCACAATCATAAAATCACAATCACACAATCACAATCATACAATCACAATAATACAGTCACCAGCATACAATCACAATCATACAATCACAATCATAGAATCACAATCATAGAATCACAATCATACGATCACAATCATACGATCACTATTATACGATTACAATCATACGATCACAATCATACAATCACAATCATAAAATCGCATTCATACAATTACAATCTCCCAAATACAATCATGCAATCACAATCATACAATCACAATCATACAATCACAATCATACAATCACAATCATACAATCACAATCATACTATCACAATCATGCAATCACAATCATGCAATCACAATAATACAGTCACCATCATACAATCGCAATCATAAAATCGCAATCATACAATTACAATCTCCCAAATACAATCATACAATCACAATCATACAATCACAATCATACAATCACAATCATACAATCACAATCACACAATCACAATCATACAACCACAATCATAAAATCACAATCATACAATCACAATAATACAGTCACCAGCATACAATCACAATCATACAATCACAATCATAGAATCACAATCATACAATCACAATCATACAATCACAATAATACAGTCACCAGCATACAATCACAATCATACAATCACAATCATAGAATCACAATCATAGAAACACAATCATACGATCACAATCATACGATCACAATTATACGATTACAATCATACGATCACAATCATACAATCACAATCATAACATCGCAATCATACAATCACAATTATACAATCGCAATCATACAATCACAATCATACAATCACAATCATACAATCACAATCATACAATCGCAGTTCAACAATCACAATCATACGATCGCAATCATACAATCACAATCATACGATGACAATCGCACAATTACTACTATACAATCACAATCATACAATCACAATCATACAATCACAATCATACAATCACAATCATACAATCACAATCATACAATCACAATCATACAATCACAATCATACAATCGCAGTTCAACAATCACAATCATACAATCACAATCATACAATCACAATCATACAATCACAATCATACAATCACAATCATACAATCACAATCATACAATCACAATCATACAATCACAATCATACAATCACAATCATACAATCACAATCATACAATCACAATCATACAATCACAATCATACAATCACAATAATACAGTCACCAGCATACAATCGCAATCATACAATCACAATCATAGAATCACAATCATAGAATCACAATCATACGATCACAATCATACGATCACAGTTATACGATTACAATCATACGATCACAATCATACAATCACAATCATAAAATCGCAATCATACAATCACAATTATACAATCGCAATCATACAATCACAATCATACAATCGCAATCATACAATCACAATCATACAATCACAATCATACAATCACAATCATACAATCACAATCATACAATTACAATCATACAACCACAATCATACAATCACAATCATACAATCACAATCATACAATCACAATCATACAATCACAATCATACAATCACAATCATACAATCACAATCATACAATCACAATCATACAATCACAAAAATACAGTCACCAGCATACAATCACAATCATACAATCACAATCATACAATCACAATCATACAATCACAATCGTACAATCACAATCACACAATCACAATCATACAATCACAATCATACGATCGCAACCGTACAATCACAATCATACACTCACAATCATTCAATCACAATGATACAATCACAATCATGCAATCAATCATACAATCACAATCATACAATCACAATCATACAATCGCAATCATACAATCACAATGATACAATCGCAATCATACAATCACAATCATACAATCACAATCATACAATCGCAATCATACAATTAAAATCACCCAAATACAATCATACAAACACATCATACAAACACAATCATACAATCACAATCATACTATAACAATCATACAATCAAAATCATACAATCACAATCATACAATCACAACCATGTAATCACAATCATACAATCACAATCATACAATCACAATCATACAATCACAATCATACAATCACAATGATACAATCACAATCATACAATCACAATCATACAATCGCAATCATACAATTAAAATCACCCAAATACAATCATACAAACACAATCATACAATCACAATTATACTACAGCAATCATACATTCAAAATCATACAATCACAATCATACAATCACAATCATACAATCACAATCATACAATCACAATCATACAATCACAATCATACAATCACAATCATACAATCACAATCATACAATCACAATGATACAATCACAATCATACTATGACAATCATACAATTACTTCTATACAAAAACAATCATACAATCACAATCATACAATCACAATCATACAATCACAATCATACAATCACAATCATTCAATCACAATCATACACTCACAATCATACAATCACAATCATACATTCACAATCATACAATCACAATCATACAATCACAATGATACAATCACAGTCATACGATGACAATCATACAATTACTTCTATACAAAAACAATCATACAATCACAATCATACAATCACAATCATACAAGCACAATCATACAATCACAATCATAGAATCACAATCATAGAATCACAATCATAGAATCACAATCATACGATCACAATCATACGATCGCAATTATACGATTACAATCATACGATCACAATCATACAATCAGAATCATAAAATCGCAATCATGCAATTACAATCTCCTAAACACAATCATACATCACAATCATACAATCCCAATCATACAATCGCAATCATACAATCCCAATCATACAATCGCAATCATACAATCACAATCATACAATCACAATCATACAATCACAATCATAAAATCACAATCATACAATCACAATCATACAATCACAATCATACAATCACAATCATACGATGACAATCATACAATTACTACTATACACAAACAATCATACAATCACAGTCATACAATCACAATCATACATTCACAATTATACAATCACAATCATACAATCACAATCATACAATCACAATCATACAATCACAATCATACAATCACAATCATACCATCATAATCATACAATCACAATCATACAATCACAATCATACAATCACAATCATACGATGACAATCATACAATTACTACTATACAGAAACAATCATACAATCACAATCATACAATCACAATCATACATTCACAATCATACAATCACAATCATACAATCACAATCATACAATCACAATCATACAATCACAATCATACAATCACAATCATACAATCACAATCATACAATCACAATCATAGAATCACAATCATACAATCACAATCATACAATCACAATCATACAATCACAATCATACAATCACAATCATACAATCACAATCATACAATCACAATCATACAATCACAATCATACAATCACAATCATACAATCACAATCATACACTCACAATCATACAATCACAATAATACAGTCACCAGCATACAATCACAATCATACAATCACAATCATACAATCACAATCGTACAATCACAATCACACAATCACAATCATACAATCACAATCATACGATCGCAACCGTACAATCACAATCATACACTCACAAGCATTCAATCACAATGATACAATCACAATCATACAATCAATCATACAATCACAATCATACAATCACAATCATACAATCGCAATCATACAATCACAATGATACAATCGCAATCATACAACCACAATCATACAATCACAATCATACAATCGCAATCATACAATTAAAATCACCCAAATACAATCATACAAACACAATCATACAATCACAATCATACTATAACAATCATACAATCAAAATCATACAATCACAATCATACAATCACAACCATGTAATCACAATCATACAATCACAATCATACAATCACAATCATACAATCACAATCATACAATCACAATGATACAATCACAACCATACAATCACAATCATACAATCGCAATCATACAATCACAATCATACTATCACAATCATGCAATCACAATCATGCAATCACAATAATACAGTCACCATCATACAATCGCAATCATAAAATCGCAATAATACAATTACAATCTCCCAAATACAATCATACAATCACAATCATACAATCACAATCATACAATCACAATCACACAATCACAATCATACAACCACAATCATAAAATCACAATCATACAATCACAATAATACAGTCACCAGCATACAATCACAATCATACAATCACAATCATAGAATCACAATCATAGAATCACAATCATACAATCACAATCATACAATCACAATAATACAGTCACCAGCATACAATCACAATCATACAATCACAATCATAGAATCACAATCATAGAATCACAATCATACGATCACAATCATACGATCACAATTATACGATTACAATCATACGATCACAATCATACAATCACAATCATAAAATCGCAATCATACAATCACAATTATACAATCGCAATCATACAATCACAATCATACAATCACAATCATACAATCACAATCATACAATCACAATCATACAATCACAATCATACAATCGCAGTTCAACAATCACAATCATACGATCGCAATCATACGATCACAATTATACGATTACAATCATACGATCACAATCATACAATCAGAATCATACAATCACAATCATACAATCACAATCATACAATCACAATCATACAATCACAATCATACAATCACAATCATACAATCACAATCATACGATGACAATCATACAATTACTACTATACAGAAACAATCATACAATCACAATCATACAATCACAATCATACATTCACAATTACACAATCACAATCATACAATCACAATCATACAATCACAATCATACAATCACAATCATACAATCACAATCATACCATCACAATCATACAATCACAATCATACAATCACAATCATACAATCGCAATCAAACAAACACAATCATACGATCACAATCATACAATCACAATCATACAATCACAATCATGCAATCACAATCATACAATCACAATAATAGAACCGTAATTATACAACCACAATCAAACGATCACAATCACACGATCACAATCATACAATCACAATCATACAATCACAATCATGCAATCACAATCATACGATCACAATCATAAAATCACAATCACACAATCACAATCATACAATCACAATAATAGAGTCACCAGCATATAATCACAATCATACAATCACAATCATAGAATCACAATCATAGAATCACAATCATACGATCACAATCATACGATCACTATTATACGATTACAATCATACGATCACAATCATACAATCACAATCATAAAATCGCATTCATACAATTACAATCTCTCAAATACAATCATGCAATCACAATCATACAATCACAATCATTCAATCACAATCATACAATCACAATCATACAATCACAATCATACTATCACAATCATGCAATCACAATCATGCAATCACAATAATACAGTCACCATCATACAATCGCAATCATAAAATCGCAATCATACAATTACAATCTCCCAAATACAATAATACAATCACAATCATACAATCACAATCATACAATCACAATCATACAATCACAATCACACAATCACAATCATACAACCACAATCATAAAATCACAATCATACAATCACAATAATACAGTCACCAGCATACAATCACAATCATACAATCACAATCATAGAATCACAATCATAGAATCACAATCATACAATCACAATCATACAATCACAATAATACAGTCACCAGCATACGATCACAATCATACAATCACAATCATAAAATCGCAATCATACAATCACAATTATACAATCGCAATCATACAATCACAATCATACAATCACAATCATACAATCACAATCATACAATCACAATCATACAATCACAATCATACAATCACAATCATACAATCACAATCATACAATCACAATCATACAATCGCAGTTCAACAATCACAATCATACGATCGCAATCATACGATCACAATTATACGATTACAATCATACGATCACAATCATACAAACAGAATCATATAATCACAATCATACAATCACAATCATACAATCACAATCATACAATCACAATCATACAATCACAATCATACAATCACAATCATACGATGACAATCATACAATTACTACTATACAGAAACAATCATACAATCACAATCATACAATCACAATCATACATTCACAATTACACAATCACAATCATACAATCACAATCATACAATCACAATCATACAATCACAATCATACAATCACAATCATACAATCGCAGTTCAACAATCACAATCATACGATCGCAATCATACAATCACAATCATACGATGACAATCGCACAATTACTACTATACAATCACAATCATACAATCACAATCATACAATCACAATCATACAATCACAATCATACAATCACAATCATACAATCACAATCATACAATCGCAGTTCAACAATCACAATCATACAATCACAATCATACAATCACAATCATACAATCACAATCATACAATCACAATCATACAATCACAATCATACAATCACAATCATACAATCACAATCATACAATCACAATCATACAATCACAATCATACAATCACAATAATACAGTCACCAGCATACAATCGCAATCATACAATCACAATCATAGAATCACAATCATAGAATCACAATCATACGATCACAATCATACGATCACAGTTATACGATTACAATCATACGATCACAATCATACAATCACAATCATAAAATCGCAATCATACAATCACAATTATACAATCGCAATCATACAATCACAATCATACAATCGCAATCATACAATCACAATCATACAATCACAATCATACAATCACAATCATACAATCACAATCATACAATTACAATCATACAACCACAATCATACAATCACAATCATACAATCACAATCATACAATCACAATCATACAATCACAATCATACGATCACAATCATACAATCACAATCATACAATCACAATAATACAGTCACCAGCATACAATCACAATCATACAATCACAATCATACAATCACAATCATACAATCACAATCGTACAATCACAATCACACAATCACAATCATACAATCACAATCATACGATCGCAACCGTACAATCACAATCATACACTCACAATCATTCAATCACAATGATACAATCACAATCATGCAATCAATCATACAATCACAATCATACAATCACAATCATACAATCGCAATCATACAATCACAATGATACAATCGCAATCATACAATCACAATCATACAATCACAATCATACAATCGCAATCATACAATTAAAATCACCCGAATACAATCATACAAACACAATCATACAAACACAATCATACAATCACAATCATACTATAACAATCATACAATCAAAATCATACAATCACAATCATACAATCACAACCATGTAATCACAATCATACAATCACAATCATACAATCACAATCATACAATCACAATCATACAATCACAATGATACAATCACAATCATACAATCACAATCATACAATCGCAATCATACAATTAAAATCACCCAAATACAATCATACAAACACAATCATACAATCACAATTATACTACAGCAATCATACATTCAAAATCATACAATCACAATCATACAATCACAATCATACAATCACAATCATACAATCACAATCATACAATCACAATCATACAATCACAATCATACAATCACAATCATACAATCACAATCATACAATCACAATGATACAATCACAATCATACTATGACAATCATACAATTACTTCTATACAAAAACAATCATACAATCACAATCATACAATCACAATCATACAATCACAATCATACAATCACAATCATTCAATCACAATCATACACTCACAATCATACAATCACAATCATACATTCACAATCATACAATCACAATCATACAATCACAATGATACAATCACAGTCATACGATGACAATCATACAATTACTTCTATACAAAAACAATCATACAATCACAATCATACAATCACAATCATACAAGCACAATCATACAATCACAATCATAGAATCACAATCATAGAATCACAATCATAGAATCACAATCATACGATCACAATCATACAATCGCAATTATACGATTACAATCATACGATCACAATCATACAATCAGAATCATAAAATCGCAATCATACAATTACAATCTCCTAAACACAATCATACATCACAATCATACAATCCCAATCATACAATCGCAATCATACAATCCCAATCATACAATCGCAATCATACAATCACAATCATACAATCACAATCATACAATCACAATCATAAAATCACAATCATACAATCACAATCATACAATCACAATCATACAATCACAATCATACGATGACAATCATACAATTACTACTATACACAAACAATCATACAATCACAGTCATACAATCACAATCATACATTCACAATTATACAATCACAATCATACAATCACAATCATACAATCACAATCATACAATCACAATCATACAATCACAATCATACCATCACAATCATACAATCACAATCATACAATCACAATCATACAATCACAATCATACGATGACAATCATACAATTACTACTATACAGAAACAATCATACAATCACAATCATACAATCACAATCATACATTCACAATCATACAATCACAATCATACAATCACAATCATACAATCACAATCATACAATCACAATCATACAATCACAATCATACAATCACAATCATACAATCACAATCATAGAATCACAATCATACAATCACAATCATACAATCACAATCATACAATCACAATCATACAATCACAATCATACAATCACAATCATACAATCACAATCATACAATCACAATCATACAATCACAATCATACAATCACAATCATACAATCACAATCATACACTCACAATCATACAATCACAATAATACAGTCACCAGCATACAATCACAATCATACAATCACAATCATACAATCACAATCGTACAATCACAATCACACAATCACAATCATACAATCACAATCATACGATCGCAACCGTACAATCACAATCATACACTCACAAGCATTCAATCACAATGATACAATCACAATCATACAATCAATCATACAATCACAATCATACAATCACAATCATACAATCGCAATCATACAATCACAATGATACAATCGCAATCATACAACCACAATCATACAATCACAATCATACAATCGCAATCATACAATTAAAATCACCCAAATACAATCATACAAACACAATCATACAATCACAATCATACTATAACAATCATACAATCAAAATCATACAATCACAATCATACAATCACAACCATGTAATCACAATCATACAATCACAATCATACAATCACAATCATACAATCACAATCATACAATCACAATGATACAATCACAACCATACAATCACAATCATACAATCGCAATCATACAATCACAATCATACTATCACAATCATGCAATCACAATCATGCAATCACAATAATACAGTCACCATCATACAATCGCAATCATAAAATCGCAATCATACAATTACAATCTCCCAAATACAATCATACAATCACAATCATACAATCACAATCATACAATCACAATCACACAATCACAATCATACAACCACAATCATAAAATCACAATCATACAATCACAATAATACAGTCACCAGCATACAATCACAATCATACAATCACAATCATAGAATCACAATCATAGAATCACAATCATACAATCACAATCATACAATCACAATAATACAGTCACCAGCATACAATCACAATCATACAATCACAATCATAGAATCACAATCATAGAATCACAATCATACGATCACAATCATACGATCACAATTATACGATTACAATCATACGATCACAATCATACAATCACAATCATAAAATCGCAATCATACAATCACAATTATACAATCGCAATCATACAATCACAATCATACAATCACAATCATACAATCACAATCATACAATCACAATCATACAATCACAATCATACAATCGCAGTTCAACAATCACAATCATACGATCGCAATCATACGATCACAATTATACGATTACAATCATACGATCACAATCATACAATCAGAATCATACAATCACAATCATACAATCACAATCATACAATCACAATCATACAATCACAATCATACAATCACAATCATACAATCACAATCATACGATGACAATCATACAATTACTACTATACAGAAACAATCATACAATCACAATCATACAATCACAATCATACATTCACAATTACACAATCACAATCATACAATCACAATCATACAATCACAATCATACAATCACAATCATACAATCACAATCATACCATCACAATCATACAATCACAATCATACAATCACAATCATACAATCGCAATCAAACAAACACAATCATACGATCACAATCATACAATCACAATCATACAATCACAATCATGCAATCACAATCATACAATCACAATAATAGAACCGTAATTATACAACCACAATCAAACGATCACAATCACACGATCACAATCATACAATCACAATCATACAATCACAATCATGCAATCACAATCATACGATCACAATCATAAAATCACAATCACACAATCACAATCATACAATCACAATAATAGAGTCACCAGCATATAATCACAATCATACAATCACAATCATAGAATCACAATCATAGAATCACAATCATACGATCACAATCATACGATCACTATTATACGATTACAATCATACGATCACAATCATACAATCACAATCATAAAATCGCATTCATACAATTACAATCTCTCAAATACAATCATGCAATCACAATCATACAATCACAATCATTCAATCACAATCATACAATCACAATCATACAATCACAATCATACAATCACAATCATACTATCACAATCATGCAATCACAATCATGCAATCACAATAATACAGTCACCATCATACAATCGCAATCATAAAATCGCAATCATACAATTACAATCTCCCAAATACAATAATACAATCACAATCATACAATCACAATCATACAATCACAATCATACAATCACAATCACACAATCACAATCATACAACCACAATCATAAAATCACAATCATACAATCACAATAATACAGTCACCAGCATACAATCACAATCATACAATCACAATCATAGAATCACAATCATAGAATCACAATCATACAATCACAATCATACAATCACAATAATACAGTCACCAGCATACAATCACAATCATACAATCACAATCATAGAATCACAATCATAGAATCACAATCATACGATCACAATCATACGATCACAATTATACGATTACAATCATACGATCACAATCATACAATCACAATCATAAAATCGCAATCATACAATCACAATTATACAATCGCAATCATACAATCACAATCATACAATCACAATCATACAATCACAATCATACAATCACAATCATACAATCACAATCATACAATCACAATCATACAATCACAATCATACAATCACAATCATACAATCACAATCATACAATCGCAGTTCAACAATCACAATCATACGATCGCAATCATACGATCACAATTATACGATTACAATCATACGATCACAATCATACAAACAGAATCATATAATCACAATCATACAATCACAATCATACAATCACAATCATACAATCACAATCATACAATCACAATCATACGATGACAATCATACAATTACTACTATACAGAAACAATCATACAATCACAATCATACAATCACAATCATACATTCACAATTACACAATCACAATCATACAATCACAATCATACAATCACAATCATACAATCACAATCATACAATCACAATCATACAATCACAATCATACCATCACAATCATACAATCACAATCATACAATCACAATCATACAGTCACAATCATACGATGACAATCATACAATTACTACTATACAGAAACAATCATACAATCACAATCATACAATCGCAATCAAACAAACACAATCATACGATCACAATCATACAATCACAATCATACAATCACAATCATGCAATCACAATCATACAATCACAATAATAGAACCGTAATTATACAACCACAATCAAACGATCACAATCACACGATCACAAACATACAATCACAATCATACAATCACTATCATACAATCACAATCATACAATCACAATCATACAATCACAATCATACAATCACAATTATATAATCACAATCATACAATCACAATCATACAATCACAATCATACAATCACAATCATACAATCACAATCATACAATCACAATCATACAATCACAATCATACCATCACAATCATACAATCACAATCATACAATCACAATCATACAGTCACAATCATACGATGACAATCATACAATTACTACTATACAGAAACAATCATACAATCACAATCATACAATCGCAATCAAACAAACACAATCATACGATCACAATCATACAATCACAATCATACAATCACAATCATGCAATCACAATCATACAATCACAATAATAGAACCGTAATTATACAACCACAATCAAACGATCACAATCACACGATCACAAACATACAATCACAATCATACAATCACTATCATACAATCACAATCATACAATCACAATCATACAATCACAATCATACAATCACAATTATATAATCACAATCATACAATCACAATCATACAATCACAATCATACAATCACAATCATACAATCACAATCATACAATCACAATCATACAATCACAATCATACAATCATAATCATACAATCACAATCATACAATCGCAATCATACAATTAAAATCACCCAAATACAATCATACAAACACAATCATACAATCACAATTATACTATAGCAATCATACATTCAAAATCATACAATCACAATCATACAATCACAATCATACAATCACAATCATACAATCACAGTCATACAATCACAATCATACAATCACAATCATACAATCACAATCATACAATCACAATCATACAATCACAATCATACAATCACAATCATACAATCACAATCATACAATCACAATCATACAATCACAATCATACAATCACAGTCATACAATCACAATCATACAATCACAATCATACAATCACAATCATACAATCACAATCATACAATCACAATCATACAATCACAATCATACAATCACAATCATACAATCACAATCATAAAATCACAATCATACAATCGCAGTTCAACAATCACAATCATACGATCGCAATCATACAATCACAATCATACAATCACAATCATACGATGACAATCATACAATTACTACTATACAGAAACAATCATACAATCACAATCATACAATCACAATCATACATTCACAATTACACAATCACAATCATACAATCACAATCATAAAATCACAATCATACAATCGCAGTTCAACAATCACAATCATACGATCGCAATCATACAATCACAATCATACAATCACAATCATACGATGACAATCATACAATTACTACTATACAGAAACAATCATACAATCACAATCATACAATCACAATCATACATTCACAATTACACAATCACAATCATACAATCACAATCATACAATCACAATCATACAATCACAATCATACAATCACAATCATACAATCACAATCATACAATCACAATCATACAATCACAATCATACCATCACAATCATACAATCACAATCATACAATCACAATCATAGAATCACAATCATAGAATCACAATCATACGATCACAATCATACGATCACTATTATACGATTACAATCATACGATCACAATCATACAATCACAATCATAAAATCGCATTCATACAATTACAATCTCCCAAATACAATCATGCAATCACAATCATACAATCACAATCATACAATCACAATCATACAATCACAATCATACTATCACAATCATGCAATCACAATCATGCAATCACAATAATACAGTCACCATCATACAATCGCAATCATAAAATCGCAATCATACAATTACAATCTCCCAAATACAATCATACAATCACAATCATACAATCACAATCATACAATCACAATCATACAATCACAATCACACAATCACAATCATACAACCACAATCATAAAATCACAATCATACAATCACATTAATACAGTCACCAGCATACAATCACAATCATACAATCACAATCATAGAATCACAATCATAGAATCACAATCATACAATCACAATCATACAATCACAATAATACAGTCACCAGCATACAATCACAATCATACAATCACAATCATAGAATCACAATCATAGAATCACAATCATACGATCACAATCATACGATCACAATTATACGATTACAATCATACGACCACAATCATACAATCACAATCATAAAATCGCAATCATACAATCGCAATTATACAATCGCAATCATACAATCACAATCATACAATCACAATCATACAATCACAATCATACAATCACAATCATACAATCACAATCATACAATCGCAGTTCAACAATCACAATCATACGATCGCAATCATACGATCACAATTATACGATTACAATCATACGATCACAATCATACAATCAGAATCATATAATCACAATCATACAATCACAATCATACAATCACAATCATACAATCACAATCATACAATCACAATCATACAATCACAATCATACGATGACAATCATACAATTACTACTATACAGAAACAATCATACAATCACAATCATACAATCACAATCATACATTCACAATTACACAATCACAATCATACAATCACAATCATACAATCACAATCATACAATCACAATCATACAATCACAATCATACCATCACAATCATACAATCACAATCATACAATCACAATCATACAATCACAATCATACGATGACAATCATACAATTACTACTATACAGAAACAATCATACAATCACAATCATACAATCGCAATCAAACAAACACAATCATACGATCGCAATCATACAATCACAATCATACAATCACAATCGTGCAATCACAGTCATACAATCACAATAATAGAACCGTAATTATACAACCACAATCAAACGATCACAATCACACGATCACAAACATACAATCACAATCATACAATCACAATCATACAATCACAATCATACAATCACAATCATACAATCACAATCATACAATCACAATCATACAATCACAATCATACAATCACAATTATATAATCACAATCATACAATCACAATCATACAATCACAATCATACAATCACAATCATACAATCACAATCATACAATCACAATCATACAATCATAATCATACAATCACAATCATACAATCGCAATCATACAATTAAAATCACCCAAATACAATCATACAAACACAATCATACAATCACAATTATACTATAGCAATCATACATTCAAAATCATACAATCACAATCATACAATCACAATCATACAATCACAATCATACAATCACAGTCATACAATCACAATCATACAATCACAATCATACAATCACAATCATACAATCACAATCATACAATCACAATCATACAATCACAATCATACAATCACAATCATACAATCGCAGTTCAACAATCACAATCATACGATCGCAATCATACAATCACAATCATACGATGACAATCGCACAATTACTACTATACAATCACAATCATACAATCACAATCATACAATCACAATCATACAATCACAATCATACAATCACAATCATACAATCGCAGTTCAACAATCACAATCATACAATCACAATCATACAATCACAATCATACAATCACAATCATACAATCACAATCATACAATCACAATCATACAATCACAATCATACAATCACAATCATACAATCACAATCATACAATCACAATCATACAATCACAATCATACAATCACAATAATACAGTCACCAGCATACAATCGCAATCATACAATCACAATCATAGAATCACAATCATAGAATCACAATCATACGATCACAATCATACGATCACAGTTATACGATTACAATCATACGATCACAATCATACAATCACAATCATAAAATCGCAATCATACAATCACAATTATACAATCGCAATCATACAATCACAATCATACAATCGCAATCATACAATCACAATCATACAATCACAATCATACAATCGCAATCATACAATTAAAATCACCCAAATACAATCATACAAACACAATCATACAAACACAATCATACAATCACAATCATACTATAACAATCATACAATCAAAATCATACAATCACAATCATACAATCACAACCATGTAATCACAATCATACAATCACAATCATACAATCACAATCATACAATCACAATCATACAATCACAATGATACAATCACAATCATACAATCACAATCATACAATCGCAATCATACAATTAAAATCACCCAAATACAATCATACAAACACAATCATACAATCACAATTATACTATAGCAATCATACATTCAAAATCATACAATCACAATCATACAATCACAATCATACAATCACAATCATACAATCACAATCATACAATCACAATCATACAATCACAATCATACAATCACAATCATACAATCACAATGATACAATCACAATCATACTATGACAATCATACAATTACTTCTATACAAAAACAATCATACAATCACATTCATACAATCACAATCATACAATCACAATCATACAATCACTATCATTCAATCACAATCATACACTCACAATCATACAATCACAATCATACATTCACAATCATACAATCACAATCATACAATCACAATGATACAATCACAGTCATACGATGACAATCATACAATTACTTCTATACAAAAACAATCATACAATCACAATCATACAATCACAATCATACAAGCACAATCATACAATCACAATCATAGAATCACAATCATAGAATCACAATCATAGAATCACAATCATACGATCACAATCATACGATCGCAATTATACGATTACAATCATACGATCACAATCATACAATCAGAATCATAAAATCGCAATCATACAATTACAATCTCCTAAACACAATCATACATCACAATCATACAATCCCAATCATACAATCGCAATCATACAATCCCAATCATACAATCGCAATCATACAATCACAATCATACAATCACAATCATACAATCACAATCATAAAATCACAATCATACAATCACAATCATACAATCACAATCATACGATGACAATCATACAATTACTACTATACACAAACAATCATACAATCACAGTCATACAATCACAATCATACATTCACAATTATACAATCACAATCATACAATCACAATCATACAATCACAATCATACAATCACAATCATACAATCACAATCATACCATCACAATCATACAATCACAATCATACAATCACAATCATACAATCACAATCATACGATGACAATCATACAATTACTACTATACAGAAACAATCATACAATCACAATCATACAATCACAATCATACATTCACAATCATACAATCACAATCATACAATCACAATCATACAATCACAATCATACAATCACAATCATACAATCACAATCATACAATCACAATCATACAATCACAATCATAGAATCACAATCATACAATCACAATCATACAATCACAATCATACAATCACAATCATACAATCACAATCATACAATCACAATCATACAATCACAATCATACAATCACAATCATACAATCACAATCATACAATCACAATCATACAATCACAATCATACACTCACAATCATACAATCACAATAATACAGTCACCAGCATACAATCACAATCATACAATCACAATCATACAATCACAATCGTACAATCACAATCACACAATCACAATCATACAATCACAATCATACGATCGCAACCGTACAATCACAATCATACACTCACAAGCATTCAATCACAATGATACAATCACAATCATACAATCAATCATACAATCACAATCATACAATCACAATCATACAATCGCAATCATACAATCACAATGATACAATCGCAATCATACAATCACAATCATACAATCACAATCATACAATCGCAATCATACAATTAAAATCACCCAAATACAATCATACAAACACAATCATACAATCACAATCATACTATAACAATCATACAATCAAAATCATACAATCACAATCATACAATCACAACCATGTAATCACAATCATACAATCACAATCATACAATCACAATCATACAATCACAATCATACAATCACAATGATACAATCACAACCATACAATCACAATCATACAATCGCAATCATACAATCACAATCATACTATCACAATCATGCAATCACAATCATGCAATCACAATAATACAGTCACCATCATACAATCGCAATCATAAAATCGCAATCATACAATTACAATCTCCCAAATACAATCATACAATCACAATCATACAATCACAATCATACAATCACAATCATACAATCACAATCACACAATCACAATCATACAACCACAATCATAAAATCACAATCATACAATCACAATAATACAGTCACCAGCATACAATCACAATCATACAATCACAATCATAGAATCACAATCATAGAATCACAATCATACAATCACAATCATACAATCACAATAATACAGTCACCAGCATACAATCACAATCATACAATCACAATCATAGAATCACAATCATAGAATCACAATCATACGATCACAATCATACGATCACAATTATACGATTACAATCATACGATCACAATCATACAATCACAATCATAAAATCGCAATCATACAATCACAATTATACAATCGCAATCATACAATCACAATCATACAATCACAATCATACAATCACAATCATACAATCACAATCATACAATCACAATCATACAATCACAATCATACAATCGCAGTTCAACAATCACAATCATACGATCGCAATCATACGATCACAATTATACGATTACAATCATACGATCACAATCATACAATCAGAATCATACAATCACAATCATACAATCACAATCATACAATCACAATCATACAATCACAATCATACAATCACAATCATACAATCACAATCATACGATGACAATCATACATTTACTACTATACAGAAACAATCATACAATCACAATCATACAATCACAATCATACATTCACAATTACACAATCACAATCATACAATCACAATCATACAATCACAATCATACAATCACAATCATACAATCACAATCATACCATCACAATCATACAATCACAATCATACAATCACAATCATACAATCGCAATCAAACAAACACAATCATACGATCACAATCATACAATCACAATCATACAATCACAATCATGCAATCACAATCATACAATCACAATAATAGAACCGTAATTATACAACCACAATCAAACGATCACAATCACACGATCACAATCATACAATCACAATCATACAATCACAATCATGCAATCACAATCATACGATCACAATCATAAAATCACAATCACACAATCACAATCATACAATCACAATAATAGAGTCACCAGCATATAATCACAATCATACAATCACAATCATAGAATCACAATCATAGAATCACAATCATACGATCACAATCATACGATCACTATTATACGATTACAATCATACGATCACAATCATACAATCACAATCATAAAATCGCATTCATACAATTACAATCTCTCAAATACAATCATGCAATCACAATCATACAATCACAATCATACAATCACAATCATACAATCACAATCATACAATCACAATCATACTATCACAATCATGCAATCACAATCATGCAATCACAATAATACAGTCACCATCATACAATCGCAATCATAAAATCGCAATCATACAATTACAATCTCCCAAATACAATAATACAATCACAATCATACAATCACAATCATACAATCACAATCATACAATCACAATCACACAATCACAATCATACAACCACAATCATAAAATCACAATCATACAATCACAATAATACAGTCACCAGCATACAATCACAATCATACAATCACAATCATAGAATCACAATCATAGAATCACAATCATACAATCACAATCATACAATCACAATAATACAGTCACCAGCATACAATCACAATCATACAATCACAATCATAGAATCACAATCATAGAATCACAATCATACGATCACAATCATACGATCACAATTATACGATTACAATCATACGATCACAATCATACAATCACAATCATAAAATCGCAATCATACAATCACAATTATACAATCGCAATCATACAATCACAATCATACAATCACAATCATACAATCACAATCATACAATCACAATCATACAATCACAATCATACCATCACAATCATACAATCACAATCATACAATCACAATCATACAATCACAATCATACGATGACAATCATACAATTACTACTATACAGAAACAATCATACAATCACAATCATACAATCGCAATCAAACAAACACAATCATACGATCACAATCATACAATCACAATCATACAATCACAATCATGCAATCACAATCATACAATCACAATAATAGAACCGTAATTATACAACCACAATCAAACGATCACAATCACACGATCACAAACATACAATCACAATCATACAATCACAATCATACAATCACAATCATACAATCACAATCATACAATCACAATCATACAATCACAATCATACAATCACAATTATATAATCACAATCATACAATCACAATCATACAATCACAATCATACAATCACAATCATACAATCACAATCATACAATCACAATCATACAATCACAATCATACAATCATAATCATACAATCACAATCATACAATCGCAATCATACAATTAAAATCACCCAAATACAATCATACAAACACAATCATACAATCACAATTATACTATAGCAATCATACATTCAAAATCATACAATCACAATCGTACAATCACAATCATACAATCACAATCATACAATCACAGTCATACAATCACAATCATACAATCACAATCATACAATCACAATCATACAATCACAATCATACAATCACAATCATACAATCACAATCATACAATCGCAGTTCAACAATCACAATCATACGATCGCAATCATACAATCACAATCATACGATGACAATCGCACAATTACTACTATACAATCACAATCATACAATCACAATCATACAATCACAATCATACAATCACAATCATACAATCACAATCATACAATCACAATCATACAATCACAATCATACAATCACAATCATACAATCGCAGTTCAACAATCACAATCATACAATCACAATCATACAATCACAATCATACAATCACAATCATACAATCACAATCATACAATCACAATCATACAATCACAATCATACAATCACAATCATACAATCACAATCATACAATCACAATCATACAATCACAATCATACAATCACAATCATACAATCACAATCATACAATCACAATCATACAATCACAATCATACAATCACAATCATACAATCACAATCATACAATCACAATAATACAGTCACCAGCATACAATCACAATCATACAATCACAATCATACAATCACAATCATACAATCACAATCATACAATCACAATCATACAATCACAATCATACAATCACAATGATACAATCACAATCATACTATGACAATCATACAATTACTTCTATACAAAAACAATCATACAATCACAATCATACAATCACAATTATACAATCACAATCATACAATCACAATCATTCAATCACAATCATACACTCACAATCATACAATCACAATCATACATTCACAATCATACAATCACAATCACACAATCACAATGATACAATCACAGTCATACGATGACAATCATACAATTACTTCTATACAAAAACAATCATACAATCACAATCATACAATCACAATCATACAATCACAATCATACAATCACAATCATACAAGCACAATCATACAATCAAAATCATAGAATCACAATCATAGAATCACAATCATAGAATCACAATCATAGAATCACAATCATACGATCACAATCATACGATCGCAATTATACGATTACAATCATACGATCACAATCATACAATCAGAATCATAAAATCGCAATCATACAATTACAATCTCCTAAACACAATCATACATCACAATCATACAATCCCAATCATACAATCGCAATCATACAATCCCAATCATACAATCGCAATCATACAATCACAATCATACAATCACAATCATACAATCACAATCATACAATCACAATCATACAATCACAATCATACAATCACAATCATACAATCACAATCATACGATGACAATCATACAATTACTACTATACAGAAACAATCATACAATCACAATCATACAATCACAATCATACGTTCACAATTATACAATCACAATCATACAATCACAATCATACAATCACAATCATACAATCACAATCATACAATCACAATCATACCATCACAATCATACAATCACAATCATACAATCACAATCATACAATCACAATCATACAATCACAATCATACAATCACAATCATACGATGACAATCATACAATTACTACTATACAGAAACAATCATACAATCACAATCATACAATCACAATCATACATTCACAATCATACAATCACAATCATACAATCACAATCATACAATCACAATCATACAATCACAATCATACAATCACAATCATACAATCACAATCATACAATCACAATCATACAATCACAATCATACCATCACAAACATACAATCACAATCATACAATCACAATCATAGAATCACAATCATACAATCACAATCATACAATCACAATCATACAATCACAATCATACAATCACAATCATACAATCACAATCATACAATCACAATCATACAATCACAATCATACAATCACAATCATACAATCACAATCATACAATCACAATCATACACTCACAATCATACAATCACAATAATACAGTCACCAGCATACAATCACAATCATACAATCACAATCATACAATCACAATCGTACAATCACAATCACACAATCACAATCATACAATCACAATCATACGATCGCAACCGTACAATCACAATCATACACTCACAATCATTCAATCACAATGATACAATCACAATCATACAATCAATCATACAATCACAATCATACAATCACAATCATACAATCGCAATCATACAATCACAATGATACAATCGCAATCATACAATCACAATCATACAATCACAATCATACGATGACAATCATACAATTACTACTATACAGAAACAATCATACAATCACAATCATACAATCACAATCATACGTTCACAATTATACAATCACAATCATACAATCACAATCATACAATCACAATCATACAATCACAATCATACAATCACAATCATACCATCACAATCATACAATCACAATCATACAATCACAATCATACAATCACAATCATACGATGACAATCATACAATTACTACTATACAGAAACAATCATACAATCACAATCATACAATCACAATCATACATTCACAATCATACAATCACAATCATAGAATCACAATCATACAATCACAATCATACAATCACAATCATACAATCACAATCATACAATCACAATCATACAATCACAATCATACAATCACAATCATACCATCACAAACATACAATCACAATCATACAATCACAATCATAGAATCACAATCATACAATCACAATCATACAATCACAATCATACAATCACAATCATACAATCACAATCATACAATCACAATCATACAATCACAATCATACAATCACAATCATACAATCACAATCATACAATCACAATCATACAATCACAATCATACAATCACAATCATACAATCACAATCATACACTCACAATCATACAATCACAATAATACAGTCAAGAGCATACAATCACAATCATACAATCACAATCATACAATCACAACCGTACAATCACAATCACACAATCACAATCATACAATCACAATCATACGATCGCAACCGTACAATCACAATCATACACTCACAATCATTCAATCACAATGATACAATCACAATCATACAATCAATCATACAATCACAATCATACAATCACAATCATACAATCACAATCATACAATCACAATCATACAATCACAATCATACAATCACAATCATACAATCGCAATCATACAATCACAATGATACAATCGCAATCATACAATCACAATCATACAATCACAATCATACAATCGCAATCATACAATTAAAATCACCCAAATACAATCATACAAACACAATCATACAATCACGATCATACTATAACAATCATACGATCACAATCATACAATCACAATCATACAATCACAATCATACAATCACAATCATACAATCACAATCATACAATCACAATCATACAATCACAATCATACAATCACAATCATACAATCACAATCATACAATCACAATCATACAATCACAATCATACAATCGCAATCATACAATTAAAATCACCCAAATACAATCATACAAACACAATCATACAATCACAATTATACTATAGCAATCATACATTCAAAATCATACAATCACAATCATACAATCACAATCATACAATCACAATCATACAATCACAATCATACAATCACAATCATACAATCACAGTCATACAATCACAATCATACAATCACAATCATACAATCACAATCATACAATCACAATCATACAATCACAATCATACAATCACAATCATACAATCACAATCATACAATCGCAGTTCAACAATCACAATCATACGATCGCAATCATACAATCACAATCATACGATGACAATCGCACAATTACTACTATACAATCACAATCATACAATCACAATCATACAATCACAATCATACAATCACAATCATACAATCACAATCATACAATCACAATCATACAATCACAATCATACAATCACAATCATACAATCACAATCATACAATCAGAATCATACAATCACAATCATACAATCACAATCATACAATCACAATCATACAATCACAATCATACAATCACAATCATACAATCACAATCATACAATCGCAATGATACAATCACAATCATACGATGACAATCATACAATTACTTCTATACAAAAACAATCATACAATCACAATCATACAATCACAATCATACAATCACAATCATACTATCACAATCATACAATCACAATCATAGAATCACAATCATAGAATCACAATCATAGAATCACAATCATACGATCACAATCATGCGACCACAATTATACGATTACAATCATACGATCACAATCATACAATCAGAATCATAAAATCGCAATCATACAATTACAATCTCCTAAACACAATCATACATCACAATCATACAATCCCAATCATACAATCGCAATCATACAATCCCAATCATACAATCGCAATCATACAATCACAATCATACAATCACAATCATACAATCACAATCATACAATCACAATCATACAATCGCAATCATACAATCACAATCATACAATCACAATCATACAATCACAATCATACAATCACAATCATACAATCACAATCATACAATCACAATCATACGATGACAATCATACAATTACTACTATACAGAAACAATCATACAATCACAATCATACAATCACAATCATACAATCACAATCATACAATCACAATCATACAATCACAATCATACAATCACAATCATACAATCACAATCATACAATCACAATCATACAATCACAATCATACAATCACAATCATACAATGACAATCATACAATCACAATCATACAATCACAATCATACAATCACAATCATACAATCACAATCATACAATCACAATCATACATCGCAATCAAACAAACACAATCATACCATCGCAATCATACAATCACAATCATACAATCACAATCATGCAATCACAATCATACAATCACAATCATATAATCACAATCATACAATCACAATCATACAATCGCAGTTCAACAATCACAATCATACGATCGCAATCATACAATCACAATCATACAATCACAATCATACAATCACAATCATGCAATCACAATCATACAATCACAATCATACATCGCAATCAAACAAACACAATCATACCATCACAATCATACAATCACAATCATGCAATCACAATCATGCAATCACAATAATACAGTCACCATCATACAATCGCAATCATAAAATCGCAATCATACAATTACAATCTCCCAAATACAATCATACAATCACAATCATACAATCACAATCATACAATCACAATCATACAATCACAATCATACAATCACAATCATACAATCACAATCATACAACCACAATCGTAAAATCGCAATCATACAATCACAATCATACAATCACAATCATACAATCACAATGATACAATCACAATCATACAATCACAATCATACAATCGCAATCATACAATTAAAATCACCCAAATACAATCATACGAACACAATCATACAATCACAATTATACTATAGCAATCATACATTCAAAATCATACAATCACAATCATACAATCACAATCATACAATCACAATCATACAATCACAATGATACAATCACAATCATACAATCAATCATACAATCACAATCATACAATCACAATCATACAATTACAATCATACAACCACAATCATACAATCACAATCATACAATCACAATCATACAATCACAATCATACAATCACAATCATACAATCGCAATCATACAATTAAAATCACCCAAATACAATCATACAAACACAATCATACAATCACAATTATACTATAGCAATCATACATTCAAAATCATACAATCACAATCATACAATCACAATCATACAATCACAATCATACAATCACAGTCATACAATCACAATCATACAATCACAATCATACAATCACAATCATACAATCACAATCATACAATCACAATCATACAATCGCAGTTCAACAATCACAATCATACGATCGCAATCATACAATCACAATCATACGATGACAATCGCACAATTACTACTATACAATCACAATCATACAATCACAATCATACAATCACAATCATACAATCACAATCATACAATCACAATCATACAATCACAATCATACAATCACAATCATACAATCACAATCATACAATCGCAGTTCAACAATCACAATCATACAATCACAATCATACAATCACAATCATACAATCACAATCATACAATCACAATCATACAATCACAATCATACAATCACAATCATACAATCACAATCATACAATCACAATCATACAATCACAATCATACAATCACAATCATACAATCACAATCATACAATCACAATCATACAATCACAATCATACAATCACAATCATACAATCACAATCATACAATCACAATCATACAATCACAATCATACAATCACAATCATACAATCACAATCATACAATCACAATAATACAGTCACCAGCATACAATCACAATCATACAATCACAATCATAGAATCACAATCATAGAATCACAATCATACGATCACAATCATACGATCACAATTATACGATTACAATCATACGATCACAGTCATACAATCACAATCATAAAATCGCAATCATACAATCACAATTATACAATCGCAATCATACAATCACAATCATACAATCGCAATCATACAATCACAATCATACAATCACAATCATACAATCACAATCATACAATCACAATCATACAATTACAATCATACAACCACAATCATACAATCACAATCATACAATCACAATCATACAATCGCAGTTCAACAATCACAATCATACGATCGCAATCATACAATCACAATCATACGATGACAATCGCACAATTACTACTATACAATCACAATCATACAATCACAATCATACAATCACAATCATACAATCACAATCATACAATCACAATCATACAATCACAATCATACAATCACAATCATACAATCACAATCATACAATCAGAATCATACAATCACAATCATACAATCACAATCATACAATCACAATCATACAATCACAATCATACAATCACAATCATACAATCACAATCATACAATCACAATGATACAATCACAATCATACGATGACAATCATACAATTACTTCTATACAAAAACAATCATACAATCACAATCATACAATCACAATCATACAATCACAATCATACTATCACAATCATACAATCACAATCATAGAATCACAATCATAGAATCACAATCATAGAATCACAATCATACGATCACAATCATGCGACCACAATTATACGATTACAATCATACGATCACAATCATACAATCAGAATCATAAAATCGCAATCATACAATTACAATCTCCTAAACACAATCATACATCACAATCATACAATCCCAATCATACAATCGCAATCATACAATCCCAATCATACAATCGCAATCATACAATCACAATCATACAATCACAATCATACAATCACAATCATACAATCACAATCATACAATCACAATCATACAATCACAATCATACAATCACAATCATACAATCACAATCATACAATCACAATCATACGATGACAATCATACAATTACTACTATACAGAAACAATCATACAATCACAATCATACAATCACAATCATACAATCACAATCATACAATCACAATCATACAATCACAATCATACAATCACAATCATACAATCACAATCATACAATCACAATCATACAATGACAATCATACAATCACAATCATACAATCACAATCATACAATCACAATCATACAATCACAATCATACAATCACAATCATACATCGCAATCAAACAAACACAATCATACCATCGCAATCATACAATCACAATCATACAATCACAATCATGCAATCACAATCATACAATCACAATCATATAATCACAATCATACAATCACAATCATACAATCGCAGTTCAACAATCACAATCATACGATCGCAATAATACAATCACAATCATACAATCACAATCATACAATCACAATCATGCAATCACAATCATACAATCACAATCATACATCGCAATCAAACAAACACAATCATACCATCACAATCATACAATCACAATCATGCAATCACAATCATGCAATCACAATAATACAGTCACCATCATACAATCGCAATCATAAAATCGCAATCATACAATTACAATCTCCCAAATACAATCATACAATCACAATCATACAATCACAATCATACAATCACAATCATACAATCACAATCATACAATCACAATCATACAATCACAATCATACAACCACAATCATAAAATCGCAATCATACAATCACCATCATACAATCACAATCATACAATCACAATGATACAATCACAATCATACAATCACAATCATACAATCGCAATCATACAATTAAAATCACCCAAATACAATCATACGAACACAATCATACAATCACAATTATACTATAGCAATCATACATTCAAAATCATACAATCACAATCATACAATCACAATCATACAATCACAATGATACAATCACAATCATACAATCAATCATACAATCACAATCATACAATCACAATCATACAATTACAATCATACAACCACAATCATACAATCACAATCATACAATCACAATCATACAATCACAATCATACAATCACAATCATACAATCGCAATCATACAATTAAAATCACCCAAATACAATCATACAAACACAATCATACAATCACAATTATACTATAGCAATCATACATTCAAAATCATACAATCACAATCATACAATCACAATCATACAATCACAATCATACAATCACAGTCATACAATCACAATCATACAATCACAATCATACAATCACAATCATACAATCACAATCATACAATCACAATCATACAATCACAATCATACAATCGCAGTTCAACAATCACAATCATACGATCGCAATCATACAATCACAATCATACGATGACAATCGCACAATTACTACTATACAATCACAATCATACAATCACAATCATACAATCACAATCATACAATCACAATCATACAATCACAATCATACAATCACAATCATACAATCACAATCATACAATCGCAGTTCAACAATCACAATCATACAATCACAATCATACAATCACAATCATACAATCACAATCATACAATCACAATCATACAATCACAATCATACAATCACAATCATACAATCACAATCATACAATCACAATCATACAATCACAATCATACAATCACAATCATACAATCACAATCATACAATCACAATCATACAATCACAATCATACAATCACAATCATACAATCACAATCATACAATCACAATCATACAATCACAATAATACAGTCACCAGCATACAATCACAATCATACAATCACAATCATAGAATCACAATCATAGAATCACAATCATACGATCACAATCATACGATCACAATTATACGATTACAATCATACGATCACAGTCATACAATCACAATCATAAAATCGCAATCATACAATCACAATTATACAATCGCAATCATACAATCACAATCATACAATCGCAATCATACAATCACAATCATACAATCACAATCATACAATCACAATCATACAATCACAATCATACAATTACAATCATACAACCACAATCATACAATCACAATCATACAATCACAATCATACAATCACAATCATACAATCACAATCATACAATCACAATCATACAATCACAATCATACAATCACAATAATACAGTCACCAGCATACAATCACAATCATACAATCACAATCATACAATCACAATCATACAATCACAATCGTACAATCACAATCACACAATCACAATCATACAATCACAATCATACGATCGCAACCGTACAATCACAATCATACACTCACAATCATTCAATCACAATGATACAATCACAATCATGCAATCAATCATACAATCACAATCATACAATCACAATCATACAATCGCAATCATACAATCACAATGATACAATCGCAATCATACAATCACAATCATACAATCACAATCATACAATCGCAATCATACAATTAAAATCACCCAAATACTATCATACAAACACAATCATACAAACACAATCATACAATCACAATCATACTATAACAATCATACAATCAAAATCATACAATCACAATCATACAATCACAACCATGTAATCACAATCATACAATCACGATCATACAATCACAATCATACAATCACAATCATACAATCACAATGATACAATCACAATCATACAATCACAATCATACAATCGCAATCATACAATTAAAATCACCCAAATACAATCATGCAAACACAATCATACAATCACAATTATACTATAGCAATCATACATTCAAAATCATACAATCACAATCATACAATCACAATCATACAATCACAATCATACAATCACAATCATACAATCACAATCATACAATCACAATCATACAATCACAATCATACAATCACAATGATACAATCACAATCATACTATGACAATCATACAATTACTTCTATACAAAAACAATCATACAATCACAATCATACAATCACAATTATACAATCACAATCATACAATCACAATCATTCAATCACAATCATACACTCACAATCATACAATCACAATCATACATTCACAATCATACAATCACAATCACACAATCACAATGATACAATCACAGTCATACGATGACAATCATACAATTACTTCTATACAAAAACAATCATACAATCACAATCATACAATCACAATCATACAATCACAATCATACAAGCACAATCATACAATCAAAATCATAGAATCTCAATCATAGAATCACAATCATAGAATCACAATCATACGATCACAATCATACGATCGCAATTATACGATTACAATCATACGATCACAATCATACAATCAGAATCATAAAATCGCAATCATACAATTACAATCTCCTAAACACAATCATACATCACAATCATACAATCCCAATCATACAATCGCAATCATACAATCCCAATCATACAATCGCAATCATACAATCACAATCATACAATCACAATCATACAATCACAATCATACAATCACAATCATACAATCGCAATCATACAATCACAATCATACAATCACAATCATACGTTCACAATTATACAATCACAATCATACGATCGCAACCGTACAATCACAATCATACACTCACAATCATTCAATCACAATGATACAATCACAATCATACAATCAATCATACAATCACAATCATACAATCACAATCATACAATCGCAATCATACAATCACAATGATACAATCGCAATCATACAATCACAATCATACAATCACAATCATACAATCGCAATCATACAATTAAAATCACCCAAATACAATCATACAAACACAATCATACAATCACAATCATACTATAACAATCATACAATCAAAATCATACAATCACAATCATACAATCACAACCATGTAATCACAATCATACAATCACAATCATACAATCACAATCATACAATCACAATCATACAATCACAATCATACAATCACAATCATACAATCACAATCATACAATCACAATCATACAATCACAATCATACATCGCAATCAAACAAACACAATCATACCATCGCAATCATACAATCACAATCATACAATCACAATCATGCAATCACAATCATACAATCACAATCATATAATCACAATCATACAATCACAATCATACAATCGCAGTTCAACAATCACAATCATACGACCGCAATCATACAATCACAATCATACAATCACAATCATACAATCACAATCATGCAATCACAATCATACAATCACAATCATACATCGCAATCAAACAAACACAATCATACCATCACAATCATACAATCACAATCATGCAATCACAATCATGCAATCACAATAATACAGTCACCATCATACAATCGCAATCATAAAATCGCAATCATACAATTACAATCTCCCAAATACAATCATACAATCACAATCATACAATCACAATCATACAATCACAATCATACAATCACAATCATACAATCACAATCATACAATCACAATCATACAATCACAATCATACAACCACAATCATAAAATCGCAATCATACAATCACAATCATACAATCACAATCATACAATCACAATGATACAATCACAATCATACAATCACAATCATACAATCGCAATCATACAATTAAAATCACCCAAATACAATCATACGAACACAATCATACAATCACAGTTATACTATAGCAATCATACATTCAAAATCATACAATCACAATCATACAATCACAATCATACAATCACAATCATACAATTACAATCATACAACCACAATCATACAATCACAATCATACAATCACAATCATACAATCACAATCATACAATCACAATCATATAATCACAATCATACAATCACAATCATACAATCACAATCATACAATCACAATCATACAATCGCAATCATACAATCACAATGATACAATCGCAATCATACAATCACAATCATACAATCACAATCATACAATCGCAATCATACAATTAAAATCACCCAAATACAATCATACAAACACAATCATACAAACACAATCATACAATCACAATCATACCATAACAATCATACAATCAAAATCATACAATCACAATCATACAATCACAACCATGTAATCACAATCATACAATCACAATCATACAATCACAATCATACAATCACAATCATTCAATCACAATGATACAATCACAATCATACAATCACAATCATACGATCGCAACCGTACAATCACAATCATACACTCACAATCATTCAATCACAATGATACAATCACAATCATACAATCAATCATACAATCACAATCATACAACCACAATCATACAATCGCAATCATACAATCACAATGATACAATCGCAATCATACAATCACAATCATACAATCACAATCATACAATCGCAATCATACAATTAAAATCACCCAAATACAATCATACAAACACAATCATACAAACACAATCATACAATCACAATCATACTATAACAATCATACAATCAAAATCATACAATCGCAATCATACAATCACAATCATATAATCACAATCATACAATCACAATGGTACAATCGCAATCATACAATCACAATCATACAATCACAATCATACAATCACAATGATACAATCACAATCATACAATCACAATCATACAATCGCAATCATACAATTAAAATCACCCAAATACAATCATACAAACACAATCATACAATCACAATTATACTATAGCAATCATACATTCAAAATCAGACAATCACAATCATACAATCACAATCATACAATCACAATCATACAATTACAATCATACAACCACAATCATACAATCACAATCATACGATCACAATCATAAAATCACAATCATACAATCACAATCATACGATCGCAACCGTACAATCACAATCATACACTCACAATCATTCAATCACAATGATACAATCACAATCATACAATCAATCATACAATCAAAATCATACAATCGCAATCATACAATCACAATCATATAATCACAATCATACAATCACAATGGTACAATCACAATCATACAATCACAATCATACAATCACAATCATATAATCACAATCATACAATCGCAATCAAACAAACACAATCATACGATCACAGTCATACAATCACAATCATACAATCACAATCATGCAATCACAATCATACGATCACAATCATAAAATCACAATCACACAATCACAATCATACAATCACAATAATAGAGTCACCAGCATACAATCACAATCATACGATCACAATCATAGAATCACAATCATAGAATCACAATCATACGATCACAATCATACGATCACTATTATACGATTACAATCATACGATCACAATCATACAATCACAATCATAAAATCGCATTCATACAATTACAATCTCCCAAATACAATCATGCAATCACAATCATACAATCACAATCATACAATCACAATCATACAATCACAATCATACAATCACAATCATACAATCACAATCATACTATCACAATCATGCAATCACAATCATGCAATCACAATAATGCAGTCACCATCATACAATCGCAATCATAAAATCGCAATCATACAATTACAATCTCCCAAATACAATCATACAATCACAATTATACTATAGCAATCATACATTCAAAATCATACAATCACAATCATACAATCACAATCATACAATCACAATCATACAATCACAATCATACAATCACAATCATACAATCACAATCATACAATCACAATCATACAATCACAATCATACAATCACAATCATACAATCACAATCATACAATGACAATCATACAATCACAATCATACAATCACAATCATACAATCACAATCATACAATCACAATCATACAATCACAATCATACAATCACAATCATACAATCACAATCATACATCGCAATCAAACAAACACAATCATACCATCACAATCATACAATCACAATCATACAATCACAATCATGCAATCACAATCATACAACCACAATCATGCAATCACAATCATACAATCACAATCATACATCGCAATCAAACAAACACAATCATACCATCACAATCATACAATCACAATCATGCAATCACAATCATGCAATCACAATAATACAGTCACCATCATACAATCGCAATCATAAAATCGCAATCATACAATTACAATCTCCCAAATACAATCATACAATCACAATCATACAATCACAATCATACAATCACAATCATACAATCACAATCATACAATCACAATCATACAACCACAATCATAAAATCACAATCATAAAATCACAATCATACAATCACAATAATACAGTCACCAGCATACAATCACAATCATACAATCACAATCATAGAATCACAATCATAGAATCACAATCATACGATCACAATCATACAATCACAATCATAAAATCGCAATCATAAAATTACAATCTCCCAAATACAATCATACAATCACAATCATACAATCACAATCATACAATCACAATCATACAATCACAATCATACAATCACAATCATACAATCACAATCATACAATCACAATCATACAATCACAATAATACAGTCACCAGCATACAATCACAATCATACAATCACAATCATAGAATCACAATCATAGAAACACAATGATACGATCACAATCATACGATCACAATTATACGATTACAATCATACGATCACAATCATACAATCACAATCATAAAATCGCAATCATACAATCACAATTATACAATCGCAATCATACAATCACAATCATACAATCGCACTCATACAATCACAATCATATAATCACAATCATACAATCACAATGATACAATCGCAATCATACAATCACAATCATACAATCACAATCATACAATCACAATGATACAATCACAATCATACAATCACAATCATACAATCGCAATCATGCAATTAAAATCATACAATCACAATCATACAATCACAATCATACAATCACAATCATACACTCACAATCATACAATCACAATAATACAGTCAAGAGCATACAATCACAATCATACAATCACAATCATACAATCACAATCATACAATCACAATCATACAATCACAATCATACAATCACAATCATACAATCACAATCATACAATCACAATCATACAATCAGAATCATACAATCACAATCATACAATCACAATCATACAATCACAATCATACAATCACAATCATACAATCACAATCATACAATCACAATCATACAATCACAATGATACAATCACAATCATACGATGACAATCATACAATTACTTCTATACAAAAACAATCATACAATCACAATCATACAATCACAATCATACAATCACAATCATACTATCACAATCATACAATCACAATCATAGAATCACAATCATAGAATCACAATCATAGAATCACAATCATACGATCACAATCATGCGACCACAATTATACGATTACAATCATACGATCACAATCATACAATCAGAATCATAAAATCGCAATCATACAATTACAATCTCCTAAACACAATCATACATCACAATCATACAATCCCAATCATACAATCGCAATCATACAATCCCAATCATACAATCGCAATCATACAATCACAATCATACAATCACAATCATACAATCACAATCATACAATCACAATCATACAATCACAATCATACAATCACAATCATACAATCACAATCATACAATCGCAGTTCAACAATCACAATCATACGATCGCAATCATACAATCACAATCATACAATCACAATCATACAATCACAATCATGCAATCACAATCATACAATCACAATCATACATCGCAATCAAACAAACACAATCATACCATCACAATCATACAATCACAATCATGCAATCACAATCATGCAATCACAATAATACAGTCACCATCATACAATCGCAATCATAAAATCGCAATCATACAATTACAATCTCCCAAATACAATCATACAATCACAATCATACAATCACAATCATACAATCACAATCATACAATCACAATCATACAATCACAATCATACAATCACAATCATACAATCACAATCATACAACCACAATCGTAAAATCGCAATCATACAATCACAATCATACAATCACAATCATACAATCACAATGATACAATCACAATCATACAATCACAATCATACAATCGCAATCATACAATTAAAATCACCCAAATACAATCATACGAACACAATCATACAATCACAATTATACTATAGCAATCATACATTCAAAATCATACAATCACAATCATACAATCACAATCATACAATCACAATCATACAATCACAATGATACAATCACAATCATACAATCAATCATACAATCACAATCATACAATCACAATCATACAATTACAATCATACAACCACAATCATACAATCACAATCATACAATCACAATCATACAATCACAATCATACAATCACAATCATACAATCGCAATCATACAATTAAAATCACCCAAATACAATCATACAAACACAATCATACAATCACAATTATACTATAGCAATCATACATTCAAAATCATACAATCACAATCATACAATCACAATCATACAATCACAATCATACAATCACAGTCATACAATCACAATCATACAATCACAATCATACAATCACAATCATACAATCACAATCATACAATCACAATCATACAATCACAATCATACAATCACAATCATACAATCGCAGTTCAACAATCACAATCATACGATCGCAATCATACAATCACAATCATACGATGACAATCGCACAATTACTACTATACAATCACAATCATACAATCACAATCATACAATCACAATCATACAATCACAATCATACAATCACAATCATACAATCACAATCATACAATCGCAGTTCAACAATCACAATCATACAATCACAATCATACAATCACAATCATACAATCACAATCATACAATCACAATCATACAATCACAATCATACAATCACAATCATACAATCACAATCATACAATCACAATCATACAATCACAATCATACAATCACAATCATACAATCACAATCATACAATCACAATCATACAATCACAATCATACAATCACAATCATACAATCACAATCATACAATCACAATCATACAATCACAATAATACAGTCACCAGCATACAATCACAATCATACAATCACAATCATAGAATCACAATCATAGAATCACAATCATACGATCACAATCATACGATCACAATTATACGATTACAATCATACGATCACAGTCATACAATCACAATCATAAAATCGCAATCATACAATCACAATTATACAATCGCAATCATACAATCACAATCATACAATCGCAATCATACAATCACAATCATACAATCACAATCATACAATCACAATCATACAATCACAATCATACAATTACAATCATACAACCACAATCATACAATCACAATCATACAATCACAATCATACAATCGCAGTTCAACAATCACAATCATACGATCGCAATCATACAATCACAATCATACGATGACAATCGCACAATTACTACTATACAATCACAATCATACAATCACAATCATACAATCACAATCATACAATCACAATCATACAATCACAATCATACAATCACAATCATACAATCACAATCATACAATCACAATCATACAATCACAATCATACAATCAGAATCATACAATCACAATCATACAATCACAATCATACAATCACAGTCATACAATCACAATCATACAATTACAATCTCCCAAATACAATCATACAATCACAATCATACAATCACAATCATACAATCACAATCATACAATCACAATCATACAATCACAATCATACAATCACAATCATACAACCACAATCATAAAATCGCAATCATACAATCACCATCATACAATCACAATCATACAATCACAATGATACAATCACAATCATACAATCACAATCATACAATCGCAATCATACAATTAAAATCACCCAAATACAATCATACGAACACAATCATACAATCACAATTATACTATAGCAATCATACATTCAAAATCATACAATCACAATCATACAATCACAATCATACAATCACAATGATACAATCACAATCATACAATCAATCATACAATCACAATCATACAATCACAATCATACAATTACAATCATACAACCACAATCATACAATCACACTCATACAATCACAATCATACAATCACAATCATACAATCACAATCATACAATCGCAATCATACAATTAAAATCACCCAAATACAATCATACAAACACAATCATACAATCACAATTATACTATAGCAATCATACATTCAAAATCATACAATCACAATCATACAATCACAATCATACAATCACAATCATACAATCACAGTCATACAATCACAATCATACAATCACAATCATACAATCACAATCATACAATCACAATCATACAATCACAATCATACAATCACAATCATACAATCACAATCATACAATCACAATCATACAATCGCAGTTCAACAATCACAATCATACAATCACAATCATACAATCACAATCATACAATCACAATCATACAATCACAATCATACAATCACAATCATACAATCACAATCATACAATCACAATCATACAATCACAATCATACAATCACAATCATACAATCACAATCATACAATCACAATCATACAATCACAATCATACAATCACAATCATACAATCACAATCATACAATCGCAGTTCAACAATCACAATCATACGATCGCAATCATACAATCACAATCATACGATGACAATCGCACAATTACTACTATACAATCACAATCATACAATCACAATCATACAATCACAATCATACAATCACAATCATACAATCACAATCATACAATCACAATCATACAATCGCAGTTCAACAATCACAATCATACAATCACAATCATACAATCACAATCATACAATCACAATCATACAATCACAATCATACAATCACAATCATACAATCACAATCATACAATCACAATCATACAATCACAATCATACAATCACAATCATACAATCACAATCATACAATCACAATCATACAATCACAATCATACAATCACAATCATACAATCACAATCATACAATCACAATCATACAATCACAATCATACAATCACAATCATACAATCACAATAATACAGTCACCAGCATACAATCACAATCATACAATCACAATCATAGAATCACAATCATAGAATCACAATCATACGATCACAATCATACGATCACAATTATACGATTACAATCATACGATCACAGTCATACAATCACAATCATAAAATCGCAATCATACAATCACAATTATACAATCGCAATCATACAATCACAATCATACAATCGCAATCATACAATCACAATCATACAATCACAATCATACAATCACAATCATACAATCACAATCATACAATTACAATCATACAACCACAATCATACAATCACAATCATACAATCACAATCATACAATCGCAGTTCAACAATCACAATCATACGATCGCAATCATACAATCACAATCATACGATGACAATCGCACAATTACTACTATACAATCACAATCATACAATCACAATCATACAATCACAATCATACAATCACAATCATACAATCACAATCATACAATCACAATCATACAATCACAATCATACAATCACAATCATACAATCAGAATCATACAATCACAATCATACAATCACAATCATACAATCACAGTCATACAATCACAATCATACAATTACAATCTCCCAAATACAATCATACAATCACAATCATACAATCACAATCATACAATCACAATCATACAATCACAATCATACAATCACAATCATACAATCACAATCATACAACCACAATCATAAAATCGCAATCATACAATCACCATCATACAATCACAATCATACAATCACAATGATACAATCACAATCATACAATCACAATCATACAATCGCAATCATACAATTAAAATCACCCAAATACAATCATACGAACACAATCATACAATCACAATTATACTATAGCAATCATACATTCAAAATCATACAATCACAATCATACAATCACAATCATACAATCACAATGATACAATCACAATCATACAATCAATCATACAATCACAATCATACAATCACAATCATACAATTACAATCATACAACCACAATCATACAATCACACTCATACAATCACAATCATACAATCACAATCATACAATCACAATCATACAATCGCAATCATACAATTAAAATCACCCAAATACAATCATACAAACACAATCATACAATCACAATTATACTATAGCAATCATACATTCAAAATCATACAATCACAATCATACAATCACAATCATACAATCACAATCATACAATCACAGTCATACAATCACAATCATACAATCACAATCATACAATCACAATCATACAATCACAATCATACAATCACAATCATACAATCACAATCATACAATCACAATCATACAATCACAATCATACAATCGCAGTTCAACAATCACAATCATACAATCACAATCATACAATCACAATCATACAATCACAATCATACAATCACAATCATACAATCACAATCATACAATCACAATCATACAATCACAATCATACAATCACAATCATACAATCACAATCATACAATCACAATCATACAATCACAATCATACAATCACAATCATACAATCACAATCATACAATCACAATCATACAATCACAATCATACAATCACAATCATACAATCACAATAATACAGTCACCAGCATACAATCACAATCATACAATCACAATCATAGAATCACAATCATAGAATCACAATCATACGATCACAATCATACGATCACAATTATACGATTACAATCATACGATCACAGTCATACAATCACTATCATAAAATCGCAATCATACAATCACAATTATACAATCGCAATCATACAATCACAATCATACAATCGCAATCATACAATCACAATCATACAATCACAATCATACAATCACAATCATACAATCACAATCATACAATTACAATCATACAACCACAATCATACAATCACAATGATACAATCACAATCATACAATCACAATCATACAATCACAATCATACAATCACAATCATACAATCACAATCATACAATCACAATAATACAGTCACCAGCATACAATCACAATCATACAATCACAATCATACAATCACAATCATACAATCACAATCGTACAATCACAATCACACAATCACAATCATACAATCACAATCATACAATCACAATCATACAATCGCAATCATACAATTAAAATCACCCAAATACAATCATGCAAACACAATCATACAATCACAATTATACTATAGCAATCATACATTCAAAATCATACAATCACAATCATACAATCACAATCATACAATCACAATCATACAATCACAATCATACAATCACAATCATACAATCACAATCATACAATCACAATCATACAATCACAATGATACAATCACAATCATACTATGACAATCATACAATTACTTCTATACAAAAACAATCATACAATCACAATCATACAATCACAATTATACAATCACAATCATACAATCACAATCATTCAATCACAATCATACACTCACAATCATACAATCACAATCATACATTCACAATCATACAATCACAATCACACAATCACAATGATACAATCACAGTCATACGATGACAATCATACAATTACTTCTATACAAAAACAATCATACAATCACAATCATACAATCACAATCATACAATCACAATCATACAAGCACAATCATACAATCAAAATCATAGAATCTCAATCATAGAATCACAATCATAGAATCACAATCATACGATCACAATCATACGATCGCAATTATACGATTACAATCATACGATCACAATCATACAATCAGAATCATAAAATCGCAATCATACAATTACAATCTCCTAAACACAATCATACATCACAATCATACAATCCCAATCATACAATCGCAATCATACAATCCCAATCATACAATCGCAATCATACAATCACAATCATACAATCACAATCATACAATCACAATCATACAATCACAATCATACAATCGCAATCATACAATCACAATCATACAATCACAATCATACGTTCACAATTATACAATCACAATCATACGATCGCAACCGTACAATCACAATCATACACTCACAATCATTCAATCACAATGATACAATCACAATCATACAATCAATCATACAATCACAATCATACAATCACAATCATACAATCGCAATCATACAATCACAATGATACAATCGCAATCATACAATCACAATCATACAATCACAATCATACAATCGCAATCATACAATTAAAATCACCCAAATACAATCATACAAACACAATCATACAATCACAATCATACTATAACAATCATACAATCAAAATCATACAATCACAATCATACAATCACAACCATGTAATCACAATCATACAATCACAATCATACAATCACAATCATACAATCACAATCATACAATCACAATCATACAATCACAATCATACAATCACAATCATACAATCACAATCATACAATCACAATCATACATCGCAATCAAACAAACACAATCATACCATCGCAATCATACAATCACAATCATACAATCACAATCATGCAATCACAATCATACAATCACAATCATATAATCACAATCATACAATCACAATCATACAATCGCAGTTCAACAATCACAATCATACGACCGCAATCATACAATCACAATCATACAATCACAATCATACAATCACAATCATGCAATCACAATCATACAATCACAATCATACATCGCAATCAAACAAACACAATCATACCATCACAATCATACAATCACAATCATGCAATCACAATCATGCAATCACAATAATACAGTCACCATCATACAATCGCAATCATAAAATCGCAATCATACAATTACAATCTCCCAAATACAATCATACAATCACAATCATACAATCACAATCATACAATCACAATCATACAATCACAATCATACAATCACAATCATACAATCACAATCATACAATCACAATCATACAACCACAATCATAAAATCGCAATCATACAATCACAATCATACAATCACAATCATACAATCACAATGATACAATCACAATCATACAATCACAATCATACAATCGCAATCATACAATTAAAATCACCCAAATACAATCATACGAACACAATCATACAATCACAGTTATACTATAGCAATCATACATTCAAAATCATACAATCACAATCATACAATCACAATCATACAATCACAATCATACAATTACAATCATACAACCACAATCATACAATCACAATCATACAATCACAATCATACAATCACAATCATACAATCACAATCATATAATCACAATCATACAATCACAATCATACAATCACAATCATACAATCACAATCATACAATCGCAATCATACAATCACAATGATACAATCGCAATCATACAATCACAATCATACAATCACAATCATACAATCGCAATCATACAATTAAAATCACCCAAATACAATCATACAAACACAATCATACAAACACAATCATACAATCACAATCATACCATAACAATCATACAATCAAAATCATACAATCACAATCATACAATCACAACCATGTAATCACAATCATACAATCACAATCATACAATCACAATCATACAATCACAATCATTCAATCACAATGATACAATCACAATCATACAATCACAATCATACGATCGCAACCGTACAATCACAATCATACACTCACAATCATTCAATCACAATGATACAATCACAATCATACAATCAATCATACAATCACAATCATACAACCACAATCATACAATCGCAATCATACAATCACAATGATACAATCGCAATCATACAATCACAATCATACAATCACAATCATACAATCGCAATCATACAATTAAAATCACCCAAATACAATCATACAAACACAATCATACAAACACAATCATACAATCACAATCATACTATAACAATCATACAATCAAAATCATACAATCGCAATCATACAATCACAATCATATAATCACAATCATACAATCACAATGGTACAATCGCAATCATACAATCACAATCATACAATCACAATCATACAATCACAATGATACAATCACAATCATACAATCACAATCATACAATCGCAATCATACAATTAAAATCACCCAAATACAATCATACAAACACAATCATACAATCACAATTATACTATAGCAATCATACATTCAAAATCAGACAATCACAATCATACAATCACAATCATACAATCACAATCATACAATCACAATCATACAATCACAATCATACAATCACAATCATACAATCACAATCATACAATCACAATCATACAATCACAATCATACATCGCAATCAAACAAACACAATCATACCATCACAATCATACAATCACAATCATACAATCACAATCATGCAATCACAATCATACAACCACAATCATGCAATCACAATCATACAATCACAATCATACATCGCAATCAAACAAACACAATCATACCATCACAATCATACAATCACAATCATGCAATCACAATCATGCAATCACAATAATACAGTCACCATCATACAATCGCAATCATAAAATCGCAATCATACAATTACAATCTCCCAAATACAATCATACAATCACAATCATACAATCACAATCATACAATCACAATCATACAATCACAATCATACAATCACAATCATACAACCACAATCATAAAATCACAATCATAAAATCACAATCATACAATCACAATAATACAGTCACCAGCATACAATCACAATCATACAATCACAATCATAGAATCACAATCATAGAATCACAATCATACGATCACAATCATACAATCACAATCATAAAATCGCAATCATAAAATTACAATCTCCCAAATACAATCATACAATCACAATCATACAATCACAATCATACAATCACAATCATACAATCACAATCATACAATCACAATCATACAATCACAATCATACAATCACAATCATACAATCACAATAATACAGTCACCAGCATACAATCACAATCATACAATCACAATCATAGAAACACAATGATACGATCACAATCATACGATCACAATTATACGATTACAATCATACGATCACAATCATACAATCACAATCATAAAATCGCAATCATACAATCACAATTATACAATCGCAATCATACAATCACAATCATACAATCGCACTCATACAATCACAATCATATAATCACAATCATACAATCACAATGATACAATCGCAATCATACAATCACAATCATACAATCACAATCATACAATCACAATGATACAATCACAATCATACAATCACAATCATACAATCGCAATCATGCAATTAAAATCATACAATCACAATCATACAATCACAATCATACAATCACAATCATACACTCACAATCATACAATCACAATAATACAGTCAAGAGCATACAATCACAATCATACAATCACAATCATACAATCACAATCATACAATCACAATCATACAATCACAATCATACAATCACAATCATACAATCACAATCATACAATCACAATCATACAATCAGAATCATACAATCACAATCATACAATCACAATCATACAATCACAATCATACAATCACAATCATACAATCACAATCATACAATCACAATCATACAATCACAATGATACAATCACAATCATACGATGACAATCATACAATTACTTCTATACAAAAACAATCATACAATCACAATCATACAATCACAATCATACAATCACAATCATACTATCACAATCATACAATCACAATCATAGAATCACAATCATAGAATCACAATCATAGAATCACAATCATACGATCACAATCATGCGACCACAATTATACGATTACAATCATACGATCACAATCATACAATCAGAATCATAAAATCGCAATCATACAATTACAATCTCCTAAACACAATCATACATCACAATCATACAATCCCAATCATACAATCGCAATCATACAATCCCAATCATACAATCGCAATCATACAATCACAATCATACAATCACAATCATACAATCACAATCATACAATCACAATCATACAATCACAATCATACAATCACAATCATACAATCACAATCATACAATCACAATCATACAATCACAATCATACAATCACAATCATACGATGACAATCATACAATTACTACTATACAGAAACAATCATACAATCACAATCATACAATCACAATCATACAATCACAATCATACAATCACAATCATACAATCACAATCATACAATCACAATCATACAATCACAATCATACAATCACAATCATACAATCACAATCATACAATCACAATCATACAATGACAATCATACAATCACAATCATACAATCACAATCATACAATCACAATCATACAATCACAATCATACAATCACAATCATACATCGCAATCAAACAAACACAATCATACCATCGCAATCATACAATCACAATCATACAATCACAATCATGCAATCACAATCATACAATCACAATCATATAATCACAATCATACAATCACAATCATACAATCGCAGTTCAACAATCACAATCATACGATCGCAATCATACAATCACAATCATACAATCACAATCATACAATCACAATCATGCAATCACAATCATACAATCACAATCATACATCGCAATCAAACAAACACAATCATACCATCACAATCATACAATCACAATCATGCAATCACAATCATGCAATCACAATAATACAGTCACCATCATACAATCGCAATCATAAAATCGCAATCATACAATTACAATCTCCCAAATACAATCATACAATCACAATCATACAATCACAATCATACAATCACAATCATACAATCACAATCATACAATCACAATCATACAATCACAATCATACAATCACAATCATACAATCACAATCATACAACCACAATCGTAAAATCGCAATCATACAATCACAATCATACAATCACAATGATACAATCACAATCATACAATCACAATCATACAATCGCAATCATACAATTAAAATCACCCAAATACAATCATACGAACACAATCATACAATCACAATTATACTATAGCAATCATACATTCAAAATCATACAATCACAATCATACAATCACAATCATACAATCACAATCATACAATCACAATGATACAATCACAATCATACAATCAATCATACAATCACAATCATACAATCACAATCATACAATTACAATCATACAACCACAATCATACAATCACAATCATACAATCACAATCATACAATCACAATCATACAATCACAATCATACAATCGCAATCATACAATTAAAATCACCCAAATACAATCATACAAACACAATCATACAATCACAATTATACTATAGCAATCATACATTCAAAATCATACAATCACAATCATACAATCACAATCATACAATCACAATCATACAATCACAGTCATACAATCACAATCATACAATCACAATCATACAATCACAATCATACAATCACAATCATACAATCACAATCATACAATCACAATCATACAATCACAATCATACAATCGCAGTTCAACAATCACAATCATACGATCGCAATCATACAATCACAATCATACGATGACAATCGCACAATTACTACTATACAATCACAATCATACAATCACAATCATACAATCACAATCATACAATCACAATCATACAATCACAATCATACAATCACAATCATACAATCGCAGTTCAACAATCACAATCATACAATCACAATCATACAATCACAATCATACAATCACAATCATACAATCACAATCATACAATCACAATCATACAATCACAATCATACAATCACAATCATACAATCACAATCATACAATCACAATCATACAATCACAATCATACAATCACAATCATACAATCACAATCATACAATCACAATCATACAATCACAATCATACAATCACAATCATACAATCACAATCATACAATCACAATCATACAATCACAATAATACAGTCACCAGCATACAATCACAATCATACAATCACAATCATAGAATCACAATCATAGAATCACAATCATACGATCACAATCATACGATCACAATTATACGATTACAATCATACGATCACAGTCATACAATCACAATCATAAAATCGCAATCATACAATCACAATTATACAATCGCAATCATACAATCACAATCATACAATCGCAATCATACAATCACAATCATACAATCACAATCATACAATCACAATCATACAATCACAATCATACAATTACAATCATACAACCACAATCATACAATCACAATCATACAATCACAATCATACAATCGCAGTTCAACAATCACAATCATACGATCGCAATCATACAATCACAATCATACGATGACAATCGCACAATTACTACTATACAATCACAATCATACAATCACAATCATACAATCACAATCATACAATCACAATCATACAATCACAATCATACAATCACAATCATACAATCACAATCATACAATCACAATCATACAATCAGAATCATACAATCACAATCATACAATCACAATCATACAATCACAGTCATACAATCACAATCATACAATCACAATCATACAATCACAATCATACAATCACAATCATACAATCACAATCATACAATCACAATCATACAATCACAATCATACAATCGCAGTTCAACAATCACAATCATACGATCGCAATCATACAATCACAATCATACGATGACAATCGCACAATTACTACTATACAATCACAATCATACAATCACAATCATACAATCACAATCATACAATCACAATCATACAATCACAATCATACAATCACAATCATACAATCACAATCATACAATCAGAATCATACAATCACAATCATACAATCACAATCATACAATCACAATCATACAATCACAATCATACAATCACAATCATACAATCACAATCATACAATCACAATGATACAATCACAATCATACGATGACAATCATACAATTACTTCTATACAAAAACAATCATACAATCACAATCATACAATCACAATCATACAATCACAATCATACTATCACAATCATACAATCACAATCATAGAATCACAATCATAGAATCACAATCATAGAATCACAATCATACGATCACAATCATGCGACCACAATTATACGATTACAATCATACGATCAGAATCATAAAATCGCAATCATACAATTACAATCTCCTAAACACAATCATACATCACAATCATACAATCCCAATCATACAATCGCAATCATACAATCCCAATCATACAATCGCAATCATACAATCACAATCATACAATCACAATCATGCAATCACAATCATACAATCACAATCATACAATCACAATCATACAATCACAATCATACAATCACAATCATACAATCACAATCATACAATCACAATCATACGATGACAATCATACAATTACTACTATACAGAAACAATCATACAATCACAATCATACAATCACAATCATACAATCACAATCATACAATCACAATCATACAATCACAATCATACAATCACAATCATACAATCACAATCATACAATCACAATCATACAATGACAATCATACAATCACAATCATACAATCACAATCATACAATCACAATCATACAATCACAATCATACAATCACAATCATACATCGCAATCAAACAAACACAATCATACCATCGCAATCATACAATCACAATCATACAATCACAATCATGCAATCACAATCATACAATCACAATCATATAATCACAATCATACAATCACAATCATACAATCGCAGTTCAACAATCACAATCATACGATCGCAATAATACAATCACAATCATACAATCACAATCATACAATCACAATCATGCAATCACAATCATACAATCACAATCATACATCGCAATCAAACAAACACAATCATACCATCACAATCATACAATCACAATCATGCAATCACAATCATGCAATCACAATAATACAGTCACCATCATACAATCGCAATCATAAAATCGCAATCATACAATTACAATCTCCCAAATACAATCATACAATCACAATCATACAATCACAATCATACAATCACAATCATACAATCACAATCATACAATCACAATCATACAATCACAATCATACAACCACAATCATAAAATCGCAATCATACAATCACCATCATACAATCACAATCATACAATCACAATGATACAATCACAATCATACAATCACAATCATACAATCGCAATCATACAATTAAAATCACCCAAATACAATCATACGAACACAATCATACAATCACAATTATACTATAGCAATCATACATTCAAAATCATACAATCACAATCATACAATCACAATCATACAATCACAATGATACAATCACAATCATACAATCAATCATACAATCACAATCATACAATCACAATCATACAATTACAATCATACAACCACAATCATACAATCACAATCATACAATCACAATCATACAATCACAATCATACAATCACAATCATACAATCGCAATCATACAATTAAAATCACCCAAATACAATCATACAAACACAATCATACAATCACAATTATACTATAGCAATCATACATTCAAAATCATACAATCACAATCATACAATCACAATCATACAATCACAATCATACAATCACAGTCATACAATCACAATCATACAATCACAATCATACAATCACAATCATACAATCACAATCATACAATCACAATCATACAATCACAATCATACAATCACAATCATACAATCACAATCATACAATCGCAGTTCAACAATCACAATCATACAATCACAATCATACAATCACAATCATACAATCACAATCATACAATCACAATCATACAATCACAATCATACAATCACAATCATACAATCACAATCATACAATCACAATCATACAATCACAATCATACAATCACAATCATACAATCACAATCATACAATCACAATCATACAATCACAATCATACAATCACAATCATACAATCACAATCATACAATCACAATCATACAATCACAATCATACAATCACAATAATACAGTCACCAGCATACAATCACAATCATACAATCACAATCATAGAATCACAATCATAGAATCACAATCATACGATCACAATCATACGATCACAATTATACGATTACAATCATACGATCACAGTCATACAATCACTATCATAAAATCGCAATCATACAATCACAATTATACAATCGCAATCATACAATCACAATCATACAATCGCAATCATACAATCACAATCATACAATCACAATCATACAATCACAATCATACAATCACAATCATACAATTACAATCATACAACCACAATCATACAATCACAATCATACAATCACAATCATACAATCACAATCATACAATCACAATCATACAATCACAATCATACAATCACAATCATACAATCACAATAATACAGTCACCAGCATACAATCACAATCATACAATCACAATCATACAATCACAATCATACAATCACAATCGTACAATCACAATCACACAATCACAATCATACAATCACAATCATACGATCGCAACCGTACAATCACAATCATACACTCACAATCATTCAATCACAATGATACAATCACAATCATGCAATCAATCATACAATCACAATCATACAATCACAATCATACAATCGCAATCATACAATCACAATGATACAATCGCAATCATACAATCACAATCATACAATCACAATCATACAATCGCAATCATACAATTAAAATCACCCAAATACTATCATACAAACACAATCATACAAACACAATCATACAATCACAATCATACTATAACAATCATACAATCAAAATCATACAATCACAATCATACAATCACAACCATGTAATCACAATCATACAATCACGATCATACAATCACAATCATACAATCACAATCATACAATCACAATGATACAATCACAATCATACAATCACAATCATACAATCGCAATCATACAATTAAAATCACCCAAATACAATCATGCAAACACAATCATACAATCACAATTATACTATAGCAATCATACATTCGAAATCATACAATCACAATCATACAATCACAATCATACAATCACAATCATACAATCACAATCATACAATCACAATCATACAATCACAATCATACAATCACAATCATACAATCACAATGATACAATCACAATCATACTATGACAATCATACAATTACTTCTATACAAAAACAATCATACAATCACAATCATACAATCACAATTATACAATCACAATCATACAATCACAATCATTCAATCACAATCATACACTCACAATCATACAATCACAATCATACATTCACAATCATACAATCACAATCACACAATCACAATGATACAATCACAGTCATACGATGACAATCATACAATTACTTCTATACAAAAACAATCATACAATCACAATCATACAATCACAATCATACAATCACAATCATACAAGCACAATCATACAATCAAAATCATAGAATCTCAATCATAGAATCACAATCATAGAATCACAATCATACGATCACAATCATACGATCGCAATTATACGATTACAATCATACGATCACAATCATACAATCAGAATCATAAAATCGCAATCATACAATTACAATCTCCTAAACACAATCATACATCACAATCATACAATCCCAATCATACAATCGCAATCATACAATCCCAATCATACAATCGCAATCATACAATCACAATCATACAATCACAATCATACAATCACAATCATACAATCACAATCATACAATCGCAATCATACAATCACAATCATACAATCACAATCATACGTTCACAATTATACAATCACAATCATACGATCGCAACCGTACAATCACAATCATACACTCACAATCATTCAATCACAATGATACAATCACAATCATACAATCAATCATACAATCACAATCATACAATCACAATCATACAATCGCAATCATACAATCACAATGATACAATCGCAATCATACAATCACAATCATACAATCACAATCATACAATCGCAATCATACAATTAAAATCACCCAAATACAATCATACAAACACAATCATACAATCACAATCATACTATAACAATCATACAATCAAAATCATACAATCACAATCATACAATCTCAACCATGTAATCACAATCATACAATCACAATCATACAATCACAATCATACAATCACAATCATACAATCACAATCATACAATCACAATCATACAATCACAATCATACAATCACAATCATACAATCACAATCATACATCGCAATCAAACAAACACAATCATACCATCGCAATCATACAATCACAATCATACAATCACAATCATGCAATCACAATCATACAATCACAATCATATAATCACAATCATACAATCACAATCATACAATCGCAGTTCAACAATCACAATCATACGACCGCAATCATACAATCACAATCATACAATCACAATCATACAATCACAATCATGCAATCACAATCATACAATCACAATCATACATCGCAATCAAACAAACACAATCATACCATCACAATCATACAATCACAATCATGCAATCACAATCATGCAATCACAATAATACAGTCACCATCATACAATCGCAATCATAAAATCGCAATCATACAATTACAATCTCCCAAATACAATCATACAATCACAATCATACAATCACAATCATACAATCACAATCATACAATCACAATCATACAATCACAATCATACAATCACAATCATACAATCACAATCATACAACCACAATCATAAAATCGCAATCATACAATCACAATCATACAATCACAATCATACAATCACAATGATACAATCACAATCATACAATCACAATCATACAATCGCAATCATACAATTAAAATCACCCAAATACAATCATACGAACACAATCATACAATCACAGTTATACTATAGCAATCATACATTCAAAATCATACAATCACAATCATACAATCACAATCATACAATCACAATCATACAATTACAATCATACAACCACAATCATACAATCACAATCATACAATCACAATCATACAATCACAATCATATAATCACAATCATACAATCACAATCATACAATCACAATCATACAATCACAATCATACAATCGCAATCATACAATCACAATGATACAATCGCAATCATACAATCACAATCATACAATCACAATCATACAATCGCAATCATACAATTAAAATCACCCAAATACAATCATACAAACACAATCATACAAACACAATCATACAATCACAATCATACCATAACAATCATACAATCAAAATCATACAATCACAATCATACAATCACAACCATGTAATCACAATCATACAATCACAATCATACAATCACAATCATACAATCACAATCATTCAATCACAATGATACAATCACAATCATACAATCACAATCATACGATCGCAACCGTACAATCACAATCATACACTCACAATCATTCAATCACAATGATACAATCACAATCATACAATCAATCATACAATCACAATCATACAATCACAATCATACAATCGCAATCATACAATCACAATGATACAATCGCAATCATACAATCACAATCATACAATCACAATCATACAATCGCAATCATACAACTAAAATCACCCAAATACAATCATACAAACACAATCATACAAACACAATCATACAATCACAATCATACTATAACAATCATACAATCAAAATCATACAATCGCAATCATACAATCACAATCATATAATCACAATCATACAATCACAATGGTACAATCGCAATCATACAATCACAATCATACAATCACAATCATACAATCACAATGATACAATCACAATCATACAATCACAATCATACAATCGCAATCATACAATTAAAATCACCCAAATACAATCATACAAACACAATCATACAATCACAATTATACTATAGCAATCATACATTCAAAATCATACAATCACAATCATACAATCACAATCATACAATCACAATCATACAATTACAATCATACAACCACAATCATACAATCACAATCATACGATCACAATCATAAAATCACAATCATACAATCACAATCATACGATCGCAACCGTACAATCACAATCATACACTCACAATCATTCAATCACAATGATACAATCACAATCATACAATCAATCATACAATCAAAATCATACAATCGCAATCATACAATCACAATCATATAATCACAATCATACAATCACAATGGTACAATCACAATCATACAATCACAATCATACAATCACAATCATATAATCACAATCATACAATCGCAATCAAACAAACACAATCATACGATCACAATCATACAATCACAATCATACAATCACAATCATGCAATCACAATCATACGATCACAATCATAAAATCACAATCACACAATCACAATCATACAATCACAATAATAGAGTCACCAGCATACAATCACAATCATACGATCACAATCATAGAATCACAATCATAGAATCACAATCATACGATCACAATCATACGATCACTATTATACGATTACAATCATACGATCACAATCATACAATCACAATCATAAAATCGCATTCATACAATTACAATCTCCCAAATACAATCATGCAATCACAATCATACAATCACAATCATACAATCACAATCATACAATCACAATCATACAATCACAATCATACAATCACAATCATACTATCACAATCATGCAATCACAATCATGCAATCACAATAATGCAGTCACCATCATACAATCGCAATCATAAAATCGCAATCATACAATTACAATCTCCCAAATACAATCATACAATCACAATTATACTATAGCAATCATACATTCAAAATCATACAATCACAATCATACAATCACAATCATACAATCACAATCATACAATCACAATCATACAATCACAATCATACAATCACAATCATACAATCACAATCATACAATCACAATCATACAATCACAATCATACAATCACAATCATACAATGACAATCATACAATCACAATCATACAATCACAATCATACAATCACAATCATACAATCACAATCATACATCGCAATCAAACAAACACAATCATACCATCACAATCATACAATCACAATCATACAATCACAATCATGCAATCACAATCATACAACCACAATCATGCAATCACAATCATACAATCACAATCATACATCGCAATCAAACAAACACAATCATACCATCACAATCATACAATCACAATCATGCAATCACAATCATGCAATCACAATAATACAGTCACCATCATACAATCGCAATCATAAAATCGCAATCATACAATTACAATCTCCCAAATACAATCATACAATCACAATCATACAATCACAATCATACAATCACAATCATACAATCACAATCATACAATCACAATCATACAACCACAATCATAAAATCACAATCATAAAATCACAATCATACAATCACAATAATACAGTCACCAGCATACAATCACAATCATACAATCACAATCATAGAATCACAATCATAGAATCACAATCATACGATCACAATCATACAATCACAATCATAAAATCGCAATCATAAAATTACAATCTCCCAAATACAATCATACAATCACAATCATACAATCACAATCATACAATCACAATCATACAATCACAATCATACAATCACAATCATACAATCACAATCATACAATCACAATCATACAATCACAATCATACAATCACAATAATACAGTCACCAGCATACAATCACAATCATACAATCACAATCATAGAATCACAATCATAGAAACACAATGATACGATCACAATCATACGATCACAATTATACGATTACAATCATACGATCACAATCATACAATCACAATCATAAAATCGCAATCATACAATCACAATTATACAATCGCAATCATACAATCACAATCATACAATCGCACTCATACAATCACAATCATATAATCACAATCATACAATCACAATGATACAATCGCAATCATACAATCACAATCATACAATCACAATCATACAATCACAATGATACAATCACAATCATACAATCACAATCATACAATCGCAATCATGCAATTAAAATCACCCAAATACAATCATACAAACACAATCATACAATCACAATTATACTATAGCAATCATAGATTCAAAATCATACAATCACAATCATACAATCACAATCATACAATCACAATCATACAATCACAATCATACAATTACAATCATACAACCACAATCATACAATCACAATCACACAATCACAATCATACAATCACAATCATACAATCACAATCATATAATCACAATCATACAATCGCAATCAAACAAACACAGTCATACGATCACAATCATACAATCACAATCATACAATCACAATCATGCAATCACAATCATACAATCACAATCATACAATCACAATCATACCATCACAATCATACAATCACAATCATACAATCACAATCATACAATCACAATCATACGATGACAATCATACAATTACTACTATACAGAAACAATCATACAATCACAATCATACAATCACAATCATACAATCACAATCATACAATCACAATCATACAATCACAATCATATAATCACAATCATACAATCGCAATCAAACAAACACAATCATACGATCACAATCATACAATCACAATCATACAATCACAATCATGCAATCACAATCATACGATCACAATCATAAAATCACAATCATACAATCACAATCATACAATCACAATAATACAGTCACCAGCATACAATCACAATCATACAATCACAATCATAGAATCACAATCATAGAATCACAATCATACGATCACAATCATACGATCACAATCATACGATCACTATTATACGATTACAATCATACGATCACAATCATACAATCACAATCATAAAATCTCATTCATACAATTACAATCTCCCAAATACAATCATGCAATCACAATCATACAATCACAATCATACAATCACAATCATACAATCACAATCATACAATCACAATCATACAATCACAAGCATACAATCACAAGCATACAATCACAATCATACAATCACAATCATACAATCACAATCATACAATCACAATCATACAATCACAATCATACAATCACAATCATACAATCACAATCATACAATCGCAGTTCAACAATCACAATCATACGATCGCAATCATACAATCACAATCATGATGACAATCACACAATTACTACTATACAATCACAATCATACAATCACAATCATTCAATCACAATCATACACTCACAATCATACAATCACAATCATACATTCACAATCATAGAATCACAATCATACAATCACAATGATACAATCACAGTCATACGATGACAATCATACAATTACTTCTATACAAAAACAATCATACAATCACAATCATACAATCACAATCATACAATCACAATCATACAATCACAATCATACAATCACAATCATAGAATCACAATCATAGAATCACAATCATACGATCACAATCATACAATCACAATCATACAATCACAATCATGCAATCACAATCATACGATCACAATCATACAATCGCAATCATACAATTAAAATCACCCAAATACAATCGTACAATCACAATCATACTATAACAATCATACAATCAAAATCATACAATCACAATCATACAATCACAACCATGTAATCACAATCATACAGTCACAATCATACAATCACAATCATACAATCACAATCATACAATCACAATGATACAATCACAATCATACAATCACAATCATACAATCGCAATCATACAATTAAAATCACCCAAATACAATCATACAAACACAATCATACAATCACAATTATACTATAGCAATCATACAATCACAATCATACAATCACAATCATACAATCACAATGATACAATCACAATCATACAATCACAATTATACAATCACAATCATACCATCACAATCATACAATCACAATCATACAATCACAATCATACAATCACAATCATACAATCACAATCATACGATGACAATCATACAATTACTACTATACAGAAACAATCATACAATCACAATCATACAATCACAATCATACAATCACAATCATACAATCACAATCATACAATCACAATCATATAATCACAATCATACAATCGCAATCAAACAAACACAATCATACGATCACAATCATACAATCACAATCATACAATCACAATCATGCAATCACAATCATACGATCACAATCATAAAATCACAATCATACAATCACAATCATACAATCACAATAATACAGTCACCAGCATACAATCACAATCATACAATCACAATCATAGAATCACAATCATAGAATCACAATCATACGATCACAATCATACGATCACAATCATACGATCACTATTATACGATTACAATCATACGATCACAATCATACAATCACAATCATAAAATCTCATTCATACAATTACAATCTCCCAAATACAATCATGCAATCACAATCATACAATCACAATCATACAATCACAATCATACAATCACAATCATACAATCACAATCATACAATCACAATCATACAATCACAATCATACAATCACAATCATACAATCACAATCATACAATCACAATCATACAATCACAATCATACAATCACAATCATTCAATCACAATCATACAATCACAATCATACAATCACAAGCATACAATCACAAGCATACAATCACAATCATACAATCACAATCATACAATCACAATCATACAATCACAATCATACAATCACAATCATACAATCACAATCATACAATCACAATCATACAATCACAATCATACAATCACAATCATACAATCACAATCATACAATCGCAGTTCAACAATCACAATCATACGATCGCAATCATACAATCACAATCATGATGACAATCACACAATTACTACTATACAATCACAATCATACAATCACAATCATTCAATCACAATCATACACTCACAATCATACAATCACAATCATACATTCACAATCATAGAATCACAATCATACAATCACAATGATACAATCACAGACATACGATGACAATCATACAATTACTTCTATACAAAAACAATCATAAAATCACAATCATACAATCACAATCATACAATCACAATCATACAATCACAATCATACAATCACAATCATACAATCGCAATCATACAATTAAAATCACCCAAATACAATCATACAAACACAATCATACAATCACAATTATACTATAGCAATCATACATTCAAAATCATACAATCACAATCATACAATCACAATCATACAATCACAATCATACAATCACAATCATACAATCACAATCATACAATCACAATCATACAATCACAATCATACAATCACAATCATACAATGACAATCATACAATCACAATCATACAATCACAATCATACAATCACAATCATACAATCACAATCATACCATCACAATCATACAATCACAATCATACAATCACAATCATACAATCACAATCATACAATCACAATCATACAATCACAATCATACAATCACAATCATACAATCACAATCATACCATCACAATCATACAATCGCAATCAAACAAACACAATCATACGATCACAATCATACAATCACAATCATACAATCACAATCATGCAATCACAATCATACGATCACAATCATAAAATCACAATCATACAATCACAATCATACAATCACAATAATACAGTCACCAGCATACAATCACAATCATACAATCACAATCATAGAATCACAATCATAGAATCACAATCATACGATCACAATCATACGATCACAATCATACGATCACTATTATACGATTACAATCATACGATCACAATCATACAATCACAATCATAAAATCTCATTCATACAATTACAATCTCCCAAATACAATCATGCAATCACAATCATACAATCACAATCATACAATCACAATCATACAATCACAATCATACGATCACAATCATACGATCACTATTATACGATTACAATCATACGATCACAATCATACGATCACAATCATACAATCACAATCATAAAATCTCATTCATACAATTACAATCTCCCAAATACAATCATGCAATCACAATCATACAATCACAATCATACAATCACAATCATACAATCACAATCATACAATCACAATCATACAATCACAATCATACAATCACAATCATACAATCACAATCATACAATCACAATCATGCAATCACAATCATACGATCACAATCATACAATCGCAATCATACAATTAAAATCACCCAAATACAATCGTACAATCACAATCATACTATGACAATCATACAATCAAAATCATACAATCACAATCATACAATCACAACCATGTAATCACAATCATACAGTCACAATCATACAATCACAATCATACAATCACAATCATACAATCACAATCATACAATCACAATCATACAATCACAATCATACAATCACAATCATATAATCACAATCATACAATCGCAATCAAACAAACACAATCATACGATCACAATCATACAATCACAATCATACAATCACAATCATGCAATCACAATCATACGATCACAATCATAAAATCACAATCATACAATCACAATCATACAATCACAATAATACAGTCACCAGCATACAATCACAATCATACAATCACAATCATAGAATCACAATCATAGAATCACAATCATACGATCACAGTCATACGATCACAATCATACGATCACTATTATACGATTACAATCATACGATCACAATCATACAATCACAATCATAAAATCTCATTCATACAATTACAATCTCCCAAATACAATCATGCAATCACAATCATACAATCACAATCATACAATCACAATCATACAATCACAATCATACAATCACAATCATACAATCACAATCATACAATCACAATCATACAATCACAATCATACAATCACAATCATACAATCACAATCATACAATCACAATCATACAATCACAATCATACAATCACAATCATACAATCACAAGCATACAAGCACAAGCATACAATCACAATCATACAATCACAATCATACAATCACAATCATACAATCACAATCATACAATCACAATCATACAATCACAATCATACAATCGCAGTTCAACAATCACAATCATACGATCGCAATCATACAATCACAATCATGATGACAATCACACAATTACTACTATACAATCACAATCATACAATCACAATCATTCAATCACAATCATACACTCACAATCATACAATCACAATCATACATTCACAATCATAGAATCACAATCATACAATCACAATGATACAATCACAGTCATACGATGACAATCATACAATTACTTCTATACAAAAACAATCATACAATCACAATCATACAATCACAATCATACAATCACAATCATACAATCACAATCATACAATCACAATCATTGAATCACAATCATAGAATCACAATCATACGATCACAATCATACAGTCACAATCATACAATCACAATCATGCAATCACAATCATACGATCACAATCATACAATCGCAATCATACAATTAAAATCACCCAAATACAATCGTACAATCACAATCATACTATAACAATCATACAATCAAAATCATACAATCACAATCATACAATCACAATCATACAATCGCAATCATACAATTAAAATCACCCAAATACAATCATACAAACACAATCATACAATCACAATTATACTATAGCAATCATACATTCAAAATCATACAATCACAATCATACAATCACAATCATACAATCACAATCATACAATTACAATCATACAACCACAATCATACAATCACAATCATACGATCACAATCATAAAATCACAATCATACAATCACAATCATACGATCGCAACCGTACAATCACAATCATACACTCACAATCATTCAATCACAATGATACAATCACAATCATACAATCAATCATACAATCAAAATCATACAATCGCAATCATACAATCACAATCATATAATCACAATCATACAATCACAATGGTACAATCACAATCATACAATCACAATCATACAATCACAATCATATAATCACAATCATACAATCGCAATCAAACAAACACAATCATACGATCACAATCATACAATCACAATCATACAATCACAATCATGCAATCACAATCATACGATCACAATCATAAAATCACAATCACACAATCACAATCATACAATCACAATAATAGAGTCACCAGCATACAATCACAATCATACGATCACAATCATAGAATCACAATCATAGAATCACAATCATACGATCACAATCATACGATCACTATTATACGATTACAATCATACGATCACAATCATACAATCACAATCATAAAATCGCATTCATACAATTACAATCTCCCAAATACAATCATGCAATCACAATCATACAATCACAATCATACAATCACAATCATACAATCACAATCATACAATCACAATCATACAATCACAATCATACTATCACAATCATGCAATCACAATCATGCAATCACAATAATGCAGTCACCATCATACAATCGCAATCATAAAATCGCAATCATACAATTACAATCTCCCAAATACAATCATACAATCACAATTATACTATAGCAATCATACATTCAAAATCATACAATCACAATCATACAATCACAATCATACAATCACAATCATACAATCACAATCATACAATCACAATCATACAATCACAATCATACAATCACAATCATACAATCACAATCATACAATCACAATCATACAATCACAATCATACAATGACAATCATACAATCACAATCATACAATCACAATCATACAATCACAATCATACAATCACAATCATACAATCACAATCATACAATCACAATCATACAATCACAATCATACAATCACAATCATACATCGCAATCAAACAAACACAATCATACCATCACAATCATACAATCACAATCATACAATCACAATCATGCAATCACAATCATACAACCACAATCATGCAATCACAATCATACAATCACAATCATACATCGCAATCAAACAAACACAATCATACCATCACAATCATACAATCACAATCATGCAATCACAATCATGCAATCACAATAATACAGTCACCATCATACAATCGCAATCATAAAATCGCAATCATACAATTACAATCTCCCAAATACAATCATACAATCACAATCATACAATCACAATCATACAATCACAATCATACAATCACAATCATACAATCACAATCATACAACCACAATCATAAAATCACAATCATAAAATCACAATCATACAATCACAATAATACAGTCACCAGCATACAATCACAATCATACAATCACAATCATAGAATCACAATCATAGAATCACAATCATACGATCACAATCATACAATCACAATCATAAAATCGCAATCATAAAATTACAATCTCCCAAATACAATCATACAATCACAATCATACAATCACAATCATACAATCACAATCATACAATCACAATCATACAATCACAATCATACAATCACAATCATACAATCACAATCATACAATCACAATAATACAGTCACCAGCATACAATCACAATCATACAATCACAATCATAGAATCACAATCATAGAAACACAATGATACGATCACAATCATACGATCACAATTATACGATTACAATCATACGATCACAATCATACAATCACAATCATAAAATCGCAATCATACAATCACAATTATACAATCGCAATCATACAATCACAATCATACAATCGCACTCATACAATCACAATCATATAATCACAATCATACAATCACAATGATACAATCGCAATCATACAATCACAATCATACAATCACAATCATACAATCACAATGATACAATCACAATCATACAATCACAATCATACAATCGCAATCATGCAATTAAAATCACCCAAATACAATCATACAAACACAATCATACAATCACAATTATACTATAGCAATCATAGATTCAAAATCATACAATCACAATCATACAATCACAATCATACAATCACAATCATACAATCACAATCATACAATCACAATCATACAATCACAATCATACAATCACAATCATACAATCGCAGTTCAACAATCACAATCATACGATCGCAATCATACAATCACAATCATGATGACAATCACACAATTACTACTATACAATCACAATCATACAATCACAATCATTCAATCACAATCATACACTCACAATCATACAATCACAATCATACATTCACAATCATAGAATCACAATCATACAATCACAATGATACAATCACAGTCATACGATGACAATCATACAATTACTTCTATACAAAAACAATCATAAAATCACAATCATACAATCACAATCATACAATCACAATCATACAATCACAATCATACAATCACAATCATACAATCGCAATCATACAATTAAAATCACCCAAATACAATCATACAAACACAATCATACAATCACAATTATACTATAGCAATCATACATTCAAAATCATACAATCACAATCATACAATCACAATCATACAATCACAATCATACAATCACAATCATACAATCACAATCATACAATCACAATCATACAATCACAATCATACAATCACAATCATACAATGACAATCATACAATCACAATCATACAATCACAATCATACAATCACAATCATACAATCACAATCATACCATCACAATCATACAATCACAATCATACAATCACAATCATACAATCACAATCATACAATCACAATCATACAATCACAATCATACAATCACAATCATACAATCACAATCATACCATCACAATCATACAATCGCAATCAAACAAACACAATCATACGATCACAATCATACAATCACAATCATACAATCACAATCATGCAATCACAATCATACGATCACAATCATAAAATCACAATCATACAATCACAATCATACAATCACAATAATACAGTCACCAGCATACAATCACAATCATACAATCACAATCATAGAATCACAATCATAGAATCACAATCATACGATCACAATCATACGATCACAATCATACGATCACTATTATACGATTACAATCATACGATCACAATCATACAATCACAATCATAAAATCTCATTCATACAATTACAATCTCCCAAATACAATCATGCAATCACAATCATACAATCACAATCATACAATCACAATCATACAATCACAATCATACGATCACAATCATACGATCACTATTATACGATTACAATCATACGATCACAATCATACGATCACAATCATACAATCACAATCATAAAATCTCATTCATACAATTACAATCTCCCAAATACAATCATGCAATCACAATCATACAATCACAATCATACAATCACAATCATACAATCACAATCATACAATCACAATCATACAATCACAATCATACAATCACAATCATACAATCACAATCATACAATCACAATCATGCAATCACAATCATACGATTACAATCATACAATCGCAATCATACAATTAAAATCACCCAAATACAATCGTACAATCACAATCATACTATAACAATCATACAATCAAAATCATACAATCACAATCATACAATCACAACCATGTAATCACAATCATACAGTCACAATCATACAATCACAATCATACAATCACAATCATACAATCACAATCATACAATCACAATCATATAATCACAATCATACAATCGCAATCAAACAAACACAATCATACGATCACAATCATACAATCACAATCATACAATCACAATCATGCAATCACAATCATACGATCACAATCATAAAATCACAATCATACAATCACAATCATACAATCACAATAATACAGTCACCAGCATACAATCACAATCATACAATCACAATCATAGAATCACAATCATAGAATCACAATCATACGATCACAGTCATACGATCACAATCATACGATCACTATTATACGATTACAATCATACGATCACAATCATACAATCACAATCATAAAATCTCATTCATACAATTACAATCTCCCAAATACAATCATGCAATCACAATCATACAATCACAATCATACAATCACAATCATACAATCACAATCATACAATCACAATCATACAATCACAATCATACAATCACAATCATACAATCACAATCATACAATCACAATCATACAATGACAATCATACAATCACAATCATACAATCACAATCATACAATCACAATCATACAATCACAATCATACATCGCAATCAAACAAACACAATCATACCATCACAGTCATACAATCACAATCATACAATCACAATCATGCAATCACAATCATACAATCACAATAATAGAATCGAAATTATACAACCACAATCAAACGATCACAATCATACGATCACAAACATACAATCACAATCATACAATCACAATCATACAATCACTATCATACAATCACAATCATACAATCACAATCATACAATCACAATCATACAATCACAATCATACAATCACAATCATACAATCACAATCATACAATCACAATCAAACAATCACAATCATACAATCACAATCATACAATCACAATCATACAATCACAATCATACAATCGCAGTTCAACAATCACAATCATACAATCACAATCATACAATCACAATCATACAATCACAATCATACAATCACAATCATACAATCACAATCATACAATCACAATCATACAATCACAATCATACATTCACAATCATACAATCACAATCATACAATCACAATCATACAATCACAATCATACAATCACAATCATACAATCACAATCATACAATCACAATAATACAGTCACCAGCATACAATCACAATCATCCAATCACAATCATAGAATCACAATCATAGAATCACTATCATAGAATCACAATCATACGATCACAATCATACGATCACAATTATACGATTACAATCATACGATCGCAATCATACAATCACAATCATACAATCCCAATCATACAATCGCAATCATACAATCCCAATCATACAATCGCAATCATACAATCACAATCATACAATCACAATCATACAATCACAATCATACAATCACAATCATACAATCACAATCATACAATCACAATCATACGATGACAATCATACAATTACTACTATACAGAAACAATCATACAATCACAATCATACAATCACAATCATACATTCACAATCATACTATCACAATCATACAATCACAATCATACAATCACAATCATACAATCACAATCATACCATCACAATCATACAATCACAATCATACAATCACAATCATACAATCACAATCATACGATGACAATCATACAATTACTACTATACAGAAACAATCATACAATCACAATCATACAATCACAATCATACAATCACAATCATACAATCACAATCATACAATCACAATCATACAATCACAATTATACAATCAAAATCATACAATCACAATCATACAATCACAATAATACAGTCACCAGCATACAATCACAATCATACAATCACAATCATAGAATCACAATCATAGAATCACAATCATACGATCACAATCATACAATCACAATCATACAATCACAATCATACAGTCACAATAATACAGTCACCAGCATACAATCACAATCATACAATCACAATCATAGAATCACAATCATAGAATCACAATCATACGATCACAATCATACGATCACAATTATACGATTACAATCATACGATCACAATCATACAATCACAATCATATAATCACAATCATACAATCACAATCATACAATCACAATCATACAATCACAATCATACAATCACAATCATACGATGACAATCATACAATTACTACTATACAGAAACAATCATACAATCACAATCATACAATCACAATCATACATTCACAATCATACAATCACAATCATACAATCACAATCATACAATCACAATCATACAATCACAATCGTATAATCACAATCATACGATGACAATCATACAATTACTGCTATACAGAAACAATCATACATTCACAATCATACATTCACAATCATACAATCACAATCATACAATCACAATCATACAATCACAATCATACAATCACAATCATACAATCACAATCATACAATCACAATCATACAATCACAATCATACAATCACAATCATACAATCACAATAATACAGTCACCAGCATACAATCACAATCATACAATCACAATCATACAATCACAATCATACAATCACAATCACACAATCACAATCATACAATCGCAGTCAAAGAATCACAATCATACGATCGCAACCGTACAATCACAGTCATACACTCACAATCATTCAATCACAATGATACAATCACAATCATACAATCAATCATACAATCACAATCATACAATCACAATCATACAATCGCAATCATACAATCACAATGATACAATCGCAATCATACAATCACAATCTTACAATCACAATCATACAATCGCAATCATACAATTAAAATCACCCAAATACAATCATACAATCACAATCATACAATCACAATTATACAATCACAATCATACAATCACAATCATACAATCACAATAATACAGTCACCAGCATACAATCACAATCATACAATCACAATCATAGAATCACAATCATAGAATCACAATCATAGAATCACAATCATAGAATCACAATCATAGAATCACAATCATAGAATCACAATCATACGATCACAATCATACGATCACTATTATACGATTACAATCATTCGATCACAATCATACAATCACAATCATAAAATCGCAATCATACAATTACAATCTCCCAAATACAATCATACAATCACAATCATACAATCACAATCATACAATCGCAATCATACAATCACAATCATACAATCACAATCATACAATCACAATCATACAATCACAATCATACAATCACAATCATACAATCACAATAATACAGTCACCAGCATACAATCACAATCATACAATCATAATCATAGAATCACAATCATAGAATCACAATCATACGATCACAATCATACGATCACAATTATACGATTACAATCATACGATCACAATCATACAATCACAATCATACAATCACAATCATACAATCACAATCATACAATCACAATCATACAATCACAATCATACAATCACAATCATACGATGACAATCATACAATTACTACTATACAGAAACAATCATACAATCACAATCATACAATCACAATCATACAATCACAATCATACAATCACAATCATATATTCACAATCATACAATCACAATCATACAATCACAATCATACGCTCACAATCATACAATCACAATCATACCATCACAATCATACAATCACAATCATACAATCACAATCATACAATCACAATCATACAATCACAATCATACAATCACAATCATACAATCACAATAATACAGTCACCAGCATACAATCACAATCATACAATCACAATCATAGAATCACAATCATAGAATCACAATCATACGATCACAATCATACGATCACAATTATACGATTACAATCATACGATCACAATCATACAATCACAATCATACAATCACAATCATACAATCACAATCATACAATCACAATCACACAATCACAATCATACGATGACAATCATACAATTACTACTATACAGAAACAATCATACAATCACAATCATACAATCACAATCATATAATCACAATCATACAATCACAATGATACAATCGCAATCATACAATCACAATCATACAATCACAATCATACAATCGCAATCATACAATTAAAATCACCCAAATACAATCATACAAACACAATCATACAAACACAATCATACAATCACAATCATACTATAACAATCATACAATCAAAATCATACAATCACAATCATACAATCACAACCATGTAATCACAATCATACAGTCACAATCATACAATCACAATCATACGATCACAATGATACAATCACAATCATACAATCACAATCATACAATCGCAATCATACAATTAAAATCACCCAAATACAATCATACAAACACAATCATACAATCACAATTATACTATAGCAATCATACATTCAAAATCATACAATCACAATCATACAATCACAATCATACAATCACAATCATACAATCACAGTCATACAATCACAATCATACAATCACAATCATACAATCACAATCATACAATCACAATCGTACAATCACAATCATACAATCACAATCATACAATCACAATCATAGAATCACAATCATAGAATCACAATCATACGATCACAATCATACGATCACAATTATACGATTACAATCATACGATCACAATCATACAATCACAATCATAAAATCGCAATCATACAATCACAATTATACAATCGCAATTATACAATCACAATCATACAAACACAATCATACAATCACAATCATACAATCGCAGTTCAACAATCACAATCATACGATCGCAATCACACAATCACAATCATGATGACAATCACACAATTACTACTATACAATCACAATCATACATAAACAATCATACAATCACAATCATACAATCACAATCATACAATCACAATCATACAATCACAATCATACAATCACAATCATACAATCACAATCATTCAATCACAATCATACACTCACAATCATACAATCACAATCATAAATTCACAATCATACAATCACAATCAGACAATCACAATGATACAATCACAATCATACGATGACAATCATACAATTACTTCTATACAAAAACAATCATACAATCACAATCATACAATCACAATCATACAATCACAATCATACAATCACAATCATACAATCACAATCATAGAATCACAATCATAGAATCACAATCATAGAGTCACAATCATACGATCACAATCATACGATCACAATTATACGATTACAATCATACGATCACAATCATACAATCAGAATCATAAAATCGCAAACATACAATTACAATCTCCTAAACACAATCATACATCACAATCATACAATCCCAATCATACAATCGCAATCATACAATCCCAATCATACAATCGCAATCATACAATCACAATCATACAATCACAATCATACAATCACAATCATACAATCACAATCATACAATCACAATCATACAATCACAATCATACGATGACAATCATACAATTACTACTATACAGAAACAATCATACAAACACAATCATACAATCACAATCATACATTCACAATTATACAATCACAATCATACAATCACAATCATACAATCGCAATCATACAATCACAATCATACAATCACAATCATACAATCACAATCATACAATCACAATCATACAACCATAATCATACACTCACAATCATACAATCACAATCATAAATTCACAATCATACAATCACAATCATACAATCACAATGATACAATCACAATCATACGATGACAATCATACAATTACTTCTATACAAAAACAATCATACAATCACAATCATACAATCACAATCATACAATCACAATCATACAATCACAATCATAAAATCACAATCATAGAATCACAATCATAGAATCACAATCATAGAATCACAACCATACGATCACAATCATACGATCACAATTATACGATTACAATCATACGATCACAATCATACAATCAGAATCATAAAATCGCAATCATACAATTACAATCTCCTAAACACAATCATACATCACAATCATAAAATCCCAATCATACAATCGCAATCATACAATCCCAATCATACAATCGCAATCATACAATCACAATCATACAATCACAATCATACAATCACAATCATACAATCACAATCATACAATCACAATCATACAATCACAATCATACAATCACAATCATACAATCACAATCATACAATCACAATCATACGATGACAATCATACAATTACTACTATACAGAAACAATCATACAAACACAATCATACAATCACAATCATACATTCACAATTATACAATCACAATCATACAATCACAATCATACAATCACAATCATACCATCACAATCATACAATCACAATCATACAATTACTACTATACAGAAACAATCATACAATCACAATCATACAATCACAATCATACATTCACAATCATACAATCACAATCATACAATCACAATCATACATTCACAATCATACAATCACAATCATACAATCACAATCATACAATCACAATCATACAATCACAATCATACAATCACAATCATACAATCACAATCATACAATCACAATCATACTATCACAATCATGCAATCACAATCATGCAATCACAATAATACAATCACAATCATAGTATCACAATCATACAATCACAATCATACGATGACAATCATACAATTACTACTATACAGAAACAATCATACAATCACAATCATAGAATCACAATCATACAATCACAATCATACAATCACAATCATACGATGACAATCATACAATTACTACTATACAGAAACAATCATACAATCACAATCATACATTCACAATCATACAATCACAATCATACAATCACAATCATACAATCACAATCATACAATCACAATCATACAAGCACAATCATACCATCACAATCATACCATCACAATCATACAATCACAATCATACAATCACAATCATACAATCACAATCATACAATCACAATCATACAATCACAATTATACAATCGCAATTATACAATCACAATCATACAAACACAATCATACAATCACAATCATACAATCGCAGTTCAACAATCACAATCATACGATCGCAATCATACAATCACAATCATGATGACAATCACACAATTACTACTATACAATCACAATCATACATAAACAATCATACAATCACAATCATACAATCACAATCATACAATCACAATCATACAATCACAATCATACAATCACAATCATACAATCACAATCATTCAATCACAATCATACACTCACAATGATACAATCACAATCATACGATGACAATCATACAATTACTTCTATACAAAAACAATCATACAATCACAATCATACAATCACAATCATACAATCACAATCATACAATCACAATCATAGAATCACAATCATAGAATCACAATCATAGAATCACAATCATACGATCACAATCATACGATCACAATTATACGATTACAATCATACGATCACAATCATACAATCAGAATCATAAAATCGCAAACATACAATTACAATCTCCTAAACACAATCATACATCACAATCATACAATCCCAATCATACAATCGCAATCATACAATCCCAATCATACAATCGCAATCATACAATCACAATCATACAATCACAATCATACAATCACAATCATACAATCACAATCATACAATCACAATCATACAATCACAATCATACGATGACAATCATACAATTACTACTATACAGAAACAATCATACAAACACAATCATACAATCACAATCATACATTCACAATTATACAATCACAATCATACAATCACAATCATACAATCGCAATCATACAATCACAATCATACAATCACAATCATACAATCACAATCATACAATCACAATCATACAATCACAATCATACACCCATAATCATACACTCACAATCATACAATCACAATCATAAATTCACAATCATACAATCACAATCATACAATCACAATGATACAATCACAATCATACGATGACAATCATACAATTACTTCTATACAAAAACAATCATACAATCACAATCATACAATCACAATCATACAATCACAATCATACAATCACAATCATACAATCACAATCATAGAATCACAATCATAGAATCACAATCATAGAATCACAACCATACGATCACAATCATACGATCACAATTATACGATTACAATCATACGATCACAATCATACAATCAGAATCATAAAATCGCAATCATACGATTACAATCTCCTAAACACAATCATACATCACAATCATACAATCCCAATCATACAATCGCAATCATACAATCCCAATCATACAATCGCAATCATACAATCACAATCATGCAATCACAATCATACAATCACAATCATACAATCACAATCATACAATCACAATTATACAATCGCAATTATACAATCACAATCATACAAACACAATCATACAATCACAATCATACAATCGCAGTTCAACAATCACAATCATACGATCGCAATCATACAATCACAATCATGATGACAATCACACAATTACTACTATACAATCACAATCATACATAAACAATCATACAATCACAATCATACAATCACAATCATACAATCACAATCATACAATCACAATCATACAATCACAATCATACAATCACAATCATTCAATCACAATCATACACTCACAATCATACAATCACAATCATAAATTCACAATCATACAATCACAATCAGACAATCACAATGATACAATCACAATCATACGATGACAATCATACAATTACTTCTATACAAAAACAATCATACAATCACAATCATACAATCACAATCATACAATCACAATCATACAATCACAATCATACAATCACAATCATAGAATCACAATCATAGAATCACAATCATAGAATCACAATCATACGATCACAATCATACGATCACAATTATACGATTACAATCATACGATCACAATCATACAATCAGAATCATAAAATCGCAAACATACAATTACAATCTCCTAAACACAATCATACATCACAATCATACAATCCCAATCATACAATCGCAATCATACAATCCCAATCATACAATCGCAATCATACAATCACAATCATACAATCACAATCATACAATCACAATCATACAATCACAATCATACAATCACAATCATACAATCACAATCATACGATGACAATCATACAATTACTACTATACAGAAACAATCATACAAACACAATCATACAATCACAATCATACATTCACAATTATACAATCACAATCATACAATCACAATCATACAATCGCAATCATACAATCACAATCATACAATCACAATCATACAATCACAATCATACAATCACAATCATACAATCACAATCATACACCCATAATCATACACTCACAATCATACAATCACAATCATAAATTCACAATCATACAATCACAATCATACAATCACAATGATACAATCACAATCATACGATGACAATCATACAATTACTTCTATACAAAAACAATCATACAATCACAATCATACAATCACAATCATACAATCACAATCATACAATCACAATCATACAATCACAATCATAGAATCACAATCATAGAATCACAATCATAGAATCACAACCATACGATCACAATCATACGATCACAATTACACGATTACAATCATACGATCACAATCATACAATCAGAATCATAAAATCGCAATCATACGATTACAATCTCCTAAACACAATCATACATCACAATCATACAATCCCAATCATACAATCGCAATCATACAATCCCAATCATACAATCGCAATCATACAATCACAATCATGCAATCACAATCATACAATCACAATCATACAATCACAATCATACAATCACAATCATACAATCACAATCATACAATCACAATCATACAATCACAATCATACGATGACAATCATACAATTACTACTATACAGAAACAATCATACAAACACAATCATACAATCACAATCATACATTCACAATTATACAATCACAATCATACAATCACAATCATACAATCACAATCATACAATCACAATCATACAATCACAATCATACAATCACAATCATACAATCACAGTCATACAATCACAATCATACACTCACAATCATACAATCACAATCATACAATCACAATCATACCATCACAATCATACAATCACAAGCATACAATCACAAGCATACAATCACAATCATACAATCACAATCATACAATCACAATCATACAATCACAATCATACGATCACAATCATACAATCACAATCATACAATCACAATCATACAATCGCAGTTCAACAATCACAATCATACGATCGCAATCATACAATCACAATCATGATGACAATCACACAATTACTACTATACAATCACAATCATACAATCACAATCATTCAATCACAATCATACACTCACAATCATACAATCACAATCATACATTCACAATCATAGAATCACAATCATACAATCACAATGATACAATCACAGTCATACGATGACAATCATACAATTACTTCTATACAAAAACAATCATAAAATCACAATCATACAATCACAATCATACAATCACAATCATACAATCACAATCATACAATCACAATCATACAATCGCAATCATACAATTAAAATCACCCAAATACAATCATACAAACACAATCATACAATCACAATTATACTATAGCAATCATACATTCAAAATCATACAATCACAATCATACAATCACAATCATACAATCACAATCATACAATCACAATCATACAATCACAATCATACAATCACAATCATACAATCACAATCATACAATCACAATCATACAATGACAATCATACAATCACAATCATACAATCACAATCATACAATCACAATCATACAATCACAATCATACCATCACAATCATACAATCACAATCATACAATCACAATCATACAATCACAATCATACAATCACAATCATACAATCACAATCATACAATCACAATCATACAATCACAATCATACCATCACAATCATACAATCGCAATCAAACAAACACAATCATACGATCACAATCATACAATCACAATCATACAATCACAATCATGCAATCACAATCATACGATCACAATCATAAAATCACAATCATACAATCACAATCATACAATCACAATAATACAGTCACCAGCATACAATCACAATCATACAATCACAATCATAGAATCACAATCATAGAATCACAATCATACGATCACAATCATACGATCACAATCATACGATCACTATTATACGATTACAATCATACGATCACAATCATACAATCACAATCATAAAATCTCATTCATACAATTACAATCTCCCAAATACAATCATGCAATCACAATCATACAATCACAATCATACAATCACAATCATACAATCACAATCATACGATCACAATCATACGATCACTATTATACGATTACAATCATACGATCACAATCATACGATCACAATCATACAATCACAATCATAAAATCTCATTCATACAATTACAATCTCCCAAATACAATCATGCAATCACAATCATACAATCACAATCATACAATCACAATCATACAATCACAATCATACAATCACAATCATACAATCACAATCATACAATCACAATCATACAATCACAATCATACAATCACAATCATGCAATCACAATCATACGATCACAATCATACAATCGCAATCATACAATTAAAATCACCCAAATACAATCGTACAATCACAATCATACTATAACAATCATACAATCAAAATCATACAATCACAATCATACAATCACAACCATGTAATCACAATCATACAGTCACAATCATACAATCACAATCATACAATCACAATCATACAATCACAATCATACAATCACAATCATACAATCACAATCATATAATCACAATCATACAATCGCAATCAAACAAACACAATCATACGATCACAATCATACAATCACAATCATACAATCACAATCATGCAATCACAATCATACGATCACAATCATAAAATCACAATCATACAATCACAATCATACAATCACAATAATACAGTCACCAGCATACAATCACAATCATACAATCACAATCATAGAATCACAATCATAGAATCACAATCATACGATCACAGTCATACGATCACAATCATACGATCACTATTATACGATTACAATCATACGATCACAATCATACAATCACAATCATAAAATCTCATTCATACAATTACAATCTCCCAAATACAATCATGCAATCACAATCATACAATCACAATCATACAATCACAATCATACAATCACAATCATACAATCACAATCATACAATCACAATCATACAATCACAATCATACAATCACAATCATACAATCACAATCATACAATCACAATCATACAATCACAATCATACAATCACAATCATACAATCACAATCATACAATCACAAGCATACAAGCACAAGCATACAATCACAATCATACAATCACAATCATACAATCACAATCATACAATCACAATCATACAATCACAATCATACAATCACAATCATACAATCACAATCATACAATCGCAGTTCAACAATCACAATCATACGATCGCAATCATACAATCACAATCATGATGACAATCACACAATTACTACTATACAATCACAATCATACAATCACAATCATTCAATCACAATCATACACTCACAATCATACAATCACAATCATACATTCACAATCATAGAATCACAATCATACAATCACAATGATACAATCACAGTCATACGATGACAATCATACAATTACTTCTATACAAAAACAATCATACAATCACAATCATACAATCACAATCATACAATCACAATCATACAATCACAATCATACAATCACAATCATAGAATCACAATCATAGAATCACAATCATACGATCACAATCATACAGTCACAATCATACAATCACAATCATGCAATCACAATCATACGATCACAATCATACAATCGCAATCATACAATTAAAATCACCCAAATACAATCGTACAATCACAATCATACTATAACAATCATACAATCAAAATCATACAATCACAATCATACAATCACAACCATGTAATCACAATCTTACAGTCACAATCATACAATCACAATCATACAATCACAATCATACAATCACAATGATACAATCACAATCATACAATCACAATCATACAATCGCAATCATACAATTAAAATCACCCAAATACAATCATACAAACACAATCATACAATCACAATTATACTATAGCAATCATACATTCAAAATCATACAATCACAATCATACAATCACAATCATACAATCACAATCATACAATCACAATCATACAATCACAATCATACAATCACAATCATACAATCACAATCATACAATGACAATCATACAATCACAATCATACAATCACAATCATACAATCACAATCATACAATCACAATCATACCATCACAATCATACAATCACAATCATACAATCACAATCATACAATCACAATCATACAATCACAATCATACAATCACAATCATACAATCACAATCATATAATCACAATCATACAATCGCAATCAAACAAACACAATCATACGATCACAATCATACAATCACAATCATACAATCACAATCATGCAATCACAATCATACGATCACAATCATAAAATCACAATCATACAATCACAATCATACAATCACAATAATACAGTCACCAGCATACAATCACAATCATACAATCACAATCATAGAATCACAATCATAGAATCACAATCATACGATCACAATCATACGATCACAATCATACGATCACTATTATACGATTACAATCATACGATCACAATCATACAATCACAATCATAAAATCTCATTCATACAATTACAATCTCCCAAATACAATCATGCAATCACAATCATACAATCACAATCATACAATCACAATCATACAATCACAATCATACAATCACAATCATACAATCACAATCATACAATCACAATCATACAATCACAATCATACAATCACAATCATACAATCACAATCATACAATCACAATCATACAATCACAATCATACAATCACAATCATACAATCACAATCATACAATCACAATCATACAATCACAATCATACAATCGCAGTTCAACAATCACAATCATACGATCGCAATCATACAATCACAATCATGATGACAATCACACAATTACTACTATACAATCACAATCATACAATCACAATCATTCAATCACAATCATACACTCACAATCATACAATCACAATCATACATTCACAATCATACAATCACAATCATACAATCACAATGATACAATCACAGTCATACGATGACAATCATACAATTACTTCTATACAAAAACAATCATACAATCACAATCATACAATCACAATCATACAATCACAATCATACAATCACAATCATACAATCACAATCATACAATCACAATCATAGAATCACAATCATAGAATCACAATCATAGAATCACAATCATAGAATCACAATCATACGATCACAATCATACAATCACAATCATACAATCACAATCATGCAATCACAATCATACGATCACAATCATACAGTCGCAATCATACAATTAAAATCACCCAAATACAATCATACAAACACAATCATACAATCACAATCATACTATAACAATCATACAATCAAAATCATACAATCACAATCATACAATCACAACCATGTAATCACAATCATACAATCACAATCATACAATCACAATCATACAATCACAATCATACAATCACAGTCATACAATCACAATCATACAATCACAATCATACCATCACAATCACACAATCACAATCATACAATCGCAGTCAAAGAATCACAATCATACGATCGCAACCGTACAATCACAATCATACACTCACAATCATTCAATCACAATGATACAATCACAATCATACAATCACAATCATACAATCACAATCATACAATCACAATCATGCAATCGCAATCATACAATCACAATCATACAATCACAATCATACAATCACAATCATACAATCACAATCGTACAATCACAATCATACATTCACAATCATACAATCACAATCATACAATCACAATCATACAATCACAATCATACAATCACAAGCATACAATCACAATCATACAATCACAATCATACAATCACAATCATACAATCACAATCATACACTCACAATCATACAATCACAATCATACAATCACAATCATACAATCACAATCATACCATCACAATCATACAATCACAATCATACAATCACAATCATACAATCACAATCATACGATGACAATCATACAATTACTACTATACAGAAACAATCATACAATCACAATCATACAATCACAATCATACAATCACAATCATACAATCACAATCATACAATCACAATCATACAATCACAATCATACAATGACAATCATACAATCACAATCATACAATCACAATCATACAATCACAATCATACAATCACAATCATACAATCACAATCATACATCGCAATCAAACAAACACAATCATACCATCACAGTCATACAATCACAATCATACAATCACAATCATGCAATCACAATCATACAATCACAATAATAGAATCGAAATTATACAACCACAATCAAACGATCACAATCATACGATCACAAACATACAATCACAATCATACAATCACAATCATACAATCACTATCATACAATCACAATCATACAATCACAATCATACAATCACAATCATACAATCACAATCATACAATCACAATCATACAATCACAATCATACAATCACAATCATACAATCACAATCATACAATCACAATCAAACAATCACAATCATACAATCACAATCATACAATCACAATCATACAATCGCAGTTCAACAATCACAATCATACAATCACAATCATACAATCACAATCATACAATCACAATCATACAATCACAATCATACAATCACAATCATACAATCACAATCATACAATCACAATCATACATTCACAATCATACAATCACAATCATACAATCACAATCATACAATCACAATCATACAATCACAATCATACAATCACAATCATACAATCACAATAATACAGTCACCAGCATACAATCACAATCATCCAATCACAATCATAGAATCACAATCATAGAATCACTATCATAGAATCACAATCATACGATCACAATCATACGATCACAATTATACGATTACAATCATACGATCGCAATCATACAATCACAATCATACAATCCCAATCATACAATCGCAATCATACAATCCCAATCATACAATCGCAATCATACAATCACAATCATACAATCACAATCATACAATCACAATCATACAATCACAATCATACAATCACAATCATACAATCACAATCATACGATGACAATCATACAATTACTACTATACAGAAACAATCATACAATCACAATCATACAATCACAATCATACATTCACAATCATACTATCACAATCATACAATCACAATCATACAATCACAATCATACCATCACAATCATACAATCACAATCATACAATCACAATCATACAATCACAATCATACGATGACAATCATACAATTACTACTATACAGAAACAATCATACAATCACAATCATACAATCACAATCATACAATCACAATCATACAATCACAATCATACAATCACAATCATACAATCACAATTATACAATCAAAATCATACAATCACAATCATACAATCACAATAATACAGTCACCAGCATACAATCACAATCATACAATCACAATCATAGAATCACAATCATAGAATCACAATCATACGATCACAATCATACAATCACAATCATACAATCACAATCATACAGTCACAATAATACAGTCACCAGCATACAATCACAATCATACAATCACAATCATAGAATCACAATCATAGAATCACAATCATACGATCACAATCATACGATCACAATTATACGATTACAATCATACGATCACAATCATACAATCACAATCATATAATCACAATCATACAATCACAATCATACAATCACAATCATACAATCACAATCATACAATCACAATCATACGATGACAATCATACAATTACTACTATACAGAAACAATCATACAATCACAATCATACAATCACAATCATACATTCACAATCATACAATCACAATCATACAATCACAATCATACAATCACAATCATACAATCACAATCGTATAATCACAATCATACGATGACAATCATACAATTACTGCTATACAGAAACAATCATACATTCACAATCATACATTCACAATCATACAATCACAATCATACAATCACAATCATACAATCACAATCATACAATCACAATCATACAATCACAATCATACAATCACAATCATACAATCACAATCATACAATCACAATCATACAATCACAATAATACAGTCACCAGCATACAATCACAATCATACAATCACAATCATACAATCACAATCATACAATCACAATCACACAATCACAATCATACAATCGCAGTCAAAGAATCACAATCATACGATCGCAACCGTACAATCACAGTCATACACTCACAATCATTCAATCACAATGATACAATCACAATCATACAATCAATCATACAATCACAATCATACAATCACAATCATACAATCGCAATCATACAATCACAATGATACAATCGCAATCATACAATCACAATCATACAATCACAATCATACAATCGCAATCATACAATTAAAATCACCCAAATACAATCATACAATCACAATCATACAATCACAATTATACAATCACAATCATACAATCACAATCATACAATCACAATAATACAGTCACCAGCATACAATCACAATCATACAATCACAATCATAGAATCACAATCATAGAATCACAATCATAGAATCACAATCATAGAATCACAATCATAGAATCACAATCATAGAATCACAATCATACGATCACAATCATACGATCACTATTATACGATTACAATCATTCGATCACAATCATACAATCACAATCATAAAATCGCAATCATACAATTACAATCTCCCAAATACAATCATACAATCACAATCATACAATCACAATCATACAATCGCAATCATACAATCACAATCATACAATCACAATCATACAATCACAATCATACAATCACAATCATACAATCACAATCATACAATCACAATAATACAGTCACCAGCATACAATCACAATCATACAATCATAATCATAGAATCACAATCATAGAATCACAATCATACGATCACAATCATACGATCACAATTATACGATTACAATCATACGATCACAATCATACAATCACAATCATACAATCACAATCATACAATCACAATCATACAATCACAATCATACAATCACAATCATACAATCACAATCATACGATGACAATCATACAATTACTACTATACAGAAACAATCATACAATCACAATCATACAATCACAATCATACAATCACAATCATACAATCACAATCATATATTCACAATCATACAATCACAATCATACAATCACAATCATACGCTCACAATCATACAATCACAATCATACCATCACAATCATACAATCACAATCATACAATCACAATCATACAATCACAATCATACAATCACAATCATACAATCACAATCATACAATCACAATAATACAGTCACCAGCATACAATCACAATCATACAATCACAATCATAGAATCACAATCATAGAATCACAATCATACGATCACAATCATACGATCACAATTATACGATTACAATCATACGATCACAATCATACAATCACAATCATACAATCACAATCATACAATCACAATCATACAATCACAATCACACAATCACAATCATACGATGACAATCATACAATTACTACTATACAGAAACAATCATACAATCACAATCATACAATCACAATCATATAATCACAATCATACAATCACAATGATACAATCGCAATCATACAATCACAATCATACAATCACAATCATACAATCGCAATCATACAATTAAAATCACCCAAATACAATCATACAAACACAATCATACAAACACAATCATACAATCACAATCATACTATAACAATCATACAATCAAAATCATACAATCACAATCATACAATCACAACCATGTAATCACAATCATACAGTCACAATCATACAATCACAATCATACGATCACAATGATACAATCACAATCATACAATCACAATCATACAATCGCAATCATACAATTAAAATCACCCAAATACAATCATACAAACACAATCATACAATCACAATTATACTATAGCAATCATACATTCAAAATCATACAATCACAATCATACAATCACAATCATACAATCACAATCATACAATCACAGTCATACAATCACAATCATACAATCACAATCATACAATCACAATCATACAATCACAATCGTACAATCACAATCATACAATCACAATCATACAATCACAATCATAGAATCACAATCATAGAATCACAATCATACGATCACAATCATACGATCACAATTATACGATTACAATCATACGATCACAATCATACAATCACAATCATAAAATCGCAATCATACAATCACAATTATACAATCGCAATTATACAATCACAATCATACAAACACAATCATACAATCACAATCATACAATCGCAGTTCAACAATCACAATCATACGATCGCAATCATACAATCACAATCATGATGACAATCACACAATTACTACTATACAATCACAATCATACATAAACAATCATACAATCACAATCATACAATCACAATCATACAATCACAATCATACAATCACAATCATACAATCACAATCATACAATCACAATCATTCAATCACAATCATACACTCACAATCATACAATCACAATCATAAATTCACAATCATACAATCACAATCAGACAATCACAATGATACAATCACAATCATACGATGACAATCATACAATTACTTCTATACAAAAACAATCATACAATCACAATCATACAATCACAATCATACAATCACAATCATACAATCACAATCATACAATCACAATCATAGAATCACAATCATAGAATCACAATCATAGAATCACAATCATACGATCACAATCATACGATCACAATTATACGATTACAATCATACGATCACAATCATACAATCAGAATCATAAAATCGCAAACATACAATTACAATCTCCTAAACACAATCATACATCACAATCATACAATCCCAATCATACAATCGCAATCATACAATCCCAATCATACAATCGCAATCATACAATCACAATCATACAATCACAATCATACAATCACAATCATACAATCACAATCATACAATCACAATCATACAATCACAATCATACGATGACAATCATACAATTACTACTATACAGAAACAATCATACAAACACAATCATACAATCACAATCATACATTCACAATTATACAATCACAATCATACAATCACAATCATACAATCGCAATCATACAATCACAATCATACAATCACAATCATACAATCACAATCATACAATCACAATCATACAACCATAATCATACACTCACAATCATACAATCACAATCATAAATTCACAATCATACAATCACAATCATACAATCACAATGATACAATCACAATCATACGATGACAATCATACAATTACTTCTATACAAAAACAATCATACAATCACAATCATACAATCACAATCATACAATCACAATCATACAATCACAATCATAAAATCACAATCATAGAATCACAATCATAGAATCACAATCATAGAATCACAACCATACGATCACAATCATACGATCACAATTATACGATTACAATCATACGATCACAATCATACAATCAGAATCATAAAATCGCAATCATACAATTACAATCTCCTAAACACAATCATACATCACAATCATAAAATCCCAATCATACAATCGCAATCATACAATCCCAATCATACAATCGCAATCATACAATCACAATCATACAATCACAATCATACAATCACAATCATACAATCACAATCATACAATCACAATCATACAATCACAATCATACAATCACAATCATACGATGACAATCATACAATTACTACTATACAGAAACAATCATACAAACACAATCATACAATCACAATCATACATTCACAATTATACAATCACAATCATACAATCACAATCATACAATCACAATCATACCATCACAATCATACAATCACAATCATACAATCACAATCATACAATCACAATCATACGATGACAATCATACAATTACTACTATACAGAAACAATCATACAATCACAATCATACAATCACAATCATACATTCACAATCATACAATCACAATCATACAATCACAATCATACAATCACAATCATACAATCACAATCATACAATCACAATCATACAATCACAATCATACAATCACAATCATACTATCACAATCATGCAATCACAATCATGCAATCACAATAATACAATCACAATCATAGTATCACAATCATACAATCACAATCATACGATGACAATCATACAATTACTACTATACAGAAACAATCATACAATCACAATCATAGAATCACAATCATACAATCACAATCATACAATCACAATCATACGATGACAATCATACAATTACTACTATACAGAAACAATCATACAATCACAATCATACATTCACAATCATACAATCACAATCATACAATCACAATCATACAATCACAATCATACAATCACAATCATACAAGCACAATCATACCATCACAATCATACCATCACAATCATACAATCACAATCATACAATCACAATCATACAATCACAATCATACAATCACAATCATACAATCACAATCATACAATCACAATTATACAATCGCAATTATACAATCACAATCATACAAACACAATCATACAATCACAATCATACAATCGCAGTTCAACAATCACAATCATACGATCGCAATCATACAATCACAATCATGATGACAATCACACAATTACTACTATACAATCACAATCATACATAAACAATCATACAATCACAATCATACAATCACAATCATACAATCACAATCATACAATCACAATCATACAATCACAATCATACAATCACAATCATTCAATCACAATCATACACTCACAATCATACAATCACAATCATAAATTCACAATCATACAATCACAATCAGACAATCACAATGATACAATCACAATCATACGATGACAATCATACAATTACTTCTATACAAAAACAATCATACAATCACAATCATACAATCACAATCATACAATCACAATCATACAATCACAATCATAGAATCACAATCATAGAATCACAATCATAGAATCACAATCATACGATCACAATCATACGATCACAATTATACGATTACAATCATACGATCACAATCATACAATCAGAATCATAAAATCGCAAACATACAATTACAATCTCCTAAACACAATCATACATCACAATCATACAATCCCAATCATACAATCGCAATCATACAATCCCAATCATACAATCGCAATCATACAATCACAATCATACAATCACAATCATACAATCACAATCATACAATCACAATCATACAATCACAATCATACAATCACAATCATACGATGACAATCATACAATTACTACTATACAGAAACAATCATACAAACACAATCATACAATCACAATCATACATTCACAATTATACAATCACAATCATACAATCACAATCATACAATCGCAATCATACAATCACAATCATACAATCACAATCATACAATCACAATCATACAATCACAATCATACAATCACAATCATACACCCATAATCATACACTCACAATCATACAATCACAATCATAAATTCACAATCATACAATCACAATCATACAATCACAATGATACAATCACAATCATACGATGACAATCATACAATTACTTCTATACAAAAACAATCATACAATCACAATCATACAATCACAATCATACAATCACAATCATACAATCACAATCATACAATCACAATCATAGAATCACAATCATAGAATCACAATCATAGAATCACAACCATACGATCACAATCATACGATCACAATTATACGATTACAATCATACGATCACAATCATACAATCAGAATCATAAAATCGCAATCATACGATTACAATCTCCTAAACACAATCATACATCACAATCATACAATCCCAATCATACAATCGCAATCATACAATCCCAATCATACAATCGCAATCATACAATCACAATCATGCAATCACAATCATACAATCACAATCATACAATCACAATCATACAATCACAATCATACAATCACAATCATACAATCACAATCATACAATCACAATCATACAATCACAATCATACGATGACAATCATACAATTACTACTATACAGAAACAATCATACAAACACAATCATACAATCACAATCATACATTCACAATTATACAATCACAATCATACAATCACAATCATACAATCGCAATCATACAATCACAATCATACAATCACAATCATACAATCACAATCATACAATCACAATCATACAATCACAATCATACACTCACAATCATACAATCACAATCATAAATTCACAATCATACAATCACAATCATACAATCACAATGATACAATCACAATCATACGATGACAATCATACAATTACTTCTATACAAAAACAATCATACAATCACAATCATACAATCACAATCATACAATCACAATCATACAATCACAATTATACAATCACAATCATAGAATCACAATCATACAATCACAATCATACAATCACAATCATACGATGACAATCATACAATTACTACTATACAGAAACAATCATACAATCACAATCATACATTCACAATCATACAATCACAATCATACAATCACAATCATACAATCACAATCATACAATCACAATCATACAAGCACAATCATACCATCACAATCATACCATCACAATCATACAATCACAATCATACAATCACAATCATACAATCACAATCATACAATCACAATCATACAATCACAATTATACAATCGCAATTATACAATCACAATCATACAAACACAATCATACAATCACAATCATACAATCGCAGTTCAACAATCACAATCATACGATCGCAATCATACAATCACAATCATGATGACAATCACACAATTACTACTATACAATCACAATCATACATAAACAATCATACAATCACAATCATACAATCACAATCATACAATCACAATCATACAATCACAATCATACAATCACAATCATACAATCACAATCATTCAATCACAATCATACACTCACAATCATACAATCACAATCATAAATTCACAATCATACAATCACAATCAGACAATCACAATGATACAATCACAATCATACGATGACAATCATACAATTACTTCTATACAAAAACAATCATACAATCACAATCATACAATCACAATCATACAATCACAATCATACAATCACAATCATAGAATCACAATCATAGAATCACAATCATAGAATCACAATCATACGATCACAATCATACGATCACAATTATACGATTACAATCATACGATCACAATCATACAATCAGAATCATAAAATCGCAAACATACAATTACAATCTCCTAAACACAATCATACATCACAATCATACAATCCCAATCATACAATCGCAATCATACAATCCCAATCATACAATCGCAATCATACAATCACAATCATACAATCACAATCATACAATCACAATCATACAATCACAATCATACAAGCACAATCATACAATCACAATCATACGATGACAATCATACAATTACTACTATACAGAAACAATCATACAAACACAATCATACAATCACAATCATACATTCACAATTATACAATCACAATCATACAATCACAATCATACAATCGCAATCATACAATCACAATCATACAATCACAATCATACAATCACAATCATACAATCACAATCATACAATCACAATCATACACCCATAATCATACACTCACAATCATACAATCACAATCATAAATTCACAATCATACAATCACAATCATACAATCACAATGATACAATCACAATCATACGATGACAATCATACAATTACTTCTATACAAAAACAATCATACAATCACAATCATACAATCACAATCATACAATCACAATCATACAATCACAATCATACAATCACAATCATAGAATCACAATCATAGAATCACAATCATAGAATCACAACCATACGATCACAATCATACGATCACAATTATACGATTACAATCATACGATCACAATCATACAATCAGAATCATAAAATCGCAATCATACGATTACAATCTCCTAAACACAATCATACATCACAATCATACAATCCCAATCATACAATCGCAATCATACAATCCCAATCATACAATCGCAATCATACAATCACAATCATGCAATCACAATCATACAATCACAATCATACAATCACAATCATACAATCACAATCATACAATCACAATCATACAATCACAATCATACAATCACAATCATACGATGACAATCATACAATTACTACTATACAGAAACAATCATACAAACACAATCATACAATCACAATCATACATTCACAATTATACAATCACAATCATACAATCACAATCATACAATCACAATCATACAATCACAATCATACAATCACAATCATACAATCACAATCATACAATCACAGTCATACAATCACAATCATACACTCACAATCATACAATCACAATCATAAATTCACAATCATACAATCACAATCATACAATCACAATGATACAATCACAATCATACGATGACAATCATACAATTACTTCTATACAAAAACAATCATACAATCACAATCATACAATCACAATCATACAATCACAATCATACAATCACAATCATACAATCACAATCATACAATCACAATCATAGAATCACAATCATAGAATCACAATCATAGAATCACAATCATAGAATCACAACCATACGATCACAATCATACGATCACAATTATACGATTACAATCATACGATCACAATCATACAATCAGAATCATAAAATCGCAATCATACAATTACAATCTCCTAAACACAATCATACATCACAATCATACAATCCCAATCATACAATCGCAATCATACAATCCCAATCATACAATCGCAATCATACAATCACAATCATACAATCACAATCATACAATCACAATCATACAATCACAATCATACAATCACAATCATACAATCACAATCATACAATCACAATCATACGATGACAATCATACAATTACTACTATACAGAAACAATCATACAAACACAATCATACAATCACAATCATACATTCACAATTATACAATCACAATCATACAATCACAATCATACAATCACAATCATACCATCACAATCATACAATCACAATCATACAATCACAATCATACAATCACAATCATACGATGACAATCATACAATTACTACTATACAGAAACAATCATACAATCACAATCATACAATCACAATCATACATTCACAATCATACAATCACAATCATACAATCACAATCATACAATCACAATCATACAATCACAATCATACAATCACAATCATACAATCACAGTCATACAATCACAATCATACAATCACAATCATACTATCACAATCATGCAATCACAATCATGCAATCACAATAATACAATCACAATCATAGAATCACAATCATACAATCACAATCATACGATGACAATCATACAATTACTACTATACAGAAACAATCATACAATCACAATCATAGAATCACAATCATACAATCACAATCATACAATCACAATCATACGATGACAATCATACAATTACTACTATACAGAAACAATCATACAATCACAATCATACATTCACAATCATACAATCACAATCATACAATCACAATCATACAATCACAATCATACAATCACAATCATACAAGCACAATCATACCATCACAATCATACCATCACAATCATACAATCACAATCATACAATCACAATCATACAATCACAATCATACAATCACAATCATACAATCACAATCATACAATCACAATCATACAATCACAATCATACAATCACAATCATACAATCACAATCATACAATCACAATCATACAATCACAATCATACAATCACAATCATACAATCACAATCATACAATCACAATCATACAATCACAAGCATACAATCACAATCATACAATCACAATCATACAACCACAATTATACAATCACAATCATACACTCACAATCACGCAATCACAATAATACAGTCACCAGCATACAATCACAATCATACAATCACAATCATACATTCACAATTATACAATCGCAATCATACAATCACAATCATACAATCGCAATCATACAATCACAATCATATAATCACAATCATACAATCACAATGATACAATCGCAATCATACAATCACAATCATACAATCACAATCATACAATCGCAATCATACAATTAAAATCACCCAAATACAATCATACAAACACAATCATACAATCACAATCATACTATAACAATCATACAATCACAATCATACAATCACAGTCATACAATCACAATCATACAATCACAATCATACAATCACAATCATACAATCACAATCATACAATCACAATCATACAATCACAATCATACAATCACAATCATACAATCACAATCATACAATCGCAATCATACAATTAAAATCCCCCAAATACAATCATACAAACACAATCATACAAACACAATCATACAATCACAATCATACTATAACAATCATACAATCAAAATCATACAATCGCAATCATACAATCACAATCATATAATCACAATCATACAATCACAATGGTACAATCGCAATCATACAATCACAATCATACAATCACAATCATACAATCACAATGATACAATCACAATCATACAATCACAATCATACAATCGCAATCATACAATTAAAATCACCCAAATACAATCATACAAACACAATCATACAATCACAATTATACTATAGCAATCATACATTCAAAATCATACAATCACAATCATACAATCACAATCATACAATCACAATCATACAATTACAATCATACAACCACAATCATACAATCACAATCATACAATCACAATCATACAATCACAATCATACAATCACAATCATATAATCACAATCATTCAATCGCAATCAAACAAACACAATCATACGATCACAATCATACAATCACAATCATACAATCACAATCATGCAATCACAATCATACGATCACAATCATAAAATCACAATCACACAATCACAATCATACAATCACAATAATACAGTCACCAGCATACAATCACAATCATACAATCACAATCATAGAATCACAATCATAGAATCACAATCATACGATCACAATCATACGATCACTATTATACGATTACAATCATACGATCACAATCATACAATCACAATCATAAAATCGCATTCATACAATTACAATCTCCCAAATACAATCATGCAATCACAATCATACAATCACAATCATACAATCACAATCATACAATCACAATCATACAATCACAATCATACAATCACAATCATACTATCACAATCATGCAATCACAATCATGCAATCACAATAATGCAGTCACCATCATACAATCGCAATCATAAAATCGCAATCATACAATTACAATCTCCCAAATACAATCATACAATCACAATTATACTATAGCAATCATACATTCAAAATCATACAATCACAATCATACAATCACAATCATACAATCACAATCATACAATCACAATCATACAATCACAATCATACAATCACAATCATACAATCACAATCATACAATCACAATCATACAATCACAATCATACAATCACAATCATACAATGACAATCATACAATCACAATCATACAATCACAATCATACAATCACAATCATACAATCACAATCATACAATCACAATCATACAATCACAATCATACAATCACAATCATACAATCACAATCATACATCGCAATCAAACAAACACAATCATACCATCACAATCATACAATCACAATCATACAATCACAATCATGCAATCACAATCATACAATCACAATCATATAATCACAATCATACAATCACAATCATACAATCGCAGTTCAACAATCACAATCATACGATCGCAATCATACAATCACAATCATACAATCACAATCATACAACCACAATCATGCAATCACAATCATACAATCACAATCATACATCGCAATCAAACAAACACAATCATACCATCACAATCATACAATCACAATCATGCAATCACAATCATGCAATCACAATAATACAGTCACCATCATACAATCGCAATCATAAAATCGCAATCATACAATTACAATCTCCCAAATACAATCATACAATCACAATCATACAATCACAATCATACAATCACAATCATACAATCACAATCATACAATCACAATCATACAACCACAATCATAAAATCACAATCATAAAATCACAATCATACAATCACAATAATACAGTCACCAGCATACAATCACAATCATACAATCACAATCATAGAATCACAATCATAGAATCACAATCATACGATCACAATCATACAATCACAATCATAAAATCGCAATCATAAAATTACAATCTCCCAAATACAATCATACAATCACAATCATACAATCACAATCATACAATCACAATCATACAATCACAATCATACAATCACAATCATACAATCACAATCATACAATCACAATCATACAATCACAATAATACAGTCACCAGCATACAATCACAATCATACAATCACAATCATAGAATCACAATCATAGAAACACAATGATACGATCACAATCATACGATCACAATTATACGATTACAATCATACGATCACAATCATACAATCACAATCATAAAATCGCAATCATACAATCACAATTATACAATCGCAATCATACAATCACAATCATACAATCGCACTCATACAATCACAATCATATAATCACAATCATACAATCACAATGATACAATCGCAATCATACAATCACAATCATACAATCACAATCATACAATCACAATGATACAATCACAATCATACAATCACAATCATACAATCGCAATCATGCAATTAAAATCACCCAAATACAATCATACAAACACAATCATACAATCACAATTATACTATAGCAATCATAGATTCAAAATCATACAATCACAATCATACAATCACAATCATACAATCACAATCATACAATCACAATCATACAATTACAATCATACAACCACAATCATACAATCACAATCATACAATCACAATCATACAATCACAATCATACAATCACAATCATATAATCACAATCATACAATCGCAATCAAACAAACACAGTCATACGATCACAATCATGCAATCACAATCATACAATCACAATCATGCAATCACAATCATACAATCACAATCATACAATCACAATCATACCATCACAATCATACAATCACAATCATACAATCACAATCATACAATCACAATCATACGATGACAATCATACAATTACTACTATACAGAAACAATCATACAATCACAATCATACAATCACAATCATACAATCACAATCATACAATCACAATCATACAATCACAATCATACAATCACAATCATACAATCACAATCATACAATCACAATCATAGAATCACAATCATAGAATCACAATCATACGATCACAATCATACGATCACAATCATACGATCACTATTATACGATTACAATCATACGATCACAATCATACAATCACAATCATAAAATCTCATTCATACAATTACAATCTCCCAAATACAATCATGCAATCACAATCATACAATCACAATCATACAATCACAATCATACAATCACAATCATACAATCACAATCATACAATCACAAGCATACAATCACAAGCATACAATCACAATCATACAATCACAATCATACAATCACAATCATACAATCACAATCATACAATCACAATCATACAATCACAATCATACAATCACAATCATACAATCGCAGTTCAACAATCACAATCATACGATCGCAATCATACAATCACAATCATGATGACAATCACACAATTACTACTATACAATCACAATCATACAATCACAATCATTCAATCACAATCATACACTCACAATCATACAATCACAATCATACATTCACAATCATAGAATCACAATCATACAATCACAATGATACAATCACAGTCATACGATGACAATCATACAATTACTTCTATACAAAAACAATCATACAATCACAATCATACAATCACAATCATACAATCACAATCATACAATCACAATCATACAATCACAATCATAGAATCACAATCATAGAATCACAATCATACGATCACAATCATACAATCACAATCATACAATCACAATCATGCAATCACAATCATACGATCACAATCATACAATCGCAATCATACAATTAAAATCACCCAAATACAATCGTACAATCACAATCATACTATAACAATCATACAATCAAAATCATACAATCACAATCATACAATCACAACCATGTAATCACAATCATACAGTCACAATCACACAATCACAATCATACAATCACAATCATACAATCACAATGATACAATCACAATCATACAATCACAATCATACAATCGCAATCATACAATTAAAATCACCCAAATACAATCATACAAACACAATCATACAATCACAATTATACTATAGCAATCATACAATCACAATCATACAATCACAATCATACAATCACAATGATACAATCACAATCATACAATCACAATCATACAATCACAATCATACAATCACAATCATACCATCACAATCATACAATCACAATCATACAATCACAATCATACAATCACAATCATACGATGACAATCATACAATTACTACTATACAGAAACAATCATACAATCACAATCATACAATCACAATCATACAATCACAATCATACAATCACAATCATACAATCACAATCATATAATCACAATCATACAATCGCAATCAAACAAACACAATCATACGATCACAATCATACAATCACAATCATACAATCACAATCATGCAATCACAATCATACGATCACAATCATAAAATCACAATCATACAATCACAATCATACAATCACAATAATACAGTCACCAGCATACAATCACAATCATACAATCACAATCATAGAATCACAATCATAGAATCACAATCATACGATCACAATCATACGATCACAATCATACGATCACTATTATACGATTACAATCATACGATCACAATCATACAATCACAATCATAAAATCTCATTCATACAATTACAATCTCCCAAATACAATCATGCAATCACAATCATACAATCACAATCATACAATCACAATCATACAATCACAATCATACAATCACAATCATACAATCACAATCATACAATCACAATCATACAATCACAATCATACAATCACAATCATACAATCACAATCATACAATCACAATCATTCAATCACAATCATACAATCACAATCATACAATCACAAGCATACAATCACAAGCATACAATCACAATCATACAATCACAATCATACAATCACAATCATACAAACACAATCATACAATCACAATCATACAATCACAATCATACAATCACAATCATACAATCGCAGTTCAACAATCACAATCATACGATCGCAATCATACAATCACAATCATGATGACAATCACACAATTACTACTATACAATCACAATCATACAATCACAATCATTCAATCACAATCATACACTCACAATCATACAATCACAATCATACATTCACAATCATAGAATCACAATCATACAATCACAATGATACAATCACAGTCATACGATGACAATCATACAATTACTTCTATACAAAAACAATCATAAAATCACAATCATACAATCACAATCATACAATCACAATCATACAATCACAATCATACAATCACAATCATACAATCGCAATCATACAATTAAAATCACCCAAATACAATCATACAAACACAATCATATAATCACAATCATTCAATCGCAATCAAACAAACACAATCATACGATCACAATCATACAATCACAATCATACAATCACAATCATGCAATCACAATCATACGATCACAATCATAAAATCACAATCACACAATCACAATCATACAATCACAATAATACAGTCACCAGCATACAATCACAATCATACAATCACAATCATAGAATCACAATCATAGAATCACAATCATACGATCACAATCATACGATCACTATTATACGATTACAATCATACGATCACAATCATACAATCACAATCATAAAATCGCATTCATACAATTACAATCTCCCAAATACAATCATGCAATCACAATCATACAATCACAATCATACAATCACAATCATACAATCACAATCATACAATCACAATCATACAATCACAATCATACTATCACAATCATGCAATCACAATCATGCAATCACAATAATGCAGTCACCATCATACAATCGCAATCATAAAATCGCAATCATACAATTACAATCTCCCAAATACAATCATACAATCACAATTATACTATAGCAATCATACATTCAAAATCATACAATCACAATCATACAATCACAATCATACAATCACAATCATACAATCACAATCATACAATCACAATCATACAATCACAATCATACAATCACAATCATACAACCACAATCATACAATCACAATCATACAATCACAATCATACAATGACAATCATACAATCACAATCATACAATCACAATCATACAATCACAATCATACAATCACAATCATACAATCACAATCATACAATCACAATCATACAATCACAATCATACAATCACAATCATACATCGCAATCAAACAAACACAATCATACCATCACAATCATACTATCACAATCATACAATCACAATCATGCAATCACAATCATACAATCACAATCATATAATCACAATCATACAATCACAATCATACAATCGCAGTTCAACAATCACAATCATACGATCGCAATCATACAATCACAATCATACAATCACAATCATACAACAACAATCATGCAATCACAATCATACAATCACAATCATACATCGCAATCAAACAAACACAATCATACCATCACAATCATACAATCACAATCATGCAATCACAATCATGCAATCACAATAATACAGTCACCATCATACAATCGCAATCATAAAATCGCAATCATACAATTACAATCTCCCAAATACAATCATACAATCACAATCATACAATCACAATCATACAATCACAATCATACAATCACAATCATACAATCACAATCATACAACCACAATCATAAAATCACAATCATAAAATCACAATCATACAATCACAATAATACAGTCACCAGCATACAATCACAATCATACAATCACAATCATAGAATCACAATCATAGAATCACAATCATACGATCACAATCATACAATCACAATCATAAAATCGCAATCATAAAATTACAATCTCCCAAATACAATCATACAATCACAATCATACAATCACAATCATACAATCACAATAATACAATCACAATCATACAATCACAATCATACAATCACAATCATACAATCACAATCATACAATCACAATAATACAGTCACCAGCATACAATCACAATCATACAATCACAATCATAGAATCACAATCATAGAAACACAATGATACGATCACAATCATACGATCACAATTATACGATTACAATCATACGATCACAATCATACAATCACAATCATAAAATCGCAATCATACAATCACAATTATACAATCGCAATCATACAATCACAATCATACAATCGCACTCATACAATCACAATCATATAATCACAATCATACAATCACAATGATACAATCGCAATCATACAATCACAATCATACAATCACAATCATACAATCACAATGATACAATCACAATCATACAATCACAATCATACAATCGCAATCATGCAATTAAAATCACCCAAATACAATCATACAAACACAATCATACAATCACAATTATACTATAGCAATCATAGATTCAAAATCATACAATCACAATCATACAATCACAATCATACAATCACAATCATACAATCACAATCATACAATTACAATCATACAACCACAATCATACAATCACAATCATACAATCACAATCATACAATCACAATCATACAATCACAATCATATAATCACAATCATACAATCGCAATCAAACAAACACAGTCATACGATCACAATCATGCAATCACAATCATACAATCACAATCATGCAATCACAATCATACAATCACAATCATACAATCACAATCATACCATCACAATCATACAATCACAATCATACAATCACAATCATACAATCACAATCATACGATGACAATCATACAATTACTACTATACAGAAACAATCATACAATCACAATCATACAATCACAATCATACAATCACAATCATACAATCACAATCATACAATCACAATCATACAATCACAATCATACAATCACAATCATACAATCACAATCATAGAATCACAATCATAGAATCACAATCATACGGTCACAATCATACGATCACAATCATACGATCACTATTATACGATTACAATCATACGATCACAATCATACAATCACAATCATAAAATCTCATTCATACAATTACAATCTCCCAAATACAATCATGCAATCACAATCATACAATCACAATCATACAATCACAATCATACAATCACAATCATACAATCACAATCATACAATCACAAGCATACAATCACAAGCATACAATCACAATCATACAATCACAATCATACAATCACAATCATACAATCACAATCATACAATCACAATCATACAATCACAATCATACAATCACAATCATACAATCGCAGTTCAACAATCACAATCATACGATCGCAATCATACAATCACAATCATGATGACAATCACACAATTACTACTATACAATCACAATCATACAATCACAATCATTCAATCACAATCATACACTCACAATCATACAATCACAATCATACATTCACAATCATAGAATCACAATCATACAATCACAATGATACAATCACAGTCATACGATGACAATCATACAATTACTTCTATACAAAAACAATCATACAATCACAATCATACAATCACAATCATACAATCACAATCATACAATCACAATCATACAATCACAATCATAGAATCACAATCATAGAATCACAATCATACGATCACAATCATACAATCACAATCATACAATCACAATCATGCAATCACAATCATACGATCACAATCATACAATCGCAATCATACAATTAAAATCACCCAAATACAATCGTACAATCACAATCATACTATAACAATCATACAATCAAAATCATACAATCACAATCATACAATCACAACCATGTAATCACAATCATACAGTCACAATCATACAATCACAATCATACAATCACAATCATACAATCACAATGATACAATCACAATCATACAATCACAATCATACAATCGCAATCATACAATTAAAATCACCCAAATACAATCATACAAACACAATCATACAATCACAATTATACTATAGCAATCATACAATCACAATCATACAATCACAATCATACAATCACAATGATACAATCACAATCATACAATCACAATCATACAATCACAATCATACAATCACAATCATACCATCACAATCATACAATCACAATCATACAATCACAATCATACAATCACAATCATACGATGACAATCATACAATTACTACTATACAGAAACAATCATACAATCACAATCATACAATCACAATCATACAATCACAATCATACAATCACAATCATACAATCACAATCATATAATCACAATCATACAATCGCAATCAAACAAACACAATCATACGATCACAATCATACAATCACAATCATACAATCACAATCATGCAATCACAATCATACGATCACAATCATAAAATCACAATCATACAATCACAATCATACAATCACAATAATACAGTCACCAGCATACAATCACAATCATACAATCACAATCATAGAATCACAATCATAGAATCACAATCATACGATCACAATCATACGATCACAATCATACGATCACTATTATACGATTACAATCATACGATCACAATCATACAATCACAATCATAAAATCTCATTCATACAATTACAATCTCCCAAATACAATCATGCAATCACAATCATACAATCACAATCATACAATCACAATCATACAATCACAATCATCCAATCACAATCATACAATCACAATCATACAATCACAATCATACAATCACAATCATACAATCACAATCATACAATCACAATCATACAATCACAATCATTCAATCACAATCATACAATCACAATCATACAATCACAAGCATACAATCACAAGCATACAATCACAATCATACAATCACAATCATACAATCACAATCATACAATCACAATCATACAATCACAATCATACAATCACAATCATACAATCACAATCATACAATCGCAGTTCAACAATCACAATCATACGATCGCAATCATACAATCACAATCATGATGACAATCACACAATTACTACTATACAATCACAATCATACAATCACAATCATTCAATCACAATCATACACTCACAATCATACAATCACAATCATACATTCACAATCATAGAATCACAATCATACAATCACAATGATACAATCACAGTCATACGATGACAATCATACAATTACTTCTATACAAAAACAATCATAAAATCACAATCATACAATCACAATCATACAATCACAATCATACAATCACAATCATACAATCACAATCATACAATCGCAATCATACAATTAAAATCACCCAAATACAATCATACAAACACAATCATACAATCACAATTATACTATAGCAATCATACATTCAAAATCATACAATCACAATCATACAATCACAATCATACAATCACAATCATACAATCACAATCATACAATCACAATCATACAATCACAATCATACAATCACAATCATACAATCACAATCATACAATGACAATCATACAATCACAATCATACAATCACAATCATACAATCACAATCATACAATCACAATCATACCATCACAATCATACAATCACAATCATACAATCACAATCATACAATCACAATCATACAATCACAATCATACAATCACAATCATACAATCACAATCATACAATCACAATCATACCATCACAATCATACAATCGCAATCAAACAAACACAATCATACGATCACAATCATACAATCACAATCATACAATCACAATCATGCAATCACAATCATACGATCACAATCATAAAATCACAATCATACAATCACAATCATACAATCACAATAATACAGTCACCAGCATACAATCACAATCATACAATCACAATCATAGAATCACAATCATAGAATCACAATCATACGATCACAATCATACGATCACAATCATACGATCACTATTATACGATTACAATCATACGATCACAATCATACAATCACAATCATAAAATCTCATTCATACAATTACAATCTCCCAAATACAATCATGCAATCACAATCATACAATCACAATCATACAATCACAATCATACAATCACAATCATACGATCACAATCATACGATCACTATTATACGATTACAATCATACGATCACAATCATACAATCACAATCATAAAATCTCATTCATACAATTACAATCTCCCAAATACAATCATGCAATCACAATCATACAATCACAATCATACAATCACAATCATACAATCACAATCATACAATCACAATCATACAATCACAATCATACAATCACAATCATACAATCACAATCATACAATCACAATCATACAATCACAATCATGCAATCACAATCATACGATCACAATCATACAATCGCAATCATACAATTAAAATCACCCAAATACAATCGTACAATCACAATCATACTATAACAATCATACAATCAAAATCATACAATCACAATCATACAATCACAACCATGTAATCACAATCATACAGTCACAATCATACAATCACAATCATACAATCACAATCATACAATCACAATCATACAATCACAATCATACAATCACAATCATATAATCACAATCATACAATCGCAATCAAACAAACACAATCATACGATCACAATCATACAATCACAATCATACAATCACAATCATGCAATCACAATCATACGATCACAATCATAAAATCACAATCATACAATCACAATCATACAATCACAATAATACAGTCACCAGCATACAATCACAATCATACAATCACAATCATAGAATCACAATCATAGAATCACAATCATACGATCACAGTCATACGATCACAATCATACGATCACTATTATACGATTACAATCATACGATCACAATCATACAATCACAATCATAAAATCTCATTCATACAATTACAATCTCCCAAATACAATCATGCAATCACAATCATACAATCACAATCATACAATCACAATCATACAATCACAATCATACAATCACAATCATACAATCACAATCATACAATCACAATCATACAATCACAATCATACAATCACAATCATACAATCACAATCATACAATCACAATCATACAATCACAATCATACAATCACAATCATACAATCACAAGCATACAAGCACAAGCATACAATCACAATCATACAATCACAATCATACAATCGCAGTTCAACAATCACAATCATACGATCGCAATCATACAATCACAATCATGATGACAATCACACAATTACTACTATACAATCACAATCATACAATCACAATCATTCAATCACAATCATACACTCACAATCATACAATCACAATCATACATTCACAATCATAGAATCACAATCATACAATCACAATCATACAATCACAATCATACAATCACAATCATACAATCACAATCATAGAATCACAATCATAGAATCACAATCATACGATCACAATCATACAGTCACAATCATACAATCACAATCATGCAATCACAATCATACGATCACAATCATACAATCGCAATCATACAATTAAAATCACCCAAATACAATCGTACAATCACAATCATACTATAACAATCATACAATCAAAATCATACAATCACAATCATACAATCACAACCATGTAATCACAATCATACAGTCACAATCATACAATCACAATCATACAATCACAATCATACAATCACAATGATACAATCACAATCATACAATCACAATCATACAATCGCAATCATACAATTAAAATCACCCAAATACAATCATACAAACACAATCATACAATCACAATTATACTATAGCAATCATACATTCAAAATCATACAATCACAATCATACAATCACAATCATACAATCACAATCATACAATCACAATCATACAATCACAATCATACAATCACAATCATACAATCACAATCATACAATCACAATCATACAATGACAATCATACAATCACAATCATACAATCACAATCATACAATCACAATCATACAATCACAATCATACCATCACAATCATACAATCACAATCATACAATCACAATCATACAATCACAATCATACAATCACAATCATACAATCACAATCATACAATCACAATCATATAATCACAATCATACAATCGCAATCAAACAAACACAATCATACGATCACAATCATACAATCACAATCATACAATCACAATCATGCAATCACAATCATACGATCACAATCATAAAATCACAATCATACAATCACAATCATACAATCACAATAATACAGTCACCAGCATACAATCACAATCATACAATCACAATCATAGAATCACAATCATAGAATCACAATCATACGATCACAATCATACGATCACAATCATACGATCACTATTATACGATTACAATCATACGATCACAATCATACAATCACAATCATAAAATCTCATTCATACAATTACAATCTCCCAAATACAATCATGCAATCACAATCATACAATCACAATCATACAATCACAATCATACAATCACAATCATACAATCACAATCATACAATCACAATCATACAATCACAATCATACAATCACAATCATACAATCACAATCATACAATCACAATCATTCAATCACAATCATACAATCACAATCATACAATCACAATCATACAATCACAATCATACAATCACAATCATACAATCACAATCATACAATCACAATCATACAATCACAATCATACAATCACAATCATACAATCGCAGTTCAACAATCACAATCATACGATCGCAATCATACAATCACAATCATGATGACAATCACACAATTACTACTATACAATCACAATCATACAATCACAATCATTCAATCACAATCATACACTCACAATCATACAATCACAATCATACATTCACAATCATACAATCACAATCATACAATCACAATGATACAATCACAGTCATACGATGACAATCATACAATTACTTCTATACAAAAACAATCATACAATCACAATCATACAATCACAATCATACAATCACAATCATACAATCACAATCATACAATCACAATCATAGAATCACAATCATAGAATCACAATCATAGAATCACAATCATAGAATCACAATCATACGATCACAATCATACAATCACAATCATACAATCACAATCATGCAATCACAATCATACGATCACAATCATACAGTCGCAATCATACAATTAAAATCACCCAAATACAATCATACAAACACAATCATACAATCACAATCATACTATAACAATCATACAATCAAAATCATACAATCACAATCATACAATCACAACCATGTAATCACAATCATACAATCACAATCATACAATCACAATCATACAATCACAATCATACAATCACAGTCATACAATCACAATCATACAATCACAATCATACCATCACAATCACACAATCACAATCATACAATCGCAGTCAAAGAATCACAATCATACGATCGCAACCGTACAATCACAATCATACACTCACAATCATTCAATCACAATGATACAATCACAATCATACAATCACAATCATACAATCACAATCATACAATCACAATCATGCAATCGCAATCATACAATCACAATCATACAATCACAATCATAGAATCACAATCATAGAATCACAATCATACGATCACAATCATACAATCACAATCATACAATCACAATCATACAGTCACAATAATACAGTCACCAGCATACAATCACAATCATACAATCACAATCATAGAATCACAATCATAGAATCACAATCATACGATCACAATCATACGATCACAATTATACGATTACAATCATACGATCACAATCGTACAATCACAATCATACATTCACAATCATACAATCACAATCATACAATCACAATCATACAATCACAATCATACAATCACAAGCATACAATCACAATCATACAATCACAATCATACAATCACAATCATACAATCACAATCATACACTCACAATCATACAATCACAATAATACAGTCACCAGCATACAATCACAATCATACAATCACAATCATACAATCACAATCATACAATCACAATCATACAATCACAATCACACCATCACAATCATACAATCGCAGTCAAAGATTCACAATCATACGATCGCAACCATACAATCACAATCATACACTCACAATCATTCAACCACAATGATACAATCACAATCATACAATCACAATCATACAATCACAATCATACAATCACAATTATACAATCGCAATCATACAATCACAATCATACAATCGCAATCATACAATCACAATCATATAATCACAATCATACAATCACAATGATACAATCGCAATCATACAATCACAATCATACGATGACAATCATACAATTACTACTATACAGAAACAATCATACAATCACAATCATACAATCACAATCATACATTCACAATCATACAATCACAATCATACAATCACAATCATACGATGACAATCATACAATTACTACTATACAGAAACAATCATACAATCACAATCATACAATCACAATCATACATTCACAATCATACAACCACAATCATACAATCACAATCATACAATCACAATCATACCATCACAATCATACAATCACAATCATACAATCACAATCATTCAATCACAATCATACAATCACAATCATACGATGACAATCATACAATTACTACTATACAGAAACAATCATACAATCACAATCATACAATCACAATCATACATTCACAATCATACAATCACAATCATACAATCACAATCATACAATCACAATCATACAATCAGAGTCATACAATCACAATCATACAATCACAATCATACCATCACAATCACACAATCACAATCATACAATCGCAGTCAAAGAATCACAATCATACGATCGCAACCGTACAATCACAATCATACACTCACAATCATTCAATCACAATGATACAATCACAATCATACAATCACAATCATACAATCACAATCATACAATCACAATCATACAATCACAATCATACAATCGCAATCATACAATCACAATCATACAATCGCAATCATACAATCATAATCATATAATCACAATCATACAATCACAATGATGCAATCGCAATCATACAATCACAATCATACGATGACAATCATACAATTACTACTATACAGAAACAATTATACAATCACAAACATACAATCACAATCATACAATCACAATCATACAATCACTATCATACAATCACAATCATACAATCACAATCATACAATCACAATCATACAATCACAATCATACAATCACAATCATACAATCACAATCAAACAATTACAATCAAACAATCACAATCATACAATCACAATCATACAATCACAATCATACAATCGCAGTTCAACAATCACAATCATACAATCACAATCATACAATCACAATCATACAATCACAATCATACGATGACAATCATACAATTACTACTATACAGAAACAATCATACAATCACAATCATACATTCACAATCATACAACCACAATCATACAATCACAATCATACAATCACAATCATACAATCACAATCATACAATCACAATCATACAATCACAATCATACAATCACAATCATACAATCACAATAATACAGTCACCAGCATACAATCACAATCATACAATCACAATCATAGAATCACAATCATACAATCACAATCATACAATCACAATAATACAGTCACCAGCATACAATCACAGTCATACAATCACAATCATAGAATCACAATCATTGAATCACAATCATACGATCACAATCATACGATCACAATTGTACGATTACAATCATACGATCACAATCATACAATCGCAATAATACAGTCACCAGCATACAATCACAATCATACAATCACAATCATGCAATCACAATCATACAATCACAATCACACAATCACAATCATACAATCGCAGTCAAAGAATCACAATCATACGTTCGCAACCGTACAATCACAATCATACACTCACAATCATTCAATCACAATGATACAATCACAATCATACAATCACAATCATACAATCACAATCATACAATCGCAGTTCAACAATCACAATCATACAATCACAATCATACAATCACAATCATACAATCACAATCATACGATGACAATCATACAATTACTACTATACAGAAACAATCATACAATCACAATCATACAATCACAATCATACAATCACAATCATACAATCACAATAATACAGTCACCAGCATACAATCACAATCATACAATCACAATCATAGAATCACAATCATAGAAACACAATGATACGATCACAATCATACGATCACAATTATACGATTACAATCATACGATCACAATCATACAATCACAATCATAAAATCGCAATCATACAATCACAATTATACAATCGCAATCATACAATCACAATCATACAATCGCACTCATACAATCACAATCATATAATCACAATCATACAATCACAATGATACAATCGCAATCATACAATCACAATCATACAATCACAATCATACAATCACAATGATACAATCACAATCATACAATCACAATCATACAATCGCAATCATGCAATTAAAATCACCCAAATACAATCATACAAACACAATCATACAATCACAATTATACTATAGCAATCATAGATTCAAAATCATACAATCACAATCATACAATCACAATCATACAATCACAATCATACAATCACAATCATACAATTACAATCATACAACCACAATCATACAATCACAATCATACAATCACAATCATACAATCACAATCATACAATCACAATCATATAATCACAATCATACAATCGCAATCAAACAAACACAGTCATACGATCACAATCATGCAATCACAATCATACAATCACAATCATGCAATCACAATCATACAATCACAATCATACAATCACAATCATACCATCACAATCATACAATCACAATCATACAATCACAATCATACAATCACAATCATACGATGACAATCATACAATTACTACTATACAGAAACAATCATACAATCACAATCATACAATCACAATCATACAATCACAATCATACAATCACAATCATACAATCACAATCATACAATCACAATCATACAATCACAATCATACAATCACAATCATAGAATCACAATCATAGAATCACAATCATACGGTCACAATCATACGATCACAATCATACGATCACTATTATACGATTACAATCATACGATCACAATCATACAATCACAATCATAAAATCTCATTCATACAATTACAATCTCCCAAATACAATCATGCAATCACAATCATACAATCACAATCATACAATCACAATCATACAATCACAATCATACAATCACAATCATACAATCACAAGCATACAATCACAAGCATACAATCACAATCATACAATCACAATCATACAATCACAATCATACAATCACAATCATACAATCACAATCATACAATCACAATCATACAATCACAATCATACAATCGCAGTTCAACAATCACAATCATACGATCGCAATCATACAATCACAATCATGATGACAATCACACAATTACTACTATACAATCACAATCATACAATCACAATCATTCAATCACAATCATACACTCACAATCATACAATCACAATCATACATTCACAATCATAGAATCACAATCATACAATCACAATGATACAATCACAGTCATACGATGACAATCATACAATTACTTCTATACAAAAACAATCATACAATCACAATCATACAATCACAATCATACAATCACAATCATACAATCACAATCATACAATCACAATCATAGAATCACAATCATAGAATCACAATCATACGATCACAATCATACAATCACAATCATACAATCACAATCATGCAATCACAATCATACGATCACAATCATACAATCGCAATCATACAATTAAAATCACCCAAATACAATCGTACAATCACAATCATACTATAACAATCATACAATCAAAATCATACAATCACAATCATACAATCACAACCATGTAATCACAATCATACAGTCACAATCATACAATCACAATCATACAATCACAATCATACAATCACAATGATACAATCACAATCATACAATCACAATCATACAATCGCAATCATACAATTAAAATCACCCAAATACAATCATACAAACACAATCATACAATCACAATTATACTATAGCAATCATACAATCACAATCATACAATCACAATCATACAATCACAATGATACAATCACAATCATACAATCACAATCATACAATCACAATCATACAATCACAATCATACCATCACAATCATACAATCACAATCATACAATCACAATCATACAATCACAATCATACGATGACAATCATACAATTACTACTATACAGAAACAATCATACAATCACAATCATACAATCACAATCATACAATCACAATCATACAATCACAATCATACAATCACAATCATATAATCACAATCATACAATCGCAATCAAACAAACACAATCATACGATCACAATCATACAATCACAATCATACAATCACAATCATGCAATCACAATCATACGATCACAATCATAAAATCACAATCATACAATCACAATCATACAATCACAATAATACAGTCACCAGCATACAATCACAATCATACAATCACAATCATAGAATCACAATCATAGAATCACAATCATACGATCACAATCATACGATCACAATCATACGATCACTATTATACGATTACAATCATACGATCACAATCATACAATCACAATCATAAAATCTCATTCATACAATTACAATCTCCCAAATACAATCATGCAATCACAATCATACAATCACAATCATACAATCACAATCATACAATCACAATCATCCAATCACAATCATACAATCACAATCATACAATCACAATCATACAATCACAATCATACAATCACAATCATACAATCACAATCATACAATCACAATCATTCAATCACAATCATACAATCACAATCATACAATCACAAGCATACAATCACAAGCATACAATCACAATCATACAATCACAATCATACAATCACAATCATACAATCACAATCATACAATCACAATCATACAATCACAATCATACAATCACAATCATACAATCGCAGTTCAACAATCACAATCATACGATCGCAATCATACAATCACAATCATGATGACAATCACACAATTACTACTATACAATCACAATCATACAATCACAATCATTCAATCACAATCATACACTCACAATCATACAATCACAATCATACATTCACAATCATAGAATCACAATCATACAATCACAATGATACAATCACAGTCATACGATGACAATCATACAATTACTTCTATACAAAAACAATCATAAAATCACAATCATACAATCACAATCATACAATCACAATCATACAATCACAATCATACAATCACAATCATACAATCGCAATCATACAATTAAAATCACCCAAATACAATCATACAAACACAATCATACAATCACAATTATACTATAGCAATCATACATTCAAAATCATACAATCACAATCATACAATCACAATCATACAATCACAATCATACAATCACAATCATACAATCACAATCATACAATCACAATCATACAATCACAATCATACAATCACAATCATACAATGACAATCATACAATCACAATCATACAATCACAATCATACAATCACAATCATACAATCACAATCATACCATCACAATCATACAATCACAATCATACAATCACAATCATACAATCACAATCATACAATCACAATCATACAATCACAATCATACAATCACAATCATACAATCACAATCATACCATCACAATCATACAATCGCAATCAAACAAACACAATCATACGATCACAATCATACAATCACAATCATACAATCACAATCATGCAATCACAATCATACGATCACAATCATAAAATCACAATCATACAATCACAATCATACAATCACAATAATACAGTCACCAGCATACAATCACAATCATACAATCACAATCATAGAATCACAATCATAGAATCACAATCATACGATCACAATCATACGATCACAATCATACGATCACTATTATACGATTACAATCATACGATCACAATCATACAATCACAATCATAAAATCTCATTCATACAATTACAATCTCCCAAATACAATCATGCAATCACAATCATACAATCACAATCATACAATCACAATCATACAATCACAATCATACGATCACAATCATACGATCACTATTATACGATTACAATCATACGATCACAATCATACAATCACAATCATAAAATCTCATTCATACAATTACAATCTCCCAAATACAATCATGCAATCACAATCATACAATCACAATCATACAATCACAATCATACAATCACAATCATACAATCACAATCATACAATCACAATCATACAATCACAATCATACAATCACAATCATACAATCACAATCATACAATCACAATCATGCAATCACAATCATACGATCACAATCATACAATCGCAATCATACAATTAAAATCACCCAAATACAATCGTACAATCACAATCATACTATAACAATCATACAATCAAAATCATACAATCACAATCATACAATCACAACCATGTAATCACAATCATACAGTCACAATCATACAATCACAATCATACAATCACAATCATACAATCACAATCATACAATCACAATCATACAATCACAATCATATAATCACAATCATACAATCGCAATCAAACAAACACAATCATACGATCACAATCATACAATCACAATCATACAATCACAATCATGCAATCACAATCATACGATCACAATCATAAAATCACAATCATACAATCACAATCATACAATCACAATAATACAGTCACCAGCATACAATCACAATCATACAATCACAATCATAGAATCACAATCATAGAATCACAATCATACGATCACAGTCATACGATCACAATCATACGATCACTATTATACGATTACAATCATACGATCACAATCATACAATCACAATCATAAAATCTCATTCATACAATTACAATCTCCCAAATACAATCATGCAATCACAATCATACAATCACAATCATACAATCACAATCATACAATCACAATCATACAATCACAATCATACAATCACAATCATACAATCACAATCATACAATCACAATCATACAATCACAATCATACAATCACAATCATACAATCACAATCATACAATCACAATCATACAATCACAATCATACAATCACAAGCATACAAGCACAAGCATACAATCACAATCATACAATCACAATCATACAATCGCAGTTCAACAATCACAATCATACGATCGCAATCATACAATCACAATCATGATGACAATCACACAATTACTACTATACAATCACAATCATACAATCACAATCATTCAATCACAATCATACACTCACAATCATACAATCACAATCATACATTCACAATCATAGAATCACAATCATACAATCACAATCATACAATCACAATCATACAATCACAATCATACAATCACAATCATAGAATCACAATCATAGAATCACAATCATACGATCACAATCATACAGTCACAATCATACAATCACAATCATGCAATCACAATCATACGATCACAATCATACAATCGCAATCATACAATTAAAATCACCCAAATACAATCGTACAATCACAATCATACTATAACAATCATACAATCAAAATCATACAATCACAATCATACAATCACAACCATGTAATCACAATCATACAGTCACAATCATACAATCACAATCATACAATCACAATCATACAATCACAATGATACAATCACAATCATACAATCACAATCATACAATCGCAATCATACAATTAAAATCACCCAAATACAATCATACAAACACAATCATACAATCACAATTATACTATAGCAATCATACATTCAAAATCATACAATCACAATCATACAATCACAATCATACAATCACAATCATACAATCACAATCATACAATCACAATCATACAATCACAATCATACAATCACAATCATACAATCACAATCATACAATGACAATCATACAATCACAATCATACAATCACAATCATACAATCACAATCATACAATCACAATCATACCATCACAATCATACAATCACAATCATACAATCACAATCATACAATCACAATCATACAATCACAATCATACAATCACAATCATACAATCACAATCATATAATCACAATCATACAATCGCAATCAAACAAACACAATCATACGATCACAATCATACAATCACAATCATACAATCACAATCATGCAATCACAATCATACGATCACAATCATAAAATCACAATCATACAATCACAATCATACAATCACAATAATACAGTCACCAGCATACAATCACAATCATACAATCACAATCATAGAATCACAATCATAGAATCACAATCATACGATCACAATCATACGATCACAATCATACGATCACTATTATACGATTACAATCATACGATCACAATCATACAATCACAATCATAAAATCTCATTCATACAATTACAATCTCCCAAATACAATCATGCAATCACAATCATACAATCACAATCATACAATCACAATCATACAATCACAATCATACAATCACAATCATACAATCACAATCATACAATCACAATCATACAATCACAATCATACAATCACAATCATACAATCACAATCATTCAATCACAATCATACAATCACAATCATACAATCACAATCATACAATCACAATCATACAATCACAATCATACAATCACAATCATACAATCACAATCATACAATCACAATCATACAATCACAATCATACAATCGCAGTTCAACAATCACAATCATACGATCGCAATCATACAATCACAATCATGATGACAATCACACAATTACTACTATACAATCACAATCATACAATCACAATCATTCAATCACAATCATACACTCACAATCATACAATCACAATCATACATTCACAATCATACAATCACAATCATACAATCACAATGATACAATCACAGTCATACGATGACAATCATACAATTACTTCTATACAAAAACAATCATACAATCACAATCATACAATCACAATCATACAATCACAATCATACAATCACAATCATACAATCACAATCATAGAATCACAATCATAGAATCACAATCATAGAATCACAATCATAGAATCACAATCATACGATCACAATCATACAATCACAATCATACAATCACAATCATGCAATCACAATCATACGATCACAATCATACAGTCGCAATCATACAATTAAAATCACCCAAATACAATCATACAAACACAATCATACAATCACAATCATACTATAACAATCATACAATCAAAATCATACAATCACAATCATACAATCACAACCATGTAATCACAATCATACAATCACAATCATACAATCACAATCATACAATCACAATCATACAATCACAGTCATACAATCACAATCATACAATCACAATCATACCATCACAATCACACAATCACAATCATACAATCGCAGTCAAAGAATCACAATCATACGATCGCAACCGTACAATCACAATCATACACTCACAATCATTCAATCACAATGATACAATCACAATCATACAATCACAATCATACAATCACAATCATACAATCACAATCATGCAATCGCAATCATACAATCACAATCATACAATCACAATCATAGAATCACAATCATAGAATCACAATCATACGATCACAATCATACAATCACAATCATACAATCACAATCATACAGTCACAATAATACAGTCACCAGCATACAATCACAATCATACAATCACAATCATAGAATCACAATCATAGAATCACAATCATACGATCACAATCATACGATCACAATTATACGATTACAATCATACGATCACAATCGTACAATCACAATCATACATTCACAATCATACAATCACAATCATACAATCACAATCATACAATCACAATCATACAATCACAAGCATACAATCACAATCATACAATCACAATCATACAATCACAATCATACAATCACAATCATACACTCACAATCATACAATCACAATAATACAGTCACCAGCATACAATCACAATCATACAATCACAATCATACAATCACAATCATACAATCACAATCATACAATCACAATCACACCATCACAATCATACAATCGCAGTCAAAGATTCACAATCATACGATCGCAACCATACAATCACAATCATACACTCACAATCATTCAACCACAATGATACAATCACAATCATACAATCACAATCATACAATCACAATCATACAATCACAATTATACAATCGCAATCATACAATCACAATCATACAATCGCAATCATACAATCACAATCATATAATCACAATCATACAATCACAATGATACAATCGCAATCATACAATCACAATCATACGATGACAATCATACAATTACTACTATACAGAAACAATCATACAATCACAATCATACAATCACAATCATACATTCACAATCATACAATCACAATCATACAATCACAATCATACGATGACAATCATACAATTACTACTATACAGAAACAATCATACAATCACAATCATACAATCACAATCATACATTCACAATCATACAACCACAATCATACAATCACAATCATACAATCACAATCATACCATCACAATCATACAATCACAATCATACAATCACAATCATTCAATCACAATCATACAATCACAATCATACGATGACAATCATACAATTACTACTATACAGAAACAATCATACAATCACAATCATACAATCACAATCATACATTCACAATCATACAATCACAATCATACAATCACAATCATACAATCACAATCATACAATCAGAGTCATACAATCACAATCATACAATCACAATCATACCATCACAATCACACAATCACAATCATACAATCGCAGTCAAAGAATCACAATCATACGATCGCAACCGTACAATCACAATCATACACTCACAATCATTCAATCACAATGATACAATCACAATCATACAATCACAATCATACAATCACAATCATACAATCACAATCATACAATCACAATCATACAATCGCAATCATACAATCACAATCATACAATCGCAATCATACAATCATAATCATATAATCACAATCATACAATCACAATGATGCAATCGCAATCATACAATCACAATCATACGATGACAATCATACAATTACTACTATACAGAAACAATTATACAATCACAAACATACAATCACAATCATACAATCACAATCATACAATCACTATCATACAATCACAATCATACAATCACAATCATACAATCACAATCATACAATCACAATCATACAATCACAATCATACAATCACAATCAAACAATTACAATCAAACAATCACAATCATACAATCACAATCATACAATCACAATCATACAATCGCAGTTCAACAATCACAATCATACAATCACAATCATACAATCACAATCATACAATCACAATCATACGATGACAATCATACAATTACTACTATACAGAAACAATCATACAATCACAATCATACATTCACAATCATACAACCACAATCATACAATCACAATCATACAATCACAATCATACAATCACAATCATACAATCACAATCATACAATCACAATCATACAATCACAATCATACAATCACAATAATACAGTCACCAGCATACAATCACAATCATACAATCACAATCATAGAATCACAATCATACAATCACAATCATACAATCACAATAATACAGTCACCAGCATACAATCACAGTCATACAATCACAATCATAGAATCACAATCATTGAATCACAATCATACGATCACAATCATACGATCACAATTGTACGATTACAATCATACGATCACAATCATACAATCGCAATAATACAGTCACCAGCATACAATCACAATCATACAATCACAATCATGCAATCACAATCATACAATCACAATCACACAATCACAATCATACAATCGCAGTCAAAGAATCACAATCATACGTTCGCAACCGTACAATCACAATCATACACTCACAATCATTCAATCACAATGATACAATCACAATCATACAATCACAATCATACAATCACAATCATACAATCACAATCATACAATCGCAATCATACAATCACAATCATACAATCGCAATCATACAATCACAATCATACAATCACAATCATACAATCACAATCATACAATCACAATCATACAATCACAATCATACAATCACAATCATACAATCACAATAACACAGTCACCAGCATACAATCACAATCATACAATCACAATCATAGAATCACAATCATAGAATCACAATCATACGATCACAATCATACGATCACAATTATACGATTACAATCATACGATCACAATCATACAATCACAATCATACAATCACAATCATACAATCACAATCATACAATCACAATCATACAATCACAATCATACATTCACAATCATACAATCACAATAATACAATCACAATCATACAATCACAATCATACAATCACAAGCATACAATCACAATCATACACTCACAATCATACAATCACAATAATACAGTCACCAGCATACAATCCCAATCATACAATCACAATCATACAATCACAATCATACAATCACAATAATACAATCACAATCATACAATCACAATCACACCATCACAATCATACAATCGCAGTCAAAGATTCACAATCATACGATCGCAACCATACAATCACAATCATACACTCACAATCATTCAATCACAATGATACAATCACAATCATACAATCACAATCATACAATCACAATCATACAATCACATTTATACAATCGCAATCATACAATCGCAATCATACAATCACAATCATATAATCACAATCATACAATCACAATGATACAATCGCAATCATACAATCACAATCATACGATGACAATCATACAATTACTACTATACAGAAACAATCATACAATCACAATCATACAATCACAATCATACATTCACAATCATACAATCACAATCATACAATCACAATCATACGATGACAATCATACAATTACTACTATACAGAAACAATCATACAATCACAATCATACAATCACAATCATACATTCACAATCATACAACCACAATCATACAATCACAATCATACAATCACAATCATACCATCACAATCATACAATCACAATCATACAATCACAATCATACAATCACAATCATACAATCACAATCATACGATGACAATCATACAATTACTACTATACAGAAACAATCATACAATCACAATCATACAATCACAATCATACATTCACAATCATACAATCACAATCATACAATCACAATCATACAATCACAATCATACAATCACAATCATACAATCACAATCATACAATCACAATCATACAATCACAATCATACAATCACAATCATACAATTACAATCATACAATCACAATCATACAATCACAATCATACAATCACAATCATACAATCACAATCATACAATCACAATCATACAATCACAATCATACAATCACAATCATACAATCACAATAATACAGTCACCAGCATACAATCACAATCATACAATCACAATCATAGAATCACAATCATAGAATCACAATCATACGATCACAATCATACGATCACAATTATACGATTACAATCATACGATCACAATCATACAATCACAATCATACAATCCCAATCATACAATCGCAATCATACAATCCCAATCATACAATCGCAATCATACAATCACAATCATACAATCACAATCATACAATCACAATCATACAATCACAATCATACAATCACAATCATACAATCACAATCATACGATGACAATCATACAATTACTACTATACAGAAACAATCATACAATCACAATCATACAATCACAATCATACATTCACAATCATACTATCACAATCATACAATCACAATCATACAATCACAATCATACAATCACAATCATACAATCACAATCATACCATCACAATCATACAATCACAATCATACAATCACAATCATACAATCACAATCATACGATGACAATCATACAATTACTACTATACAGAAACAATCATACAATCACAATCATACAATCACAATCATACAATCACAATCATACAATCACAATCATACAATCACAATCATACAATCACAATCATACAATGACAATCATACAATCACAATCATACAATCACAATCATACAATCACAATCATACAATCACAATCATACATCGCAATCAAACAAACACAATCATACCATCACAATCATACAATCACAATCATACAATCACAATCATGCAATCACAATCATACAATCACAATAATAGAATCGTAATTATACAACCACAATCAAACGATCACAATCATACGATCACAAACATACAATCACAATCATACAATCACAATCATGCAATCACTATCATACAATCACAATCATACAATCACAATCATACAATCACAATCATACAATCACAATCATACAATCACAATCATACAATCACAATCATACAATCACAATCAAACAATCACAATCATACAATCACAATCATACAATCACAATCATACAATCACAATCATACAATCGCAGTTCAACAATCACAATCATACAATCACAATCATACAATCACAATCATACAATCACAATCATACAATCACAATCATACAATCACAATCATACAATCACAATCATACAATCACAATCATACATTCACAATCATACAATCACAATCATACAATCACAATCATACAATCACAATCATACAATCACAATCATACAATCACAATAATACAGTCACCAGCATACAATCACAATCATCCAATCACAATCATAGAATCACAATCATAGAATCACTATCATAGAATCACAATCATACGATCACAATCATACGATCACAATTATACGATTACAATCATACGATCGCAATCATACAATCACAATCATACAATCCCAATCATACAATCGCAATCATACAATCCCAATCATACAATCGCAATCATACAATCACAATCATACAATCACAATCATACAATCACAATCATACAATCACAATCATACAATCACAATCATACAATCACAATCATACAATCACAATCATACGATGACAATCATACAATTACTACTATACAGAAACAATCATACAATCACAATCATACAATCACAATCATACATTCACAATCATACTATCACAATCATACAATCACAATCATACAATCACAATCATACAATCACAATCATACCATCACAATCATACAATCACAATCATACAATCACAATCATACAATCACAATCATACGATGACAATCATACAATTACTACTATACAGAAACAATCATACAATCACAATCATACAATCACAATCATACAATCACAATCATACAATCACAATCATACAATCACAATCATACAATCACAATTATACAATCAAAATCATACAATCACAATCATACAATCACAATAATACAGTCACCAGCATACAATCACAATCATACAATCACAATCATAGAATCACAATCATAGAATCACAATCATACGATCACAATCATACAATCACAATCATACAATCACAATCATACAGTCACAATAATACAGTCACCAGCATACAATCACAATCATACAATCACAATCATAGAATCACAATCATAGAATCACAATCATACGATCACAATCATACGATCACAATTATACGATTACAATCATACGATCACAATCATACAATAACAATCATATAATCACAATCATACAATCACAATCATACAATCACAATCATACAATCACAATCATACAATCACAATCATACGATGACAATCATACAATTACTACTATACAGAAACAATCATACAATCACAATCATACAATCACAATCATACATTCACAATCATACAATCACAATCATACAATCACAATCATACAATCACAATCATACAATCACAATCATACAATCACAATCATACAATCACAATCATACAATCACAATCATACAATCACAATCATACAATCACAATCATACAATCACAATAATACAGTCACCAGCATACAATCACAATCATACAATCACAATCATACAATCACAATCATACAATCACAATCACACAATCACAATCATACAATCGCAGTCAAAGAATCACAATCATACGATCGCAACCGTACAATCACAGTCATACACTCACAATCATTCAATCACAATGATACAATCACAATCATACAATCAATCATACAATCACAATCATACAATCACAATCATACAATCGCAATCATACAATCACAATGATACAATCGCAATCATACAATCACAATCATACAATCACAATCATACAATCGCAATCATACAATTAAAATCACCCAAATACAATCATACAAACACAATCATACAATCACAATCATACTATAACAATCATACAATCAAAATCATACAATCCAATCATACAATCACAACCATGTAATCACAATCATACAATCACAATCATACAATCACAATCATACAATCACAATCATACAATCACAATGATACAATCACAATCATACAATCACAATCATACAATCGCAATCATACAATCACAATCATACAATCGCAATCATACAACCACAATCATACAATCACAATCATGCAATCACAATCATACAATCACAATCATACCATCACAATCATATAATCACAATCATACAATCACAATGATACAATCGCAATCATACAATCACAATCATACAATCACAATCATACAATCACAATCATACAATCACAATCATACAATCACAATCATACAATCACAATCATACAATCACAATAACACAGTCACCAGCATACAATCACAATCATACAATCACAATCATAGAATCACAATCATAGAATCACAATCATACGATCACAATCATACGATCACAATTATACGATTACAATCATACGATCACAATCATACAATCACAATCATACAATCACAATCATACAATCACAATCATACAATCACAATCATACAATCACAATCATACATTCACAATCATACAATCACAATAATACAATCACAATCATACAATCACAATCATACAATCACAAGCATACAATCACAATCATACACTCACAATCATACAATCACAATAATACAGTCACCAGCATACAATCCCAATCATACAATCACAATCATACAATCACAATCATACAATCACAATAATACAATCACAATCATACAATCACAATCACACCATCACAATCATACAATCGCAGTCAAAGATTCACAATCATACGATCGCAACCATACAATCACAATCATACACTCACAATCATTCAATCACAATGATACAATCACAATCATACAATCACAATCATACAATCACAATCATACAATCACATTTATACAATCGCAATCATACAATCGCAATCATACAATCACAATCATATAATCACAATCATACAATCACAATGATACAATCGCAATCATACAATCACAATCATACGATGACAATCATACAATTACTACTATACAGAAACAATCATACAATCACAATCATACAATCACAATCATACATTCACAATCATACAATCACAATCATACAATCACAATCATACGATGACAATCATACAATTACTACTATACAGAAACAATCATACAATCACAATCATACAATCACAATCATACATTCACAATCATACAACCACAATCATACAATCACAATCATACAATCACAATCATACCATCACAATCATACAATCACAATCATACAATCACAATCATACAATCACAATCATACAATCACAATCATACGATGACAATCATACAATTACTACTATACAGAAACAATCATACAATCACAATCATACAATCACAATCATACATTCACAATCATACAATCACAATCATACAATCACAATCATACAATCACAATCATACAATCACAATCATACAATCACAATCATACAATCACAATCATACAATCACAATCATACAATCACAATCATACAATTACAATCATACAATCACAATCATACAATCACAATCATACAATCACAATCATACAATCACAATCATACAATCACAATCATACAATCACAATCATACAATCACAATCATACAATCACAATCATACAATCACAATAATACAGTCACCAGCATACAATCACAATCATACAATCACAATCATAGAATCACAATCATAGAATCACAATCATACGATCACAATCATACGATCACAATTATACGATTACAATCATACGATCACAATCATACAATCACAATCATACAATCCCAATCATACAATCGCAATCATACAATCCCAATCATACAATCGCAATCATACAATCACAATCATACAATCACAATCATACAATCACAATCATACAATCACAATCATACAATCACAATCATACAATCACAATCATACGATGACAATCATACAATTACTACTATACAGAAACAATCATACAATCACAATCATACAATCACAATCATACATTCACAATCATACTATCACAATCATACAATCACAATCATACAATCACAATCATACAATCACAATCATACAATCACAATCATACCATCACAATCATACAATCACAATCATACAATCACAATCATACAATCACAATCATACGATGACAATCATACAATTACTACTATACAGAAACAATCATACAATCACAATCATACAATCACAATCATACAATCACAATCATACAATCACAATCATACAATCACAATCATACAATCACAATCATACAATGACAATCATACAATCACAATCATACAATCACAATCATACAATCACAATCATACAATCACAATCATACATCGCAATCAAACAAACACAATCATACCATCACAATCATACAATCACAATCATACAATCACAATCATGCAATCACAATCATACAATCACAATAATAGAATCGTAATTATACAACCACAATCAAACGATCACAATCATACGATCACAAACATACAATCACAATCATACAATCACAATCATGCAATCACTATCATACAATCACAATCATACAATCACAATCATACAATCACAATCATACAATCACAATCATACAATCACAATCATACAATCACAATCATACAATCACAATCAAACAATCACAATCATACAATCACAATCATACAATCACAATCATACAATCACAATCATACAATCGCAGTTCAACAATCACAATCATACAATCACAATCATACAATCACAATCATACAATCACAATCATACAATCACAATCATACAATCACAATCATACAATCACAATCATACAATCACAATCATACATTCACAATCATACAATCACAATCATACAATCACAATCATACAATCACAATCATACAATCACAATCATACAATCACAATAATACAGTCACCAGCATACAATCACAATCATCCAATCACAATCATAGAATCACAATCATAGAATCACTATCATAGAATCACAATCATACGATCACAATCATACGATCACAATTATACGATTACAATCATACGATCGCAATCATACAATCACAATCATACAATCCCAATCATACAATCGCAATCATACAATCCCAATCATACAATCGCAATCATACAATCACAATCATACAATCACAATCATACAATCACAATCATACAATCACAATCATACAATCACAATCATACAATCACAATCATACGATGACAATCATACAATTACTACTATACAGAAACAATCATACAATCACAATCATACAATCACAATCATACATTCACAATCATACTATCACAATCATACAATCACAATCATACAATCACAATCATACAATCACAATCATACCATCACAATCATACAATCACAATCATACAATCACAATCATACAATCACAATCATACGATGACAATCATACAATTACTACTATACAGAAACAATCATACAATCACAATCATACAATCACAATCATACAATCACAATCATACAATCACAATCATACAATCACAATCATACAATCACAATTATACAATCACAATCATACAATCACAATAATACAGTCACCAGCATACAATCACAATCATACAATCACAATCATAGAATCACAATCATAGAATCACAATCATACGATCACAATCATACGATCACAATTATACGATTACAATCATACGATCACAATCATACAATCACAATCATACAATCACAATCATACAATCACAATCATACAATCACAATCACACAATCACAATCATACGATGACAATCATACAATTACTACTATACAGAAACAATCATACAATCACAATCATACAATCACAATCATATAATCACAATCATACAATCACAATGATACAATCGCAATCATACAATCACAATCATACAATCACAATCATACAATCGCAATCATACAATTAAAATCACCCAAATACAATCATACAAACACAATCATACAAACACAATCATACAATCACAATCATACTATAACAATCATACAATCAAAATCATACAATCACAATCATACAATCACAACCATGTAATCACAATCATACAGTCACAATCATACAATCACAATCATACGATCACAATGATACAATCACAATCATACAATCACAATCATACAATCACAATCATACAATCACAATCATACAATCACAATCATACAATCGCAGTTCAACAATCACAATCATACAATCACAATCATACAATCACAATCATACAATCACAATCACGCAATCACAATCATACAATCACAATCATACAATCACATTCATACAATCACAATCATACAATCACAATCATACAATCTCAATAATACAGTCACCAGCATACAATCACAATCATACAATCACAATCATACAATCACAATCATAGAATCACAATCATAGAATCACAATCATACGATCACAATCATACGATCACAATTATACGATTACAATCATACGATCACAATCATACAATCACAATCATAAAATCGCAATCATACAATCACAATTATACAATCGCAATCATACAATCACAATCATACAATCGCAATCATACAACCACAATCATACAATCACAATCATGCAATCACAATCATACAATCACAATCATACCATCACAATCATATAATCACAATCATACAATCACAATGATACAATCGCAATCATACAATCACAATCATACAATCACAATCATACAATCACAATGATACAATCACAATCATAAAATCACAATCATACAATCGCAATCATACAATTAAAATCACCCAAATACAATCATACAAACACAATCATACAATCACAATTATACTATAGCAATCATACATTCAAAATCATACAATCACAATCATACAATCACAATCATACAATCACAATCATACAATTACAATCATACAACCACAATCATACAATCACAATCATACAATCACAATCATACAATCACAATCATACAATCACAATCATACAATCACAATCATACAATCGCAATCATACAATTAAAATCACCCAAATACAATCATACAAACACAATCATACAATCACAATTATACTATAGCAATCATACATTCAAAATCATACAATCACAATCATACAATCACAATCATACAATCACAATCATACAATCACAGTCATACAATCACAATCATACAATCACAATCATACAATCACAATCATACAATCACAATCATACAATCACAATCATACAATCACAATCATACAATCACAATCATACAATCACAATAATACAGTCACCAGCATACAATCACCATCATACAATCACAATCATAGAATCACAATCATAGAATCACAATCATACGATCACAATCATACGATCACAATTATACGATTACAATCATACGATCACAATCATACAATCCCAATCATACAATCGCAATCATACAATCCCAATCATACAACCGCAATCATACAATCACAATCATACAATCACAATCATACAATCACAATCATACAATCACAATCACACAATCACAATCATACAATCACAATCATACGATGACAATCATACAATTACTACTATACAGAAACAATCATACAAACACAATCATACAATCACAATCATACATTCACAATTATACAATCACAATCATACAATCACAATCATACAATCGCAATCATACAATCACAATCATACAATCACAATCATACAATCACAATCATAAAATCACAATCATACAATCACAATCATACACTCACAATCATACAATCACAATCATAAATTCACAATCATACAATCACAATCATACAATCACAATGATACAATCACAATCATACGATGACAATCATACAATTACTTCTATACAAAAACAATCATACAATCACAATCATACAATCACAATCATACAATCACAATCATACAATCACAATCATACAATCACAATCATACAATCACAATCATAGAATCACAATCATAGAATCACAATCTTAGAATCACAATCATACGATCACAATCATACGATCACAATTATACGATTACAATCATACGATCACAATCATACAATCAGAATCATAAAATCGCAATCATACAATTACAATCTCCTAAACACAATCATACATCACAATCATACAATCCCAATCATACAATCGCAATCATACAATCCCAATCATACAATCGCAATCATTCAATCACAATCATACAATCACAATCATACGATGACAATCATACAATTACTACTATACAGAAACCATCATACAAACACAATCATACAATCACAATCATACATTCACAATTATACAATCACAATCATACAATCACAATCATACAATCACAATCATACAATCACAATCATACCATCACAATCATACAATCACATTCATACAATCACAATCATACAATCACAATCATACAATCACAATCATACGATGACAATCATACAATTACTACTATACAGAAACAATCATACAATCACAATCATGCAATCACAATCATACAATCACAATAATAGAACCGTAATTATACAACCACAATCAAACGATCACAATCATACGATCACAAACATACAATCACAATCATACAATCACAATCATACAATCACAATCATACAATCACAATCATACAATCACAATCATACAATCACAATCATACAATCACAATCATACAATCACAATTATATAATCACAATCATACAATCACAATCATACAATCACAATCGTACAATCACAATCATACAATCACAATCATACAATCACAATCATACAATCACAATCATACAATCACAATCATACAGTCACAATCATACAATCGCAATCATACAATTAAAATCACCCAAATACAATCATACAAACACAATCATACAATCACAATTATACTATAGCAATCATACATTCAAAATCATACAATCACAATCATACAATCACAATCATACAATCACAATCATACAATCACAGTCATACAATCACAATCATACAATCACAATCATACAATCAGAATCATACAATCACAATCATACAATCACAATCATACAATCACAATCATACAATCACAATCATACAATCACAATAATACAGTCACCAGCATACAATCACCATCGTACAATCACAATCATAGAATCACAATCATAGAATCACAATCATACGATCACAATCATACGATCACAATTATACGATTACAATCATACGATCACAATCATACAATCACAATCATAAAATCGCAATCATACAATCACAATTATACAATCGCAATCATACAATCACAATCATACAATCACAATCATACAATCACAATCATACAATCGCAGTTCAACAATCACAATCATACGATCGCAATCATACAATCACAATCATGATGACAATCACACAATTACTACTATACAATCACAATCATACAATCACAATCATACAATCACAATCATACAATCACAATCATACAATCACAATCATACAATCACAATCATACAATCACTATCATAGAATCACAATCATAGAATCACAATCATAGAATCACAATCATACGATCACAATCATACGATCACAATTATACGATTACAATCATACGATCACAATCATACAATCAGAATCATAAAATCGCAAACATACAATTACAATCTCCTAAACACAATCATACATCACAATCATACAATCCCAATCATACAATCGCAATCATACAATCCCAATCATAAAATCGCAATCATACAATCACAATCATACAATCACAATCATACAATCACAATCATACAATCACAATCATACAATCACAATCATACAATCACAATCATACAATCACAATCATACGATGACAATCATACAATTACTACTATACAGAAACAATCATACAAACACAATCATACAATCACAATCATACATTCACAATTATACAATCACAATCATACAATCACAATCATACAATCGCAATCATACAATCACAATCATACAATCACAATCATACAATCACAATCATACAATCACAATCATACAATCACAATCATACAATCACAATCATACACTCACAATCATACAATCACAATCATAAATTCACAATCATACAATCACAATCATACAATCACAATGATACAATCACAATCATACGATGACAATCATACAATTACTTCTATACAAAAACAATCATACAATCACAATCATACAATCACAATCATACAATCACAATCATACAATCACAATCATACAATCACAATCATAGAATCACAATCATAGAATCACAATCATAGAATCACAACCATACGATCACAATCATACGGTCACAACTATACGATTACAATCATAAGATCACAATCATACAATCAGAATCATAAAATCGCAATCATACAATTACAATCTCCTATACACAATCATACATCACAATCATACAATCCCAATCATACAATCGCAATCATACAATCCCAATCATACAATCGCAATCATACAATCACAATCATACAATCACAATCATACAATCACAATCATACAATCACAATCATACAATCACAATCATACGATGACAATCATACAATTACTACTATACAGAAACAATCATACAAACACAATCATACAATCACAATCATACATTCACAATTATACAATCACAATCATACAATCACAATCATACAATCGCAATCATACAATCACAATCATACAATCACAATCATACAATCACAATCATACAATCACAATCATACAATCACAATCATACACTCACAATCATACAATCACAATCATAAATTCACAATCATACAATCACAATCATACAATCACAATGATACAATCACAATCATACGATGACAATCATACAATTACTTCTATACAAAAACAATCATACAATCACAATCATACAATCACAATCATACAATCACAATCATACAATCACAATCATACAATCACTATCATAGAATCACAATCATAGAATCACAATCATAGAATCACAATCATACGATCACAATCATACGATCACAATTATACGATTACAATCATACGATCACAATCATACAATCAGAATCATAAAATCGCAAACATACAATTACAATCTCCTAAACACAATCATACATCACAATCATACAATCCCAATCATACAATCGCAATCATACAATCCCAATCATAAAATCGCAATCATACAATCACAATCATACAATCACAATCATACAATCACAATCATACAATCACAATCATACAATCACAATCATACAATCACAATCATACAATCACAATCATACGATGACAATCATACAATTACTACTATACAGAAACAATCATACAAACACAATCATACAATCACAATCATACATTCACAATTATACAATCACAATCATACAATCACAATCATACAATCGCAATCATACAATCACAATCATACAATCACAATCATACAATCACAATCATACAATCACAATCATACAATCACAATCATACAATCACAATCATACACTCACAATCATACAATCACAATCATAAATTCACAATCATACAATCACAATCATACAATCACAATGATACAATCACAATCATACGATGACAATCATACAATTACTTCTATACAAAAACAATCATACAATCACAATCATACAATCACAATCATACAATCACAATCATACAATCACAATCATACAATCACAATCATAGAATCACAATCATAGAATCACAATCATAGAATCACAACCATACGATCACAATCATACGGTCACAACTATACGATTACAATCATAAGATCACAATCATACAATCAGAATCATAAAATCGCAATCATACAATTACAATCTCCTAAACACAATCATACATCACAATCATACAATCCCAATCATACAATCGCAATCATACAATCCCAATCATACAATCGCAATCATACAATCACAATCATACAATCACAATCATACAATCACAATCATACAATCACAATCATACAATCACAATCATACGATGACAATCATACAATTACTACTATACAGAAACAATCATACAAACACAATCATACAATCACAATCATACATTCACAATTATACAATCACAATCATACAATCACAATCATACAATCGCAATCATACAATCACAATCATACAATCACAATCATACAATCACAATCATACAATCACAATCATACAATCACAATCATACACTCACAATCATACAATCACAATCATAAATTCACAATCATACAATCACAATCATACAATCACAATGATACAATCACAATCATACGATGACAATCATACAATTACTTCTATACAAAAACAATCATACAATCACAATCATACAATCACAATCATACAATCACAATCATACAATCACAATCATACAATCACAATCATAGAATCACAATCATAGAATCACAATCATAGAATCACAACCATACGATCACAATCATACGATCACAATTATACGATTACAATCATACGATCACAATCATACAATCAGAATCATAAAATCGCAATCATACAATTACAATCTCCTAAACACAATCATACATCACAATCATACAATCCCAATCATACAATCGCAATCATACAATCCCAATCATACAATCGCAATCATACAATCACAATCATACAATCACAATCATACAATCACAATCATACAATCACAATCATACAATCACAATCATACAATCACAATCATACGATGACAATCATACAATTACTACTATACAGAAACAATCATACAAACACAATCATACAATCACAATCATACATTCACAATTATACAATCACAATCATACAATCACAATCATACAATCACAATCATACAATCACAATCATACAATCACAATCATACAATCACAATCATACAATCACAATCATACAATCACAATCATACTATCACAATCATGCAATCACAATCATGCAATCACAATAATACAATCACAATCATAGAATCACAATCATACAATCACAATCATACGATGACAATCATACAATTACTACTATACAGAAACAATCATACAATCACAATCATAGAATCACAATCATACAATCACAATCATACGATGACAATCATACAATTACTACTATACAGAAACAATCATACAATCACAATCATACATTCACAATCATACAATCACAATCATACAATCACAATCATACAATCACAATCATACAATCACAATCATACAATCACAATCATACCATCACAATCATACCATCACAATCATACAATCACAATCATACAATCACAATCATACAATCACAATCATACAATCAGTATCATACAATCACAATCATACAATCACAATCATACAATCACAATCATACAATCACAATCATACAATCACAATCATACAATCACAATCATACAATCACAATCGTACAATCACAATCATACAATCACAATCATACAATCACAAGCATACAATCACAATCATACAATCACAATCATACAACCACAATCATACAATCACAATCATACACTCACAATCACGCAATCACAATAATACAGTCACCAGCATACAATCACAATCATACAATCACAATCATACAATCGCAATCATACAATCACAATCATACAATCGCAATCATACAATCACAATCATACAATCACAATCATACAATCACAATGATACAATCGCAATCATACAATCACAATCATACAATCACAATCATACAATCGCAATCATACAATTAAAATCACCCAAATACAATCATACAAACACAATCATACAATCACAGTCATACTATAACAATCATACAATCACAATCATACAATCACAGTCATACAATCACAATCATACAATCACAATCATACAATCACAATCATACAATCACAATCATACAATCACAATCATACAATCGCAGTTCAACAATCACAATCATACGATCGCAATCATACAATCACAATCATACGATGACAATCGCACAATTACTACTATACAATCACAATCATACAATCACAATCATGCAATCACAATCATACAATCACAATCATACAATCACAATCATACAATCACAATCATACAATCACAATCATACAATCACAATCATACAATCGCAATCATACAATCGCAGTTCAACAATCACAATCATACAATCACAATCATACAATCACAATCATACAATCACAATCATACAATCACAATCATGCAATCACAATCATACAATCACAATCATACAATCACAATCATACAATCACAATCATACAATCACAATAATACAATCACAATCATACAATCACAATAATACAGTCACCAGCATACAATCACAATCATACAATCACAATCATAGAATCACAATCATAGAATCACAATCATACGATCACAATCATACGATCACAATTATACGATTACAATCATACGATCACAATCATAAAATCGCAATCATACAATCACAATTATACAATCGCAATCATACAATCACAATCATACAATCGCAATCATACAACCACAATCATACAATCACAATCATACAATCACAATCATACAATCACAATCATACAATCACAATCATATAATCACAATCATACAATCACAATGATACAATCGCAATCATACAATCACAATCATACAATCACAATGATACAATCACAATCATACAATCACAATCATACAATCACAATTATATAATCACAATCATACAATCACAATCATACAATCACAATCATACAATCACAATCATACAATCACAATCATACAATCACAATCATACAATCACAATCATACAATCGCAGTTCAACAATCACAATCATACAATCACAATCATACAATCACAATCATACAATCACAATCACGCAATCACAATCATACAATCACAATCATACAATCACATTCATACAATCACAATCATACAATCACAATCATACAATCACAATAATACAGTCACCAGCATACAATCACAATCATACAATCACAATCATACAATCACAATCATAGAATCACAATCATAGAATCACAATCATACGATCACAATCATACGATCACAATTATACGATTACAATCATACGATCACAATCATACAATCACAATCATAAAATCGCAATCATACAATCACAATTATACAATCGCAATCATACAATCACAATCATACAATCGCAATCATACAACCACAATCATACAATGACAATCATGCAATCACAATCATACAATCACAATCATACCATCACAATCATATAATCACAATCATACAATCACAATGATACAATCGCAATCATACAATCACAATCATACAATCACAATCATACAATCACAATCATACAATCACAATGATACAATCACAATCATAAAATCACAATCATACAATCGCAATCATACAATTAAAATCACCCAAATACAATCATACAAACACAATCATAAAATCACAATTATACTATAGCAATCATACATTCAAAATCATACAATCACAATCATACAATCACAATCATACAATCACAATCATACAATTACAATCATACAACCACAATCATACAATCACAATCATACAATCACAATCATACAATCACAATCATACAATCACAATCATACAATCGCAATCATACAATTAAAATCACCCAAATACAATCATACAAACACAATCATACAATCACAATCATACAATCACAGTCATACAATCACAATCATACAATCACAATCATACAATCACAATCATACAATCACAATCATACAATCACAATCATACAATCACAATCATACAATCACAATCATACAATCACAATAATACAGTCACCAGCATACAATCACCATCATACAATCACAATCATAGAATCACAATCATAGAATCACAATCATACGATCACAATCATACGATCACAATTATACGATTACAATCATACGATCACAATCATACAATCACAATCATAAAATCGCAATCATACAATCACAATTATACAATCGCAATCATACAATCACAATCATACAATCACAATCATACAATCACAATCATACAATCGCAGTTCAACAATCACAATCATACGATCGCAATCATACAATCACAATCATGATGACAATCACACAATTACTACTATACAATCACAATCATACATAAACAATCATACAATCACAATCATACAATCACAGTCATACAATCACAATCATACAATCACAATCATACAATCACAATCATACAATCACAATCATACAATCACAATCATTCAATCACAATCATACACTCACAATCATACAATCACAATCATAAATTCACAATCATACAATCACAATCAGACAATCACAATGATACAATCACAATCATACGATGACAATCATACAATTACTTCTATACAAAAACAATCATACAATCACAATCATACAATCGCAATCATACAATCACAATCATACAATCACAATCATACAATCACAATCATAGAATCACAATCATAGAATCACAATCATAGAATCACAATCATACGATCACAATCATACGATCACAATTATACGATTACAATCATACGATCACAATCATACAATCAGAATCATAAAATCGCAAACATACAATTACAATCTCCTAAACACAATCATACATCACAATCATACAATCCCAATCATACAATCGCAATCATACAATCCCAATCATACAACCGCAATCATACAATCACAATCATACAATCACAATCATACAATCACAATCATACAATCACAATCACACAATCACAATCATACAATCACAATCATACGATGACAATCATACAATTACTACTATACAGAAACAATCATACAAACACAATCATACAATCACAATCATACATTCACAATTATACAATCACAATCCTACAATCACAATCATACAATCGCAATCATACAATCACAATCATACAATCACAATCATACAATCACAATCATACAATCACAATCATACAATCACAATCATACAATCACAATCATAAATTCACAATCATACAATCACAATCATACAATCACAATGATACAATCACAATCATACGATGACAATCATACAATTACTTCTATACAAAAACAATCATACAATCACAATCATACAATCACAATCATACAATCACAATCATACAATCACAATCATACAATCACAATCATAGAATCACAATCATAGAATCACAATCTTAGAATCACAATCATACGATCACAATCATACGATCACAATTATACGATTACAATCATACGATCACAATCATACAATCAGAATCATAAAATCGCAATCATACAATTACAATCTCCTAAACACAATCATACATCACAATCATACAATCCCAATCATACAATCGCAATCATACAATCCCAATCATACAATCGCAATCATACAATCACAATCATACAATCACAATCATACGATGACAATCATACAATTACTACTATACAGAAACAATCATACAAACACAATCATGCAATCACAATCATACATTCACAATTATACAATCACATTCATACAATCACAATCATACAATCACAATCATACAATCACAATCATACCATCACAATCATACCATCACAATCATACAATCACAATCATACAATCACAATCATACAATCACAATCATACAATCACAATCATACAATCACAATCATACAATCACAATCATACAATCACAATCATACGATGACAATCATACAATTACTACTATACAGAAACAATCATACAATCACAATCATACAATCACAATCATACATTCACAATCATACAATCACAATCATACAATCACAATCATACAATCACAATCATACAATCACAATCATACAATCACAATCATACAATCACAATCATACAATCACAATCATACAATCACAATCATACTATCACAATCATACTATCACAATCATGCAATCACAATCATGCAATCACAATAATACAATCACAATCATAGAATCACAGTCATACAATCACAATCATACGATGACAATCATACAATTACTACTATACAGAAACAATCATACAATCACAATCATACATTCACAATCATACAATCACAATCATACAATCACAATCATACAATCACAATCATACAATCACAATCATACAATCACAATCATACCATCACAATCATACCATCACAATCATACAATCACAATCATACAATCACAATCATACAATCACAATCATACAATCACAATCATACAATCACAATCATACAATCACAATCATACAATCACAATCATACAATCACAATCATACAATCACAATCATACAATCACAATCATACAATCACAATCATGCAATCACAATCATGCAATCACAATAATACAATCACAATCATAGAACCACAATCATACAATCACAATCATAGAACCACAATCATACAATCACAATCATACGATGACAATCATACAATTACTACTATACAGAAACAATCATACAATCGCAATCATACAATCACAATCATATAATCACAATCATACAATCACAATGATACAATCGCAATCATACAATCACAATCGTACAATCACAATCATACAATCGCAATCATACAATTAAAATCACCCAAATACAATCATACAAACACAATTATACAATCACAATCATACTATAACAATCATACAATCAAAATCATACAATCACAATCATACAATCACAACCATGTAATCACAATCATACAATCACAATCATACAATCACAATCATACGATCACAATGATACAATCACAATCATACAATCACAATCATACAATCGCAATCATACAATTAAAATCACCCAAATAAAATCATACAAACACAATCATACAATCACAATTATACTATAGCAATCATACATTCAAAATCATACAATCACAATCATACAATCACAATCATACAATCACAATCATGCAACCACAATCATACAATCACAATCATACAATCACCATCATACAATCACAATCATACAATCACAATCATACAATCACAATCATACAATCACAATCATACAATCGCAATCAAACAAACACAATCATACGATCACAATCATACAATCACAATCATACAATCACAATCATGCAATCACAATCATACAATCACAATAATAGAACCGTAATTATACAACCACAATCAAACGATCACAATCATACGATCACAAACATACAATCACAATCATACAATCACAATCATACAATCACAATCATACAATCACAATCATACAATCACAATCATACAATCACAATTATATAATCACAATCATACAATCACAATCATACAATCACAATCATACAATCACAATCATACAATCACAATCATACAATCACAATCATACAATCACAATCATACAATCACAATCATACAATCACAATCATACAATCACAATCATACAATCACAATCATACAATCACAATCATACAATCACAATCATACAATCACAATCATACAATCACAATCATACAATCGCAATCACACAATTAAAATCACCCAAATACAATCATACAAACACAATCATACAATCACAATCATACTATAACAATCATACAATCACAATCATACAATCACAGTCATACAATCACAATCATACAATCACAATCATACAATCACAATCATACAATCACAATCATACAATCACAATCATACAATCACAATCATACAATCGCAGTTCAACAATCACAATCATACGATCGCAATCATACAATCACAATCATACGATGACAATCGCACAATTACTACTATACAAAAACAATCATACAATCACAATCATACAATCACAATCATACAATCGCAATCATACAATCCCAATCATACAATCGCAATCATACAATCACAATCATACAATCACAATCATACAATCGCAGTTCAACAATCACAATCATACGATCGCAATCATACAATCACAATCATACGATGATAATCGCACAATTACTACTATACAATCACAATGATACAATCCCAATCATACAATCACAAACATACAATCACAATCATACAATCACAATCATACAATCACAATCATACAATCACAATCATACAATCACAATCATACAATCACAATCATACAATCGCAGTTCAACAATCACAATCATACGATCGCAATCATACAATCACAATCATACGATGACAATCGCACAATTACTACTATACAATTACAATCATACAATCACAATCATACAATCACAGTCATACAATCACAATCATACAATCACAATCATACAATCAGAATCATACAATCACAATCATACGATGACAATCATACAATTACTTCTATACAAAAACAATCATACAATCACAATCATACAATCACAATCATACAATCGCAATCATACAATCCCAATCATACAATCGCAATCATACAATCACAATCATACAATCACAATCATACAATCACAATCATACAATCACAATCATACAATCACAATCATACAATCACAATCATACAATCACAATCATACCATCACAATCATACAATCACAATCATACAATCACAATCATACAATCACAATCATACAATCACAATCATACAATCACAATCATACAATCACAATCATACAATCACAATCATACAATCACAATCATACAATCACAATCATACAATCACAATCATACAATCACAGTCATACAATCACAATAATACAGTCACCAGCATACAATCACAATCATACAATCACAATCATAGAATCACAATCATAGAATCACAATCATACGATCACAATCATACGATCCCAATCATACGATCACAATCATACGATCACAATTATACGATTACAATCATACGATCACAATCATAAAATCGCAATCATACAATCACAATTATACAATCGCAATCATACAATCACAATCATACAATCGCAATCATACAACCACAATCATACAATCACAATCATACAATCACAATCATACAATCCCAATCATACAATCACAATCATATAATCACAATCATACAATCACAATGATACAATCGCAATCATACAATCACAATCATACAATCACAATGATACAATCACAATCATACAATCACAATCATACAATCACAATTATACAATCACAATCATACAATTACAATCATACAATCACAATCATACAATCACAATCATACAATCACAATCATACAATCACAATCATACAATCACAATCATACAATCACAATCATACAATCACAATCATACAATCACAATCATACAATCGCAGTTCAACAATCACAATCATACAATCACAATCATACAATCACAATCATACAATCACAATCACGCAATCACAATCATACAATCACAGTCATACAATCACAATCATACAATCACAATCATACAATCACAATCATACAATCACAATAATACAGTCACCAGCATACAATCACAATCATACAATCACAATCATACAATCACAATCATAGAATCACAATCATAGAATCACAATCATACGATCACAATCATACGATCGCAATCATACAATTAAAATCACCCAAATACAATCATACAAACACAATCATACAATCACAATTGTACTATAGCAATCATACATTCAAAATCATACAATCACAATCATACAATCACAATCATACAATCACAATCATACCATCACAATCATACCATCACAATCATACCATCACAATCATACAATCACAATCATACAATCACAATCATACAATCACAATCATACAATCACAATCATACAATCACAATCATACAATCACAATCATATAATCACAATCATACAATCGCAACCAAACAAACACAATCATACGATCACAATCATACAATCACAATCATACAATCACAATCATGCAAGCACAATCATACGATCACAATCATAAAATCACAATCATACAATCACAATCATACAATCACAATAATACAGTCACCAGCATACAATCACAATCATACAATCACAATCATACAATCGCAGTTCAACAATCACAATCATACGATCGCAATCATACAATCACGATCATACGATGATAATCGCACAATTACTACTATACAATCACAATGATACAATCCCAATCATACAATCACAAACATACAATCACAATCATACAATCACAATCATACAATCACAATCATACAATCACAATCATACAATCACAATCATACAATCACAATCATACAATCACAATCATACAATCGCAGTTCAACAATCACAATCATACGATCGCAATCATACAATCACAATCATACGATGACAATCGCACAATTACTACTATACAATTACAATCATACAATCACAATCATACAATCACAATCATACAATCACAATCATACAATCACAATCATACAATCACAATCATACAATCAGAATCATACAATCACAATCATACGATGACAATCATACAATTACTTCTATACAAAAACAATCATACAATCACAATCATACAATCACAATCATACAATCGCAATCATACAATCCCAATCATACAATCGCAATCATACAATCACAATCATACAATCACAATCATACAATCACAATCGTACAATCACAATCATACAATCACAATCATACAATCACAATCATACCATCACAATCATACCATCACAATCATACCATCACAATCATACAATCACAATCATACAATCACAATCATACAATCACAATCATACAATCACAATCATACAATCACAATCATACTATAACAATCATACAATCAAAATCATACAATCACAATCATACAATCACAACCATGTAATCACAATCATACAATCACAATCATACAATCACAATCATACAATCACAATCATACAATCACAATCATACGATCACAATGATACAATCACAATCATACAATCACAATCATACAATCGCAATCATACAATTAAAACCACCCAAATACAATCATACAAACACAATCATATAATCACAATTATACTATAGCAATCATACATTCAAAATCATACAATCACAATCATACAATCACAATCATACAATCACAATCATACAACCACAATCATACAATCATAATCATACAATCACAATCATTCAATCACAATCATACAATCACAATCATACAATCACAATCATACAATCGCAATCAAACAAACACAATCATACGATCACAATCATACAATCACAATCATACAATCACAATCATGCAATCACAATCATACAATCACAATAATAGAACCGTAATTATACAACCACAATCAAACGATCACAATCATACGATCACAAACATACAATCACAATCATACAATCACAATCATACAATCACAATCATACAATCACAATAATACAGTCACCAGCATACAATCACAATCATACAATCGCAATCATAGAATCACAATCATAGAATCACAATCATACGATCACAATCATACGATGACAATCATACAATTACTACTATACAGAAACAATCATACAACCACAATCATACAATCACAATCATATATTCACAATCATACAATCACAATTATACAATCACAATCATACAATCACAATCATACAATCACAATCATACGATGACAATCATACAATTACTACTATACAGAAACAATCATACAATCACAATCATACATTCACAATCATACAATCACAATCATACAATCACAATCATACAATCACAATCATACAACCACAATCATACAATCACAATCATACCATCACAATCATACCATCACAATCATACCATCACAATCATACAATCACAATCATACAATCACAATCATACAATCACAATCATACAATCACAATCATACAATCACAATCATACAATCACAATCATACAATCACAATAATACAGTCACCAGCATACAATCACAATCATACAATCGCAATCATAGAATCACAATCATAGAATCACAATCATACGATCACAATCATACGATGACAATCATACAATTACTACTATACAGAAACAATCATACAACCACAATCATACAATCACAATCATATATTCACAATCATACAATCACAATTATACATTCACAATCATACAATCACAATCATACAATCACAATCATACGATGACAATCATACAATTACTACTATACAGAAACAATCATACAATCACAATCATACATTCACAATCATACAATCACAATCATACAATCACAATCATACAATCACAATCATACAACCACAATCATACAATCACAATCATACCATCACAATCATACCATCACAATCATACACTCACAATCATACAATCACAATAATACAGTCACCAGCATACAATCACAATCATACAATCACAATCATACAATCACAATTATACAATCGCAATCATACAATCACAATCATACAATCGCAATCATACAATCACAATCATATAATCACAATCATACAATCACAATGATACAATCGCAATCATACAATCACAATCATACAATCACAATCATACAATCGCAATCATACAATTAAAATCACCCAAATACAATCATACAAACACAATCATACAATCACAATCATTATATAACAATCATACAATCAAAATCATACAATCACAATCATACAATCACAACCATGTAATCACAATCATACAATCACAATCATACAATCACAATCATACGATCACAGTGATACAATCACAATCATACAATCACAATCATACAATCGCAATCATACAATTAAAACCACCCAAATACAATCATACAAACACAATCATACAATCACAATTATACTATAGCAATCATACATTCAAAATCATACAATCACAATCATACAATCACAATCATACAATCACAATCATACAACCACAATCATACAATCACAATCATACAATCACAATTATACTATAGCAATCATACATTCAAAATCATACAATCACAATCATACAATCACAATCATACAATCACAATCATACAATCACAATCATATAATCACAATCATACAATCACAATGATACAATCGCAATCATACAATCACAATCATACAATCACAATCATACAATCACAATGATACAATCACAATCATACAATCACAATCATACGATCGCAATCATACAATTAAAATCACCCAAATACAATCATACAAACACAATCATACAATCACAATTGTACTATAGCAATCATACATTCAAAATCATACAATCACAATCATACAATCACAATCATACAATCACAATCATACAATTACAATCATACAACCTCAATCATACAATCACAATCATACAATCACAATCATACAATCACAATCATACAATCACAATCATATAATCACAATCATACAATCGCAACCAAACAAACACAATCATACGATCACAATCATACAATCACAATCATACAATCACAATCATGCAATCACAATCATACGATCACAATCATAAAATCACAATCATACAATCACAATCATACAATCACAATAATACAGTCACCAGCATACAATCACAATCATACAATCACAATCATACAATCGCAGTTCAACAATCACAATCATACGATCGCAATCATACAATCACAATCATACGATGATAATCGCACAATTACTACTATACAATCACAATGATACAATCCCAATCATACAATCACAAACATACAATCACAATCATACAATCACAATCATACAATCACAATCATACAATCACAATCATACAATCACAATCATACAATCACAATCATACAATCGCAGTTCAACAATCACAATCATACGATCGCAATCATACAATCACAATCATACGATGACAATCGCACAATTACTACTATACAATTACAATCATACAATCACAATCATACAATCACAATCATACAATCACAATCATACAATCACAATCATACAATCAGAATCATACAATCACAATCATACGATGACAATCATACAATTACTTCTATACAAAAACAATCATACAATCACAATCATACAATCACAATCATACAATCACAATCATACAATCACAATCGTACAATCACAATCATACAATCACAATCATACAATCACAATCATACCATCACAATCATACCATCACAATCATACCATCACAATCATACAATCACAATCATACAATCACAATCATACAATCACAATCATACAATCACAATCATACAATCACAATCATACAATCACAATCATACTATAACAATCATACAATCAAAATCATACAATCACAATCATACAATCACAACCATGTAATCACAATCATACAATCACAATCATACAATCACAATCATACAATCACAATCATACAATCACAATCATACGATCACAATGATACAATCACAATCATACAATCACAATCATACAATCGCAATCATACAATTAAAACCACCCAAATACAATCATACAAACACAATCATATAATCACAATTATACTATAGCAATCATACATTCAAAATCATACAATCACAATCATACAATCACAATCATACAATCACAATCATACAACCACAATCATACAATCATAATCATACAATCACAATCATTCAATCACAATCATACAATCACAATCATACAATCACAATCATACAATCGCAATCAAACAAACACAATCATACGATCACAATCATACAATCACAATCATACAATCACAATCATGCAATCACAATCATACAATCACAATAATAGAACCGTAATTATACAACCACAATCAAACGATCACAATCATACGATCACAAACATACAATCACAATCATACAATCACAATCATACAATCACAATCATACAATCACAATAATACAGTCACCAGCATACAATCACAATCATACAATCGCAATCATAGAATCACAATCATAGAATCACAATCATACGATCACAATCATACGATGACAATCATACAATTACTACTATACAGAAACAATCATACAACCACAATCATACAATCACAATCATATATTCACAATCATACAATCACAATTATACAATCACAATCATACAATCACAATCATACAACCACAATCATACAATCACAATCATACCATCACAATCATACCATCACAATCATACCATCACAATCATACAATCACAATCATACAATCACAATCATACAATCACAATCATACAATCACAATCATACAATCACAATCATACAATCACAATCATACAATCACAATAATACAGTCACCAGCATACAATCACAATCATACAATCGCAATCATAGAATCACAATCATAGAATCACAATCATACGATCACAATCATACGATGACAATCATACAATTACTACTATACAGAAACAATCATACAACCACAATCATACAATCACAATCATATATTCACAATCATACAATCACAATTATACATTCACAATCATACAATCACAATCATACAATCACAATCATACGATGACAATCATACAATTACTACTATACAGAAACAATCATACAATCACAATCATACATTCACAATCATACAATCACAATCATACAATCACAATCATACAATCACAATCATACAACCACAATCATACAATCACAATCATACCATCACAATCATACCATCACAATCATACCATCACAATCATACAATCACAATCATACAATCACAATCATACAATCACAATCATACAATCACAATCATACAATCACAATCATACAATCACAATCATACAATCACAATCATACAATCACAATCATACAATCACAATCATACAATCACAAGCATACAATCACAATCATACAATCACAATCATACAATCACAATCATACAATCACAATCATACACTCACAATCATACAATCACAATAATACAGTCACCAGCATACAATCACAATCATACAATCACAATCATACAATCACAATTATACAATCGCAATCATACAATCACAATCATACAATCGCAATCATACAATCACAATCATATAATCACAATCATACAATCACAATGATACAATCGCAATCATACAATCACAATCATACAATCACAATCATACAATCGCAATCATACAATTAAAATCACCCAAATACAATCATACAAACACAATCATACAATCACAATCATTATATAACAATCATACAATCAAAATCATACAATCACAATCATACAATCACAACCATGTAATCACAATCATACAATCACAATCATACAATCACAATCATACGATCACAGTGATACAATCACAATCATACAATCACAATCATACAATCGCAATCATACAATTAAAACCACCCAAATACAATCATACAAACACAATCATACAATCACAATTATACTATAGCAATCATACATTCAAAATCATACAATCACAATCATACAATCACAATCATACAATCACAATCATACAACCACAATCATACAATCACAATCATACAATCACAATTATACTATAGCAATCATACATTCAAAATCATACAATCACAATCATACAATCACAATCATACAATCACAATCATACAATCACAATCATATAATCACAATCATACAATCACAATGATACAATCGCAATCATACAATCACAATCATACAATCACAATCATACAATCACAATGATACAATCACAATCATACAATCACAATCATACGATCGCAATCATACAATTAAAATCACCCAAATACAATCATACAAACACAATCATACAATCACAATTGTACTATAGCAATCATACATTCAAAATCATACAATCACAATCATACAATCACAATCATACAATCACAATCATACAATTACAATCATACAACCACAATCATACAATCACAATCATACAATCACAATCATACAATCACAATCATACAATCACAATCATATAATCACAATCATACAATCGCAACCAAACAAACACAATCATACGATCACAATCATACAATCACAATCATACAATCACAATCATGCAATCACAATCATACGATCACAATCATAAAATCACAATCATACAATCAGAATCATACAATCACAATAATACAGTCACCAGCATACAATCACAATCATACAATCACAATCATACAATCGCAGTTCAACAATCACAATCATACGATCGCAATCATACAATCACAATCATACGATGATAATCGCACAATTACTACTATACAATCACAATGATACAATCCCAATCATACAATCACAAACATACAATCACAATCATACAATCACAATCATACAATCACAATCATACAATCACAATCATACAATCACAATCATACAATCACAATCATACAATCGCAGTTCAACAATCACAATCATACGATCGCAATCATACAATCACAATCATACGACCACAATCGCACAATTACTACTACACAATTACAATCATACAATCACAATCATACAATCACAATCATACAATCACAATCATACAATCACAATCATACAATCAGAATCATACAATCACAATCATACGATGACAATCATACAATTACTTCTATACAAAAACAATCATACAATCACAATCATACAATCACAATCATACAATCGCAATCATACAATCCCAATCATACAATCGCAATCATACAATCACAATCATACAATCACAATCATACAATCACAATCATACAATCACAATCATACAATCACAATCATACAATCACAATCATACAATCACAATCATACCATCACAATCATACAATCACAATCATACAATCACAATCATACAATCACAATCATACAATCACAATCATACAATCACAATCATACAATCACAATCATACAATCACAATCATACAATCACAATCATACAATCACAATCATACAATCACAATCATACAATCACAATCATACAATCACAATCATACAATCACAATAATACAGTCACCAGCATACAATCACAATCATACAATCACAATCATAGAATCACAATCATAGAATCACAATCATACGATCACAATCATACGATCCCAATCATACGATCACAATCATACGATCACAATTATACGATTACAATCATACGATCACAATCATAAAATCGCAATCATACAATCACAATTATACAATCGCAATCATACAATCACAATCATACAATCGCAATCATACAACCACAATCATACAATCACAATCATACAATCACAATCATACAATCCCAATCATACAATCACAATCATATAATCACAATCATACAATCACAATCATACATTCACAATTACACAATCACAATCATACAATCACAATCATACAATCACAATCATACAATCACAATCATACAATCACAATCATACCATCACAATCATACAATCACAATCATACAATCACAATCATACAATCGCAATCAAACAAACACAATCATACGATCACAATCATACAATCACAATCATACAATCACAATCATGCAATCACAATCATACAATCACAATAATAGAACCGTAATTATACAACCACAATCAAACGATCACAATCACACGATCACAATCATACAATCACAATCATACAATCACAATCATGCAATCACAATCATACGATCACAATCATAAAATCACAATCACACAATCACAATCATACAATCACAATAATAGAGTCACCAGCATATAATCACAATCATACAATCACAATCATAGAATCACAATCATAGAATCACAATCATACGATCACAATCATACGATCACTATTATACGATTACAATCATACGATCACAATCATACAATCACAATCATAAAATCGCATTCATACAATTACAATCTCTCAAATACAATCATGCAATCACAATCATACAATCACAATCATACAATCACAATCATACAATCACAATCATACAATCACAATCATACTATCACAATCATGCAATCACAATCATGCAATCACAATAATACAGTCACCATCATACAATCGCAATCATAAAATCGCAATCATACAATTACAATCTCCCAAATACAATAATACAATCACAATCATACAATCACAATCATACAATCACAATCATACAATCACAATCACACAATCACAATCATACAACCACAATCATAAAATCACAATCATACAATCACAATAATACAGTCACCAGCATACAATCACAATCATACAATCACAATCATAGAATCACAATCATAGAATCACAATCATACAATCACAATCATACAATCACAATAATACAGTCACCAGCATACAATCACAATCATACAATCACAATCATAGAATCACAATCATAGAATCACAATCATACGATCACAATCATACGATCACAATTATACGATTACAATCATACGATCACAATCATACAATCACAATCATAAAATCGCAATCATACAATCACAATTATACAATCGCAATCATACAATCACAATCATACAATCACAATCATACAATCACAATCATACAATCACAATCATACAATCACAATCATACAATCACAATCATACAATCACAATCATACAATCACAATCATACAATCACAATCATACAATCACAATCATACAATCGCAGTTCAACAATCACAATCATACGATCGCAATCATACGATCACAATTATACGATTACAATCATACGATCACAATCATACAATCAGAATCATATAATCACAATCATACAATCACAATCATACAATCACAATCATACAATCACAATCATACAATCACAATCATACGATGACAATCATACAATTACTACTATACAGAAACAATCATACAATCACAATCATACAATCACAATCATACATTCACAATTACACAATCACAATCATACAATCACAATCATACAATCACAATCATACAATCACAATCATACAATCACAATCACACGATCACAAACATACAATCACAATCATACAATCACAATCATACAATCACAATCATACAATCACAATCATACAATCACAATCATACAATCACAATCATACAATCACAATTATATAATCACAATCATACAATCACAATCATACAATCACAATCATACAATCACAATCATACAATCACAATCATACAATCACAATCATACAATCACAATCATACAATCATAATCATACAATCACAATCATACAATCGCAATCATACAATTAAAATCACCCAAATACAATCATACAAACACAATCATACAATCACAATTATACTATAGCAATCATACATTCAAAATCATACAATCACAATCATACAATCACAATCATACAATCACAATCATACAATCACAGTCATACAATCACAATCATACAATCACAATCATACAATCACAATCATACAATCACAATCATACAATCACAATCATACAATCACAATCATACAATCACAATCATACAATCACAATCATACAATCGCAGTTCAACAATCACAATCATACGATCGCAATCATACAATCACAATCATACGATGACAATCGCACAATTACTACTATACAATCACAATCATACAATCACAATCATACAATCACAATCATACAATCACAATCATACAATCACAATCATACAATCACAATCATACAATCACAATCATACAATCACAATCATACAATCGCAGTTCAACAATCACAATCATACAATCACAATCATACAATCACAATCATACAATCACAATCATACAATCACAATCATACAATCACAATCATACAATCACAATCATACAATCACAATCATACAATCACAATCATACAATCACAATCATACAATCACAATCATACAATCACAATCATACAATCACAATCATACAATCACAATCATACAATCACAATCATACAATCACAATCATACAATCACAATCATACAATCACAATCATACAATCACAATCATACAATCACAATCATACAATCACAATCATACAATCACAATAATACAGTCACCAGCATACAATCACAATCATACAATCACAATCATAGAATCACAATCATAGAATCACAATCATACGATCACAATCATACGATCACAATTATACGATTACAATCATACGATCACAATCATACAATCACAATCATAAAATCGCAATCATACAATCACAATTATACAATCGCAATCATACAATCACAATCATACAATCGCAATCATACAATCACAATCATACAATCACAATCATACAATCACAATCATACAATCACAATCATACAATTACAATCATACAACCACAATCATACAATCACAATCATACAATCACAATCATACAATCACAATCATACAATCACAATCATACAATCACAATCATGCAATCACAATAATACAGTCACCAGCATACAATCACAATCATACAATCACAATCATACAATCACAATCATACAATCACAATCGTACAATCACAATCACACAATCACAATCATACAATCACAATCATACGATCGCAACCGTACAATCACAATCATACACTCACAATCATTCAATCACAATGATACAATCACAATCATGCAATCAATCATACAATCACAATCATACAATCACAATCATACAATCGCAATCATACAATCACAATGATACAATCGCAATCATACAATCACAATCATACAATCACAATCATACAATCACAATCATACAATCGCAATCATACAATTAAAATCACCCAAATACTATCATACAAACACAATCATACAAACACAATCATACAATCACAATCATACTATAACAATCATACAATCAAAATCATACAATCACAATCATACAATCACAACCATGTAATCACAATCATACAATCACAATCATACAATCACAATCATACAATCACAATCATACAATCACAATGATACAATCACAATCATACAATCGCAATCATACAATTAAAATCACCCAAATACAATCATACAAACACAATCATACAATCACAATTATACTATAGCAATCATACATTCAAAATCATACAATCACAATCATACAATCACAATCATACAATCACAATCATACAATCACAATCATACAATCACAATCATACAATCACAATCATACAATCACAATCATACAATCACAATCATACAATCACAATGATACAATCACAATCATACTATGACAATCATACAATTACTTCTATACAAAAACAATCATACAATCACAATCATACAATCACAATAATACAATCACAATCATACAATCACAATCATTCAATCACAATCATACACTCACAATCATACAATCACAATCATACATTCACAATCATACAATCACAATCACACAATCACAATGATACAATCACAGTCATACGATGACAATCATACAATTACTTCTATACAAAAACAATCATACAATCACAATCATACAATCACAATCATACAATCACAATCATACAAGCACAATCATACAATCAAAATCATAGAATCACAATCATAGAATCACAATCATAGAATCACAATCATACGATCACAATCATACGATCGCAATTATACGATTACAATCATACGATCACAATCATACAATCAGAATCATAAAATCGCAATCATACAATTACAATCTCCTAAACACAATCATACATCACAATCATACAATCCCAATCATACAATCGCAATCATACAATCCCAATCATACAATCGCAATCATACAATCACAATCATACAATCACAATCATACAATCACAATCATACAATCACAATCATACAATCACAATCATACAATCACAATCATACAATCACAATCATACGATGACAATCATACAATTACTACTATACAGAAACAATCATACAATCACAATCATACAATCACAATCATACGTTCACAATTATACAATCACAATCATACAATCACAATCATACAATCACAATCATACAATCACAATCATACAATCACAATCATACCATCACAATCATACAATCACAATCATACAATCACAATCATACAATCACAATCATACAATCACAATCATACGATGACAATCATACAATTACTACTATACAGAAACAATCATACAATCACAATCATACAATCACAATCATACATTCACAATCATACAATCACAATCATACAATCACAATCATACAATCACAATCATACAATCACAATCATACAATCACAATCATACAATCACAATCATACAATCACAATCATACAATCACAATCATACCATCACAAACATACAATCACAATCATACAATCACAATCATAGAATCACAATCATACAATCACAATCATACAATCACAATCATACAATCACAATCATACAATCACAATCATACAATCACAATCATACAATCACAATCATACAATCACAATCACACAATCACAATCATACAATCACAATCATACAATCACAATCATACAATCACAATCATACAATCACAATCATACACTCACAATCATACAATCACAATAATACAGTCACCAGCATACAATCACAATCATACAATCACAATCATACAATCACAATCGTACAATCACAATCACACAATCACAATCATACAATCACAATCATACGATCGCAACCGTACAATCACAATCATACACTCACAATCATTCAATCACAATGATACAATCACAATCATACAATCAATCATACAATCACAATCATACAATCACAATCATACAATCGCAATCATACAATCACAATGATACAATCGCAATCATACAATCACAATCATACAATCACAATCATACAATCGCAATCATACAATTAAAATCTCCCAAATACAATCATACAAACACAATCATACAATCACAATCATACTATAACAATCATACAATCAAAATCATACAATCACAATCATACAATCACAACCATGTAATCACAATCATACAATCACAATCATACAATCACAATCATACAATCACAATCATACAATTACAATGATACAATCACAATCATACAATCACAATCATACAATCACAATCATACAATCAGAATCATACAATCACAATCATACAATCACAATCATACAATCAGAATCATACAATCACAATCATACGATGACAATCATACAATTACTTCTATACAAAAACAATCATACAATCACAATCATACAATCACAATCATACAATCGCAATCATACAATCCCAATCATACAATCGCAATCATACAATCACAATCATACAATCACAATCATACAATCACAATCATACAATCACAATCATACAATCACAATCATACAATCACAATCATACCATCACAATCATACCATCACAATCATACCATCACAATCATACAATCACAATCATACAATCACAATCATACAATCACAATCATACAATCACAATCATACAATCACAATCATACAATCACAATCATACAATCACAATCATACAATCACAATCATACAATCACAATCATACAATCACAAGCATTCAATCACAATCATACAATCACAATCATACAATCACAATCATACAATCACAATCATACAATCACAATCATACAATCACAATCATACACTCACAATCATACAATCACAATAATACAGTCACCAGCATACAATCACAATCATACAATCACAATCATACAATCACAATTATACAATCGCAATCATACAATCACAATCACACAATCGCAATCATACAATCACATTCATATAATCACAATCATACAATCACAATGATACAATCGCAATCATACAATCACAATCATACAATCACAATCATACAATCGCAATCATACAATTAAAATCACCCAAATACAATCATACAAACACAATCATACAATCACAATCATACTATAACAATCATACAATCAAAATCATACAATCACAATCATACAATCACAACCATGTAATCACAATCATACAATCACAATCATACAATCACAATCATACAATCACAATCATACAATCACAATCATACGATCACAATGATACAATCACAATCATACAATCACAATCATACAATCGCAATCATACAATTAAAACCACCCAAATACAATCATACAAACACAATCATATAATCACAATTATACTATAGCAATCATACATTCAAAATCATACAATCACAATCATACAATCACAATCATACAATCACAATCATACAACCACAATCATACAATCATAATCATACAATCACAATCATTCAATCACAATCATACATCACAATCATACAATCACAATCATACAATCGCAATCAAACAAACACAATCATACGATCACAATCATACAATCACAATCATACAATCACAATCATGCAATCACAATCATACAATCACAATAATAGAACCGTAATTATACAACCACAATCAAACGATCACAATCATACGATCACAAACATACAATCACAATCATACAATCACAATCATACAATCACAATCATACAATCACAATAATACAGTCACCAGCATACAATCACAATCATACAATCGCAATCATAGAATCACAATCATAGAATCACAATCATACGATCACAATCATACGATGACAATCATACAATTACTACTATACAGAAACAATCATACAACCACAATCATACAATCACAATCATATATTCACAATCATACTATCACAATTATACAATCACAATCATACAATCACAATCATACAATCACAATCATACGATGACAATCATACAATTACTACTATACAGAAACAATCATACAATCACAATCATACATTCACAATCATACAATCACAATCATACAATCACAATCATACAATCACAATCATACAACCACAATCATACAATCACAATCATACCATCACAATCATACCATCACAATCATACCATCACAATCATACAATCACAATCATACAATCACAATCATACAATCACAATCATACAATCACAATCATACAATCACAATCATACAATCACAATCATACAATCACAATCATACGATGACAATCATACAATTACTACTATACAGAAACAATCATACAACCACAATCATACAATCACAATCATATATTCACAATCATACAATCACAATTATACATTCACAATCATACAATCACAATCATACAATCACAATCATACGATGACAATCATACAATTACTACTATACAGAAACAATCATACAATCACAATCATACATTCACAATCATACAATCACAATCATACAATCACAATCATACAATCACAATCATACAACCACAATCATACAATCACAATCATACCATCACAATCATACCATCACAATCATACCATCACAATCATACAATCACAATCATACAATCACAATCATACAATCACAATCATACAATCACAATCATACAATCACAATCATACAATCACAATCATACAATCACAATCATACAATCACAATCATACAATCACAATCATACAATCACAAGCATACAATCACAATCATACAATCACAATCATACAATCACAATCATACAATCACAATCATACAATCACAATCATACACTCACAATCATACAATCACAATAATACAGTCACCAGCATACAATCACAATCATACAATCACAATCATACAATCACAATTATACAATCGCAATCATACAATCACAATCATACAATCGCAATCATACAATCACAATCATATAATCACAATCATACAATCACAATGATACAATCGCAATCATACAATCACAATCATACAATCACAATCATACAATCGCAATCATACAATTAAAATCACCCAAATACAATCATACAAACACAATCATACAATCACAATCATTATATAACAATCATACAATCAAAATCATACAATCACAATCATACAATCACAACCATGTAATCACAATCATACAATCACAATCATACAATCACAATCATACGATCACAGTGATACAATCACAATCATACAATCACAATCATACAATCGCAATCATACAATTAAAACCACCCAAATACAATCATACAAACACAATCATACAATCACAATTATACTATAGCAATCATACATTCAAAATCATACAATCACAATCATACAATCACAATCATACAATCACAATCATACAACCACAATCATACAATCACAATCATACAATCACAATTATACTATAGCAATCATACATTCAAAATCATACAATCACAATCATACAATCACAATCATACAATCACAATCATACAATCACAATCATATAATCACAATCATACAATCACAATGATACAATCGCAATCATACAATCACAATCATACAATCACAATCATACAATCACAATGATACAATCACAATCATACAATCACAATCATACAATCTCAATCATACAATTAAAATCACCCAAATACAATCATACAAACACAATCATACAATCACAATTATACTATAGCAATCATACATTCAAAATCATACAATCACAATCATACAATCGCAATCATACAATCACAACCATACAATTACAATCATACAACCACAATCATACAATCACAATCATACAATCACAATCATACAATCACAATCATACAATCACAATCACATAATCACAATCATACAATCGCAATCAAACAAACACAATCATACGATCACAATCATACAATCACAATCATACAATCACAATCATGCAATCACAATCATACGATCACAATCATAAAATCACAATCATACAATCACAATCATACAATCACAATAATACAGTCACCAGCATACAATCACAATCATACAATCACAATCATAGAATCACAATCATAGAATCACAATCATACGATCACAATCATACGATCACAATCATACGATCACTATTATACGATTACAATCATACGATCACAATCATACAATCACAATCATAAAATCGCATTCATACAATTACAATCTCCCAAATACAATCATGCAATCACAATCATACAATCACAATCATACAATCACAATCATACAATCACAATCATACAATCACAATCATACAATCACAATCATACAATCACAAGCATACAATCACAATCATACAATCACAATCATACAATCACAATCATACAATCACAATCATACAATCGCAAGTCAACAATCACAATCATACGATCGCAATCATACAATCACAATCATGATGACAATCACACAATTACTACTTTACAATCACAATCATACAATCACAATCATACAATCACAATCATACAATCACAATCATACAATCACAATCATACAATCACAATCATACAATCACAATCATACAATCACAATCATTCAATCACAATCATACACTCACAATCATACAATCACAATCATACATTCAGAATCATACAATCACAATCATACAATCACAATGATACAATCACAATCATACGATGACAATCATACAATTACTTCTATACAAAAACAATCATACAATCACAATCATACAATCACAATCATACAATCACAATCATACTATCACAATCATACAATCACAATAATAGAATCACAATCATAGAATCACAATCATAGAATCACAATCATACGATCACAATCATGCGACCACAATTATACGATTACAATCATACGATCACAATCATACAATCAGAATCATAAAATCGCAATCATACAATTTCAATCTCCTAAACACAATCATACATCACAATCATACAATCCCAATCATACAATCGCAATCATACAATCCCAATCATACAATCGCAATCATACAATCACAATCATACAATCACAATCATACAATCACAATCATACAATCACAATCATACAATCACAATCATACAATCACAATCATACAATCACAATCATACAATCACAATCATACAATCACAATCATACGATGACAATCATACAATTACTACTATACAGAAACAATCATACAATCACAATCATACAATCGCAACCATACATTCACAATTATACAATCACAATCATACAATCACAATCATACAATCACAATCATACAATCACAATCATACCATCACAATCATACAATCACAATCATACAATCACAATCATACAATCACAATCATACAATCACAATCATACAATCACAATCATACAATCACAATCATACAATCACAATCATACAATCACAATCATACAATCACAATCATACAATCACAATCATACAGTCACAATCATACAATCACAATCATACAATCACAATCATACAATCACAATAATACAGTCACCAGCATACAATCACAATCATACAATCACAATCATACAATCACAATTATACAATCGCAATCATACAATCACAATCATACAATCGCAATCATACAATCACAATCATATAATCACAATCATACCATCACAATGATACAATCGCAATCATACAATCACAATCATACAATCACAATCATACAATCGCAATCATACAATTAAAATCACCCAAATACAATCATACAAACACAATCATACAATCACAATCACACTATAACAATCATACAATCAAAATCATACAATCACAATCATACAATCACAACCATGTAATCACAATCATACAATCACAGTCATACAATCACAATCATACGATCACAATGATATAATCACAATCATACAATCACAATCATACAATCGCAATCATACAATTAAAATCACCCAAATACAATCATACAAACACAATCATACAATCACAATTATACTATAGCAATCATACATTCAAAATCATACAATCACAATCATACAATCACAATCATACAATCACAATCATACAACCACAATCATACAATCACAATCATACAATCACAATCATACAATCACAATCATACAATCGCAATCATACAATTAAAATCACCCAAATACAATCATACAAACACAATCATACAATCACAATTATACTATAGCAATCATACATTCAAAATCATACAATCACAATCATCCAATCACAATCATACAATCACAATCATACAACCACAATCATACAATCACAATCATACAATCACAATCATACAATCACAATCATACAATCACAATCATACAATCACAATCATACAATCACAATCATACAATCACAATCATACAATCACAATCATACAATCGCAATCAAACAAACACAATCATACGATCACAATCATACAATCACAATCATACAATCACAATCATGCAATCACAATCATACAATCACAATAATAGAACCGTAATTATACAACCACAATCAAACGATCACAATCACACGATCACAAACATACAATCACAATCATACAATCACAATCATGCAATCACAATCATACAATCACAATCATACAATCACAATCATACAATCACAATTATATAATCACAATCATACAATCACAATCATACAATCACAATCATACAATCACAATCATACAATCACAATCATACAATCACAATCATACAATCACAATCATACAATCACAATCATACAATCACAATCATACAATCACAAGCATACAATCACAATCATACAATCACAATAATACAGTCACCAGCATACAATCACAATCATACAATCACAATCATAGAATCACAATCATAGAATCACAATCATACGATCACAATCATACGATCACAATTATACGATTACAATCATACGATCACAATCATACAATCACAATCATAAAATCGCAATCATACAATCACAATTATACAATCGCAATCATACAATCACAATCATACAATCGCAATCATACAATCACAATCATATAATCACAATCATACAATCACAATGATACAATCGCAATCATACAATCACAATCATACAATCACAATCATACAATCACAATGATACAATCACAATCATACAATCACAATCATACAATCGCAATCATACAATTAAAATCACCCAAATACAATCATACAAACACAATCATACAATCACAATCATACAATCACAACCATGTAATCACAATCATACAATCACAATTATACAATCACAATCATACGATCACAATGATACAATCACAATCATACAATCACAATCATACAATCGCAATCATACAATCACAATCATATAATCACAATCATACAATCACAATCATACAATCGCAATCATACAATCACAATCATACAATCACAATCATACAATCACAATGATACAATCACAATCATACAATCACAATCATACAATCGCAATCATACAATTAAAATCACCCAAATACAATCATACAAACACAATCATACAATCACAATTATACTATAGCAATCATACATTCAAAATCATACAATCACAATCATACAATCACAATCATACAATCACAATCATACAATTACAATCATACAACCACAATCATACAATCACAATCATACAATCACAATCATACAATCACAATCATACAATCACAATCATACAATCACAATCATATAATCACAATCATACAATCGCAATCAAACAAACACAATCATACGATCACAATCATACAATCACAATCATACAATCACAGTCATGCAATCACAATCATACGATCACAATCATAAAATCACAATCACACAATCACAATCATACAATCACAATAATACAGTCACCAGCATACAATCACAATCATACAATCACAATCATAGAATCACAATCATAGAATCACAATCATAGAATCACAATCATACGATCACAATCATACGATCACTATTATACGATTACAATCATACGATCACAATCATACAATCACAATCATAAAATCGCATTCATACAATTACAATCTCCCAAATACAATCATGCAATCACAATCACACAATCACAATCATACAATCACAATCATACAATCACAATCATACAATCACAATCATACAATCACAATCATTCAATCACTATCATACACTCACAATCATACAATCACAATCATACATTCACAATCATACAATCACAATCATACAATCACAATGATACAATCACAATCATACTATGACAATCATACAATTACTTCTATACAAAAACAATCATACAATCACAATCATACAATCACAATCATACAATCACAATCATACAATCACAATCATACAATCACAATCATACAATCACAATCATAGAATCACAATCATAGAATCACAATCATAGAATCACAATCATACGATCACAATCATACGATCACAATTATACGATTACAATCATACGATCACAATCATACAATCAGAATCATAAAATCGCAATCATACAATTACAATCTCCTAAACACAATCATACATCACAATCATACAATCCCAATCATACAATCGCAATCATACAATCCCAATCATACAATCCCAATCATACAATCGCAATCATACAATCACAATCATACAATCACAATCATACAATCACAATCATACAATCACAATCATACAATCACAATCATACAATCACAATCATACAATCACAATCATACAATCACAATCATACGATGACAATCATACAATTACTACTATACAGAAACAATCATACAATCACAATCATACAATCACAATCATACATTCACAATTATACAATCCCAATCATACAATCACAATCATACAATCACAATCATACAATCACAATCATACCATCACAATCATACAATCACAATCATACAATCACAATCATACAATCACAATCATACGATGACAATCATACAATTACTTCTATACAGAAACAATCATACAATCACAATCATACAATCAGAATCATACATTCACAATCATACAATCACAATCATACAATCACAATCATACAATCACAATCATACAATCACAATCATACAATCACAATCATACAATTACAATCATACAACCACAATCATACAATCACAATCATACAATCACAATCATACAATCACAATCATACAATCACAATCATATAATCACAATCATACAACCGCAATCAAACAAACACAATCATACGATCACAATCATACAATCACAATCATACAATCACAATCATGCAATCACAATCATACGATCACAATCATAAAATCACAATCATACAATCACAATCATACAATCACAATAATACAGTCACCAGCATACAATCACAATCATACAATCACAATCATAGAATCACAATCATAGAATCACAATCATACGATCACAATCATACGATCACAATCATACGATCACTATTATACGATTACAATCATACGATCACAATCATACAATCACAATCATAAAATCTCAATCATACAATTACAATCTCCCAAATACAATCATGCAATCACAATCATACAATCACAATCATACAATCACAATCATACAATCACAATCATACAATCACAATCATACAATCACAATCATACAATCACAATCATACAATCACAAGCATACAATCACAATCATACAATCACAATCATACAATCACAATCATACAATCACAATCATACCATCACAATCATACAATCACAATCATACAATCACAATCATACAATCACAATCATACAATCACAATCATACAATCACAATCATACAATCACAATCATACAATCACAATCATACAATCGCAGTTCAACAATCACAATCATACGATCGCAATCATACAATCACAATCATGATGACAATCACACAATTACTACTATACAATCACAATCATACAATCACAATCATTCAATCACAATCATACACTCACAATCATACAATCACAATCATACATTCACAATCATACAATCACAATCATACAATCACAATCATACAATCACAGTCATACGATGACAATCATACAATTACTTCTATACAAAAACAATCATACAATCACAATCATACAATCACAATCATACAATCACAATCATACAATCACAGTCATACAATCACAATCATAGAATCACAATCATAGAATCACAATCATAGAATCACAATCATACGATCACAATCATACGATCACAATTATACGATTACAATCATACGATCACAATCATACAATCAGAATCATAAAATCGCAATCATACAATTACAATCTCCTAAACACAATCATACATCACAATCATACAATCCCAATCATACAATCGCAATCATACAATCCCAATCATACAATCGCAATCATACAATCACAATCATACAATCACAATCATTCAATCACAATCATACAATCACAATCATACAATCACAATCATACAATCACAATCATACGATGACAATTATACAATTACTACTATACAGAAACAATCATACAATCACAATCATACAATCACAATCATACATTCACAATTATACAATCACAATCATACAATCACAATCATACAATCACAATCATACGATGACAATCATACAATTACTACTATACAGAAACAATCATACAATCACAATCATACAATCACAATCATACAATCACAATCATACAATCACAATCATACAATCACAATCATAGAATCACAATCATACGATCACAATCATACGATCACAATTATACGATTACAATCATACGATCACAATCATACAATCAGAATCATAAAATCGCAATCATACAATTACAATCTCCTAAACACAATCATACAATCACAATCATACCATCACAATCATACAATCACAATCATACAATCACAATCATACAATCACAATCATACGATGACAATCATACAATTACTACTATACAGAAACAATCATACAATCACAATCATACAATCACAATCATACATTCACAATTATACAATCACAATCATACAATCACAATCATACAATCACAATCATACAATCACAATCATACAATCACACTCATACAATCACAATCATACCATCACAATCATACAATCACAATCATACAATCACAATCATACAATCACAATCATACGATGACAATCATACAATTACTACTATACAGAAACAATCATACAATCACAATCATACAATCACAATCATACATTCACAATCATACAATCACAATCATACAATCACAATCATACAATCACAATCATACAATCACAATCATACAATCACAATCATACAATCACAATCATACAATCACAATCATACCATCACAAACATACAATCACAATCATACAATCACAATCATAGAATCACAATCATACAATCACAATCATACAATCGCAATCATACAATTAAAATCACCCAAATACAATCATACAAACACAATCATACAATCACAATCATACTATAACAATCATACAATCACAATCATACAATCACAATCATACAATCACAATCATACAATGACAATCATACAATCACAATCATACAATCACAATCATACAATCACAATCATACATCGCAATCAAACAAACACAATCATACCATCACAATCATACAATCACAATCATGCAATCACAATCATACAATCACAATCATATAATCACAATCATACAATCACAATCATACAATCGCAGTTCAACAATCACAATCATACGATCGCAATCATACAATCACAATCATACAATCACAATCATACAATCACAATCATGCAATCACAATCATACAATCACAATCATACATCGCAATCAAACAAACACAATCATACCATCACAATCACACAATCACAATCATGCAATCACAATCATGCAATCACAATAATACAGTCACCATAATACAATCGCAATCATAAAATCGCAATCATACAATTACAATCTCCCAAATACAATCATACAATCACAATCATACAATCACAATCATACAATCACAATCATACGATCACTATTATACGATTACAATCATACGATCACAATCATACAATCACAATCATAAAATCGCATTCATACAATTACAATCTCCCAAATACAATCATGCAATCACAATCATACAATCACAATCATACAATCACAATCATACAATCACAATCATACAATCACAATCATACAATCGCAATCATACAATTAAAATCACCCAAATACAATCATACAAACACAATCATACAATCACAATTATACTGTAGCAATCATACATTCAAAATCGTACAATTACAATCATACAATCACAATCATACAATCACAATCATACAATTACAATCATACAACCACAATCATACAATCACAATCATACAATCACAATCATACAATCACAATCATACAATCACAATCATATAATCACAATCATACAATCGCAATCAAACAAACACAATCATACGATCACAATCATACAATCACAATCATACAATCACAATCATGCAATCACAATCATACGATCACAATCATAAAATCACAATCACACAATCACAATCATACAATCACAATAATACAGTCACCAGCATACAATCACAATCATACAATCACAATCATAGAATCACAATCATACAATCACAATCATACAATCACAATAATACAGTCACCAGCATACAATCACAATCATACAATCACAATCATAGAATCACAATCATAGAATCACAATCATACGATCACAATCATACGTTCACAATTATACGATTACAATCATACGATCACAATCATACAATCACAATCATAAAATCGCAATCATACAATCACAATTATACAATCGCAATCATACAATCACAATCATACAATCACAATCATACAATCACAATCATACAATCACAATCATACAATCACAATCATACAATCGCAGTTCAACAATCACAATCATACGATCGCAATCATACGATCACAATTATACGATTACAATCATACGATCACAATCATACAATCAGAATCATACAATCACAATCATACAATCACAATCATACAATCACAATCATACAATCACAATCATACAATCACAATCATACAATCACAATCATACAATCACAATCATACAATCACAATCATACAATCACAATCATACAATCACAATCATACAATCACAATCATACGATGACAATCATACAATTACTACTATACAGAAACAATCATACAATCACAATCATACAATCACAATCATACATTCACAATTACACAATCACAATCATACAATCACAATCATACAATCACAATCATACAATCACAATCATACCATCACAATCATACAATCACAATCATACAATCACAATCATAGAATCACAATCATAGAATCACAATCATACGATCACAATCATACGATCACTATTATACGATTACAATCATACGATCACAATCATACAATCACAATCATAAAATCGCATTCATACAATTACAATCTCCCAAATACAATCATGCAATCACAATCATACAATCACAATCATACAATCACAATCATACAATCACAATCATACAATCACAATCATACAACCACAATCATACAATCACAATCATACAATCACATTAATACAGTCACCAGCATACAGTCACAATCATACAATCACAATCATAGAATCACAATCATAGAATCACAATCATACAATCACAATCATACAATCACAATAATACAGTCACCAGCATACAATCACAATCATACAATCACAATCATAGAATCACAATCATAGAATCACAATCATACGATCACAATCATACGACCACAATTATACGATTGCAATCATACGATCACAATCATACAATCACAATCATAAAATCGCAATCATACAATCGCAATTATACAATCGCAATCATACAATCACACTCATACAATCACAATCATACAATCATAATCATACAATCACAATCATACAATCACAATCATACAATCGCAGTTCAACAATCACAATCATACGATCGCAATCATACGATCACAATTATACGATTACAATCATACGATCACAATCATACAATCAGAATCATATAATCACAATCATACAATCACAATCATACAATCACAATCATACAATCACAATCATACAATCACAATCATACAATCACAATCATACGATGACAATCATACAATTACTACTATACAGAAACAATCATACAATCACAATCATACAATCACAATCATACATTCACAATTACACAATCACAATCATACAATCACAATCATACAATCACAATCATACAATCACAATCATACAATCACAATCATACCATCACAATCATACAATCACAATCATACAATCACAATCATACAATCACAATCACACGATGACAATCATACAATCGCAATCATACAATCACAATCATACAATCACAATCATACAATCAAAATCATACAATCACAATCATACAATTACAATCATACAACCACAATCATACAATCACAATCATACAATCACAATCATACAATCACAATCATACAATCACAATCATACAATCACAATCATACAATCACAATCATACAATCACAATAATACAGTCACCAGCATACAATCACAATCATACAATCACAATCATACAATCACAATCATACAATCACAATCGTACAATCACAATCACACAATCACAATCATACAATCACAATCATACGATCGCAACCGTACAATCACAATCATACACTCACAATCATTCAATCACAATGATACAATCACAATCATGCAATCAATCATACAATCACAATCATACAATCACAATCATACAATCGCAATCATACAATCACAATGATACAATCGCAATCATACAATCACAATCATACAATCACAATCATACAATCGCAATCATACAATTAAAATCACCCAAATACAATCATACAAACACAATCATACAAACACAATCATACAATCACAATCATACTATAACAATCATACAATCAAAATCATACAATCACAATCATACAATCACAACCATGTAATCACAATCATACAATCACAATCATACAATCACAATCATACAATCACAATCATACAATCACAATGATACAATCACAATCATACAATCACAATCATACAATCGCAATCATACAATTAAAATCACCCAAATACAATCATACAAACACAATCATACAATCACAATTATACTATAGCAATCATACATTCAAAATCATACAATCACAATCATACAATCACAATCATACAATCACAATCATACAATCACAATCATACAATCACAATCATACAATCACAATCATACAATCACAATGATACAATCACAATCATACTATGACAATCATTCAATTACTTCTATACAAAAACAATCATACAATCACAATCATACAATCACAATCATACAATCACAATCATACAATCACAATCATTCAATCACAATCATACACTCACAATCATACAATCACAATCATGCATTCACAATCATACAATCACAATCATACAATCACAATGATACAATCACAGTCATACGATGACAATCATACAATTACTTCTATACAAAAACAATCATACAATCACAATCATACAATCACAATCATACAAGCACAATCATACAATCACAATCATAGAATCACAATCATAGAATCACAATCATAGAATCACAATCATACGATCACAATCATACGATCGCAATTATACGATTACAATCATACGATCACAATCATACAATCAGAATCATAAAATCGCAATCATACAATTACAATCTCCTAAACACAATCATACATCACAATCATACAATCCCAATCATACAATCGCAATCATACAATCCCAATCAAACAATCGCAATCATACAATCACAATCATACAATCACAATCATACAATCACAATCATACAATCACAATCATACAATCACAATCATACAATCACAATCATACAATCACAATCATAGAATCACAATCATACAATCACAATCATACAATCACAATCATACAATCACAATCATACAATCACAATCATACAATCACAATCATACAATCACAATCATACAATCACAATCATACAATCACAATCATACAATCACAATCATACACTCACAATCATACAATCACAATAATACAGTCACCAGCATACAATCACAATCATACAATCACAATCATACAATCACAATCGTACAATCACAATCACACAATCACAATCATACAATCACAATCATACGATCGCAACCGTACAATCACAATCATACACTCACAAGCATTCAATCACAATGATACAATCACAATCATACAATCATTCATACAATCACAATCATACAATCACAATCATACAATCGCAATCATACAATCACAATGATACAATCGCAATCATACAATCACAATCATACAATCACAATCATACAATCGCAATCATACAATTAAAATCACCCAAATACAATCATACAAACACAATCATACAATCACAATCATACTATAACAATCATACAATCAAAATCATACAATCACAATCATACAATCACAACCATGTAATCACAATCATACAATCACAATCATACAATCACAATCATACAATCACAATGATACAATCACAACCATACAATCACAATCATACAATCGCAATCATACAATCACAATCATACTATCACAATCATGCAATCACAATCATGCAATCACAATAATACAGTCACCATCATACAATCGCAATCATAAAATCGCAATCATACAATTACAATCTCCCAAATACAATAATACAATCACAATCATACAATCACAATCATACAATCACAATCATACAATCACAATCACACAATCACAATCATACAACCACAATCATAAAATCACAATCATACAATCACAATAATACAGTCACCAGCATACAATCACAATCATACAATCACAATCATAGAATCACAATCATAGAATCACAATCATACAATCACAATCATACAATCACAATAATACAGTCACCAGCATACAATCACAATCATACAATCACAATCATAGAATCACAATCATAGAATCACAATCATACGATCACAATCATACGATCACAATTATACGATTACAATCATACGATCACAATCATACAATCACAATCATAAAATCGCAATCATACAATCACAATTATACAATCGCAATCATACAATCACAATCATACAATCACAATCATACAATCACAATCATACAATCACAATCATACAATCACAATCATACAATCACAATCATACAATCACAATCATACAATCACAATCATACAATCACAATCATACAATCACAATCATACAATCGCAGTTCAACAATCACAATCATACGATCGCAATCATACGATCACAATTATACGATTACAATCATACGATCACAATCATACAATCAGAATCATATAATCACAATCATACAATCACAATCATACAATCACAATCATACAATCACAATCATACAATCACAATCATACAATCACAATCATACGATGACAATCATACAATTACTACTATACAGAAACAATCATACAATCACAATCATACAATCACAATCATACATTCACAATTACACAATCACAATCATACAATCACAATCATACAATCACAATCATACAATCACAATCATACAATCACAATCACACGATCACAAACATACAATCACAATCATACAATCACAATCATACAATCACAATCATACAATCACAATCATACAATCACAATCATACAATCACAATCATACAATCACAATTATATAATCACAATCATACAATCACAATCATACAATCACAATCATACAATCACAATCATACAATCACAATCATACAATCACAATCATACAATCACAATCATACAATCATAATCATACAATCACAATCATACAATCGCAATCATACAATTAAAATCACCCAAATACAATCATACAAACACAATCATACAATCACAATTATACTATAGCAATCATACATTCAAAATCATACAATCACAATCATACAATCACAATCATACAATCACAATCATACAATCACAGTCATACAATCACAATCATACAATCACAATCATACAATCACAATCATACAATCACAATCATACAATCACAATCATACAATCACAATCATACAATCACAATCATACAATCGCAGTTCAACAATCACAATCATACGATCGCAATCATACAATCACAATCATACGATGACAATCGCACAATTACTACTATACAATCACAATCATACAATCACAATCATACAATCACAATCATACAATCACAATCATACAATCACAATCATACAATCACAATCATACAATCACAATCATACAATCGCAGTTCAACAATCACAATCATACAATCACAATCATACAATCACAATCATACAATCACAATCATACAATCACAATCATACAATCACAATCATACAATCACAATCATACAATCACAATCATACAATCACAATCATACAATCACAATCATACAATCACAATCATACAATCACAATCATACAATCACAATCATACAATCACAATCATACAATCACAATCATACAATCACAATCATACAATCACAATCATACAATCACAATCATACAATCACAATCATACAATCACAATCATACAATCACAATCATACAATCACAATCATACAATCACAATAATACAGTCACCAGCATACAATCACAATCATACAATCACAATCATAGAATCACAATCATAGAATCACAATCATACGATCACAATCATACGATCACAATTATACGATTACAATCATACGATCACAATCATACAATCACAATCATAAAATCGCAATCATACAATCACAATTATACAATCGCAATCATACAATCACAATCATACAATCGCAATCATACAATCACAATCATACAATCACAATCATACAATCACAATCATACAATCACAATCATACAATTACAATCATACAACCACAATCATACAATCACAATCATACAATCACAATCATACAATCACAATCATACAATCACAATCATACAATCACAATCATGCAATCACAATAATACAGTCACCAGCATACAATCACAATCATACAATCACAATCATACAATCACAATCATACAATCACAATCGTACAATCACAATCACACAATCACAATCATACAATCACAATCATACGATCGCAACCGTACAATCACAATCATACACTCACAATCATTCAATCACAATGATACAATCACAATCATGCAATCAATCATACAATCACAATCATACAATCACAATCATACAATCGCAATCATACAATCACAATGATACAATCGCAATCATACAATCACAATCATACAATCACAATCATACAATCACAATCATACAATCGCAATCATACAATTAAAATCACCCAAATACTATCATACAAACACAATCATACAAACACAATCATACAATCACAATCATACTATAACAATCGTACAATCAAAATCATACAATCACAATCATACAATCACAACCATGTAATCACAATCATACAATCACAATCATACAATCACAATCATACAATCACAATCATACAATCACAATGATACAATCACAATCATACAATCGCAATCATACAATTAAAATCACCCAAATACAATCATACAAACACAATCATACAATCACAATTATACTATAGCAATCATACATTCAAAATCATACAATCACAATCATACAATCACAATCATACAATCACAATCATACAATCACAATCATACAATCACAATCATACAATCACAATCATACAATCACAATCATACAATCACAATCATACAATCACAATGATACAATCACAATCATACTATGACAATCATACAATTACTTCTATACAAAAACAATCATACAATCACAATCATACAATCACAATAATACAATCACAATCATACAATCACAATCATTCAATCACAATCATACACTCACAATCATACAATCACAATCATACATTCACAATCATACAATCACAGTCACACAATCACAATGATACAATCACAGTCATACGATGACAATCATACAATTACTTCTATACAAAAACAATCATACAATCACAATCATACAATCACAATCATACAATCACAATCATACAAGCACAATCATACAATCAAAATCATAGAATCACAATCATAGAATCACAATCATAGAATCACAATCATACGATCACAATCATACGATCGCAATTATACGATTACAATCATACGATCACAATCATACAATCAGAATCATAAAATCGCAATCATACAATTACAATCTCCTAAACACAATCATACATCACAATCATACAATCCCAATCATACAATCGCAATCATACAATCCCAATCATACAATCGCAATCATACAATCACAATCATACAATCACAATCATACAATCACAATCATACAATCACAATCATACAATCACAATCATACAATCACAATCATACAATCACAATCATACAATCACAATCATACGATGACAATCATACAATTACTACTATACAGAAACAATCATACAATCACAATCATACAATCACAATCATACGTTCACAATTATACAATCACAATCATACAATCACAATCATACAATCACAATCATACAATCACAATCATACAATCACAATCATACCATCACAATCATACAATCACAATCATACAATCACAATCATACAATCACAATCATACAATCACAATCATACGATGACAATCATACAATTACTACTATACAGAAACAATCATACAATCACAATCATACAATCACAATCATACATTCACAATCATACAATCACAATCATACAATCACAATCATACAATCACAATCATACAATCACAATCATACAATCACAATCATACAATCACAATCATACAATCACAATCATACAATCACAATCATACCATCACAAACATACAATCACAATCATACAATCACAATCATAGAATCACAATCATACAATCACAATCATACAATCACAATCATACAATCACAATCATACAATCACAATCATACAATCACAATCATACAATCACAATCATACAATCACAATCATACAATCACAATCATACAATCACAATCATACAATCACAATCATACAATCACAATCATACACTCACAATCATACAATCACAATAATACAGTCACCAGCATACAATCACAATCATACAATCACAATCATACAATCACAATCGTACAATCACAATCACACAATCACAATCATACAATCACAATCATACGATCGCAACCGTACAATCACAATCATACACTCACAATCATTCAATCACAATGATACAATCACAATCATACAATCAATCATACAATCACAATCATACAATCACAATCATACAATCGCAATCATACAATCACAATGATACAATCGCAATCATACAATCACAATCATACAATCACAATCATACAATCGCAATCATACAATTAAAATCACCCAAATACAATCATACAAACACAATCATACAATCACAATCATACTATAACAATCATACAATCAAAATCATACAATCACAATCATACAATCACAACCATGTAATCACAATCATACAATCACAATCATACAATCACAATCATACAATCACAATCATACAATCACAATGATACAATCACAATCATACAATCACAATCATACAATCGCAATCATACAATTAAAATCACCCAAATACAATCATACAAACACAATCATACAATCACAATTATACTATAGCAATCATACATTCAAAATCATACAATCACAATCATACAATCACAATCATACAATCACAATCATACAATCACAATCATACAATCACAATCATACAATCACAATCATACAATGACAATCATACAATCACAATCATACAATCACAATCATACAATCACAATCATACAATCACAATCATACAATCACAATCATACATCGCAATCAAACAAACACAATCATACCATCGCAATCATACAATCACAATCATACAATCACAATCATGCAATCACAATCATACAATCACAATCATATAATCACAATCATACAATCACAATCATACAATCACAATCATACAATCACAATGATACAATCACAATCATACAATCACAATCATACAATCGCAATCATACAATTAAAATCACCCAAATACAATCATACGAACACAATCATACAATCACAATTATACTATAGCAATCATACATTCAAAATCATACAATCACAATCATACAATCACAATCATACAATCACAATGATACAATCACAATCATACAATCAATCATACAATCACAATCATACAATCACAATCATACAATTACAATCATACAACCACAATCATACAATCACAATCATACAATCACAATCATACAATCACAATCATACAATCACAATCATACAATCACAATCATACAATCACAATAATACAGTCACCAGCATACAATCACAATCATACAATCACAATCATACAATCACAATCATACAATCACAATCATACAATCACAATCATGCAATCACAATCATACAATCACAATCATACATCGCAATCAAACAAACACAATCATACCATCACAATCATACAATCACAATCATGCAATCACAATCATGCAATCACAATAATACAGTCACCATCATACAATCGCAATCATAAAATCGCAATCATACAATTACAATCTCCCAAATACAATCATACAATCACAATCATACAATCACAATCATACAATCACAATCATACAATCACAATCATACAATCACAATCATACAACCACAATCATAAAATCGCAATCATACAATCACAATCATACAATCACAATCATACAATCACAATGATACAATCACAATCATACAATCACAATCATACAATCGCAATCATACAATTAAAATCACCCAAATACAATCATACGAACACAATCATACAATCACAATTATACTATAACAATCATACAATCAAAATCATACAATCACAATCATACAATCACAACCATGTAATCACAATCATACAATCACAATCATACAATCACAATCATACAATCACAATCATACAATCACAATGATACAATCACAATCATACAATCACAATCATACAATCGCAATCATACAATTAAAATCACCCAAATACAATCATACAAACACAATCATACAATCACAATTATACTATAGCAATCATACATTCAAAATCATACAATCACAATCATACAATCACAATCATACAATCACAATCATACAATCACAATCATACAATCACAATCATACAATCACAATCATACAATGACAATCATACAATCACAATCATACAATCACAATCATACAATCACAATCATACAATCACAATCATACAATCACAATCATACATCGCAATCAAACAAACACAATCATACCATCGCAATCATACAATCACAATCATACAATCACAATCATGCAATCACAATCATACAATCACAATCATATAATCACAATCATACAATCACAATCATACAATCACAATCATACAATCACAATGATACAATCACAATCATACAATCACAATCATACAATCGCAATCATACAATTAAAATCACCCAAATACAATCATACGAACACAATCATACAATCACAATTATACTATAGCAATCATACATTCAAAATCATACAATCACAATCATACAATCACAATCATACAATCACAATGATACAATCACAATCATACAATCAATCATACAATCACAATCATACAATCACAATCATACAATTACAATCATACAACCACAATCATACAATCACAATCATACAATCACAATCATACAATCACAATCATACAATCACAATCATACAATCACAATCATACAATCACAATAATACAGTCACCAGCATACAATCACAATCATACAATCACAATCATACAATCACAATCATACAATCACAATCATACAATCACAATCATGCAATCACAATCATACAATCACAATCATACATCGCAATCAAACAAACACAATCATACCATCACAATCATACAATCACAATCATGCAATCACAATCATGCAATCACAATAATACAGTCACCATCATACAATCGCAATCATAAAATCGCAATCATACAATTACAATCTCCCAAATACAATCATACAATCACAATCACACAATCACAATCATACAATCACAATCATACAATCACAATCATACAATCACAATCATACAACCACAATCATAAAATCGCAATCATACAATCACAATCATACAATCACAATCATACAATCACAATGATACAATCACAATCATACAATCACAATCATACAATCGCAATCATACAATTAAAATCACCCAAATACAATCATACGAACACAATCATACAATCACAATTATACTATAGCAATCATACATTCAAAATCATACAATCACAATCATACAATCACAATCATACAATCACAATGATACAATCACAATCATACAATCAATCATACAATCACAATCATACAATCACAATCATACAATTACAATCATACAACCACAATCATACAATCACAATCATACAATCACAATCATACAATCACAATCATACAATCACAATCATACAATCACAATAATACAGTCACCAGCATACAATCACAATCATACAATCACAATCATACAATCACAATCATACAATCACAATCATACAATCACAATCATGCAATCACAATCATACAATCACAATCATACATCGCAATCAAACAAACACAATCATACCATCACAATCATACAATCACAATCATGCAATCACAATCATGCAATCACAATAATACAGTCACCATCATACAATCGCAATCATAAAATCGCAATCATACAATTACAATCTCCCAAATACAATCATACAATCACAATCATACAATCACAATCATACAATCACAATCATACAATCACAATCATACAATCACAATCACACAACCACAATCATAAAATCGCAATCATACAATCACAATCATACAATCACAATCATACAATCACAATGATACAATCACAATCATACAATCACAATCATACAATCGCAATCATACAATTAAAATCACCCAAATACAATCATACGAACACAATCATACAATCACAATTATACTATAGCAATCATACATTCAAAATCATACAATCACAATCATACAATCACAATCATACAATCACAATCATACAATCACAGTCATACAATCACAATCATACAATCACAATCATACAATCACAATCATACAATCACAATCATACAATCACAATCATACAATCACAATCATACAATCGCAGTTCAACAATCACAATCATACGATCGCAATCATACAATCACAATCATACGATGACAATCGCACAATTACTACTATACAATCACAATCATACAATCACAATCATACAATCACAATCATACAATCACAATCATACAATCACAATCATACAATCACAATCATACAATCGCAGTTCAACAATCACAATCATACAATCACAATCATACAATCACAATCATACAATCACAATCATACAATCACAATCATACAATCACAATCATACAATCACAATCATACAATCACAATCATACAATCACAATCATACAATCACAATCATACAATCACAATCATACAATCACAATCATACAATCACAATCATACAATCACAATCATACAATCACAATCATACAATCACAATCATACAATCACAATCATACAATCACAATCATACAATCACAATCATACAATCACAATAATACAGTCACCAGCATACAATCACAATCATACAATCACAATCATAGAATCACAATCATAGAATCACAATCATACGATCACAATCATACGATCACAATTATACGATTACAATCATACGATCACAGTCATACAATCACAATCATACAATCGCAATCATACAATCACAATCATACAATCACAATCATACAATCACAATCATACAATCACAATCATACAATTACAATCATACAACCACAATCATACAATCACAATCATACAATCACAATCATACAATCACAATCATACAATCACAATCATACAATCACAATCATACAATCACAATAATACAGTCACCAGCATACAATCACAATCATACAATCACAATCATACAATCACAATCATACAATCACAATCGTACAATCACAATCACACAATCACAATCATACAATCACAATCATACGATCGCAACCGTACAATCACAATCATACACTCACAATCATTCAATCACAATGATACAATCACAATCATGCAATCAATCATACAATCACAATCATACAATCACAATCATACAATCGCAATCATACAATCACAATGATACAATCGCAATCATACAATCACAATCATACAATCACAATCATACAATCGCTATCATACAATTAAAATCACCCAAATACTATCATACAAACACAATCATACAAACACAATCATACAATCACAATCATACTATAACAATCATACAATCAAAATCATACAATCACAATCATACAATCACAACCATGTAATCACAATCATACAATCACAATCATACAATCACAATCATACAATCACAATCATACAATCACAATGATACAATCACAATCATACAATCACAATCATACAATCGCAATCATACAATTAAAATCACCCAAATACAATCATACAAACACAATCATACAATCACAATTATACTATAGCAATCATACATTCAAAATCATACAATCACAATCATACAATCACAATCATACAATCACAATCATACAATCACAATCATACAATCACAATCATACAATCACAATCATACAATCACAATCATACAATCACAATGATACAATCACAATCATACTATGACAATCATACAATTACTTCTATACAAAAACAATCATACAATCACAATCATACAATCACAATTATACAATCACAATCATACAATCACAATCATTCAATCACAATCATACACTCACAATCATACAATCACAATCATACATTCACAATCATACAATCACAATCACACAATCACAATGATACAATCACAGTCATACGATGACAATCATACAATTACTTCTATACAAAAACAATCATACAATCACAATCATACAATCACAATCATACAATCACAATCATACAAGCACAATCATACAATCAAAATCATAGAATCACAATCATAGAATCACAATCATAGAATCACAATCATACGATCACAATCATACGATCGCAATTATACGATTACAATCATACGATCACAATCATACAATCAGAATCATAAAATCGCAATCATACAATTACAATCTCCTAAACACAATCATACATCACAATCATACAATCCCAATCATACAATCGCAATCATACAATCCCAATCATACAATCGCAATCATACAATCACAATCATACAATCACAATCATACAATCACAATCATACAATCGCAATCATACAATCACAAGCATACAATCACAATAATACGATGACAATCATACAATTACTACTATACAGAAACAATCATACAATCACAATCATACAATCACAATCATACAATCACAATCATACGTTCACAATTATACAATCACAATCATACAATCACAATCATACAATCACAATCATACAATCACAATCATACAATCACAATCATACCATCACAATCATACAATCACAATCATACAATCACAATCATACAATCACAATCATACAATCACAATCATACGATGACAATCATACAATTACTACTATACAGAAACAATCATACAATCACAATCATACAATCACAATCTTACATTCACAATCATACAATCACAATCATACAATCACAATCATACAATCACAATCATACAATCACAATCATACAATCACAATCATACAATCACAATCATACAATCACAATCATACAATCACAATCATACAATCACAATCATACCATCACAAACATACAATCACAATCATACAATCACAATCATAGAATGACAATCATACAATCACAATCATACAATCACAATCATACAATCACAATCATACAATCACAATCATACAATCACAATCATACAATCACAATCATACAATCACAATCATACAATCACAATCATACAATCACAATCATACAATCACAATCATACAATCACAATCACACGATCACAAACATACAATCACAATCATACAATCACAATCATACAATCACAATCATACAATCACAATCATACAATCACAATCATACAATCACAATCATACAATCACAATTATATAATCACAATCATACAATCACAATCATACAATCACAATCATACAATCACAATCATACAATCACAATCATACAATCACAATCATACAATCACAATCATACAATCATAATCATACAATCACAATCATACAATCGCAATCATACAATTAAAATCACCCAAATACAATCATACAAACACAATCATACAATCACAATTATACTATAGCAATCATACATTCAAAATCATACAATCACAATCATACAATCACAATCATACAATCACAATCATACAATCACAGTCATACAATCACAATCATACAATCACAATCATACAATCACAATCATACAATCACAATCATACAATCACAATCATACAATCACAATCATACAATCACAATCATACAATCGCAGTTCAACAATCACAATCATACGATCGCAATCATACAATCACAATCATACGATGACAATCGCACAATTACTACTATACAATCACAATCATACAATCACAATCATACAATCACAATCATACAATCACAATCATACAATCACAATCATACAATCACAATCATACAATCACAATCATACAATCACAATCATACAATCGCAGTTCAACAATCACAATCATACAATCACAATCATACAATCACAATCATACAATCACAATCATACAATCACAATCATACAATCACAATCATACAATCACAATCATACAATCACAATCATACAATCACAATCATACAATCACAATCATACAATCACAATCATACAATCACAATCATACAATCACAATCATACAATCACAATCATACAATCACAATCATACAATCACAATCATACAATCACAATCATACAATCACAATCATACAATCACAATCATACAATCACAATCATACAATCACAATCATACAATCACAATCATACAATCACAATCATACAATCACAATCATACAATCACAATCATACAATCACAATAATACAGTCACCAGCATACAATCACAATCATACAATCACAATCATAGAATCACAATCATAGAATCACAATCATACGATCACAATCATACGATCACAATTATACGATTACAATCATACGATCACAATCATACAATCACAATCATAAAATCGCAATCATACAATCACAATTATACAATCGCAATCATACAATCACAATCATACAATCGCAATCATACAATCACAATCATACAATCACAATCATACAATCACAATCATACAATCACAATCATACAATTACAATCATACAACCACAATCATACAATCACAATCATACAATCACAATCATACAATCACAATCATACAATCACAATCATACAATCACAATCATGCAATCACAATAATACAGTCACCAGCATACAATCACAATCATACAATCACAATCATACAATCACAATCATACAATCACAATCGTACAATCACAATCACACAATCACAATCATACAATCACAATCATACGATCGCAACCGTACAATCACAATCATACACTCACAATCATACAATCACAATCATACATTCACAATCATACAATCACAATCACACAATCACAATGATACAATCACAGTCATACGATGACAATCATACAATTACTTCTATACAAAAACAATCATACAATCACAATCATACAATCACAATCATACAATCACAATCATACAAGCACAATCATACAATCAAAATCATAGAATCACAATCATAGAATCACAATCATAGAATCACAATCATACGATCACAATCATACGATCGCAATTATACGATTACAATCATACGATCACAATCATACAATCAGAATCATAAAATCGCAATCATACAATTACAATCTCCTAAACACAATCATACATCACAATCATACAATCCCAATCATACAATCGCAATCATACAATCCCAATCATACAATCGCAATCATACAATCACAATCATACAATCACAATCATACAATCACAATCATACAATCGCAATCATACAATCACAAGCATACAATCACAATAATACGATGACAATCATACAATTACTACTATACAGAAACAATCATACAATCACAATCATACAATCACAATCATACGTTCACAATTATACAATCACAATCATACAATCACAATCATACAATCACAATCATACAATCACAATCATACAATCACAATCATACCATCACAATCATACAATCACAATCATACAATCACAATCATACAATCACAATCATACAATCACAATCATACGATGACAATCATACAATTACTACTATACAGAAACAATCATACAATCACAATCATACAATCACAATCTTACATTCACAATCATACAATCACAATCATACAATCACAATCATACAATCACAATCATACAATCACAATCATACAATCACAATCATACAATCACAATCATACAATCACAATCATACAATCACAATCATACCATCACAAACATACAATCACAATCATACAATCACAATCATAGAATGACAATCATACAATCACAATCATACAATCACAATCATACAATCACAATCATACAATCACAATCATACAATCACAATCATACAATCACAATCATACAATCACAATCATACAATCACAATCATACAATCACAATCATACAATCACAATCATACAATCACAATCACACGATCACAAACATACAATCACAATCATACAATCACAATCATACAATCACAATCATACAATCACAATCATACAATCACAATCATACAATCACAATCATACAATCACAATTATATAATCACAATCATACAATCACAATCATACAATCACAATCATACAATCACAATCATACAATCACAATCATACAATCACAATCATACAATCACAATCATACAATCATAATCATACAATCACAATCATACAATCGCAATCATACAATTAAAATCACCCAAATACAATCATACAAACACAATCATACAATCACAATTATACTATAGCAATCATACATTCAAAATCATACAATCACAATCATACAATCACAATCATACAATCACAATCATACAATCACAGTCATACAATCACAATCATACAATCACAATCATACAATCACAATCATACAATCACAATCATACAATCACAATCATACAATCACAATCATACAATCACAATCATACAATCGCAGTTCAACAATCACAATCATACGATCGCAATCATACAATCACAATCATACGATGACAATCGCACAATTACTACTATACAATCACAATCATACAATCACAATCATACAATCACAATCATACAATCACAATCATACAATCACAATCATACAATCACAATCATACAATCACAATCATACAATCGCAGTTCAACAATCACAATCATACAATCACAATCATACAATCACAATCATACAATCACAATCATACAATCACAATCATACAATCACAATCATACAATCACAATCATACAATCACAATCATACAATCACAATCATACAATCACAATCATACAATCACAATCATACAATCACAATCATACAATCACAATCATACAATCACAATCATACAATCACAATCATACAATCACAATCATACAATCACAATCATACAATCACAATCATACAATCACAATCATACAATCACAATCATACAATCACAATCATACAATCACAATCATACAATCACAATCATACAATCACAATCATACAATCACAATAATACAGTCACCAGCATACAATCACAATCATACAATCACAATCATAGAATCACAATCATAGAATCACAATCATACGATCACAATCATACGATCACAATTATACGATTACAATCATACGATCACAATCATACAATCACAATCATAAAATCGCAATCATACAATCACAATTATACAATCGCAATCATACAATCACAATCATACAATCGCAATCATACAATCACAATCATACAATCACAACCATACAATCACAATCATACAATCACAATCATACAATTACAATCATACAACCACAATCATACAATCACAATCATACAATCACAATCATACAATCACAATCATACAATCACAATCATACAATCACAATCATGCAATCACAATAATACAGTCACCAGCATACAATCACAATCATACAATCACAATCATACAATCACAATCATACAATCACAATCGTACAATCACAATCACACAATCACAATCATACAATCACAATCATACGATCGCAACCGTACAATCACAATCATACACTCACAATCATTCAATCACAATGATACAATCACAATCATGCAATCAATCATACAATCACAATCATACAATCACAATCATACAATCGCAATCATACAATCACAATGATACAATCGCAATCATACAATCACAATCATACAATCACAATCATACAATCACAATCATACAATCGCAATCATACAATTAAAATCACCCAAATACTATCATACAAACACAATCATACAAACACAATCATACAATCACAATCATACTATAACAATCGTACAATCAAAATCATACAATCACAATCATACAATCACAACCATGTAATCACAATCATACAATCACAATCATACAATCACAATCATACAATCACAATCATACAATCACAATGATACAATCACAATCATACAATCGCAATCATACAATTAAAATCACCCAAATACAATCATACAAACACAATCATACAATCACAATTATACTATAGCAATCATACATTCAAAATCATACAATCACAATCATACAATCACAATCATACAATCACAATCATACAATCACAATCATACAATCACAATCATACAATCACAATCATACAATCACAATCATACAATCACAATCATACAATCACAATGATACAATCACAATCATACTATGACAATCATACAATTACTTCTATACAAAAACAATCATACAATCACAATCATACAATCACAATAATACAATCACAATCATACAATCACAATCATTCAATCACAATCATACACTCACAATCATACAATCACAATCATACATTCACAATCATACAATCACAATCACACAATCACAATGATACAATCACAGTCATACGATGACAATCATACAATTACTTCTATACAAAAACAATCATACAATCACAATCATACAATCACAATCATACAATCACAATCATACAAGCACAATCATACAATCAAAATCATAGAATCACAATCATAGAATCACAATCATAGAATCACAATCATACGATCACAATCATACGATCGCAATTATACGATTACAATCATACGATCACAATCATACAATCAGAATCATAAAATCGCAATCATACAATTACAATCTCCTAAACACAATCATACATCACAATCATACAATCCCAATCATACAATCGCAATCATACAATCCCAATCATACAATCGCAATCATACAATCACAATCATACAATCACAATCATACAATCACAATCATACAATCACAATCATACAATCACAATCATACAATCACAATCATACAATCACAATCATACGATGACAATCATACAATTACTACTATACAGAAACAATCATACAATCACAATCATACAATCACAATCATACGTTCACAATTATACAATCACAATCATACAATCACAATCATACAATCACAATCATACAATCACAATCATACAATCACAATCATACCATCACAATCATACAATCACAATCATACAATCACAATCATACAATCACAATCATACAATCACAATCATACGATGACAATCATACAATTACTACTATACAGAAACAATCATACAATCACAATCATACAATCACAATCATACATTCACAATCATACAATCACAATCATACAATCACAATCATACAATCACAATCATACAATCACAATCATACAATCACAATCATACAATCACAATCATACAATCACAATCATACAATCACAATCATACCATCACAAACATACAATCACAATCATACAATCACAATCATAGAATCACAATCATACAATCACAATCATACAATCACAATCATACAATCACAATCATACAATCACAATCATACAATCACAATCATACAATCACAATCATACAATCACAATCATACAATCACAATCATACAATCACAATCATACAATCACAATCATACAATCACAATCATACAATCACAATCATACACTCACAATCATACAATCACAATAATACAGTCACCAGCATACAATCACAATCATACAATCACAATCATACAATCACAATCGTACAATCACAATCACACAATCACAATCATACAATCACAATCATACGATCGCAACCGTACAATCACAATCATACACTCACAATCATTCAATCACAATGATACAATCACAATCATACAATCAATCATACAATCACAATCATACAATCACAATCATACAATCGCAATCATACAATCACAATGATACAATCGCAATCATACAATCACAATCATACAATCACAATCATACAATCGCAATCATACAATTAAAATCACCCAAATACAATCATACAAACACAATCATACAATCACAATCATACTATAACAATCATACAATCAAAATCATACAATCACAATCATACAATCACAATGATACAATCACAATCATACAATCAATCATACAATCACAATCATACAATCACAATCATACAATTACAATCATACAACCACAATCATACAATCACAATCATACAATCACAATCATACAATCACAATCATACAATCACAATCATACAATCACAATCATACAATCACAATAATACAGTCACCAGCATACAATCACAATCATACAATCACAATCATACAATCACAATCATACAATCACAATCATACAATCACAATCATGCAATCACAATAATACAGTCACCATCATACAATCGCAATCATAAAATCGCAATCATACAATTACAATCTCCCAAATACAATCATACAATCACAATCATACAATCACAATCATACAATCACAATCATACAATCACAATCATACAATCACAATCATACAACCACAATCATAAAATCGCAATCATACAATCACAATCATACAATCACAATCATACAATCACAATGATACAATCACAATCATACAATCACAATCATACAATCGCAATCATACAATTAAAATCACCCAAATACAATCATACGAACACAATCATACAATCACAATTATACTATAACAATCATACAATCAAAATCATACAATCACAATCATACAATCACAACCATGTAATCACAATCATACAATCACAATCATACAATCACAATCATACAATCACAATCATACAATCACAATGATACAATCACAATCATACAATCACAATCATACAATCGCAATCATTCAATTAAAATCACCCAAATACAATCATACAAACACAATCATACAATCACAATTATACTATAGCAATCATACATTCAAAATCATACAATCACAATCATACAATCACAATCATACAATCACAATCATACAATCACAATCATACAATCACAATCATACAATCACAATCATACAATGACAATCATACAATCACAATCATACAATCACAATCATACAATCACAATCATACAATCACAATCATACAATCACAATCATACATCGCAATCAAACAAACACAATCATACCATCGCAATCATACAATCACAATCATACAATCACAATCATGCAATCACAATCATACAATCACAATCATATAATCACAATCATACAATCACAATCATACAATCACAATCATACAATCACAATGATACAATCACAATCATACAATCACAATCATACAATCGCAATCATACAATTAAAATCACCCAAATACAATCATACGAACACAATCATACAATCACAATTATACTATAGCAATCATACATTCAAAATCATACAATCACAATCATACAATCACAATCATACAATCACAATGATACAATCACAATCATACAATCAATCATACAATCACAATCATACAATCACAATCATACAATTACAATCATACAACCACAATCATACAATCACAATCATACAATCACAATCATACAATCACAATCATACAATCACAATCATACAATCACAATCATACAATCACAATAATACAGTCACCAGCATACAATCACAATCATACAATCACAATCATACAATCACAATCATACAATCACAATCATACAATCACAATCATGCAATCACAATCATACAATCACAATCATACATCGCAATCAAACAAACACAATCATACCATCACAATCATACAATCACAATCATGCAATCACAATCATGCAATCACAATAATACAGTCACCATCATACAATCGCAATCATAAAATCGCAATCATACAATTACAATCTCCCAAATACAATCATACAATCACAATCACACAATCACAATCATACAATCACAATCATACAATCACAATCATACAATCACAATCATACAACCACAATCATAAAATCGCAATCATACAATCACAATCATACAATCACAATCATACAATCACAATGATACAATCACAATCATACAATCACAATCATACAATCGCAATCATACAATTAAAATCACCCAAATACAATCATACGAACCCAATCATACAATCACAATTATACTATAGCAATCATACATTCAAAATCATACAATCACAATCATACAATCACAATCATACAATCACAATGATACAATCACAATCATACAATCAATCATACAATCACAATCATACAATCACAATCATACAATTACAATCATACAACCACAATCATACAATCACAATCATACAATCACAATCATACAATCACAATCATACAATCACAATCATACAATCACAATAATACAGTCACCAGCATACAATCACAATCATACAATCACAATCATACAATCACAATCATACAATCACAATCATACAATCACAATCATGCAATCACAATCATACAATCACAATCATACATCGCAATCAAACAAACACAATCATACCATCACAATCATACAATCACAATCATGCAATCACAATCATGCAATCACAATAATACAGTCACCATCATACAATCGCAATCATAAAATCGCAATCATACAATTACAATCTCCCAAATACAATCATACAATCACAATCATACAATCACAATCATACAATCACAATCATACAATCACAATCATACAATCACAATCACACAACCACAATCATAAAATCGCAATCATACAATCACAATCATACAATCACAATCATACAATCACAATGATACAATCACAATCATACAATCACAATCATACAATCGCAATCATACAATTAAAATCACCCAAATACAATCATACGAACACAATCATACAATCACAATTATACTATAGCAATCATACATTCAAAATCATACAATCACAATCATACAATCACAATCATACAATCACAATCATACAATCACAGTCATACAATCACAATCATACAATCACAATCATACAATCACAATCATACAATCACAATCATACAATCACAATCATACAATCACAATCATACAATCACAATCATACAATCGCAGTTCAACAATCACAATCATACGATCGCAATCATACAATCACAATCATACGATGACAATCGCACAATTACTACTATACAATCACAATCATACAATCACAATCATACAATCACAATCATACAATCACAATCATACAATCACAATCATACAATCACAATCATACAATCGCAGTTCAACAATCACAATCATACAATCACAATCATACAATCACAATCATACAATCACAATCATACAATCACAATCATACAATCACAATCATACAATCACAATCATACAATCACAATCATACAATCACAATCATACAATCACAATCATACAATCACAATCATACAATCACAATCATACAATCACAATCATACAATCACAATCATACAATCACAATCATACAATCACAATCATACAATCACAATCATACAATCACAATCATACAATCACAATCATACAATCACAATCATACAATCACAATCATACAATCACAATAATACAGTCACCAGCATACAATCACAATCATACAATCACAATCATAGAATCACAATCATAGAATCACAATCATACGATCACAATCATACGATCACAATTATACGATTACAATCATACGATCACAGTCATACAATCACAATCATAAAATCGCAATCATACAATCACAATTATACAATCGCAATCATACAATCACAATCATACAATCGCAATCATACAATCACAATCATACAATCACAATCATACAATCACAATCATACAATTACAATCATACAACCACAATCACACAATCACAATCATACAATCACAATCATACAATCACAATCATACAATCACAATCATACAATCACAATCATACAATCACAATCATACAATCACAATAATACAGTCACCAGCATACAATCACAATCATACAATCACAATCATACAATCACAATCATACAATCACAATCGTACAATCACAATCACACAATCACAATCATACAATCACAATCATACGATCGCAACCGTACAATCACAATCATACACTCACAATCATTCAATCACAATGATACAATCACAATCATGCAATCAATCATACAATCACAATCATACAATCACAATCATACAATCGCAATCATACAATCACAATGATACAATCGCAATCATACAATCACAATCATACAATCACAATCATACAATCGCAGTTCAACAATCACAATCATACAATCACAATCATACAATCACAATCATACAATCACAATCATACAATCACAATCATACAATCACAATCATACAATCACAATCATACAATCACAATCATGCAATCACAATCATACAATCACAATCATACAATCACAATCATACAATCACAATCATACAATCACAATCATACAATCACAATCATACAATCACAATCATACAATCACAATCATACAATCACAATCATACAATCACAATCATACAATCACAATCATACAATCACAATAATACAGTCACCAGCATACAATCACAATCATACAATCACAATCATAGAATCACAATCATAGAATCACAATCATACGATCACAATCATACGATCACAATTATACGATTACAATCATACGATCACAGTCATACAATCACAATCATAAAATCGCAATCATACAATCACAATTATACAATCGCAATCATACAATCACAATCATACAATCGCAATCATACAATCACAATCATACAATCACAATCATACAATCACAATCATACAATCACAATCATACAATTACAATCATACAACCACAATCATACAATCACAATCATACAATCACAATCATACAATCACAATCATACAATCACAATCATACAATCACAATCATACAATCACAATAATACAGTCACCAGCATACAATCACAATCATACAATCACAATCATACAATCACAATCATACAATCACAATCGTACAATCACAATCACACAATCACAATCATACAATCACAATCATACGATCGCAACCGTACAATCACAATCATACACTCACAATCATTCAATCACAATGATACAATCACAATCATGCAATCAATCATACAATCACAATCATACAATCACAATCATACAATCGCAATCATACAATCACAATGATACAATCGCAATCATACAATCACAATCATACAATCACAATCATACAATCGCTATCATACAATTAAAATCACCCAAATACTATCATACAAACACAATCATACAAACACAATCATACAATCACAATCATACTATAACAATCATACAATCAAAATCATACAATCACAATCATACAATCACAACCATGTAATCACAATCATACAATCACAATCATACAATCACAATCATACAATCACAATCATACAATCACAATGATACAATCACAATCATACAATCACAATCATACAATCGCAATCATACAATTAAAATCACCCAAATACAATCATACAAACACAATCATACAATCACAATTATACTATAGCAATCATACATTCAAAATCATACAATCACAATCATACAATCACAATCATACAATCACTATCATACAATCACAATCATACAATCACAATCATACAATCACAATCATACAATCACAATCATACAATCACAATGATACAATCACAATCATACTATGACAATCATACAATTACTTCTATACAAAAACAATCATACAATCACAATCATACAATCACAATTATACAATCACAATCATACAATCACAATCATTCAATCACAATCATACACTCACAATCATACAATCACAATCATACATTCACAATCATACAATCACAATCACACAATCACAATGATACAATCACAGTCATACGATGACAATCATACAATTACTTCTATACAAAAACAATCATACAATCACAATCATACAATCACAATCATACAATCACAATCATACAAGCACAATCATACAATCAAAATCATAGAATCACAATCATAGAATCACAATCATAGAATCACAATCATACGATCACAATCATACGATCGCAATTATACGATTACAATCATACGATCACAATCATACAATCAGAATCATAAAATCGCAATCATACAATTACAATCTCCTAAACACAATCATACATCACAATCATACAATCCCAATCATACAATCGCAATCATACAATCCCAATCATACAATCGCAATCATACAATCACAATCATACAATCACAATCATACAATCACAATCATACAATCGCAATCATACAATCACAAGCATACAATCACAATAATACGATGACAATCATACAATTACTACTATACAGAAACAATCATACAATCACAATCATACAATCACAATCATACGTTCACAATTATACAATCACAATCATACAATCACAATCATACAATCACAATCATACAATCACAATCATACAATCACAATCATACCATCACAATCATACAATCACAATCATACAATCACAATCATACAATCACAATCATACAATCACAATCATACGATGACAATCATACAATTACTACTATACAGAAACAATCATACAATCACAATCATACAATCACAATCTTACATTCACAATCATACAATCACAATCATACAATCACAATCATACAATCACAATCATACAATCACAATCATACAATCACAATCATACAATCACAATCATACAATCACAATCATACAATCACAATCATACCATCACAAACATACAATCACAATCATACAATCACAATCATAGAATGACAATCATACAATCACAATCATACAATCACAATCATACAATCACAATCATACAATCACAATCATACAATCACAATCATACAATCACAATCATACAATCACAATCATACAATCACAATCATACAATCACAATCATACAATCACAATCATACAATCGCAATCATACAATTAAAATCACCCAAATACAATCATACAAACACAATCATACAATCACAATTATACTATAGCAATCATATATTCAAAATCATACAATCACAATCATACAATCACAATCATACAATCACAATCATACAATTACAATCATACAACCACAATCATACAATCACAATCATACAATCACAATCATACAATCACAATCATACAATCACAATCATATAATCACAATCATACAATCACAATCATACAATCACAATCATACAATCACAATCATACACTCACAATCATACAACCACAATCATAAAATCACAATCATACAATCACAATAATACAGTCACCAGCATACAATCACAATCATACAATCACAATCATAGAATCACAATCATAGAATCACAATCATACGATCACAATCATACGATCACAATTATACGATTACAATCATACGATCACAATCATACAATCACAATCATAAAATCGCAATCATACAATCACAATTATACAATCGCAATCATACAATCACAATCATACAATCACAATCATACAATCACAATCATACAATCACAATCATACAATCACAATCATACAATCACAATCATACAATCACAATCATACAATCGCAGTTCAACAATCACAATCATACGATCGCAATCATACGATCACAATTATACGATTACAATCATACGATCACAATCATACAATCAGAATCATATAATCACAATCACACAATCACAATCATACAATCACAATCATACAATCACAATCATACAATCACAATCATACAATCACAATCATACAATCACAATCATACGATGACAATCATACAATTACTACTATACAGAAACAATCATACAATCACAATCATACAATCACAATCATACATTCACAATTACACAATCACAATCATACAATCACAATCATACAATCACAATCATACAATCACAATCATACAATCACAATCATACAATCACAATCATACCATCACAATCATACAATCACAATCATACAATCACAATCATACAATCACAATCATACGATGACAATCATACAATTACTACTATACAGAAACAATCATACAATCACAATCATACAATCGCAATCAAACAAACACAATCATACGATCACAATCATACAATCACAATCATACAATCACAATCATGCAATCACAATCATACAATCACAATAATAGAACCGTAATTATACAACCACAATCAAACGATCACAATCACACGATCACAAACATACAATCACAATCATACAATCACAATCATACAATCACAATCATACAATCACAATCATACAATCACAATCATACAATCACAATCATACAATCACAATTATATAATCACAATCATACAATCACAATCATACAATCACAATCATACAATCACAATCATACAATCACAATCATACAATCACAATCATACAATCACAATCATACAATCATAATCATACAATCACAATCATACAATCGCAATCATACAATTAAAATCACCCAAATACAATCATACAAACACAATCATACAATCACAATTATACTATAGCAATCATACATTCAAAATCATACAATCACAATCATACAATCACAATCATACAATCACAATCATACAATCACAGTCATACAATCACAATCATACAATCACAATCATACAATCACAATCATACAATCACAATCATACAATCACAATCATACAATCACAATCATACAATCGCAGTTCAACAATCACAATCATACGATCGCAATCATACAATCACAATCATACGATGACAATCGCACAATTACTACTATACAATCACAATCATACAATCACAATCATACAATCACAATCATACAATCACAATCATACAATCACAATCATACAATCACAATCATACAATCACAATCATACAATCACAATCATACAATCACAATCATACAATCACAATCATACAATCGCAGTTCAACAATCACAATCATACAATCACAATCATACAATCACAATCATACAATCACAATCATACAATCACAATCATACAATCACAATCATACAATCACAATCATACAATCACAATCATACAATCACAATCATACAATCACAATCATACAATCACAATCATACAATCACAATCATACAATCACAATCATACAATCACAATAATACAGTCACCAGCATACAATCACAATCATACAATCACAATCATAGAATCACAATCATAGAATCACAATCATACGATCACAATCATACGATCACAATTATACGATTACAATCATACGATCACAATCATACAATCACAATCATCAAATCGCAATCATACAATCACAATTATACAATCGCAATCATACAATCACAATCATACAATCGCAATCATACAATCACAATCATACAATCACAATCATACAATCACAATCATACAATCACAATCATACAATTACAATCATACAACCACAATCATACAATCACAATCATACAATCACAATCATACAATCACAATCATACAATCACAATCATACAATCACAATCATGCAATCACAATAATACAGTCACCAGCATACAATCACAATCATACAATCACAATCATACAATCACAATCATACAATCACAATCGTACAATCACAATCACACAATCACAATCATACAATCACAATCATACGATCGCAACCGTACAATCACAATCATACACTCACAATCATTCAATCACAATGATACAATCACAATCATGCAATCAATCATACAATCACAATCATACAATCACAATCATACAATCGCAATCATACAATCACAATGATACAATCGCAATCATACAATCACAATCATACAATCACAATCATACAATCGCAATCATACAATTAAAATCACCCAAATACTATCATACAAACACAATCATACAAACACAATCATACAATCACAATCATACTATAACAATCATACAATCAAAATCATACAATCACAATCATACAATCACAACCATGTAATCACAATCATACAATCACAATCATACAATCACAATCATACAATCACAATCATACAATCACATTGATACAATCACAATCATACAATCACAATCATACAATCGCAATCATACAATCACAATCATACAATCACAATCATACAATCACAATCATACAATCACAATTATACTATAGCAATCATACATTCAAAATCATACAATCACAATCATACAATCACAATCATACAATGACAATCATACAATCACAATCATACAGTCACAATCATACAATCGCAATCACACAATCACAATCTTACAATCACAATCATACGATCAGAATCATACAATCACAATCACACAATCACAATCATACAATCACAATCAAACAATCACAATCATACAGTCACAATCATACAATCACAATCATACAATCACAATCATACAATGACAATCATACAATCACAATCATACAGTCACAATCATACAATCGCAATTACACGATAACAATCATACGATCACAATCATACGATCACAATCATACAATCACAATCATACAAACACAATCGTACAACCACAATAATACAGTCACAATCATACAATCACAATCATACAATCACAATCATACAATCACAATCATACAATCACAATCATACAATCACAATCATACAATCACAATCATACAATCACAATCATACAATCACAATCATACAATCACAATCATACAATCACAATCATACAATCACAATCATACAATCACAATCATACAATCACAATCATACAATCACAATCATACAATCAGAATCATACAATCGCAATCATACAATCACAATCATACAATCACAATCATACAATCACCATTATACGATCACAATCATACGATCACAATCATACGATCACAATCATACAATCACAATCATACAATCACAATCATACAATCGCAATCATACGATCAGAATCATACAATCACAATCACACAATCACAATCATACAATCACAATCAAACAATCACAATCATACAGTCACAATCATACAATCACAATCATACAATCACAATCATACAATGACAATCATACAATCACAATCATACAGTCACAATCATACGATCACAATCATACGATCACAATCATACAATCACAATCATACAATCGCCATCATACGATCACAATCATACAATCACAATCATACAATCACAATCATACAATCGCAATCATACAATCACCATTATACAATCACAATCATACGACCACAATCATACGATCACAATCATACAATCACAATCATACAATCACAATCATACAATCACAATCATACAATCACAATCATACAATCACAATCATACAATCACAATCATACAATCGCAATCAAAGAATCACAATCATACAATCACAATCATACAATCACAATCATACAATCACAATCATACGATCACAATCATACGATCACAATCATACGATCACAATCATACAATCACAATCACACAATCACAATCATACAATGACAATCATACAATCATAATCATACAATCACAATCATACAATCACAATCATACAATCACAATCATACAATCACAATCATACAATCACAATCATACAATCGCAATCAAAGAATCACAATCACACAATCACAATCATACAATCACAATCAAACAATCACAATCATACAGTCACAATCATACAATCACAATCATACAATCACAATCATACAATGACAATCATACAATCACAATCATACAGTCACAATCATACGATCACAATCATACGATCACAATCATACAATCACAATCATACAATCGCCATCATACGATCACAATCATACAATCACAATCATACAATCACAATCATACAATCGCAATCATACAATCACCATTATACAATCACAATCATACGACCACAATCATACGATCACAATCATACAATCACAATCATACAATCACAATCATACAATCACAATCATACAATCACAATCATACAATCACAATCATACAATCACAATCATACAATCGCAATCAAAGAATCACAATCATACAATCACAATCATACAATCACAATCATACAATCACAATCATACGATCACAATCATACGATCACAATCATACGATCACAATCATACAATCACAATCACACAATCACAATCATACAATGACAATCATACAATCATAATCATACAATCACAATCATACAATGACAATCACACAATCACAATCATACAGTCACAATCATACAATCGCAATCACACAATCACAGTCATATTATGCCAATCATACAATCACAGTCATACAATCACAATCATACAATCACAATCATACAATCACAATCATACAATCGCAATCAAAGAATCACAGTCATATTATGCCAATCATACAATCACAGTCATACAATCACATTCATACAATCACAATCATACAATCACAATCATAAAAACACAATCATCCAATCACAATCATGCAATCACAATCATACAATCACAATCATACAATCACAATCATACAATGACAATCATACAATCACAATCATACAGTCACAATCATACAATCGCAATCACACAATCACAGTCATATTATGCCAATCATACAATCACAGTCATACAATCACAATCATACAATCACAATCATACAATCACAATCATACAATCGCAATCAAAGAATCACAGTCATATTATGCCAATCATACAATCACAGTCATACAATCACATTCATACAATCACAATCATACAATCACAATCATAAAAACACAATCATCCAATCACAATCATGCAATCACAATCATACAATCGCAATTATACGATCACAATCATACGATCACAATCATACAATCAGAATCATACAATCGCAATCATACAATCACAATCACACAATCATAATCATACAATCACAATCATACAGTCACAATCATACAATCACAATCATACAATCAGAATCATACGATCACAATCATGCAATCACAATCATACAATCACAATCATACAATCGCAATCATACAATCACATTCACACAATCACCATTATACAATCACAATCATACGATCACAATCATACGATCACAATCATACAATCACAATCATACAATCACAATCATACGATCACAATCATACGATCACAATCATACGATCACAATCATACGATCACAATCATACAATCACAATCATACAATCACAATCATACAATGACAATCATACAATCACAATCATACAATCACTATCATACAATCACAATCATACAATCACAATCATACAATCGCAATCAAAGAATCACAATCATACGATCAGAATCATACAATCACAATCACACAATCACAATCATACAATCACAATCATACAATCATAATCATACAATCACAATCAAAGAATCACAATCATACAATCATAATCATACAATCACAATCATACAATGACAATCATACAATCACAATCATACAGTCACAATGATACAATCGCAATTATACGATCACAATCATACGATCACAATCATACGATCACAATCATACAATCACAATCATACAATCGCAATCATACAATCACCATTATACAATCACAATCATACGACCACAATCATACGATCACAATCACACAATCATAATCATACAATTACAATCATACAGTCACAATCATACAATCACAATCATACAATCAGAATCATACGATCACAATCATACAATCACAATCATACAATCACAATCATACAATCGCAATCATACAATCACAATCACACAATCACCATTATACAATCACAATCATACGATCACAATCATACGATCACAATCATACAATCACAATCATACAATCACAATCATACGATCACAATCATACGATCACAATCATACGATCACAATCATACGATCACAATCATACAATCACAATCATACAATCACAATCATACAATGACAATCATACAATCACAATCATACAATCACTATCATACAATCACAATCATACAATCACAATCATACAATCACAATCATACAATCACAATCATACAATCACAATCATACAATCACAATCATACAATCGCAATCAAAGAATCACAATCATACGATCACAATCATACGATCACAATCATACAATCACAATCATACAGTCACAATGATACAATCGCAATTATTCGATCACAATCATACGATCACAATCATACGATCACAATCATACAATCACAATCATACAATCGCAATCATACAATCACCATTATACAATCACAATCATACGACCACAATCATACGATCACAATCATACAATCACAATCATACAATCACAATCATACAATCACAATCATACAATCACAATCATAAAATCACAATCATACAATCGCAATCAAAGAATCACAATCATACGAACACAATCATACGATCACAATCATACAATCACAATCATACAATCACAATCATACAATCACAATCATACAATCACAATCATACAATCGCAATCAAAGAATCACAATCATACGAACACAATCATACGATCAGAATCATACAATCACAATCACACAATCACAATCATACAATCACAATCATACAATCATAATCATACAATCACGATCAAAGAATCACAATCATACAATCATAATCATACAATCACAATCATACAATGACAATCATACAATCACAATCATACAGTCACAATCATACAATCGCAATTATACGATCACAATCATACGATCACAATCATACGATCACAATCATACAATCACAATCATACAATCGCAATCATACAATCTCCATTATACAATCACAATCATACGCCCACAATCATACGATCACAATCATACAATCACAATCATACAATCACAATCATACAATCGCAATCATACAATCACAATCATACAATCACAATCATACAATCACAATCATACAATCACAATCATACAATCACAATCATACAATCACAATCATACAATCACAATCATACAATCACAATCATACAATCACAATCATACAATCACAATCATACAATCGCAATCAAAGAATCACAATCATACGATCACAATCATACGATCACAATCATACAATCACAATCATACAATCACAATCATACAATCACAATCATACAATCACAATCATACAATCACAATCATACAATCACAATGATACGATCACAATCATACGATCACAATCATACGATCACAATCATACGATCACAATCATACAGTCACAATCATACAATGACAATCATACAAGCACAATCATACAATCACTATCATACAATCACTATCATACAATCACAATCATACAATCACAATCATACAATCGCAATCATACAATCGCGATCAAAGAATCGCAATCATACGATCACAATCATACAATCACAATCATACAATCGCAATCATACAATCGCAATCATACAATCGCAATCATACAATCACAATCATACAATCACAATCATACAATCACAATCATACAATCACAATCACGCAATCACAATCATACAATCACAATCATGCAAACACAATCATACAATCACAATCATACAATCACAATCATACAACCACAATCATACAATCACAATCATACAATCACAATCATACAATCACAATCATACAATCGCAATCATACAATCACAATCATACAATCACAATCATACAATCACCATTATACAATCACAATCTCACAATCACAATCACACAATCACATTCATACAATCACAATCATACAATCACAATCATAAAAACACAATCATCCAATCACAATCATGCAATCACAATCATACAATCACAATCATACAATCACAATCATACAATGACAATCATACAATCACAATCACACAATTACAATCACACAATCACAATCACACAATCACAATCATACAATCAGAATCATACAATCGCAATCATACAATCACAATCATACAGAAACAATCATACAATCGCAATCATACAATCACAATCATACAATCACGATCATGCAATCACAATCATGCAATCACAATCATACAATCACAATCATACAATCACAATCATACAATCACAATCATACGATCATAACCATACAATCACAATCATACAATCACAATCATACAATCACAATCACACAATCACAATCATACAACGACAATCATACAATCATAATCATACAATCACAATCATACAATGACAATCATACAATCACAATCATGCAGTCACAATCATACAATCGCAATCACACAATCACAATCATATTATGCCAATCATACAATCACAGTCATACAATCACAATCATACAATCACAATCATACAATCACAATCATACAATCGCAATCATACAATCACAATCATACAGAAACAATCATACAATCGCAATCATACAATCACAATCATACAATCACGATCATGCAATCACAATCATGCAATCACAATCATACAATCACAATCATACAACCATAATCAAACAATCACAATCATACAATGACAATCATACAATCACAATCATACAGTCACAATCATACAATCGCAATCACACAATCACAATCTTACAATCACAATCATACGATCAGAATCATACAATCACAATCACACAATCACAATCATACAATCACAATCAAACAATCACAATCATACAGTCACAATCATACAATCACAATCATACAATCACAATCATACAATGACAATCATACAATCACAATCATACAGTCACAATCATACAATCGCAATTACACGATAACAATCATACGATCACAATCATACGATCACAATCATACAATCACAATCATACAAACACAATCATACAACCACAATAATACAGTCACAATCATACAATCACAATCATACAATCACAATCATACAATCACAATCATACAATCACAATCATACAATCACAATCATACAATCACAATCATACAATCACAATCATACAATCACAATCATACAATCACAATCATACAATCAGAATCATACAATCGCAATCATACAATCACAATCATACAATCACAATCATACAATCACCATTATACAATCACAATCATACGATCACAATCATACGATCACAATCATACAATCACAATCATACAATCACAATCATACAATCGCAATCATACGATCAGAATCATACAATCACAATCATACAATGACAATCATACAATCACAATCATACAGTCACAATCATACGATCACAATCATACGATCACAATCATACAATCACAATCATACAATCACAATCATACAATGACAATCATACAATCACAATCATACAATCACTATCATACAATCACAATCATACAATCACAATCATACAATCACAATGATACAATCACAATCATACAATCACGATCTCACAATCACGATCATACAATCACGATCATACAATCAAAATCATACAATCACAATCTCACAATCACAATCACACAATCACAATCACACAATCACAATCACACAATCACAATCACACAATCATAATCATACAATCGCAATCATACAATCACAATCATACAGAAACAATCATACAATCACTATCATACAATCACAATCATACAATCAGAATCATACAATCACAATCATAAATCACAATCATACAATCACAATCATACAGTCACAATCATGCAATAACAATCATACAATCACAATCGTACAATCACAATCATACAATCACAATCATACAATCACAATCTCACAATCACGATCATACAATCACGATCATACAATCACAATCATACAATCACAATCATACAATCACAATCATACAATCACAATCATACAATCACAATCATACAATCACAATCATACAATCGTAATCATACGATCACAATCATACAATCACAATCATATAATCACAATCATACAATCGCAATCATACAATCACCATTATACAATCACAATCATACGACCACAATCATACGATCACAATCATACAATCACAATCATACAATCGCAATCATACAATCGCAATCATACAATCACAATCATACAATCACAATCATACAATCACAATCATACAATCACAATCATACAATCACAATCATACAATCACAATCATACAATCACAATCATACAATCAGAATCATACAATCGCAATCAAAGAATCACAATCATACGATCACAATCATACAATCGCAATCATACAATCACAATCATACAATCACAATCATACAATCACCATTATACAATCACAATCGTACGATCACAATCATACGATCACAATCATACAATCACAATCATACAATCACAATCATACAATCGCAATCATACAATCACAATCATACAATCACAACCATACAATCACAATCATACAATCACAATCATACAATGACAATCATACAGTCACAGTCATACAGTCACAATCATACAATCGCAATCACAAAATCACAATCTTACAATCACAATCGTACAATCACAATCATACAATCACAATCATACAATCAGAATCATACAATCGCAATCATACAATCACAATCATACAATCACAATCATACAATCACCATTATACAATCACAATCATACGATCACAATCATACGATCACAATCATACAATCACAATCATACAATCACAATCATACAATCGCAATCATACGATCAGAATCATTCAATCACAATCACACAATCACAATCATACAATCACAATCAAACAATCACAATCATACAGTCACAATCATACAATCACAATCATACAATCACAATCATACAATGACAATCATACAATCACAATCATACAGTCACAATCATACGATCACAATCATACGATCACAATCATACAATCACAATCATACAATCACAATCATACAATGACAATTATACAATCACAATCATACAATCACTATCATACAATCACAATCATACAATCACAATCATACAATCACAATGATACAATCACAATCATACAATCACGATCTCACAATCACGATCATACAATCACGATCATACAATCAAAATCATACAATCACAATCTCACAATCACAATCACACAATCACAATCACACAATCACAATCACACAATCACAATCACACAATCATAATCATACAATCGCAATCATACAATCACAATCATACAGAAACAATCATACAATCACTATCATACAATCACAATCATACAATCAGAATCATACAATCACAATCATAAATCACAATCATACAATCACAATCATACAGTCACAATCATGCAATAACAATCATACAATCACAATCGTACAATCACAATCATACAATCACAATCATACAATCACAATCTCACAATCACGATCATACAATCACGATCATACAATCACAATCATACAATCACAATCATACAATCACAATCATACAATCACAATCATACAATCACAATCATACAATCGCAATCATACGATCACAATCATACAATCACAATCATACAATCACAATCATACAATCGCAATCATACAATCACCATTATACAATCACAATCATACGACCACAATCATACGATCACAATCATACAATCACAATCATACAATCGCAATCATACAATCACAATCATACAATCACAATCATACAATCACAATCATACGATCACAATCATACAATCACAATCATACAATCACAATCATACAATCAGAATCATACAATCGCAATCGAAGAATCACAATCATACGATCACAATCATACAATCGCAATCATACAATCACAATCATACAATCACAATCATACAATCACCATTATACAATCACAATCGTACGATCACAATCATACGATCACAATCATACAATCACAATCATACAATCACAATCATACAATCGCAATCATACAATCACAATCATACAATCACAACCATACAATCACAATCATACAATCACAATCATACAATGACAATCATACAGTCACAGTCATACAGTCACAATCATACAATCGCAATCACAAAATCACAATCTTACAATCACAATCGTACAATCACAATCATACAATCACAATCACACAATCACAATCATACAAGCACAATCATACAATCATAATCATACAATCACAATCATACAATGACAATCATACAATCACAATCATACAGTCACAATCATACAATCGCAATCACACAATCACAATCTTACAATCACAATCATACGATCAGAATCATACAATCACAATCACACAATCACAATCATACAATCACAATCATACAATCATAATCATACAATCACAATCATACAATGACAATCATACAATCACAATCATACAGTCACAATCATACAATCACATTCATACAATCACAATCATACAATCACAATCATACAATCACAATCATACAATCACAATCATACAGTCGCAATCAAAGAATCACAATCATACGATCACAATCATAAAATCACAATCATACAATCACAATCATACAATCACAATCATACAATCACAATCATACATTTTACAGTCATACAATCACAATCATACAATGACAATCATACAATCACAATCATACAATTACTATCATACAATCACAATCATACAATCACAGTCATACAATCACAATCATACAATCACAATCATACAATCACAATCATACAATCACAATCAAACAATCACAATCATACAATCACAATCATACAATCACAATCACACAATCACAATCATGCAATCACAATCAAACAATCACAATCATACAGTCACAATCATACAATCACAATCATACAATCACAATCATACAATGACAATCATACAATCACAATCATACAGTCACAATCATACAGTCACAATCATACAATCGCAATTATACGATCACAATCATACGATCACAATCATACGATCACAATCATACAATCACAATCATACAATCGCAATCATACAATCACCATTATACAATCACAATCATACGACCACAATCATACGATCACAATCATACAATCACAATCATACAATCACAATCATACAATCGCAATCATACAATCCCAATCATACAATCACAATCATACAATCACAATCATACAATCACAATCATACAATCACAATCATACAATCACAATCATACAATCACAATCATACAATCACAATCATACAATCACAATCATACAATCACAATCATACAATCACAATCATACAATCACAATCATACAATCGCAATCAAAGAATCACAATCATACAATCACAATCATACAATCACAATCATACAATCACAATCATACGATCACAATCATACGATCACAATCATACGATCACAATCATACAATCACAATCATACAATCACAATCATACAATCGCAATCATACGATCACAATCATACAATCACAATCATACAATCACAATCATACAATCGCAATCATACAATCACCATTATACAATCACAATCATACGACCACAATCATACGATCACAATCATACAATCACAATCATACAATCGCAATCATACAATCGCAATCATACAATCACAATCATACAATCACAATCATACAATCACAATCATACGATCACAATCATACAATCACAATCATACAATCACAATCATACAATCAGAATCATACAATCGCAATCGAAGAATCACAATCATACGATCACAATCATACAATCGCAATCATACAATCACAATCATACAATCACAATCATACAATCACCATTATACAATCACAATCGTACGATCACAATCATACGATCACAATCATACAATCACAATCATACAATCACAATCATACAATCGCAATCATACAATCACAATCATACAATCACAACCATACAATCACAATCATACAATCACAATCATACAATGACAATCATACAGTCACAGTCATACAGTCACAATCATACAATCGCAATCACAAAATCACAATCTTACAATCACAATCGTACAATCACAATCATACAATCACAATCACACAATCACAATCATACAAGCACAATCATACAATCATAATCATACAATCACAATCATACAATTACAATCATACAATCACAATCATACAATCACAATCATACAGTCACAATCATACAATCGCAATCACACAATCACAATCTTACAATCACAATCATACGATCAGAATCATACAATCACAATCACACAATCACAATCATACAATCACAATCATACAATCATAATCATACAATCACAATCATACAATGACAATCATACAATCACAATCATACAGTCACAATCATACAATCACATTCATACAATCACAATCATACAATCACAATCATACAATCACAATCATACAATCACAATCATACAGTCGCAATCAAAGAATCACAATCATACGATCACAATCATAAAATCACAATCATACAATCACAATCATACAATCACAATCATACAATCACAATCATACATTTTACAGTCATACAATCACAATCATACAATGACAATCATACAATCACAATCATACAATTACTATCATACAATCACAATCATACAATCACAGTCATACAATCACAATCATACAATCACAATCATACAATCACAATCATACAATCACAATCAAACAATCACAATCATACAATCACAATCATACAATCACAATCACACAATCACAATCATGCAATCACAATCAAACAATCACAATCATACAGTCACAATCATACAATCACAATCATACAATCACAATCATACAATGACAATCATACAATCACAATCATACAGTCACAATCATACAGTCACAATCATACAATCGCAATTATACGATCACAATCATACGATCACAATCATACGATCACAATCATACAATCACAATCATACAATCGCAATCATACAATCACCATTATACAATCACAATCATACGACCACAATCATACGATCACAATCATACAATCACAATCATACAATCACAATCATACAATCGCAATCATACAATCCCAATCATACAATCACAATCATACAATCACAATCATACAATCACAATCATACAATCACAATCATACAATCACAATCATACAATCACAATCATACAATCACAATCATACAATCACAATCATACAATCACAATCATACAATCACAATCATACAATCACAATCATACAATCGCAATCAAAGAATCACAATCATACAATCACAATCATACAATCACAATCATACGATCACAATCATACGATCACAATCATACGATCACAATCATACAATCACAATCACACAATCACAATCATACAATGAAAATCATACAATCGCAATCAAAGAATCACAATCATACGATCACAATCATACGATCACAATCATACAATCACAATCATACAATCACAATCATACAATCACAATCATACAATCAGAATCATACAATCGCAATCATACAATCACAATCACACAATCATAATCATACAATCACAATCATACAGTCACAATCATACAATCACAATCATACAATCAGAATCATACGATCACAATCATACAATCACAATCATACAATCACAATCATACAATCGCAATCATACAATCACAATCACACAATCACCATTATACAATCACAATCATACGATCACAATCATACGATCACAATCATACAATCACAATCATACAATCACAATCATACAATCGCAATCATACAATCACAATCACACAATCATAATCATACAATCACAATCATACAATCACAACCATACAATCACAATCATACAATCACAATCATACAACCAGAATCATACAATCACAATCATACAATCGCAATCAAAGAATCACAATCATACGATCACAATCATACAATCACAATCATACAATCACAATCATACAATCACAATCATACAATCACAATCATACAATCACAATCATACAATCACAATCATACAATCACAATTATACGATCACAATCATACGATCACAATCATACGATCACAATCATACGATCACAATCATACAATCACAATCATACAATCACAATCATACAATGACAATCATACAATCACAATCATACAATCACTATCATACAATCACAATCATACAATCACAATCATACAATCACAATCATACAATCACAATGATACAATCACAATCATACAATCACGATCTCACAATCACAATCATACAATCACGATCATACAATCAAAATCATACAATCACAATCTCACAATCACAATCACACAATCACAATCACACAATCACAATCACACAATCACAATCATACAATCATAATCATACAATCGCTATCATACAATCACAATCATACAATCACAATCATACAATCACAATCATGCAATCACAATCATACAATCACAATCATACAATCACAATCATACAATCACAATCATACAATCATAATCATACGATCACAATCATACAATCACAATCATACAATCACAATCACACAATCACAATCATACAATGACAATCATACAATCATAATCATGCAATCACAATCATACAATGACAATCATACAATCACAATCATACAGTCACAATCATACAATCGCAATCACACAATCACAATCATACGATGCCAATCAGACAATCACAATCATACAATCACAATCATACAATAACAATCATACAATCACAATCATACAATCGCAATCAAAGAATCACAATCATACGATCAGAATCATACAATCACAATCACACAATCACAATCATACAATCACAATCATACAATCATAATCATACAATCACAATCAAAGAATCACAATCATACAATCATAATCATACAATCACAATCATACAATGACAATCATACAATCACAATCATACAGTCACAATGATACAATCGCAATTATACGATCACAATCATACGATCACAATCATACGATCACAATCATACAATCACAATCATACAATCGCAATCATACAATCACCATTATACAATCACAATCATACGACCACAATCATACGATCACAATCATACAATCACAATCATACAATCACAATCATACAATCACAATCATACAATCACAATCATACAATCACAATCATACAATCACAATCATACAATCACAATCATACAATCACAATCATACAATCACAATCATACAATCACAATCATAAAATCACAATCATACAATCGCAATCAAAGAATCACAATCATACGAACACAATCATACGATCACAATCATACAATCACAATCATACAATCACAATCATACAATCACAATCATACAATCACAATCATACAATCACAATCATACAATCACAATCATACAATCACAATCATACAATCACAATCATACAATCACAATCATACAATCACAATCATACAATCACAATCATACAATCGCAATCATACAATCAGAATCATACAATCGCAATCATACAATCACAATCATACAATCACAATCATACAATCACAATCATACAATCACCATTATACAATCACAATCATACGATCACAATCATACGATCACAATCATACAATCACAATCATACAATCGCAATCATACAATCGCAATCATACAATCACAATCACACAATCATAATCATACAATCACAATCATACAGTCACAATCATACAATCACAATCATACAATCAGAATCATACAATCACAATCATACAATCGCAATCAAAGAATCACAATCATACGATCACAATCATACAATCACAATCATACAATCACAATCATACAATCACAATCATACAATCACAATCATACAATCACAATCATACAATCACAATCATACGATCACAATCATACGATCACAATCATACGATCACAATCATACAATCACAATCATACAATCACAATCATACAATGACAATCATACAACCACAATCATACAATCACTATCATACAATCACAATCATACAATCACAATCATACAATCACAATGATACAATCACAATCATACAATCACGATCTCACAATCACGATCATACAATCACGATCATACAATCAAAATCATACAATCACAATCTCACAATCACAATCACACAATCACAATCACACAATCACAATCACACAATCACAATCACACAATCACAATCATACAATCATAATCATACAATCGCAATCATACAATCACAATCTCACAATCACGATCATACAATCACGATCATACAATCACAATCATACAATCACAATCATACAATCACAATCATACAATCACAATCATACAATCACAATCATACAATCGCAATCATACAATCGCAATCAAAGAATCACAATCATACGATCACAATCATACAATCGCAATCATACAATCACAATCATACAATCACAATCATACAGTCACAATCATGCAATAACAATCATACAATCACAATCGTACAATCACAATCATACAATCACAATCATAAAATCACAATCTCACAATCACGATCATACAATCACGATCATACAATCACAATCATACAATCACAATCATACAATCACAATCATACAATCACAATCACACAATCACAATCATACAATCACAATCAAACAATCACAATCATACAGTCACAATCATACAATCACAATCATACAATCACAATCATACAATGACAATCATACAATCACAATCATACAGTCACAATCATACAATCGCAATCACACAATCACAATCTTACAATCACAATCATACGATCAGAATCATACAATCACAATCACACAATCACAATCATACAATCACAATCATACAATCATAATCATACAATCACAATCATACAATGACAATCATACAATCACAATCATACAGTCACAATCATACAATCACATTCATACAATCACAATCATACAATCACAATCATACAATCACAATCATACAATCACAATCATACAATCACAATCATACAGTCGCAATCAAAGAATCACAATCATACGATCACAATCATAAAATCACAATCATACAATCACAATCATACAATCACAATCATACAATCACAATCATACAATCACAATCATACAATCACAGTCATACAATCACAATCATACAATGACAATCATACAATCACAATCATACAATTACTATCATACAATCACAATCATACAATCACAATCACACAATCACAATCATACAATCACAATCATACAATCACAATCATACAATCACAATCAAACAATCACAATCATACAATCACAATCATACAATCACAATCACACAATCACAATCATACAATCACAATCAAACAATCACAATCATACAGTCACAATCATACAATCATAATCATACAATCACAATCATACAATGACAATCATACAATCACAATCATACAGTCACAATCATACAATCGCAATTATACGATCACAATCATACGATCACAATCATACGATCACAATCATACAATCACAATCATACAATCGCAATCATACAATCACCATTATACAATCACAATCATACGACCACAATCATACGATCACAATCATACAATCACAATCATACAATCACAATCATACAATCGCAATCATACAATCCCAATCATACAATCACAATCATACAATCACAATCATACAATCACAATCATACAATCACAATCATACAATCAAAATCATACAATCACAATCATACAATCACAATCATACAATCACAATCATACAATCACAATCATACAATCGCAATCAAAGAATCACAATCATACGATCACAATCATACAATCACAATCATACAATCACAATCATACAATCACAATCATACAATCACAATCATACAATCACAATCATACAATCACAATCATACAATCACAATCATACAATCACAATCATACAATCACAATCATACAATCACAATCATACGATCACAATCATACGATCACAATCATACGATCACAATCATACGATCACAATCATACAATCACAATCACACAATCACAATCATACAATGACAATCATACAATCATAATCATACAATCACAATCATACAATGACAATCACACAATCACAATCATACAGTCACAATCATACAATCGCAATCACACAATCACAGTCATATTATGCCAATCATACAATCACAGTCATACAATCACAATCATACAATCACAATCATACAATCACAATCATACAATCGCAATCAAAGAATCACAGTCATATTATGCCAATCATACAATCACAGTCATACAATCACATTCATACAATCACAATCATACAATCACAATCATAAAAACACAATCATCCAATCACAATCATGCAATCACAATCATACAATCGCAATTATACGATCACAATCATACGATCACAATCATACGATCATAATCATACAATCACAATCATACAATCGCAATCATACAATCACCATTATACAATCACAATCATACGACCACAATCATACGATCACAATCATACAATCACAATCATACAATCACAATCATACAATCGCAATCATACAATCGCAATCATACAATCACAATCATACAATCACAATCATACAATCAAAATCATACAATCACAATCATACAATCACAATCATACAATCACAATCATACAATCACAATCATACAATCGCAATCAAAGAATCACAATCATACGATCACAATCATACAATCACAATCATACAATCACAATCATACAATCACAATCATACAGTCACAATCATACAATCGCAATCACACAATCACAATCTTACAATCACAATCATACGATCAGAATCATACAATCACAATCACACAATCACAATCATACAATCACAATCATACAATCATAATCATACAATCACAATCATACAATGACAATCATACAATCACAATCATACAGTCACAATCATACAATCACATTCATACAATCACAATCATACAATCACAATCATACAATCACAATCATACAATCACAATCATACAGTCGCAATCAAAGAATCACAATCATACGATCACAATCATAAAATCACAATCATACAATCACAATCATACAATCACAATCATACAATCACAATCATACATTTTACAGTCATACAATCACAATCATACAATGACAATCATACAATCACAATCATACAATTACTATCATACAATCACAATCATACAATCACAGTCATACAATCACAATCATACAATCACAATCATACAATCACAATCATACAATCACAATCAAACAATCACAATCATACAATCACAATCATACAATCACAATCACACAATCACAATCATGCAATCACAATCAAACAATCACAATCATACAGTCACAATCATACAATCACAATCATACAATCACAATCATACAATGACAATCATACAATCACAATCATACAGTCACAATCATACAGTCACAATCATACAATCGCAATTATACGATCACAATCATACGATCACAATCATACGATCACAATCATACAATCACAATCATACAATCGCAATCATACAATCACCATTATACAATCACAATCATACGACCACAATCATACGATCACAATCATACAATCACAATCATACAATCACAATCATACAATCGCAATCATACAATCCCAATCATACAATCACAATCATACAATCACAATCATACAATCACAATCATACAATCACAATCATACAATCACAATCATACAATCACAATCATACAATCACAATCATACAATCACAATCATACAATCACAATCATACAATCACAATCATACAATCGCAATCAAAGAATCACAATCATACAATCACAATCATACAATCACAATCATACGATCACAATCATACGATCACAATCATACGATCACAATCATACAATCACAATCACACAATCACAATCATACAATGAAAATCATACAATCGCAATCAAAGAATCACAATCATACGATCACAATCATACGATCACAATCATACAATCACAATCATACAATCACAATCATACAATCACAATCATACAATCAGAATCATACAATCGCAATCATACAATCACAATCACACAATCATAATCATACAATCACAATCATACAGTCACAATCATACAATCACAATCATACAATCAGAATCATACGATCACAATCATACAATCACAATCATACAATCACAATCATACAATCGCAATCATACAATCACAATCACACAATCACCATTATACAATCACAATCATACGATCACAATCATACGATCACAATCATACAATCACAATCATACAATCACAATCATACAATCGCAATCATACAATCACAATCACACAATCATAATCATACAATCACAATCATACAATCACAACCATACAATCACAATCATACAATCACAATCATACAACCAGAATCATACAATCACAATCATACAATCGCAATCAAAGAATCACAATCATACGATCACAATCATACAATCACAATCATACAATCACAATCATACAATCACAATCATACAATCACAATCATACAATCACAATCATACAATCACAATCATACAATCACAATTATACGATCACAATCATACGATCACAATCATACGATCACAATCATACGATCACAATCATACAATCACAATCATACAATCACAATCATACAATGACAATCATACAATCACAATCATACAATCACTATCATACAATCACAATCATACAATCACAATCATACAATCACAATCATACAATCACAATGATACAATCACAATCATACAATCACGATCTCACAATCACAATCATACAATCACGATCATACAATCAAAATCATACAATCACAATCTCACAATCACAATCACACAATCACAATCACACAATCACAATCACACAATCACAATCATACAATCATAATCATACAATCGCTATCATACAATCACAATCATACAATCACAATCATACAATCACAATCATGCAATCACAATCATACAATCACAATCATACAATCACAATCATACAATCACAATCATACAATCATAATCATACGATCACAATCATACAATCACAATCATACAATCACAATCACACAATCACAATCATACAATGACAATCATACAATCATAATCATGCAATCACAATCATACAATGACAATCATACAATCACAATCATACAGTCACAATCATACAATCGCAATCACACAATCACAATCATACGATGCCAATCAGACAATCACAATCATACAATCACAATCATACAATAACAATCATACAATCACAATCATACAATCGCAATCAAAGAATCACAATCATACGATCAGAATCATACAATCACAATCACACAATCACAATCATACAATCACAATCATACAATCATAATCATACAATCACAATCAAAGAATCACAATCATACAATCATAATCATACAATCACAATCATACAATGACAATCATACAATCACAATCATACAGTCACAATGATACAATCGCAATTATACGATCACAATCATACGATCACAATCATACGATCACAATCATACAATCACAATCATACAATCGCAATCATACAATCACCATTATACAATCACAATCATACGACCACAATCATACGATCACAATCATACAATCACAATCATACAATCACAATCATACAATCGCAATCATACAATCACAATCATACAATCACAATCATACAATCACAATCATACAATCACAATCATACAATCACAATCATACAATCACAATCATAAAATCACAATCATACAATCGCAATCAAAGAATCACAATCATACGAACACAATCATACGATCACAATCATACAATCACAATCATACAATCACAATCATACAATCACAATCATACAATCACAATCATACAATCACAATCATACAATCACAATCATACAATCACAATCATACAATCACAATCATACAATCACAATCATACAATCACAATCATACAATCGCAATCATACAATCAGAATCATACAATCGCAATCATACAATCACAATCATACAATCACAATCATACAATCACAATCATACAATCACCATTATACAATCACAATCATACGATCACAATCATACGATCACAATCATACAATCACAATCATACAATCGCAATCATACAATCGCAATCATACAATCACAATCACACAATCATAATCATACAATCACAATCATACAGTCACAATCATACAATCACAATCATACAATCAGAATCATACAATCACAATCATACAATCGCAATCAAAGAATCACAATCATACGATCACAATCATACAATCACAATCATACAATCACAATCATACAATCACAATCATACAATCACAATCATACAATCACAATCATACAATCACAATCATACGATCACAATCATACGATCACAATCATACGATCACAATCATACAATCACAATCATACAATCACAATCATACAATGACAATCATACAATCACAATCATACAATCACTATCATACAATCACAATCATACAATCACAATCATACAATCACAATGATACAATCACAATCATACAATCACGATCTCACAATCACGATCATACAATCACGATCATACAATCAAAATCATACAATCACAATCTCACAATCACAATCACACAATCACAATCACACAATCACAATCACACAATCACAATCACACAATCACAATCATACAATCATAATCATACAATCGCAATCATACAATCACAATCTCACAATCACGATCATACAATCACGATCATACAATCACAATCATACAATCACAATCATACAATCACAATCATACAATCACAATCATACAATCACAATCATACAATCGCAATCATACAATCGCAATCAAAGAATCACAATCATACGATCACAATCATACAATCGCAATCATACAATCACAATCATACAATCACAATCATACAGTCACAATCATGCAATAACAATCATACAATCACAATCGTACAATCACAATCATACAATCACAATCATAAAATCACAATCTCACAATCACGATCATACAATCACGATCATACAATCACAATCATACAATCACAATCATACAATCACAATCATACAATCACAATCACACAATCACAATCATACAATCACAATCAAACAATCACAATCATACAGTCACAATCATACAATCACAATCATACAATCACAATCATACAATGACAATCATACAATCACAATCATACAGTCACAATCATACAATCGCAATCACACAATCACAATCTTACAATCACAATCATACGATCAGAATCATACAATCACAATCACACAATCACAATCATACAATCACAATCATACAATCATAATCATACAATCACAATCATACAATGACAATCATACAATCACAATCATACAGTCACAATCATACAATCACATTCATACAATCACAATCATACAATCACAATCATACAATCACAATCATACAATCACAATCATACAATCACAATCATACAGTCGCAATCAAAGAATCACAATCATACGATCACAATCATAAAATCACAATCATACAATCACAATCATACAATCACAATCATACAATCACAATCATACAATCACAATCATACAATCACAGTCATACAATCACAATCATACAATGACAATCATACAATCACAATCATACAATTACTATCATACAATCACAATCATACAATCACAATCACACAATCACAATCATACAATCACAATCATACAATCACAATCATACAATCACAATCAAACAATCACAATCATACAATCACAATCATACAATCACAATCACACAATCACAATCATACAATCACAATCAAACAATCACAATCATACAGTCACAATCATACAATCATAATCATACAATCACAATCATACAATGACAATCATACAATCACAATCATACAGTCACAATCATACAATCGCAATTATACGATCACAATCATACGATCACAATCATACGATCACAATCATACAATCACAATCATACAATCGCAATCATACAATCACCATTATACAATCACAATCATACGACCACAATCATACGATCACAATCATACAATCACAATCATACAATCACAATCATACAATCGCAATCATACAATCCCAATCATACAATCACAATCATACAATCACAATCATACAATCACAATCATACAATCACAATCATACAATCAAAATCATACAATCACAATCATACAATCACAATCATACAATCACAATCATACAATCACAATCATACAATCGCAATCAAAGAATCACAATCATACGATCACAATCATACAATCACAATCATACAATCACAATCATACAATCACAATCATACAATCACAATCATACAATCACAATCATACAATCACAATCATACAATCACAATCATACAATCACAATCATACAATCACAATCATACAATCACAATCATACGATCACAATCATACGATCACAATCATACGATCACAATCATACGATCACAATCATACAATCACAATCACACAATCACAATCATACAATGACAATCATACAATCATAATCATACAATCACAATCATACAATGACAATCACACAATCACAATCATACAGTCACAATCATACAATCGCAATCACACAATCACAGTCATATTATGCCAATCATACAATCACAGTCATACAATCACAATCATACAATCACAATCATACAATCACAATCATACAATCGCAATCAAAGAATCACAGTCATATTATGCCAATCATACAATCACAGTCATACAATCACATTCATACAATCACAATCATACAATCACAATCATAAAAACACAATCATCCAATCACAATCATGCAATCACAATCATACAATCGCAATTATACGATCACAATCATACGATCACAATCATACGATCATAATCATACAATCACAATCATACAATCGCAATCATACAATCACCATTATACAATCACAATCATACGACCACAATCATACGATCACAATCATACAATCACAATCATACAATCACAATCATACAATCGCAATCATACAATCGCAATCATACAATCACAATCATACAATCACAATCATACAATCACAATCATACAATCACAATCATACAATCACAATCATACAATCACAATCATACAATCACAATCATACAATCACAATCATACAATCACAATCATACAATCACAATCATACAATCACAATCATACAATCGCAATCAAAGAATCACAATCATACGATCACAATCATACGATCACAATCATACAATCACAATCATACAATCACAATCAAACAATCACAATCATACAATCACAATCATACAATCAGAATCATACAATCGCAATCATACAATCACAATCATAAAATCACCATTATACAATCACAATCATACGATCACAATCATACGATCACAATCATACAATCACAATCATACAATCACAATCATACAATCGCAATCATACAATCACAATCACACAATCATAATCATACAATCACAATCATACAGTCACAATCATACAATCACAATCATACAATCAGAATCATACGATCACAATCATACAATCACAATCATACAATCACAATCATACAATCGCAATCATACAATCACAATCACACAATCACCATTATACAATCACAATCATACGATCACAATCATACGATCACAATCATACAATCACAATCATACAATCACAATCATACAATCGCAATCATACAATCACAATCACACAATCATAATCATACAATCACAATCATACAGTCACAATCATACAATCACAATCATACAATCAGAATCATACAATCACAATCATACAATCGCAATCAAAGAATCACAATCATACGATCACAATCATACAATCACAATCATACAATCACAATCATACAATCACAATCATACAATCACAATCATACAATCACAATCATACGATCACAATCATACGATCACAATCATACGATCACAATCATACGATCACAATCATACAATCACAATCATACAATCACAATCATACAATGACAATCATACAATCACAATCATACAATTACTATCATACAATCACAATCATACAATCACAATCACACAATCACAATCATACAATCACAATCATACAATCACAATCATACAATCACAATCAAACAATCACAATCATACAATCACAATCATACAATCACAATCACACAATCACAATCATACAATCACAATCATACAATCACAATCATACAATCACAATCATACAATCACAATCATACAATCACAATCATACAGTCGCAATCAAAGAATCACAATCATACGATCACAATCATAAAATCACAATCATACAATCACAATCATACAATCACAATCATACAATCACAATCATACAATCACAATCATACAATCACAGTCATACAATCACAATCATACAATGACAATCATACAATCACAATCATACAATTACTATCATACAATCACAATCATACAATCACAATCACACAATCACAATCATACAATCACAATCATACAATCACAATCATACAATCACAATCAAACAATCACAATCATACAATCACAATCATACAATCACAATCACACAATCACAATCATACAATCACAATCAAACAATCACAATCATACAGTCACAATCATACAATCATAATCATACAATCACAATCATACAATGACAATCATACAATCACAATCATACAGTCACAATCATACAATCGCAATTATACGATCACAATCATACGATCACAATCATACGATCACAATCATACAATCACAATCATACAATCGCAATCATACAATCACCATTATACAATCACAATCATACGACCACAATCATACGATCACAATCATACAATCACAATCATACAATCACAATCATACAATCGCAATCATACAATCCCAATCATACAATCACAATCATACAATCACAATCATACAATCACAATCATACAATCACAATCATACAATCAAAATCATACAATCACAATCATACAATCACAATCATACAATCACAATCATACAATCACAATCATACAATCGCAATCAAAGAATCACAATCATACGATCACAATCATACAATCACAATCATACAATCACAATCATACAATCACAATCATACAATCACAATCATACAATCACAATCATACAATCACAATCATACAATCACAATCATACAATCACAATCATACAATCACAATCATACAATCACAATCATACGATCACAATCATACGATCACAATCATACGATCACAATCATACGATCACAATCATACAATCACAATCACACAATCACAATCATACAATGACAATCATACAATCATAATCATACAATCACAATCATACAATGACAATCACACAATCACAATCATACAGTCACAATCATACAATCGCAATCACACAATCACAGTCATATTATGCCAATCATACAATCACAGTCATACAATCACAATCATACAATCACAATCATACAATCACAATCATACAATCGCAATCAAAGAATCACAGTCATATTATGCCAATCATACAATCACAGTCATACAATCACATTCATACAATCACAATCATACAATCACAATCATAAAAACACAATCATCCAATCACAATCATGCAATCACAATCATACAATCGCAATTATACGATCACAATCATACGATCACAATCATACGATCATAATCATACAATCACAATCATACAATCGCAATCATACAATCACCATTATACAATCACAATCATACGACCACAATCATACGATCACAATCATACAATCACAATCATACAATCACAATCATACAATCGCAATCATACAATCGCAATCATACAATCACAATCATACAATCACAATCATACAATCAAAATCATACAATCACAATCATACAATCACAATCATACAATCACAATCATACAATCACAATCATACAATCGCAATCAAAGAATCACAATCATACGATCACAATCATACAATCACAATCATACAATCACAATCATACAATCACAATCATACAGTCACAATCATACAATCGCAATCACACAATCACAATCTTACAATCACAATCATACGATCAGAATCATACAATCACAATCACACAATCACAATCATACAATCACAATCATACAATCATAATCATACAATCACAATCATACAATGACAATCATACAATCACAATCATACAGTCACAATCATACAATCACATTCATACAATCACAATCATACAATCACAATCATACAATCACAATCATACAATCACAATCATACAGTCGCAATCAAAGAATCACAATCATACGATCACAATCATAAAATCACAATCATACAATCACAATCATACAATCACAATCATACAATCACAATCATACATTTTACAGTCATACAATCACAATCATACAATGACAATCATACAATCACAATCATACAATTACTATCATACAATCACAATCATACAATCACAGTCATACAATCACAATCATACAATCACAATCATACAATCACAATCATACAATCACAATCAAACAATCACAATCATACAATCACAATCATACAATCACAATCACACAATCACAATCATGCAATCACAATCAAACAATCACAATCATACAGTCACAATCATACAATCACAATCATACAATCACAATCATACAATGACAATCATACAATCACAATCATACAGTCACAATCATACAGTCACAATCATACAATCGCAATTATACGATCACAATCATACGATCACAATCATACGATCACAATCATACAATCACAATCATACAATCGCAATCATACAATCACCATTATACAATCACAATCATACGACCACAATCATACGATCACAATCATACAATCACAATCATACAATCACAATCATACAATCGCAATCATACAATCCCAATCATACAATCACAATCATACAATCACAATCATACAATCACAATCATACAATCACAATCATACAATCACAATCATACAATCACAATCATACAATCACAATCATACAATCACAATCATACAATCACAATCATACAATCACAATCATACAATCACAATCATACAATCGCAATCAAAGAATCACAATCATACAATCACAATCATACAATCACAATCATACGATCACAATCATACGATCACAATCATACGATCACAATCATACAATCACAATCACACAATCACAATCATACAATGAAAATCATACAATCGCAATCAAAGAATCACAATCATACGATCACAATCATACGATCACAATCATACAATCACAATCATACAATCACAATCATACAATCACAATCATACAATCAGAATCGTACAATCGCAATCATACAATCACAATCACACAATCATAATCATACAATCACAATCATACAGTCACAATCATACAATCACAATCATACAATCAGAATCATACGATCACAATCATACAATCACAATCATACAATCACAATCATACAATCGCAATCATACAATCACAATCACACAATCACCATTATACAATCACAATCATACGATCACAATCATACGATCACAATCATACAATCACAATCATACAATCACAATCATACAATCGCAATCATACAATCACAATCACACAATCATAATCATACAATCACAATCATACAATCACAACCATACAATCACAATCATACAATCACAATCATACAACCAGAATCATACAATCACAATCATACAATCGCAATCAAAGAATCACAATCATACGATCACAATCATACAATCACAATCATACAATCACAATCATACAATCACAATCATACAATCACAATCATACAATCACAATCATACAATCACAATCATACAATCACAATTATACGATCACAATCATACGATCACAATCATACGATCACAATCATACGATCACAATCATACAATCACAATCATACAATCACAATCATACAATGACAATCATACAATCACAATCATACAATCACTATCATACAATCACAATCATACAATCACAATCATACAATCACAATCATACAATCACAATGATACAATCACAATCATACAATCACGATCTCACAATCACAATCATACAATCACGATCATACAATCAAAATCATACAATCACAATCTCACAATCACAATCACACAATCACAATCACACAATCACAATCACACAATCACAATCATACAATCATAATCATACAATCGCTATCATACAATCACAATCATACAATCACAATCATACAATCACAATCATGCAATCACAATCATACAATCACAATCATACAATCACAATCATACAATCACAATCATACAATCATAATCATACGATCACAATCATACAATCACAATCATACAATCACAATCACACAATCACAATCATACAATGACAATCATACAATCATAATCATGCAATCACAATCATACAATGACAATCATACAATCACAATCATACAGTCACAATCATACAATCGCAATCACACAATCACAATCATACGATGCCAATCAGACAATCACAATCATACAATCACAATCATACAATAACAATCATACAATCACAATCATACAATCGCAATCAAAGAATCACAATCATACGATCAGAATCATACAATCACAATCACACAATCACAATCATACAATCACAATCATACAATCATAATCATACAATCACAATCAAAGAATCACAATCATACAATCATAATCATACAATCACAATCATACAATGACAATCATACAATCACAATCATACAGTCACAATGATACAATCGCAATTATACGATCACAATCATACGATCACAATCATACGATCACAATCATACAATCACAATCATACAATCGCAATCATACAATCACCATTATACAATCACAATCATACGACCACAATCATACGATCACAATCATACAATCACAATCATACAATCACAATCATACAATCACAATCATACAATCACAATCATACAATCACAATCATACAATCACAATCATACAATCACAATCATACAATCACAATCATACAATCACAATCATACAATCACAATCATAAAATCACAATCATACAATCGCAATCAAAGAATCACAATCATACGAACACAATCATACGATCACAATCATACAATCACAATCATACAATCACAATCATACAATCACAATCATACAATCACAATCATACAATCACAATCATACAATCACAATCATACAATCACAATCATACAATCACAATCATACAATCACAATCATACAATCACAATCATACAATCACAATCATACAATCGCAATCATACAATCAGAATCATACAATCGCAATCATACAATCACAATCATACAATCACAATCATACAATCACAATCATACAATCACCATTATACAATCACAATCATACGATCACAATCATACGATCACAATCATACAATCACAATCATACAATCGCAATCATACAATCGCAATCATACAATCACAATCACACAATCATAATCATACAATCACAATCATACAGTCACAATCATACAATCACAATCATACAATCAGAATCATACAATCACAATCATACAATCGCAATCAAAGAATCACAATCATACGATCACAATCATACAATCACAATCATACAATCACAATCATACAATCACAATCATACAATCACAATCATACAATCACAATCATACAATCACAATCATACGATCACAATCATACGATCACAATCATACGATCACAATCATACAATCACAATCATACAATCACAATCATACAATGACAATCATACAACCACAATCATACAATCACTATCATACAATCACAATCATACAATCACAATCATACAATCACAATGATACAATCACAATCATACAATCACGATCTCACAATCACGATCATACAATCACGATCATACAATCAAAATCATACAATCACAATCTCACAATCACAATCACACAATCACAATCACACAATCACAATCACACAATCACAATCACACAATCACAATCATACAATCATAATCATACAATCGCAATCATACAATCACAATCTCACAATCACGATCATACAATCACGATCATACAATCACAATCATACAATCACAATCATACAATCACAATCATACAATCACAATCATACAATCACAATCATACAATCGCAATCATACAATCGCAATCAAAGAATCACAATCATACGATCACAATCATACAATCGCAATCATACAATCACAATCATACAATCACAATCATACAGTCACAATCATGCAATAACAATCATACAATCACAATCGTACAATCACAATCATACAATCACAATCATAAAATCACAATCTCACAATCACGATCATACAATCACGATCATACAATCACAATCATACAATCACAATCATACAATCACAATCATACAATCACAATCACACAATCACAATCATACAATCACAATCAAACAATCACAATCATACAGTCACAATCATACAATCACAATCATACAATCACAATCATACAATGACAATCATACAATCACAATCATACAGTCACAATCATACAATCGCAATCACACAATCACAATCTTACAATCACAATCATACGATCAGAATCATACAATCACAATCACACAATCACAATCATACAATCACAATCATACAATCATAATCATACAATCACAATCATACAATGACAATCATACAATCACAATCATACAGTCACAATCATACAATCACATTCATACAATCACAATCATACAATCACAATCATACAATCACAATCATACAATCACAATCATACAATCACAATCATACAGTCGCAATCAAAGAATCACAATCATACGATCACAATCATAAAATCACAATCATACAATCACAATCATACAATCACAATCATACAATCACAATCATACAATCACAATCATACAATCACAGTCATACAATCACAATCATACAATGACAATCATACAATCACAATCATACAATTACTATCATACAATCACAATCATACAATCACAATCACACAATCACAATCATACAATCACAATCATACAATCACAATCATACAATCACAATCAAACAATCACAATCATACAATCACAATCATACAATCACAATCACACAATCACAATCATACAATCACAATCAAACAATCACAATCATACAGTCACAATCATACAATCATAATCATACAATCACAATCATACAATGACAATCATACAATCACAATCATACAGTCACAATCATACAATCGCAATTATACGATCACAATCATACGATCACAATCATACGATCACAATCATACAATCACAATCATACAATCGCAATCATACAATCACCATTATACAATCACAATCATACGACCACAATCATACGATCACAATCATACAATCACAATCATACAATCACAATCATACAATCGCAATCATACAATCCCAATCATACAATCACAATCATACAATCACAATCATACAATCACAATCATACAATCACAATCATACAATCAAAATCATACAATCACAATCATACAATCACAATCATACAATCACAATCATACAATCACAATCATACAATCGCAATCAAAGAATCACAATCATACGATCACAATCATACAATCACAATCATACAATCACAATCATACAATCACAATCATACAATCACAATCATACAATCACAATCATACAATCACAATCATACAATCACAATCATACAATCACAATCATACAATCACAATCATACAATCACAATCATACGATCACAATCATACGATCACAATCATACGATCACAATCATACGATCACAATCATACAATCACAATCACACAATCACAATCATACAATGACAATCATACAATCATAATCATACAATCACAATCATACAATGACAATCACACAATCACAATCATACAGTCACAATCATACAATCGCAATCACACAATCACAGTCATATTATGCCAATCATACAATCACAGTCATACAATCACAATCATACAATCACAATCATACAATCACAATCATACAATCGCAATCAAAGAATCACAGTCATATTATGCCAATCATACAATCACAGTCATACAATCACATTCATACAATCACAATCATACAATCACAATCATAAAAACACAATCATCCAATCACAATCATGCAATCACAATCATACAATCGCAATTATACGATCACAATCATACGATCACAATCATACGATCATAATCATACAATCACAATCATACAATCGCAATCATACAATCACCATTATACAATCACAATCATACGACCACAATCATACGATCACAATCATACAATCACAATCATACAATCACAATCATACAATCGCAATCATACAATCGCAATCATACAATCACAATCATACAATCACAATCATACAATCAAAATCATACAATCACAATCATACAATCACAATCATACAATCACAATCATACAATCACAATCATACAATCGCAATCAAAGAATCACAATCATACGATCACAATCATACAATCACAATCATACAATCACAATCATACAATCACAATCATACAGTCACAATCATACAATCGCAATCACACAATCACAATCTTACAATCACAATCATACGATCAGAATCATACAATCACAATCACACAATCACAATCATACAATCACAATCATACAATCATAATCATACAATCACAATCATACAATGACAATCATACAATCACAATCATACAGTCACAATCATACAATCACATTCATACAATCACAATCATACAATCACAATCATACAATCACAATCATACAATCACAATCATACAGTCGCAATCAAAGAATCACAATCATACGATCACAATCATAAAATCACAATCATACAATCACAATCATACAATCACAATCATACAATCACAATCATACATTTTACAGTCATACAATCACAATCATACAATGACAATCATACAATCACAATCATACAATTACTATCATACAATCACAATCATACAATCACAGTCATACAATCACAATCATACAATCACAATCATACAATCACAATCATACAATCACAATCAAACAATCACAATCATACAATCACAATCATACAATCACAATCACACAATCACAATCATGCAATCACAATCAAACAATCACAATCATACAGTCACAATCATACAATCACAATCATACAATCACAATCATACAATGACAATCATACAATCACAATCATACAGTCACAATCATACAGTCACAATCATACAATCGCAATTATACGATCACAATCATACGATCACAATCATACGATCACAATCATACAATCACAATCATACAATCGCAATCATACAATCACCATTATACAATCACAATCATACGACCACAATCATACGATCACAATCATACAATCACAATCATACAATCACAATCATACAATCGCAATCATACAATCCCAATCATACAATCACAATCATACAATCACAATCATACAATCACAATCATACAATCACAATCATACAATCACAATCATACAATCACAATCATACAATCACAATCATACAATCACAATCATACAATCACAATCATACAATCACAATCATACAATCGCAATCAAAGAATCACAATCATACAATCACAATCATACAATCACAATCATACGATCACAATCATACGATCACAATCATACGATCACAATCATACAATCACAATCACACAATCACAATCATACAATGAAAATCATACAATCGCAATCAAAGAATCACAATCATACGATCACAATCATACGATCACAATCATACAATCACAATCATACAATCACAATCATACAATCACAATCATACAATCAGAATCATACAATCGCAATCATACAATCACAATCACACAATCATAATCATACAATCACAATCATACAGTCACAATCATACAATCACAATCATACAATCAGAATCATACGATCACAATCATACAATCACAATCATACAATCACAATCATACAATCGCAATCATACAATCACAATCACACAATCACCATTATACAATCACAATCATACGATCACAATCATACGATCACAATCATACAATCACAATCATACAATCACAATCATACAATCGCAATCATACAATCACAATCACACAATCATAATCATACAATCACAATCATACAATCACAACCATACAATCACAATCATACAATCACAATCATACAACCAGAATCATACAATCACAATCATACAATCGCAATCAAAGAATCACAATCATACGATCACAATCATACAATCACAATCATACAATCACAATCATACAATCACAATCATACAATCACAATCATACAATCACAATCATACAATCACAATCATACAATCACAATTATACGATCACAATCATACGATCACAATCATACGATCACAATCATACGATCACAATCATACAATCACAATCATACAATCACAATCATACAATGACAATCATACAATCACAATCATACAATCACTATCATACAATCACAATCATACAATCACAATCATACAATCACAATCATACAATCACAATGATACAATCACAATCATACAATCACGATCTCACAATCACAATCATACAATCACGATCATACAATCAAAATCATACAATCACAATCTCACAATCACAATCACACAATCACAATCACACAATCACAATCACACAATCACAATCATACAATCATAATCATACAATCGCTATCATACAATCACAATCATACAATCACAATCATACAATCACAATCATGCAATCACAATCATACAATCACAATCATACAATCACAATCATACAATCACAATCATACAATCATAATCATACGATCACAATCATACAATCACAATCATACAATCACAATCACACAATCACAATCATACAATGACAATCATACAATCATAATCATGCAATCACAATCATACAATGACAATCATACAATCACAATCATACAGTCACAATCATACAATCGCAATCACACAATCACAATCATACGATGCCAATCAGACAATCACAATCATACAATCACAATCATACAATAACAATCATACAATCACAATCATACAATCGCAATCAAAGAATCACAATCATACGATCAGAATCATACAATCACAATCACACAATCACAATCATACAATCACAATCATACAATCATAATCATACAATCACAATCAAAGAATCACAATCATACAATCATAATCATACAATCACAATCATACAATGACAATCATACAATCACAATCATACAGTCACAATGATACAATCGCAATTATACGATCACAATCATACGATCACAATCATACGATCACAATCATACAATCACAATCATACAATCGCAATCATACAATCACCATTATACAATCACAATCATACGACCACAATCATACGATCACAATCATACAATCACAATCATACAATCACAATCATACAATCGCAATCATACAATCACAATCATACAATCACAATCATACAATCACAATCATACAATCACAATCATACAATCACAATCATACAATCACAATCATAAAATCACAATCATACAATCGCAATCAAAGAATCACAATCATACGAACACAATCATACGATCACAATCATACAATCACAATCATACAATCACAATCATACAATCACAATCATACAATCACAATCATACAATCACAATCATACAATCACAATCATACAATCACAATCATACAATCACAATCATACAATCACAATCATACAATCACAATCATACAATCGCAATCATACAATCAGAATCATACAATCGCAATCATACAATCACAATCATACAATCACAATCATACAATCACAATCATACAATCACCATTATACAATCACAATCATACGATCACAATCATACGATCACAATCATACAATCACAATCATACAATCGCAATCATACAATCGCAATCATACAATCACAATCACACAATCATAATCATACAATCACAATCATACAGTCACAATCATACAATCACAATCATACAATCAGAATCATACAATCACAATCATACAATCGCAATCAAAGAATCACAATCATACGATCACAATCATACAATCACAATCATACAATCACAATCATACAATCACAATCATACAATCACAATCATACAATCACAATCATACAATCACAATCATACGATCACAATCATACGATCACAATCATACGATCACAATCATACAATCACAATCATACAATCACAATCATACAATGACAATCATACAATCACAATCATACAATCACTATCATACAATCACAATCATACAATCACAATCATACAATCACAATGATACAATCACAATCATACAATCACGATCTCACAATCACGATCATACAATCACGATCATACAATCAAAATCATACAATCACAATCTCACAATCACAATCACACAATCACAATCACACAATCACAATCACACAATCACAATCACACAATCACAATCATACAATCATAATCATACAATCGCAATCATACAATCACAATCTCACAATCACGATCATACAATCACGATCATACAATCACAATCATACAATCACAATCATACAATCACAATCATACAATCACAATCATACAATCACAATCATACAATCGCAATCATACAATCGCAATCAAAGAATCACAATCATACGATCACAATCATACAATCGCAATCATACAATCACAATCATACAATCACAATCATACAGTCACAATCATGCAATAACAATCATACAATCACAATCGTACAATCACAATCATACAATCACAATCATAAAATCACAATCTCACAATCACGATCATACAATCACGATCATACAATCACAATCATACAATCACAATCATACAATCACAATCATACAATCACAATCACACAATCACAATCATACAATCACAATCAAACAATCACAATCATACAGTCACAATCATACAATCACAATCATACAATCACAATCATACAATGACAATCATACAATCACAATCATACAGTCACAATCATACAATCGCAATCACACAATCACAATCTTACAATCACAATCATACGATCAGAATCATACAATCACAATCACACAATCACAATCATACAATCACAATCATACAATCATAATCATACAATCACAATCATACAATGACAATCATACAATCACAATCATACAGTCACAATCATACAATCACATTCATACAATCACAATCATACAATCACAATCATACAATCACAATCATACAATCACAATCATACAATCACAATCATACAGTCGCAATCAAAGAATCACAATCATACGATCACAATCATAAAATCACAATCATACAATCACAATCATACAATCACAATCATACAATCACAATCATACAATCACAATCATACAATCACAGTCATACAATCACAATCATACAATGACAATCATACAATCACAATCATACAATTACTATCATACAATCACAATCATACAATCACAATCACACAATCACAATCATACAATCACAATCATACAATCACAATCATACAATCACAATCAAACAATCACAATCATACAATCACAATCATACAATCACAATCACACAATCACAATCATACAATCACAATCAAACAATCACAATCATACAGTCACAATCATACAATCATAATCATACAATCACAATCATACAATGACAATCATACAATCACAATCATACAGTCACAATCATACAATCGCAATTATACGATCACAATCATACGATCACAATCATACGATCACAATCATACAATCACAATCATACAATCGCAATCATACAATCACCATTATACAATCACAATCATACGACCACAATCATACGATCACAATCATACAATCACAATCATACAATCACAATCATACAATCGCAATCATACAATCCCAATCATACAATCACAATCATACAATCACAATCATACAATCACAATCATACAATCACAATCATACAATCAAAATCATACAATCACAATCATACAATCACAATCATACAATCACAATCATACAATCACAATCATACAATCGCAATCAAAGAATCACAATCATACGATCACAATCATACAATCACAATCATACAATCACAATCATACAATCACAATCATACAATCACAATCATACAATCACAATCATACAATCACAATCATACAATCACAATCATACAATCACAATCATACAATCACAATCATACAATCACAATCATACGATCACAATCATACGATCACAATCATACGATCACAATCATACGATCACAATCATACAATCACAATCACACAATCACAATCATACAATGACAATCATACAATCATAATCATACAATCACAATCATACAATGACAATCACACAATCACAATCATACAGTCACAATCATACAATCGCAATCACACAATCACAGTCATATTATGCCAATCATACAATCACAGTCATACAATCACAATCATACAATCACAATCATACAATCACAATCATACAATCGCAATCAAAGAATCACAGTCATATTATGCCAATCATACAATCACAGTCATACAATCACATTCATACAATCACAATCATACAATCACAATCATAAAAACACAATCATCCAATCACAATCATGCAATCACAATCATACAATCGCAATTATACGATCACAATCATACGATCACAATCATACGATCATAATCATACAATCACAATCATACAATCGCAATCATACAATCACCATTATACAATCACAATCATACGACCACAATCATACGATCACAATCATACAATCACAATCATACAATCACAATCATACAATCGCAATCATACAATCGCAATCATACAATCACAATCATACAATCACAATCATACAATCACAATCATACAATCACAATCATACAATCACAATCATACAATCACAATCATACAATCACAATCATACAATCACAATCATACAATCACAATCATACAATCACAATCATACAATCACAATCATACAATCGCAATCAAAGAATCACAATCATACGATCACAATCATACGATCACAATCATACAATCACAATCATACAATCACAATCAAACAATCACAATCATACAATCACAATCATACAATCAGAATCATACAATCGCAATCATACAATCACAATCATAAAATCACCATTATACAATCACAATCATACGATCACAATCATACGATCACAATCATACAATCACAATCATACAATCACAATCATACAATCGCAATCATACAATCACAATCACACAATCATAATCATACAATCACAATCATACAGTCACAATCATACAATCACAATCATACAATCAGAATCATACGATCACAATCATACAATCACAATCATACAATCACAATCATACAATCGCAATCATACAATCACAATCACACAATCACCATTATACAATCACAATCATACGATCACAATCATACGATCACAATCATACAATCACAATCATACAATCACAATCATACAATCGCAATCATACAATCACAATCACACAATCATAATCATACAATCACAATCATACAGTCACAATCATACAATCACAATCATACAATCAGAATCATACAATCACAATCATACAATCGCAATCAAAGAATCACAATCATACGATCACAATCATACAATCACAATCATACAATCACAATCATACAATCACAATCATACAATCACAATCATACAATCACAATCATACGATCACAATCATACGATCACAATCATACGATCACAATCATACGATCACAATCATACAATCACAATCATACAATCACAATCATACAATGACAATCATACAATCACAATCATACAATTACTATCATACAATCACAATCATACAATCACAATCACACAATCACAATCATACAATCACAATCATACAATCACAATCATACAATCACAATCAAACAATCACAATCATACAATCACAATCATACAATCACAATCACACAATCACAATCATACAATCACAATCATACAATCACAATCATACAATCACAATCATACAATCACAATCATACAATCACAATCATACAGTCGCAATCAAAGAATCACAATCATACGATCACAATCATAAAATCACAATCATACAATCACAATCATACAATCACAATCATACAATCACAATCATACAATCACAATCATACAATCACAGTCATACAATCACAATCATACAATGACAATCATACAATCACAATCATACAATTACTATCATACAATCACAATCATACAATCACAATCACACAATCACAATCATACAATCACAATCATACAATCACAATCATACAATCACAATCAAACAATCACAATCATACAATCACAATCATACAATCACAATCACACAATCACAATCATACAATCACAATCAAACAATCACAATCATACAGTCACAATCATACAATCATAATCATACAATCACAATCATACAATGACAATCATACAATCACAATCATACAGTCACAATCATACAATCGCAATTATACGATCACAATCATACGATCACAATCATACGATCACAATCATACAATCACAATCATACAATCGCAATCATACAATCACCATTATACAATCACAATCATACGACCACAATCATACGATCACAATCATACAATCACAATCATACAATCACAATCATACAATCGCAATCATACAATCCCAATCATACAATCACAATCATACAATCACAATCATACAATCACAATCATACAATCACAATCATACAATCAAAATCATACAATCACAATCATACAATCACAATCATACAATCACAATCATACAATCACAATCATACAATCGCAATCAAAGAATCACAATCATACGATCACAATCATACAATCACAATCATACAATCACAATCATACAATCACAATCATACAATCACAATCATACAATCACAATCATACAATCACAATCATACAATCACAATCATACAATCACAATCATACAATCACAATCATACAATCACAATCATACGATCACAATCATACGATCACAATCATACGATCACAATCATACGATCACAATCATACAATCACAATCACACAATCACAATCATACAATGACAATCATACAATCATAATCATACAATCACAATCATACAATGACAATCACACAATCACAATCATACAGTCACAATCATACAATCGCAATCACACAATCACAGTCATATTATGCCAATCATACAATCACAGTCATACAATCACAATCATACAATCACAATCATACAATCACAATCATACAATCGCAATCAAAGAATCACAGTCATATTATGCCAATCATACAATCACAGTCATACAATCACATTCATACAATCACAATCATACAATCACAATCATAAAAACACAATCATCCAATCACAATCATGCAATCACAATCATACAATCGCAATTATACGATCACAATCATACGATCACAATCATACGATCATAATCATACAATCACAATCATACAATCGCAATCATACAATCACCATTATACAATCACAATCATACGACCACAATCATACGATCACAATCATACAATCACAATCATACAATCACAATCATACAATCGCAATCATACAATCGCAATCATACAATCACAATCATACAATCACAATCATACAATCAAAATCATACAATCACAATCATACAATCACAATCATACAATCACAATCATACAATCACAATCATACAATCGCAATCAAAGAATCACAATCATACGATCACAATCATACAATCACAATCATACAATCACAATCATACAATCACAATCATACAGTCACAATCATACAATCGCAATCACACAATCACAATCTTACAATCACAATCATACGATCAGAATCATACAATCACAATCACACAATCACAATCATACAATCACAATCATACAATCATAATCATACAATCACAATCATACAATGACAATCATACAATCACAATCATACAGTCACAATCATACAATCACATTCATACAATCACAATCATACAATCACAATCATACAATCACAATCATACAATCACAATCATACAGTCGCAATCAAAGAATCACAATCATACGATCACAATCATAAAATCACAATCATACAATCACAATCATACAATCACAATCATACAATCACAATCATACATTTTACAGTCATACAATCACAATCATACAATGACAATCATACAATCACAATCATACAATTACTATCATACAATCACAATCATACAATCACAGTCATACAATCACAATCATACAATCACAATCATACAATCACAATCATACAATCACAATCAAACAATCACAATCATACAATCACAATCATACAATCACAATCACACAATCACAATCATGCAATCACAATCAAACAATCACAATCATACAGTCACAATCATACAATCACAATCATACAATCACAATCATACAATGACAATCATACAATCACAATCATACAGTCACAATCATACAGTCACAATCATACAATCGCAATTATACGATCACAATCATACGATCACAATCATACGATCACAATCATACAATCACAATCATACAATCGCAATCATACAATCACCATTATACAATCACAATCATACGACCACAATCATACGATCACAATCATACAATCACAATCATACAATCACAATCATACAATCGCAATCATACAATCCCAATCATACAATCACAATCATACAATCACAATCATACAATCACAATCATACAATCACAATCATACAATCACAATCATACAATCACAATCATACAATCACAATCATACAATCACAATCATACAATCACAATCATACAATCACAATCATACAATCACAATCATACAATCGCAATCAAAGAATCACAATCATACAATCACAATCATACAATCACAATCATACGATCACAATCATACGATCACAATCATACGATCACAATCATACAATCACAATCACACAATCACAATCATACAATGAAAATCATACAATCGCAATCAAAGAATCACAATCATACGATCACAATCATACGATCACAATCATACAATCACAATCATACAATCACAATCATACAATCACAATCATACAATCAGAATCGTACAATCGCAATCATACAATCACAATCACACAATCATAATCATACAATCACAATCATACAGTCACAATCATACAATCACAATCATACAATCAGAATCATACGATCACAATCATACAATCACAATCATACAATCACAATCATACAATCGCAATCATACAATCACAATCACACAATCACCATTATACAATCACAATCATACGATCACAATCATACGATCACAATCATACAATCACAATCATACAATCACAATCATACAATCGCAATCATACAATCACAATCACACAATCATAATCATACAATCACAATCATACAATCACAACCATACAATCACAATCATACAATCACAATCATACAACCAGAATCATACAATCACAATCATACAATCGCAATCAAAGAATCACAATCATACGATCACAATCATACAATCACAATCATACAATCACAATCATACAATCACAATCATACAATCACAATCATACAATCACAATCATACAATCACAATCATACAATCACAATTATACGATCACAATCATACGATCACAATCATACGATCACAATCATACGATCACAATCATACAATCACAATCATACAATCACAATCATACAATGACAATCATACAATCACAATCATACAATCACTATCATACAATCACAATCATACAATCACAATCATACAATCACAATCATACAATCACAATGATACAATCACAATCATACAATCACGATCTCACAATCACAATCATACAATCACGATCATACAATCAAAATCATACAATCACAATCTCACAATCACAATCACACAATCACAATCACACAATCACAATCACACAATCACAATCATACAATCATAATCATACAATCGCTATCATACAATCACAATCATACAATCACAATCATACAATCACAATCATGCAATCACAATCATACAATCACAATCATACAATCACAATCATACAATCACAATCATACAATCATAATCATACGATCACAATCATACAATCACAATCATACAATCACAATCACACAATCACAATCATACAATGACAATCATACAATCATAATCATGCAATCACAATCATACAATGACAATCATACAATCACAATCATACAGTCACAATCATACAATCGCAATCACACAATCACAATCATACGATGCCAATCAGACAATCACAATCATACAATCACAATCATACAATAACAATCATACAATCACAATCATACAATCGCAATCAAAGAATCACAATCATACGATCAGAATCATACAATCACAATCACACAATCACAATCATACAATCACAATCATACAATCATAATCATACAATCACAATCAAAGAATCACAATCATACAATCATAATCATACAATCACAATCATACAATGACAATCATACAATCACAATCATACAGTCACAATGATACAATCGCAATTATACGATCACAATCATACGATCACAATCATACGATCACAATCATACAATCACAATCATACAATCGCAATCATACAATCACCATTATACAATCACAATCATACGACCACAATCATACGATCACAATCATACAATCACAATCATACAATCACAATCATACAATCGCAATCATACAATCACAATCATACAATCACAATCATACAATCACAATCATACAATCACAATCATACAATCACAATCATACAATCACAATCATAAAATCACAATCATACAATCGCAATCAAAGAATCACAATCATACGAACACAATCATACGATCACAATCATACAATCACAATCATACAATCACAATCATACAATCACAATCATACAATCACAATCATACAATCACAATCATACAATCACAATCATACAATCACAATCATACAATCACAATCATACAATCACAATCATACAATCACAATCATACAATCGCAATCATACAATCAGAATCATACAATCGCAATCATACAATCACAATCATACAATCACAATCATACAATCACAATCATACAATCACCATTATACAATCACAATCATACGATCACAATCATACGATCACAATCATACAATCACAATCATACAATCGCAATCATACAATCGCAATCATACAATCACAATCACACAATCATAATCATACAATCACAATCATACAGTCACAATCATACAATCACAATCATACAATCAGAATCATACAATCACAATCATACAATCGCAATCAAAGAATCACAATCATACGATCACAATCATACAATCACAATCATACAATCACAATCATACAATCACAATCATACAATCACAATCATACAATCACAATCATACAATCACAATCATACGATCACAATCATACGATCACAATCATACGATCACAATCATACAATCACAATCATACAATCACAATCATACAATGACAATCATACAATCACAATCATACAATCACTATCATACAATCACAATCATACAATCACAATCATACAATCACAATGATACAATCACAATCATACAATCACGATCTCACAATCACGATCATACAATCACGATCATACAATCAAAATCATACAATCACAATCTCACAATCACAATCACACAATCACAATCACACAATCACAATCACACAATCACAATCACACAATCACAATCATACAATCATAATCATACAATCGCAATCATACAATCACAATCTCACAATCACGATCATACAATCACGATCATACAATCACAATCATACAATCACAATCATACAATCACAATCATACAATCACAATCATACAATCACAATCATACAATCGCAATCATACAATCGCAATCAAAGAATCACAATCATACGATCACAATCATACAATCGCAATCATACAATCACAATCATACAATCACAATCATACAGTCACAATCATGCAATAACAATCATACAATCACAATCGTACAATCACAATCATACAATCACAATCATAAAATCACAATCTCACAATCACGATCATACAATCACGATCATACAATCACAATCATACAATCACAATCATACAATCACAATCATACAATCACAATCACACAATCACAATCATACAATCACAATCAAACAATCACAATCATACAGTCACAATCATACAATCACAATCATACAATCACAATCATACAATGACAATCATACAATCACAATCATACAGTCACAATCATACAATCGCAATCACACAATCACAATCTTACAATCACAATCATACGATCAGAATCATACAATCACAATCACACAATCACAATCATACAATCACAATCATACAATCATAATCATACAATCACAATCATACAATGACAATCATACAATCACAATCATACAGTCACAATCATACAATCACATTCATACAATCACAATCATACAATCACAATCATACAATCACAATCATACAATCACAATCATACAATCACAATCATACAGTCGCAATCAAAGAATCACAATCATACGATCACAATCATAAAATCACAATCATACAATCACAATCATACAATCACAATCATACAATCACAATCATACAATCACAATCATACAATCACAGTCATACAATCACAATCATACAATGACAATCATACAATCACAATCATACAATTACTATCATACAATCACAATCATACAATCACAATCACACAATCACAATCATACAATCACAATCATACAATCACAATCATACAATCACAATCAAACAATCACAATCATACAATCACAATCATACAATCACAATCACACAATCACAATCATACAATCACAATCAAACAATCACAATCATACAGTCACAATCATACAATCATAATCATACAATCACAATCATACAATGACAATCATACAATCACAATCATACAGTCACAATCATACAATCGCAATTATACGATCACAATCATACGATCACAATCATACGATCACAATCATACAATCACAATCATACAATCGCAATCATACAATCACCATTATACAATCACAATCATACGACCACAATCATACGATCACAATCATACAATCACAATCATACAATCACAATCATACAATCGCAATCATACAATCCCAATCATACAATCACAATCATACAATCACAATCATACAATCACAATCATACAATCACAATCATACAATCAAAATCATACAATCACAATCATACAATCACAATCATACAATCACAATCATACAATCACAATCATACAATCGCAATCAAAGAATCACAATCATACGATCACAATCATACAATCACAATCATACAATCACAATCATACAATCACAATCATACAATCACAATCATACAATCACAATCATACAATCACAATCATACAATCACAATCATACAATCACAATCATACAATCACAATCATACAATCACAATCATACGATCACAATCATACGATCACAATCATACGATCACAATCATACGATCACAATCATACAATCACAATCACACAATCACAATCATACAATGACAATCATACAATCATAATCATACAATCACAATCATACAATGACAATCACACAATCACAATCATACAGTCACAATCATACAATCGCAATCACACAATCACAGTCATATTATGCCAATCATACAATCACAGTCATACAATCACAATCATACAATCACAATCATACAATCACAATCATACAATCGCAATCAAAGAATCACAGTCATATTATGCCAATCATACAATCACAGTCATACAATCACATTCATACAATCACAATCATACAATCACAATCATAAAAACACAATCATCCAATCACAATCATGCAATCACAATCATACAATCGCAATTATACGATCACAATCATACGATCACAATCATACGATCATAATCATACAATCACAATCATACAATCGCAATCATACAATCACCATTATACAATCACAATCATACGACCACAATCATACGATCACAATCATACAATCACAATCATACAATCACAATCATACAATCGCAATCATACAATCGCAATCATACAATCACAATCATACAATCACAATCATACAATCACAATCATACAATCACAATCATACAATCACAATCATACAATCACAATCATACAATCACAATCATACAATCACAATCATACAATCACAATCATACAATCACAATCATACAATCACAATCATACAATCACAATCATACAATCACAATCATACAATCGCAATCAAAGAATCACAATCATACGATCACAATCATACGATCACAATCATACAATCACAATCATACAATCACAATCAAACAATCACAATCATACAATCACAATCATACAATCAGAATCATACAATCGCAATCATACAATCACAATCATAAAATCACCATTATACAATCACAATCATACGATCACAATCATACGATCACAATCATACAATCACAATCATACAATCACAATCATACAATCGCAATCATACAATCACAATCACACAATCATAATCATACAATCACAATCATACAGTCACAATCATACAATCACAATCATACAATCAGAATCATACGATCACAATCATACAATCACAATCATACAATCACAATCATACAATCGCAATCATACAATCACAATCACACAATCACCATTATACAATCACAATCATACGATCACAATCATACGATCACAATCATACAATCACAATCATACAATCACAATCATACAATCGCAATCATACAATCACAATCACACAATCATAATCATACAATCACAATCATACAGTCACAATCATACAATCACAATCATACAATCAGAATCATACAATCACAATCATACAATCGCAATCAAAGAATCACAATCATACGATCACAATCATACAATCACAATCATACAATCACAATCATACAATCACAATCATACAATCACAATCATACAATCACAATCATACAATCACAATCATACGATCACAATCATACGATCACAATCATACGATCACAATCATACGATCACAATCATACGATCACAATCATACAATCACAATCATACAATCACAATCATACAATGACAATCATACAATCACAATCATACAATCACTATCATACAATCACAATCATACAATCACAATCATACAATCACAATCATACAATCACAATGATACAATCACAATCATACAATCACGATCTCACAATCACGATCATACAATCACGATCATACAATCAAAATCATACAATCACAATCTCACAATCACAATCACACAATCACAATCACACAATCACAATCACACAATCACAATCATACAATCATAATCATACAATCGCAATCATACAATCACAATCATACAATCACAATCATACAATCACAATCATGCAATCACAATCATACAATCACAATCATACAATCACAATCATACAATCACAATCATACAATCACAATCATACGATCATAATCATACGATCACAATCATACAATCACAATCATACAATCCCAATCACACAATCACAATCATACAATGACAATCATACAATCATAATCATGCAATCACAATCATACAATGACAATCATACAATCACAATCATACAGTCACAATCATACAATCGCAATCACACAATCACAATCATACGATGCCAATCAGACAATCACAATCATACAATCACAATCATACAATAACAATCATACAATCACAATCATACAATCGCAATCAAAGAATCACAATCATACGATCAGAATCATACAATCACAATCACACAATCACAATCATACAATCACAATCATACAATCATAATCATACAATCACAATCAAAGAATCACAATCATACAATCATAATCATACAATCACAATCATACAATGACAATCATACAATCACAATCATACAGTCACAATGATACAATCGCAATTATACGATCACAATCATACGATCACAATCATACGATCACAATCATACAATCACAATCATACAATCGCAATCATACAATCACCATTATACAATCACAATCATACGACCACAATCATACGATCACAATCATACAATCACAATCATACAATCACAATCATACAATCGCAATCATACAATCACAATCATACAATCACAATCATACAATCACAATCATACAATCACAATCATACAATCACAATCATACAATCACAATCATACAATCACAATCATAAAATCACAATCATACAATCGCAATCAAAGAATCACAATCATACGAACACAATCATACGATCACAATCATACAATCACAATCATACAATCACAATCATACAATCACAATCATACAATCACAATCATACAATCACAATCATACAATCACAATCATACAATCACAATCATACAATCACAGTCATACGATCACAATCATACGATCACAATCATACGATCACAATCATACAGTCACAATCATACAATGACAATCATACAAGCACAATCATACAATCACTATCATACAATCACTATCATACAATCACAATCATACAATCACAATCATACAATCGCAATCATACAATCACCATTATACAATCACAATCATACGACCACAATCATACGATCACAATCATACAATCACAATCATACAATCACAATCATACAATCGCAATCATACAATCCCAATCATACAATCACAATCATACAATCACAATCATACAATCACAATCATACAATCACAATCATACAATCACAATCATACAATCACAATCATACAATCGCAATCAAAGAATCACAATCATACAATCACAATCATACAATCACAATCATACAATCACAATCATACAATCACAATCATACGATCACAATCATACGATCACAATCATACGATCACAATCATACAATCACAATCACACAATCACAATCATACAATGAAAATCATACAATCGCAATCAAAGAATCACAATCATACGATCACAATCATACGATCACAATCATACAATCACAATCATACAATCACAATCATACAATCACAATCATACAATCAGAATCATACAATCGCAATCATACAATCACAATCACACAATCATAATCATACAATCACAATCATACAGTCACAATCATACAATCACAATCATACAATCAGAATCATACGATCACAATCATACAATCACAATCATACAATCACAATCATACAATCGCAATCATACAATCACAATCACACAATCACCATTATACAATCACAATCATACGATCACAATCATACGATCACAATCATACAATCACAATCATACAATCACAATCATACAATCGCAATCATACAATCACAATCACACAATCATAATCATACAATCACAATCATACAATCACAACCATACAATCACAATCATACAATCACAATCATACAACCAGAATCATACAATCACAATCATACAATCGCAATCAAAGAATCACAATCATACGATCACAATCATACAATCACAATCATACAATCACAATCATACAATCACAATCATACAATCACAATCATACAATCACAATCATACAATCACAATCATACGATCACAATCATACGATCACAATCATACGATCACAATCATACGATCACAATCATACAATCACAATCATACAATCACAATCATACAATGACAATCATACAATCACAATCATACAATCACTATCATACAATCACAATCATACAATCACAATCATACAATCACAATCATACAATCACAATGATACAATCACAATCATACAATCACGATCTCACAATCACGATCATACAATCACGATCATACAATCAAAATCATACAATCACAATCTCACAATCACAATCACACAATCACAATCACACAATCACAATCACACAATCACAATCATACAATCATAATCATACAATCGCTATCATACAATCACAATCATACAATCACAATCATACAATCACAATCATGCAATCACAATCATACAATCACAATCATACAATCACAATCATACAATCACAATCATACAATCACAATCATACAATCACAATCATACAATCATAATCATACGATCACAATCATACAATCACAATCATACAATCACAATCACACAATCACAATCATACAATGACAATCATACAATCATAATCATGCAATCACAATCATACAATCACAATCATACAATCACAATCATACAATCACAATCATACAATCACAATCATACAATCGCAATCAAAGAATCACAATCATACGATCACAATCATACGATCACAATCATACAATCACAATCATACAATCACAATCAAACAATCACAATCATACAATCACAATCATACAATCAGAATCATACAATCGCAATCATACAATCACAATCATAAAATCACCATTATACAATCACAATCATACGATCACAATCATACGATCACAATCATACAATCACAATCATACAATCACAATCATACAATCGCAATCATACAATCACAATCACACAATCATAATCATACAATCACAATCATACAGTCACAATCATACAATCACAATCATACAATCAGAATCATACGATCACAATCATACAATCACAATCATACAATCACAATCATACAATCGCAATCATACAATCACAATCACACAATCACCATTATACAATCACAATCATACGATCACAATCATACGATCACAATCATACAATCACAATCATACAATCACAATCATACAATCGCAATCATACAATCACAATCACACAATCATAATCATACAATCACAATCATACAGTCACAATCATACAATCACAATCATACAATCAGAATCATACAATCACAATCATACAATCGCAATCAAAGAATCACAATCATACGATCACAATCATACAATCACAATCATACAATCACAATCATACAATCACAATCATACAATCACAATCATACAATCACAATCATACAATCACAATCATACGATCACAATCATACGATCACAATCATACGATCACAATCATACGATCACAATCATACAATCACAATCATACAATCACAATCATACAATGACAATCATACAATCACAATCATACAATCACTATCATACAATCACAATCATACAATCACAATCATACAATCACAATCATACAATCACAATGATACAATCACAATCATACAATCACGATCTCACAATCACGATCATACAATCACGATCATACAATCAAAATCATACAATCACAATCTCACAATCACAATCACACAATCACAATCACACAATCACAATCACACAATCACAATCATACAATCATAATCATACAATCGCAATCATACAATCACAATCATACAATCACAATCATACAATCACAATCATGCAATCACAATCATACAATCACAATCATACAATCACAATCATACAATCACAATCATACAATCACAATCATACGATCATAATCATACGATCACAATCATACAATCACAATCATACAATCCCAATCACACAATCACAATCATACAATGACAATCATACAATCATAATCATGCAATCACAATCATACAATGACAATCATACAATCACAATCATACAGTCACAATCATACAATCGCAATCACACAATCACAATCATACGATGCCAATCAGACAATCACAATCATACAATCACAATCATACAATAACAATCATACAATCACAATCATACAATCGCAATCAAAGAATCACAATCATACGATCAGAATCATACAATCACAATCACACAATCACAATCATACAATCACAATCATACAATCATAATCATACAATCACAATCAAAGAATCACAATCATACAATCATAATCATACAATCACAATCATACAATGACAATCATACAATCACAATCATACAGTCACAATGATACAATCGCAATTATACGATCACAATCATACGATCACAATCATACGATCACAATCATACAATCACAATCATACAATCGCAATCATACAATCACCATTATACAATCACAATCATACGACCACAATCATACGATCACAATCATACAATCACAATCATACAATCACAATCATACAATCGCAATCATACAATCACAATCATACAATCACAATCATACAATCACAATCATACAATCACAATCATACAATCACAATCATACAATCACAATCATACAATCACAATCATAAAATCACAATCATACAATCGCAATCAAAGAATCACAATCATACGAACACAATCATACGATCACAATCATACAATCACAATCATACAATCACAATCATACAATCACAATCATACAATCACAATCATACAATCACAATCATACAATCACAATCATACAATCACAATCATACAATCACAGTCATACGATCACAATCATACGATCACAATCATACGATCACAATCATACAGTCACAATCATACAATGACAATCATACAAGCACAATCATACAATCACTATCATACAATCACTATCATACAATCACAATCATACAATCACAATCATACAATCGCAATCATACAATCACCATTATACAATCACAATCATACGACCACAATCATACGATCACAATCATACAATCACAATCATACAATCACAATCATACAATCGCAATCATACAATCCCAATCATACAATCACAATCATACAATCACAATCATACAATCACAATCATACAATCACAATCATACAATCACAATCATACAATCACAATCATACAATCGCAATCAAAGAATCACAATCATACAATCACAATCATACAATCACAATCATACAATCACAATCATACAATCACAATCATACGATCACAATCATACGATCACAATCATACGATCACAATCATACAATCACAATCACACAATCACAATCATACAATGAAAATCATACAATCGCAATCAAAGAATCACAATCATACGATCACAATCATACGATCACAATCATACAATCACAATCATACAATCACAATCATACAATCACAATCATACAATCAGAATCATACAATCGCAATCATACAATCACAATCACACAATCATAATCATACAATCACAATCATACAGTCACAATCATACAATCACAATCATACAATCAGAATCATACGATCACAATCATACAATCACAATCATACAATCACAATCATACAATCGCAATCATACAATCACAATCACACAATCACCATTATACAATCACAATCATACGATCACAATCATACGATCACAATCATACAATCACAATCATACAATCACAATCATACAATCGCAATCATACAATCACAATCACACAATCATAATCATACAATCACAATCATACAATCACAACCATACAATCACAATCATACAATCACAATCATACAACCAGAATCATACAATCACAATCATACAATCGCAATCAAAGAATCACAATCATACGATCACAATCATACAATCACAATCATACAATCACAATCATACAATCACAATCATACAATCACAATCATACAATCACAATCATACAATCACAATCATACGATCACAATCATACGATCACAATCATACGATCACAATCATACGATCACAATCATACAATCACAATCATACAATCACAATCATACAATGACAATCATACAATCACAATCATACAATCACTATCATACAATCACAATCATACAATCACAATCATACAATCACAATCATACAATCACAATGATACAATCACAATCATACAATCACGATCTCACAATCACGATCATACAATCACGATCATACAATCAAAATCATACAATCACAATCTCACAATCACAATCACACAATCACAATCACACAATCACAATCACACAATCACAATCATACAATCATAATCATACAATCGCTATCATACAATCACAATCATACAATCACAATCATACAATCACAATCATGCAATCACAATCATACAATCACAATCATACAATCACAATCATACAATCACAATCATACAATCACAATCATACAATCACAATCATACAATCATAATCATACGATCACAATCATACAATCACAATCATACAATCACAATCACACAATCACAATCATACAATGACAATCATACAATCATAATCATGCAATCACAATCATGCAATGACAATCATACAATCAAAATCATACAGTCACAATCATACAATCGCAATCACACAATCACAATCATACGATGCCAATCAGACAATCACAATCATACAATCACAATCATACAATAACAATCATACAATCACAATCATACAATCGCAATCAAAGAATCACAATCATACGATCAGAATCATACAATCACAATCACACAATCACAATCATACGATCACAATCATACAATCACAATCATACAATCACAATCAAACAATCACAATCATACAATCACAATCATACAATCAGAATCATACAATCGCAATCATACAATCACAATCATAAAATCACCATTATACAATCACAATCATACGATCACAATCATACGATCACAATCATACAATCACAATCATACAATCACAATCATACAATCGCAATCATACAATCACAATCACACAATCATAATCATACAATCACAATCATACAGTCACAATCATACAATCACAATCATACAATCAGAATCATACGATCACAATCATACAATCACAATCATACAATCACAATCATACAATCGCAATCATACAATCACAATCACACAATCACCATTATACAATCACAATCATACGATCACAATCATACAATCACAATCATACAATCACAATCATACGATCACAATCATACGATCACAATCATACGATCACAATCATACGATCACAATCATACAATCACAATCATACAATCACAATCATACAATGACAATCATACAATCACAATCATACAATCACTATCATACAATCACAATCATACAATCACAATCATACAATCACAATCATACAATCACAATGATACAATCACAATCATACAATCACGATCTCACAATCACGATCATACAATCACGATCATACAATCAAAATCATACAATCACAATCTCACAATCACAATCACACAATCACAATCACACAATCACAATCACACAATCACAATCATACAATCATAATCATACAATCGCAATCATACAATCACAATCATACAATCACAATCATACAATCACAATCATGCAATCACAATCATACAATCACAATCAGACAATCACAATCATACAATCACAATCATACAATCACAATCATACGATCATAATCATACGATCACAATCATACAATCACAATCATACAATCCCAATCACACAATCACAATCATACAATGACAATCATACAATCATAATCATGCAATCACAATCATACAATGACAATCATACAATCACAATCATACAGTCACAATCATACAATCGCAATCACACAATCACAATCATACGATGCCAATCAGACAATCACAATCATACAATCACAATCATACAATAACAATCATACAATCACAATCATACAATCGCAATCAAAGAATCACAATCATACGATCAGAATCATACAATCACAATCACACAATCACAATCATACAATCACAATCATACAATCATAATCATACAATCACAATCAAAGAATCACAATCATACAATCATAATCATACAATCACAATCATACAATGACAATCATACAATCACAATCATACAGTCACAATGATACAATCGCAATTATACGATCACAATCATACGATCACAATCATACGATCACAATCATACAATCACAATCATACAATCGCAATCATACAATCACCATTATACAATCACAATCATACGACCACAATCATACGATCACAATCATACAATCACAATCATACAATCACAATCATACAATCGCAATCATACAATCACAATCATACAATCACAATCATACAATCACAATCATACAATCACAATCATACAATCACAATCATACAATCACAATCATACAATCACAATCATAAAATCACAATCATACAATCGCAATCAAAGAATCACAATCATACGAACACAATCATACGATCACAATCATACAATCACAATCATACAATCACAATCATACAATCACAATCATACAATCACAATCATACAATCACAATCATACAATCACAATCATACAATCACAATCATACAATCACAGTCATACGATCACAATCATACGATCACAATCATACGATCACAATCATACAGTCACAATCATACAATGACAATCATACAAGCACAATCATACAATCACTATCATACAATCACTATCATACAATCACAATCATACAATCACAATCATACAATCGCAATCATACAATCACCATTATACAATCACAATCATACGACCACAATCATACGATCACAATCATACAATCACAATCATACAATCACAATCATACAATCGCAATCATACAATCCCAATCATACAATCACAATCATACAATCACAATCATACAATCACAATCATACAATCACAATCATACAATCACAATCATACAATCACAATCATACAATCACAATCATACAATCGCAATCAAAGAATCACAATCATACAATCACAATCATACAATCACAATCATACAATCACAATCATACAATCACAATCATACGATCACAATCATACGATCACAATCATACGATCACAATCATACAATCACAATCACACAATCACAATCATACAATGAAAATCATACAATCGCAATCAAAGAATCACAATCATACGATCACAATCATACGATCACAATCATACAATCACAATCATACAATCACAATCATACAATCACAATCATACAATCAGAATCATACAATCGCAATCATACAATCACAATCACACAATCATAATCATACAATCACAATCATACAGTCACAATCATACAATCACAATCATACAATCAGAATCATACGATCACAATCATACAATCACAATCATACAATCACAATCATACAATCGCAATCATACAATCACAATCACACAATCACCATTATACAATCACAATCATACGATCACAATCATACGATCACAATCATACAATCACAATCATACAATCACAATCATACAATCGCAATCATACAATCACAATCACACAATCATAATCATACAATCACAATCATACAATCACAACCATACAATCACAATCATACAATCACAATCATACAACCAGAATCATACAATCACAATCATACAATCGCAATCAAAGAATCACAATCATACGATCACAATCATACAATCACAATCATACAATCACAATCATACAATCACAATCATACAATCACAATCATACAATCACAATCATACGATCACAATCATACGATCACAATCATACGATCACAATCATATGATCACAATCATACAATCACAATCATACAATCACAATCATACAATGACAATCATACAATCACAATCATACAATCACTATCATACAATCACAATCATACAATCACAATCATACAATCACAATCATACAATCACAATGATACAATCACAATCATACAATCACGATCTCACAATCACGATCATACAATCACGATCATACAATCAAAATCATACAATCACAATCTCACAATCACAATCACACAATCACAATCACACAATCACAATCACACAATCACAATCACACAATCACAATCATACAATCATAATCATACAATCGCTATCATACAATCACAATCATACAATCACAATCATACAATCACAATCATGCAATCACAATCATACAATCACAATCATACAATCACAATCATACAATCACAATCATACAATCACAATCATACAATCACAATCATACAATCATAATCATACGATCACAATCATACAATCACAATCATACAATCACAATCACACAATCACAATCATACAATGACAATCATACAATCATAATCATGCAATCACAATCATACAATGACAATCATACAATCAAAATCATACAGTCACAATCATACAATCGCAATCACACAATCACAATCATACGATGCCAATCAGACAATCACAATCATACAATCACAATCATACAATAACAATCATACAATCACAATCATACAATCGCAATCAAAGAATCACAATCATACGATCAGAATCATACAATCACAATCACACAATCACAATCATACAATCACAATCATACAATCATAATCATACAATCACAATCAAAGAATCACAATCATACAAGCATAATCATACAATCACAATCATACAATGACAATCATACAATCACAATCATACAGTCACAATGATACAATCGCAATTATACGATCACAATCATACGATCACAATCATACGATCACAATCATACAATCACAATCATACAATCGCAATCATACAATCACCATTATACAATCACAATCATACGACCACAATCATACGATCACAATCATACAATCACAATCATACAATCACAATCATACAATCGCAATCATACAATCACAATCATACAATCACAATCATACAATCACAATCATACAATCACAATCATACAATCACAATCATACAATCACAATCATAAAATCACAATCATACAATCGCAATCAAAGAATCACAATCATACGAACACAATCATACGATCACAATCATACAATCACAATCATACAATCACAATCATACAATCACAATCATACAATCACAATCATACAATCACAATCATACAATCACAATCATACAATCACAATCATACAATCACAATCATACAATCACAATCATACAATCACAATCATACAATCACAATCATACAATCACAATCATACAATCACAATCATACAATCACAATCATAAAATCACAATCATACAATCGCAATCAAAGAATCACAATCATACGAACACAATCATACGATCACAATCATACAATCACAATCATACAATCACAATCATACAATCACAATCATACAATCACAATCATACAATCGCAATCATACAATCAGAATCATACAATCGCAATCATACAATCACAATCATACAATCACAATCATACAATCACCATTATACAATCACAATCATACGATCACAATCATACGATCACAATCATACAATCACAATCATACAATCGCAATCATACAATCGCAATCATACAATCACAATCACACAATCATAATCATACAATCACAATCATACAGTCACAATCATACAATCACAATCATACAATCAGAATCATACAATCACAATCATACAATCGCAATCAAAGAATCACAATCATACGATCACAATCATACAATCACAATCATACAATCACAATCATACAATCACAATCATACAATCACAATCATACAATCACAATCATACAATCACAATCATACGATCACAATCATACGATCACAATCATACGATCACAATCATACGATCACAATCATACAATCACAATCATACAATGACAATCATACAATCACAATCATACAATCACTATCATACAATCACAATCATACAATCACAATCATACAATCACAATGATACAATCACAATCATACAATCACGATCTCACAATCACGATCATACAATCACGATCATACAATCAAAATCATACAATCACAATCTCACAATCACAATCACACAATCACAATCACACAATCACAATCACACAATCACAATCACACAATCACAATCATACAATCATAATCATACAATCGCAATCATACAATCACAATCTCACAATCACGATCATACAATCACGATCATACAATCACAATCATACAATCACAATCATACAATCACAATCATACAATCACAATCATACAATCGCAATCATACAATCGCAATCAAAGAATCACAATCATACGATCACAATCATACAATCGCAATCATACAATCACAATCATACAATCACAATCATACAGTCACAATCATGCAATAACAATCATACAATCACAATCGTACAATCACAATCATACAATCACAATCATAAAATCACAATCTCACAATCACGATCATACAATCACGATCATACAATCACAATCATACAATCACAATCATACAATCACAATCATACAATCACAATCATACAATCACAATCATAAAATCACAATCTCACAATCACGATCATACAATCACGATCATACAATCACAATCATACAATCACAATCATACAATCACAATCATACAATCGCAATCATACAATCACAATCATACAGAAACAATCATACAATCACTATCATACAATCACAATCATACAATCAGAATCATACAATCACAATCATAAATCACAATCATACAATCACAATCATACAGTCACAATCATGCAATAACAATCATACAATCACAATCGTACAATCACAATCATACAATCACAATCATACAATCACAATCTCACAATCACGATCATACAATCACGATCATACAATCACAATCATACAATCACAATCATACAATCACAATCATACAATCACAATCATACAATCACAATCATACAATCACAATCATACAATCGTAATCATACGATCACAATCATACAATCACAATCATATAATCACAATCATACAATCGCAATCATACAATCACCATTATACAATCACAATCATACGACCACAATCATACGATCACAATCATACAATCACAATCATACAATCGCAATCATACAATCGCAATCATACAATCACAATCATACAATCACAATCATACAATCACAATCATACAATCACAATCATACAATCACAATCATACAATCACAATCATACAATCAGAATCATACAATCGCAATCAAAGAATCACAATCATACGATCACAATCATACAATCGCAATCATACAATCACAATCATACAATCACAATCATACAATCACCATTATACAATCACAATCGTACGATCACAATCATACGATCACAATCATACAATCACAATCATACAATCACAATCATACAATCGCAATCATACAATCACAATCATACAATCACAACCATACAATCACAATCATACAATCACAATCATACAATGACAATCATACAGTCACAGTCATACAGTCACAATCATACAATCGCAATCACAAAATCACAATCTTACAATCACAATCGTACAATCACAATCATACAATCACAATCATACAATCAGAATCATACAATCGCAATCATACAATCACAATCATACAATCACAATCATACAATCACCATTATACAATCACAATCATACGATCACAATCATACGATCACAATCATACAATCACAATCATACAATCACAATCATACAATCGCAATCATACGATCAGAATCATTCAATCACAATCACACAATCACAATCATACAATCACAATCAAACAATCACAATCATACAGTCACAATCATACAATCACAATCATACAATCACAATCATACAATGACAATCATACAATCACAATCATACAGTCACAATCATACGATCACAATCATACGATCACAATCATACAATCACAATCATACAATCACAATCATACAATGACAATCATACAATCACAATCATACAATCACTATCATACAATCACAATCATACAATCACAATCATACAATCACAATGATACAATCACAATCATACAATCACGATCTCACAATCACGATCATACAATCACGATCATACAATCAAAATCATACAATCACAATCTCACAATCACAATCACACAATCACAATCACACAATCACAATCACACAATCACAATCACACAATCACAATCACACAATCATAATCATACAATCGCAATCATACAATCACAATCATACAGAAACAATCATACAATCACTATCATACAATCACAATCATACAATCAGAATCATACAATCACAATCATAAATCACAATCATACAATCACAATCATACAGTCACAATCATGCAATAACAATCATACAATCACAATCGTACAATCACAATCATACAATCACAATCATACAATCACAATCTCACAATCACGATCATACAATCACGATCATACAATCACAATCATACAATCACAATCATACAATCACAATCATACAATCACAATCATACAATCACAATCATACAATCGCAATCATACGATCACAATCATACAATCACAATCATACAATCACAATCATACAATCGCAATCATACAATCACCATTATACAATCACAATCATACGACCACAATCATACGATCACAATCATACAATCACAATCATACAATCGCAATCATACAATCGCAATCATACAATCACAATCATACAATCACAATCATACAATCACAATCATACGATCACAATCATACAATCACAATCATACAATCACAATCATACAATCAGAATCATACAATCGCAATCGAAGAATCACAATCATACGATCACAATCATACAATCGCAATCATACAATCACAATCATACAATCACAATCATACAATCACCATTATACAATCACAATCGTACGATCACAATCATACGATCACAATCATACAATCACAATCATACAATCACAATCATATAATCGCAATCATACAATCACAATCATACAATCACAACCATACAATCACAATCATACAATCACAATCATACAATGACAATCATACAGTCACAGTCATACAGTCACACTCATACAATCGCAATCACAAAATCACAATCTTACAATCACAATCGTACAATCACAATCATACAATCACAATCACACAATCACAATCATACAAGCACAATCATACAATCATAATCATACAATCACAATCATACAATGACAATCATACAATCACAATCATACAGTCACAATCATACAATCGCAATCACACAATCACAATCTTACAATCACAATCATACGATCAGAATCATACAATCACAATCACACAATCACAATCATACAATCACAATCATACAATCATAATCATACAATCACAATCATACAATGACAATCATACAATCACAATCATACAGTCACAATCATACAATCACATTCATACAATCACAATCATACAATCACAATCATACAATCACAATCATACAATCACAATCATACAGTCGCAATCAAAGAATCACAATCATACGATCACAATCATAAAATCACAATCATACAATCACAATCATACAATCACAATCATACAATCACAATCATACATTTTACAGTCATACAATCACAATCATACAATGACAATCATACAATCACAATCATACAATTACTATCATACAATCACAATCATACAATCACAGTCATACAATCACAATCATACAATCACAATCATACAATCACAATCATACAATCACAATCAAACAATCACAATCATACAATCACAATCATACAATCACAATCACACAATCACAATCATGCAATCACAATCACACAATCACAATCATACAGTCACAATCATACAATCACAATCATACAATCACAATCATACAATGACAATCATACAATCACAATCATACAGTCACAATCATACAATCGCAATTATACGATCACAATCATACGATCACAATCATACGATCACAATCATACAATCACAATCATACAATCGCAATCATACAATCACCATTATACAATCACAATCATACGACCACAATCATACGATCACAATCATACAATCACAATCATACAATCACAATCATACACTCGCAATCATACAATCCCAATCATACAATCACAATCATACAATCACAATCATACAATCACAATCATACAATCACAATCATACAATCACAATCATACAATCACAATCATACAATCACAATCATACAATCACAATCATACAATCACAATCATACAATCACAATCATACAATCACAATCATACAATCGCAATCAAAGAATCACAATCATACAATCACAATCATACAATCACAATCATACAATCACAATCATACGATCACAATCATACGATCACAATCATACGATCACAATCATACAATCACAATCACACAATCACAATCATACAATGAAAATCATACAATCGCAATCAAAGAATCACAATCATACGATCACAATCATACGATCACAATCATACAATCACAATCATACAATCACAATCATACAATCACAATCATACAATCAGAATCATACAATCGCAATCATACAATCACAATCACACAATCATAATCATACAATCACAATCATACAGTCACAATCATACAATCACAATCATACAATCAGAATCATACGATCACAATCATACAATCACAATCATACAATCACAATCATACAATCGCAATCATACAATCACAATCACACAATCACCATTATACAATCACAATCATACGATCACAATCATACGATCACAATCATACAATCACAATCATACAATCACAATCATACAATCGCAATCATACAATCACAATCACACAATCATAATCATACAATCACAATCATACAATCACAACCATACAATCACAATCATACAATCACAATCATACAACCAGAATCATACAATCACAATCATACAATCGCAATCAAAGAATCACAATCATACGATCACAATCATACAATCACAATCATACAATCACAATCATACAATCACAATCATACAATCACAATCATACAATCACAATCATACAATCACAATCATACGATCACAATCATACGATCACAATCATACGATCACAATCATACGATCACAATCATACAATCACAATCATACAATCACAATCATACAATGACAATCATACAATCACAATCATACAATCACTATCATACAATCACAATCATACAATCACAATCATACAATCACAATCATACAATCACAATGATACAATCACAATCATACAATCACGATCTCACAATCACGATCATACAATCACGATCATACAATCAAAATCATACAATCACAATCTCACAATCACAATCACACAATCACAATCACACAATCACAATCACACAATCACAATCATACAATCATAATCATACAATCGCTATCATACAATCACAATCATACAATCACAATCATACAATCACAATCATGCAATCACAATCATACAATCACAATCATACAATCACAATCATACAATCACAATCATACAATCACAATCATACAATCATAATCATACGATCACAATCATACAATCACAATCATACAATCACAATCACACAATCACAATCATACAATGACAATCATACAATCATAATCATGCAATCACAATCATACAATGACAATCATACAATCACAATCATACAGTCACAATCATACAATCGCAATCACACAATCACAATCATACGATGCCAATCAGACAATCACAATCATACAATCACAATCATACAATAACAATCATACAATCACAATCATACAATCGCAATCAAAGAATCACAATCATACGATCAGAATCATACAATCACAATCACACAATCACAATCATACAATCACAATCATACAATCATAATCATACAATCACAATCAAAGAATCACAATCATACAATCATAATCATACAATCACAATCATACAATGACAATCATACAATCACAATCATACAGTCACAATGATACAATCGCAATTATACGATCACAATCATACGATCACAATCATACGATCACAATCATACAATCACAATCATACAATCGCAATCATACAATCACCATTATACAATCACAATCATACGACCACAATCATACGATCACAATCATACAATCACAATCATACAATCACAATCATACAATCGCAATCATACAATCACAATCATACAATCACAATCATACAATCACAATCATACAATCACAATCATACAATCACAATCATACAATCACAATCATAAAATCACAATCATACAATCGCAATCAAAGAATCACAATCATACGAACACAATCATACGATCACAATCATACAATCACAATCATACAATCACAATCATACAATCACAATCATACAATCACAATCATACAATCGCAATCATACAATCAGAATCATACAATCGCAATCATACAATCACAATCATACAATCACAATCATACAATCACCATTATACAATCACAATCATACGATCACAATCATACGATCACAATCATACAATCACAATCATACAATCGCAATCATACAATCGCAATCATACAATCACAATCACACAATCATAATCATACAATCACAATCATACAGTCACAATCATACAATCACAATCATACAATCAGAATCATACAATCACAATCATACAATCGCAATCAAAGAATCACAATCATACGATCACAATCATACAATCACAATCATACAATCACAATCATACAATCACAATCATACAATCACAATCATACAATCACAATCATACAATCACAATCATACGATCACAATCATACGATCACAATCATACGATCACAATCATACAATCACAATCATACAATCACAATCATACAATGACAATCATACAATCACAATCATACAATCACTATCATACAATCACAATCATACAATCACAATCATACAATCACAATGATACAATCACAATCATACAATCACGATCTCACAATCACGATCATACAATCACGATCATACAATCAAAATCATACAATCACAATCTCACAATCACAATCACACAATCACAATCACACAATCACAATCACACAATCACAATCACACAATCACAATCATACAATCATAATCATACAATCGCAATCATACAATCACAATCTCACAATCACGATCATACAATCACGATCATACAATCACAATCATACAATCACAATCATACAATCACAATCATACAATCACAATCATACAATCGCAATCATACAATCGCAATCAAAGAATCACAATCATACGATCACAATCATACAATCGCAATCATACAATCACAATCATACAATCACAATCATACAGTCACAATCATGCAATAACAATCATACAATCACAATCGTACAATCACAATCATACAATCACAATCATAAAATCACAATCTCACAATCACGATCATACAATCACGATCATACAATCACAATCATACAATCACAATCATACAATCACAATCATACAATCACAATCACACAATCACAATCATACAATCACAATCAAACAATCACAATCATACAGTCACAATCATACAATCACAATCATACAATCACAATCATACAATGACAATCATACAATCACAATCATACAGTCACAATCATACAATCGCAATCACACAATCACAATCTTACAATCACAATCATACGATCAGAATCATACAATCACAATCACACAATCACAATCATACAATCACAATCATACAATCATAATCATACAATCACAATCATACAATGACAATCATACAATCACAATCATACAGTCACAATCATACAATCACATTCATACAATCACAATCATACAATCACAATCATACAATCACAATCATACAATCACAATCATACAATCACAATCATACAGTCGCAATCAAAGAATCACAATCATACGATCACAATCATAAAATCACAATCATACAATCACAATCATACAATCACAATCATACAATCACAATCATACAATCACAATCATACAATCACAGTCATACAATCACAATCATACAATGACAATCATACAATCACAATCATACAATTACTATCATACAATCACAATCATACAATCACAATCACACAATCACAATCATACAATCACAATCATACAATCACAATCATACAATCACAATCAAACAATCACAATCATACAATCACAATCATACAATCACAATCACACAATCACAATCATACAATCACAATCAAACAATCACAATCATACAGTCACAATCATACAATCATAATCATACAATCACAATCATACAATGACAATCATACAATCACAATCATACAGTCACAATCATACAATCGCAATTATACGATCACAATCATACGATCACAATCATACGATCACAATCATACAATCACAATCATACAATCGCAATCATACAATCACCATTATACAATCACAATCATACGACCACAATCATACGATCACAATCATACAATCACAATCATACAATCACAATCATACAATCGCAATCATACAATCCCAATCATACAATCACAATCATACAATCACAATCATACAATCACAATCATACAATCACAATCATACAATCACAATCATACAATCACAATCATACAATCACAATCATACAATCACAATCATACAATCACAATCATACAATCGCAATCAAAGAATCACAATCATACGATCACAATCATACAATCACAATCATACAATCACAATCATACAATCACAATCATACAATCACAATCATACAATCACAATCATACAATCACAATCATACAATCACAATCATACAATCACAATCATACAATCACAATCATACAATCACAATCATACGATCACAATCATACGATCACAATCATACGATCACAATCATACGATCACAATCATACAATCACAATCACACAATCACAATCATACAATGACAATCATACAATCATAATCATACAATCACAATCATACAATGACAATCACACAATCACAATCATACAGTCACAATCATACAATCGCAATCACACAATCACAGTCATATTATGCCAATCATACAATCACAGTCATACAATCACAATCATACAATCACAATCATACAATCACAATCATACAATCGCAATCAAAGAATCACAGTCATATTATGCCAATCATACAATCACAGTCATACAATCACATTCATACAATCACAATCATACAATCACAATCATAAAAACACAATCATCCAATCACAATCATGCAATCACAATCATACAATCGCAATTATACGATCACAATCATACGATCACAATCATACGATCATAATCATACAATCACAATCATACAATCGCAATCATACAATCACCATTATACAATCACAATCATACGACCACAATCATACGATCACAATCATACAATCACAATCATACAATCACAATCATACAATCGCAATCATACAATCGCAATCATACAATCACAATCATACAATCACAATCATACAATCACAATCATACAATCACAATCATACAATCACAATCATACAATCACAATCATACAATCACAATCATACAATCACAATCATACAATCACAATCATACAATCACAATCATACAATCACAATCATACAATCACAATCATACAATCACAATCATACAATCGCAATCAAAGAATCACAATCATACGATCACAATCATACGATCACAATCATACAATCACAATCATACAATCACAATCAAACAATCACAATCATACAATCACAATCATACAATCAGAATCATACAATCGCAATCATACAATCACAATCATATAATCACCATTATACAATCACAATCATACGATCACAATCATACGATCACAATCATACAATCACAATCATACAATCACAATCATACAATCGCAATCATACAATCACAATCACACAATCATAATCATACAATCACAATCATACAGTCACAATCATACAATCACAATCATACAATCAGAATCATACGATCACAATCATACAATCACAATCATACAATCACAATCATACAATCGCAATCATACAATCACAATCACACAATCACCATTATACAATCACAATCATACGATCACAATCATACGATCACAATCATACAATCACAATCATACAATCACAATCATACAATCGCAATCATACAATCACAATCACACAATCATAATCATACAATCACAATCATACAGTCACAATCATACAATCACAATCATACAATCAGAATCATACAATCACAATCATACAATCGCAATCAAAGAATCACAATCATACGATCACAATCATACAATCACAATCATACAATCACAATCATACAATCACAATCATACAATCACAATCATACAATCACAATCATACAATCACAATCATACGATCACAATCATACGATCACAATCATACGATCACAATCATACGATCACAATCATACAATCACAATCATACAATCACAATCATACAATGACAATCATACAATCACAATCATACAATCACTATCATACAATCACAATCATACAATCACAATCATACAATCACAATCATACAATCACAATCATACAATCACAATCATACAATCACGATCTCACAATCACGATCATACAATCACGATCATACAATCAAAATCATACAATCACAATCTCACAATCACAATCACACAATCACAATCACACAATCACAATCACACAATCACAATCATACAATCATAATCATACAATCGCAATCATACAATCACAATCATACAATCACAATCATACAATCACAATCATGCAATCACAATCATACAATCACAATCATACAATCACAATCATACAATCACAATCATACAATCACAATCATACGATCATAATCATACGATCACAATCATACAATCACAATCATACAATCCCAATCACACAATCACAATCATACAATGACAATCATACAATCATAATCATGCAATCACAATCATACAATGACAATCATACAATCACAATCATACAGTCACAATCATACAATCGCAATCACACAATCACAATCATACGATGCCAATCAGACAATCACAATCATACAATCACAATCATACAATAACAATCATACAATCACAATCATACAATCGCAATCAAAGAATCACAATCATACGATCAGAATCATACAATCACAATCACACAATCACAATCATACAATCACAATCATACAATCATAATCATACAATCACAATCAAAGAATCACAATCATACAATCATAATCATACAATCACAATCATACAATGACAATCATACAATCACAATCATACAGTCACAATGATACAATCGCAATTATACGATCACAATCATACGATCACAATCATACGATCACAATCATACGATCACAATCATACAATTACAATCATACAATCGCAATCATACAATCACCATTATACAATCACAATCATACGACCACAATCATACGATCACAATCATACAATCACTATCATACAATCACAATCATACAATCGCAATCATACAATCACAATCATACAATCACAATCATACAATCACAATCATACAATCACAATCATACAATCACAATCATACAATCACAATCATACAATCACAATCATAAAATCACAATCATACAATCGCAATCAAAGAATCACAATCATACGAACACAATCATACGATCACAATCATACAATCACAATCATACAATCACAATCATACAATCACAATCATACAATCACAATCATACAATCACAATCATACAATCACAATCATACAATCACAATCATACAATCACAATCATACAATCACAGTCATACGATCACAATCATACGATCACAATCATACGATCACAATCATACAGTCACAATCATACAATGACAATCATACAAGCACAATCATACAATCACTATCATACAATCACTATCATACAATCACAATCATACAATCACAATCATACAATCGCAATCATACAATCACCATTATACAATCACAATCATACGACCACAATCATACGATCACAATCATACAATCACAATCATACAATCACAATCATACAATCGCAATCATACAATCCCAATCATACAATCACAATCATACAATCACAATCATACAATCACAATCATACAATCACAATCATACAATCACAATCATACAATCACAATCATACAATCACAATCATACAATCGCAATCAAAGAATCACAATCATACAATCACAATCATACAATCACAATCATACAATCACAATCATACAATCACAATCATACGATCACAATCATACGATCACAATCATACGATCACAATCATACAATCACAATCACACAATCACAATCATACAATGAAAATCATACAATCGCAATCAAAGAAACACAATCATACGATCACAATCATACGATCACAATGATACAATCACAATCATACAATCACAATCATACAATCACAATCATACAATCAGAATCATACAATCGCAATCATACAATCACAATCACACAATCATAATCATACAATCACAATCATACAGTCACAATCATACAATCACAATCATACAATCAGAATCATACGATCACAATCATACAATCACAATCATACAATCACAATCATACAATCGCAATCATACAATCACAATCACACAATCACCATTATACAATCACAATCATACGATCACAATCATACGATCACAATCATACAATCACAATCATACAATCACAATCATACAATCGCAATCATACAATCACAATCACACAATCATAATCATACAATCACAATCATACAATCACAACCATACAATCACAATCATACAATCACAATCATACAACCAGAATCATACAATCACAATCATACAATCGCAATCAAAGAATCACAATCATACGATCACAATCATACAATCACAATCATACAATCACAATCATACAATCACAATCATACAATCACAATCATACAATCACAATCATACAATCACAATCATACGATCACAATCATACGATCACAATCATACGATCACAATCATACGATCACAATCATACAATCACAATCATACAATCACAATCATACAATGACAATCATACAATCACAATCATACAATCACTATCATACAATCACAATCATACAATCACAATCATACAATCACAATCATACAATCACAATGATACAATCACAATCATACAATCACGATCTCACAATCACGATCATACAATCACGATCATACAATCAAAATCATACAATCACAATCTCACAATCACAATCACACAATCACAATCACACAATCACAATCACACAATCACAATCATACAATCATAATCATACAATCGCTATCATACAATCACAATCATACAATCACAATCATACAATCACAATCATGCAATCACAATCATACAATCACAATCATACAATCACAATCATACAATCACAATCATACAATCACAATCATACAATCACAATCATACAATCATAATCATACGATCACAATCATACAATCACAATCATACAATCACAATCACACAATCACAATCATACAATGACAATCATACAATCATAATCATGCAATCACAATCATACAATGACAACCATACAATCACAATCATACAGTCACAATCATACAATCGCAATCACACAATCACAATCATACGATGCCAATCAGACAATCACAATCATACAATCACAATCATACAATAACAATCATACAATCACAATCATACAATCGCAATCAAAGAATCACAATCATACGATCAGAATCATACAATCACAATCACACAATCACAATCATACAATCACAATCATACAATCATAATCATACAATCACAATCAAAGAATCACAATCATACAATCATAATCATACAATCACAATCATACAATGACAATCATACAATCACAATCATACAGTCACAATGATACAATCGCAATTATACGATCACAATCATACGATCGCAATCATACGATCACAATCATACAATCACAATCATACAATCGCAATCATACAATCACCATTATACAATCACAATCATACGACCACAATCATACGATCACAATCATACAATCACAATCATACAATCACAATCATACAATCGCAATCATACAATCACAATCATACAATCACAATCATACAATCACAATCATACAATCACAATCATACAATCACAATCATACAATCACAATCATAAAATCACAATCATACAATCGCAATCAAAGAATCACAATCATACGAACACAATCATACGATCACAATCATACAATCACAATCATACAATCACAATCATACAATCACAATCATACAATCACAATCATACAATCACAATCATACAATCACAATCATACAATCACAATCATACAATCACAATCATACAATCACAATCATACAATCACAATCATAAAATCACAATCATACAATCGCAATCAAAGAATCACAATCATACGAACACAATCATACGATCACAATCATACAATCACAATCATACAATCACAATCATACAATCACAATCATACAATCACAATCATACAATCGCAATCATACAATCAGAATCATACAATCGCAATCATACAATCACAATCATACAATCACAATCATACAATCACCATTATACAATCACAATCATACGATCACAATCATACGATCACAATCATACAATCACAATCATACAATCGCAATCATACAATCGCAATCATACAATCACAATCACACAATCATAATCATACAATCACAATCATACAGTCACAATCATACAATCACAATCATACAATCAGAATCATACAATCACAATCATACAATCGCAATCAAAGAATCACAATCATACGATCACAATCATACAATCACAATCATACAATCACAATCATACAATCACAATCATACAATCACAATCATACAATCACAATCATACAATCACAATCATACGATCACAATCATACGATCACAATCATACGATCACAATCATACGATCACAATCATACAATCACAATCATACAATGACAATCATACAATCACAATCATACAATCACTATCATACAATCACAATCATACAATCACAATCATACAATCACAATGATACAATCACAATCATACAATCACGATCTCACAATCACGATCATACAATCACGATCATACAATCAAAATCATACAATCACAATCTCACAATCACAATCACACAATCACAATCACACAATCACAATCACACAATCACAATCACACAATCACAATCATACAATCATAATCATACAATCGCAATCATACAATCACAATCTCACAATCACGATCATACAATCACGATCATACAATCACAATCATACAATCACAATCATACAATCACAATCATACAATCACAATCATACAATCGCAATCATACAATCGCAATCAAAGAATCACAATCATACGATCACAATCATACAATCGCAATCATACAATCACAATCATACAATCACAATCATACAGTCACAATCATGCAATAACAATCATACAATCACAATCGTACAATCACAATCATACAATCACAATCATAAAATCACAATCTCACAATCACGATCATACAATCACGATCATACAATCACAATCATACAATCACAATCATACAATCACAATCATACAATCACAATCACACAATCACAATCATACAATCACAATCAAACAATCACAATCATACAGTCACAATCATACAATCACAATCATACAATCACAATCATACAATGACAATCATACAATCACAATCATACAGTCACAATCATACAATCGCAATCACACAATCACAATCTTACAATCACAATCATACGATCAGAATCATACAATCACAATCACACAATCACAATCATACAATCACAATCATACAATCATAATCATACAATCACAATCATACAATGACAATCATACAATCACAATCATACAGTCACAATCATACAATCACATTCATACAATCACAATCATACAATCACAATCATACAATCACAATCATACAATCACAATCATACAATCACAATCATACAGTCGCAATCAAAGAATCACAATCATACGATCACAATCATAAAATCACAATCATACAATCACAATCATACAATCACAATCATACAATCACAATCATACAATCACAATCATACAATCACAGTCATACAATCACAATCATACAATCACAATCAAACAATCACAATCATACAATCACAATCATACAATCACAATCACACAATCACAATCATACAATCACAATCAAACAATCACAATCATACAGTCACAATCATACAATCATAATCATACAATCACAATCATACAATGACAATCATACAATCACAATCATACAGTCACAATCATACAATCGCAATTATACGATCACAATCATACGATCACAATCATACGATCACAATCATACAATCACAATCATACAATCGCAATCATACAATCACCATTATACAATCACAATCATACGACCACAATCATACGATCACAATCATACAATCACAATCATACAATCACAATCATACAATCGCAATCATACAATCCCAATCATACAATCACAATCATACAATCACAATCATACAATCCCAATCATACAATCACAATCATACAATCACAATCATACAATCACAATCATACAATCACAATCATACAATCACAATCATACAATCGCAATCAAAGAATCACAATCATACGATCACAATCATACAATCACAATCATACAATCACAATCATACAATCACAATCATACAATCACAATCATACAATCACAATCATACAATCACAATCATACAATCACAATCATACAATCACAATCATACAATCACAATCATACAATCACAATCATACGATCACAATCATACGATCACAATCATACGATCACAATCATACGATCACAATCATACAATCACAATCACACAATCACAATCATACAATGACAATCATACAATCATAATCAAACAATCACAATCATACAATGACAATCACACAATCACAATCATACAGTCACAATCATACAATCGCAATCACACAATCACAGTCATATTATGCCAATCATACAATCACAGTCATACAATCACAATCATACAATCACAATCATACAATCACAATCATACAATCGCAATCAAAGAATCACAGTCATATTATGCCAATCATACAATCACAGTCATACAATCACATTCATACAATCACAATCATACAATCACAATCATAAAAACACAATCATCCAATCACAATCATGCAATCACAATCATACAATCGCAATTATACGATCACAATCATACGATCACAATCATACGATCATAATCATACAATCACAATCATACAATCGCAATCATACAATCACCATTATACAATCACAATCATACGACCACAATCATACGATCACAATCATACAATCACAATCATACAATCACAATCATACAATCGCAATCATACAATCGCAATCATACAATCACAATCATACAATCACAATCATACAATCACAATCATACAATCACAATCATACAATCACAATCATACAATCACAATCATACAATCACAATCATACAATCACAATCATACAATCACAATCATACAATCACAATCATACAATCACAATCATACAATCACAATCATACAATCACAATCATACAATCGCAATCAAAGAATCACAATCATACGATCACAATCATACGATCACAATCATACAATCACAATCATACAATCACAATCAAACAATCACAATCATACAATCACAATCATACAATCAGAATCATACAATCGCAATCATACAATCACAATCATAAAATCACCATTATACAATCACAATCATACGATCACAATCATACGATCACAATCATACAATCACAATCATACAATCACAATCATACAATCGCAATCATACAATCACAATCACACAATCATAATCATACAATCACAATCATACAGTCACAATCATACAATCACAATCATACAATCAGAATCATACGATCACAATCATACAATCACAATCATACAATCACAATCATACAATCGCAATCATACAATCACAATCACACAATCACCATTATACAATCACAATCATACGATCACAATCATACGATCACAATCATACAATCACAACCATACAATCACAATCATACAATCGCAATCATACAATCACAATCACACAATCATAATCATACAATCACAATCATACAGTCACAATCATACAATCACAATCATACAATCAGAATCATACAATCACAATCATACAATCGCAATCAAAGAATCACAATCATACGATCACAATCATACAATCACAATCATACAATCACAATCATACAATCACAATCATACAATCACAATCATACAATCACAATCATACAATCACAATCATACGATCACAATCATACGATCACAATCATACGATCACAATCATACGATCACAATCATACAATCACAATCATACAATCACAATCATACAATGACAATCATACAATCACAATCATACAATCACTATCATACAATCACAATCATACAATCACAATCATACAATCACAATCATACAATCACAATGATACAATCACAATCATACAATCACGATCTCACAATCACGATCATACAATCACGATCATACAATCAAAATCATACAATCACAATCTCACAATCACAATCACACAATCACAATCACACAATCACAATCACACAATCACAATCATACAATCATAATCATACAATCGCAATCATACAATCACAATCATACAATCACAATCATACAATCACAATCATGCAATCACAATCATACAATCACAATCATACAATCACAATCATACAATCACAATCATACAATCACAATCATACGATCATAATCATACGATCACAATCATACAATCACAATCATACAATCCCAATCACACAATCACAATCATACAATGACAATCATACAATCATAATCATGCAATCACAATCATACAATGACAATCATACAATCACAATCATACAGTCACAATCATACAATCGCAATCACACAATCACAATCATACGATGCCAATCAGACAATCACAATCATACAATCACAATCATACAATAACAATCATACAATCACAATCATACAATCGCAATCAAAGAATCACAATCATACGATCAGAATCATACAATCACAATCACACAATCACAATCATACAATCACAATCATACAATCATAATCATACAATCACAATCAAAGAATCACAATCATACAATCATAATCATACAATCACAATCATACAATGACAATCATACAATCACAATCATACAGTCACAATGATACAATCGCAATTATACGATCACAATCATACGATCACAATCATACGATCACAATCATACAATCACAATCATACAATCGCAATCATACAATCACCATTATACAATCACAATCATACGACCACAATCATACGATCACAATCATACAATCACAATCATACAATCACAATCATACAATCGCAATCATACAATCACAATCATACAATCGCAATCATACAATCGCGATCAAAGAATCGCAGTCATACGATCACAATCATACAATCACAATCATACAATCGCAATCATACAATCGCAATCATACAATCGCAATCATACAATCACAATCATACAATCACAATCATACAATCACAATCATACAATCACAATCACGCAATCACAATCATACAATCACAATCATGCAAACACAATCATACAATCACAATCATACAATCACAATCATACAATCACAATCATACAATCACAATCATACAATCACAATCACGCAATCACAATCATACAATCACAATCATGCAAACACAATCATACAATCACAATCATACAATCACAATCATACAATCACAATCATACAATCACAATCATACAATCACAATCATACAATCACAATCATACAATCGCAATCAAAGAATCACAATCATACGATCAGAATCATACAATCACAATCACACAATCACAATCATACAATCACAATCATACAATCATAATCATACAATCACAATCAAAGAATCACAAACATACAACCATAATCATACAATCACAATCATACAATGACAATCATACAATCACAATCATACAGTCACAATCATACAATCGCAATCACACAATCACAATCTTACAATCACAATCATACGATCAGAATCATACAATCACAATCAAAGAATCACAATCATACGATCACAATCATACAATCGCAATCATACAATCACAATCATACAATCACAATCATACAGTCACAATCATGCAATAACAATCATACAATCACAATCGTACAATCACAATCATACAATCACAATCATAAAATCACAATCTCACAATCACGATCATACAATCACGATCATACAATCACAATCATACAATCACAATCATACAATCACAATCATACAATCACAATCACACAATCACAATCATACAATCACAATCAAACAATCACAATCATACAGTCACAATCATACAATCACAATCATACAATCACAATCATACAATGACAATCATACAATCACAATCATACAGTCACAATCATACAATCGCAATCACACAATCACAATCTTACAATCACAATCATACGATCAGAATCATACAATCACAATCACACAATCACAATCATACAATCACAATCATACAATCATAATCATACAATCACAATCATACAATGACAATCATACAATCACAATCATACAGTCACAATCATACAATCACATTCATACAATCACAATCATACAATCACAATCATACAATCACAATCATACAATCACAATCATACAATCACAATCATACAGTCGCAATCAAAGAATCACAATCATACGATCACAATCATAAAATCACAATCATACAATCACAATCATACAATCACAATCATACAATCACAATCATACAATCACAATCATACAATCACAATCATACAATCACAGTCATACAATCACAATCATACAATGACAATCATACAATCACAATCATACAATTACTATCATACAATCACAATCATACAATCACAATCACACAATCACAATCATACAATCACAATCATACAATCACAATCATACAATCACAATCAAACAATCACAATCATACAATCACAATCATACAATCACAATCACACAATCACAATCATACAATCACAATCAAACAATCACAATCATACAGTCACAATCATACAATCATAATCATACAATCACAATCATACAATGACAATCATACAATCACAATCATACAGTCACAATCATACAATCGCAATTATACGATCACAATCATACGATCACAATCATACGATCACAATCATACAATCACAATCATACAATCGCAATCATACAATCACCATTATACAATCACAATCATACGACCACAATCATACGATCACAATCATACAATCACAATCATACAATCACAATCATACAATCGCAATCATACAATCCCAATCATACAATCACAATCATACAATCACAATCATACAATCACAATCATACAATCACAATCATACAATCACAATCATACAATCACAATCATACAATCACAATCATACAATCGCAATCAAAGAATCACAATCATACGATCACAATCATACAATCACAATCATACAATCACAATCATACAATCACAATCATACAATCACAATCATACAATCACAATCATACAATCACAATCATACAATCACAATCATACAATCACAATCATACGATCACAATCATACGATCACAATCATACGATCACAATCATACGATCACAATCATACAATCACAATCACACAATCACAATCATACAATGACAATCATACAATCACAATCATACAATCACAATCATACAATGACAATCACACAATCACAATCATACAGTCACAATCATACAATCGCAATCACACAATCACAGTCATATTATGCCAATCATACAATCACAGTCATACAATCACAATCATACAATCACAATCATACAATCACAATCATACAATCGCAATCAAAGAATTACAGTCATATTATGCCAATCATACAATCACAGTCATACAATCACATTCATACAATCACAATCATACAATCACAATCATAAAAACACAATCATCCAATCACAATCATGCAATCACAATCATACAATCGCAATTATACGATCACAATCATACGATCACAATCATACGATCATAATCATACAATCACAATCATACAATCGCAATCATACAATCACCATTATACAATCACAATCATACGACCACAATCATACGATCACAATCATACAATCACAATCATACAATCACAATCATACAATCGCAATCATACAATCGCAATCATACAATCACAATCATACAATCACAATCATACAATCACAATCATACAATCACAATCATACAATCACAATCATACAATCACAATCATACAATCACAATCATACAATCACAATCATACAATCACAATCATACAATCACAATCATACAATCACAATCATACAATCGCAATCAAAGAATCACAATCATACGATCACAATCATACGATCACAATCATACAATCACAATCATACAATCACAATCAAACAATCACAATCATACAATCACAATCATACAATCAGAATCATACAATCGCAATCATACAATCACAATCATAAAATCACCATTATACAATCACAATCATACGATCACAATCATACGATCACAATCATACAATCACAATCATACAATCACAATCATACAATCGCAATCATACAATCACAATCACACAATCATAATCATACAATCACAATCATACAGTCACAATCATACAATCACAATCATACAATCAGAATCATACGATCACAATCATACAATCACAATCATACAATCACAATCATACAATCGCAATCATACAATCACAATCACACAATCACCATTATACAATCACAATCATACGATCACAATCATACGATCACAATCATACAATCACAATCATACAATCACAATCATACAATCGCAATCATACAATCACAATCACACAATCATAATCATACAATCACAATCATACAGTCACAATCATACAATCACAATCATACAATCAGAATCATACAATCACAATCATACAATCGCAATCAAAGAATCACAATCATACGATCACAATCATACAATCACAATCATACAATCACAATCATACAATCACAATCATACAATCACAATCATACAATCACAATCATACGATCACAATCATACGATCACAATCATACGATCACAATCATACGATCACAATCATACGATCACAATCATACAATCACAATCATACAATGACAATCATACAATCACAATCATACAATCACTATCATACAATCACAATCATACAATCACAATCATACAATCACAATCATACAATCACAATGATACAATCACAATCATACAATCACGATCTCACAATCACGATCATACAATCACGATCATACAATCAAAATCATACAATCACAATCTCACAATCACAATCACACAATCACAATCACACAATCACAATCACACAATCACAATCATACGATCATAATCATACGATCACAATCATACAATCACAATCATACAATCCCAATCACACAATCACAATCATACAATGACAATCATACAATCATAATCATGCAATCACAATCATACAATGACAATCATACAATCACAATCATACAGTCACAATCATACAATCGCAATCACACAATCACAATCATACGATGCCAATCAGACAATCACAATCATACAATCACAATCATACAATAACAATCATACAATCACAATCATACAATCGCAATCAAAGAATCACAATCATACGATCAGAATCATACAATCACAATCACACAATCACAATCATACAATCACAATCATACAATCATAATCATACAATCACAATCAAAGAATCACAATCATACAATCATAATCATACAATCACAATCATACAATGACAATCATACAATCACAATCATACAGTCACAATGATACAATCGCAATTATACGATCACAATCATACGATCACAATCATACGATCACAATCATACAATCACAATCATACAATCGCAATCATACAATCACCATTATACAATCACAATCATACGACCACAATCATACGATCACAATCATACAATCACAATCATACAATCACAATCATACAATCGCAATCATACAATCACAATCATACAATCACAATCATACAATCACAATCATACAATCACAATCATACAATCACAATCATACAATCACAATCATACAATCACAATCATAAAATCACAATCATACAATCGCAATCAAAGAATCACAATCATACGAACACAATCATACGATCACAATCATACAATCACAACCATACAATCACAATCATACAATCACAATCATACAATCACAATCATACAATCACAATCATACAATCACAATCATACAATCACAATCATACAATCACAGTCATACGATCACAATCATACGATCACAATCATACGATCACAATCATACAGTCACAATCATACAATGACAATCATACAAGCACAATCATACAATCACTATCATACAATCACTATCATACAATCACAATCATACAATCACAATCATACAATCGCAATCATACAATCGCGATCAAAGAATCGCAGTCATACGATCACAATCATACAATCACAATCATACAATCGCAATCATACAATCGCAATCATACAATCGCAATCATACAATCACAATCATACAATCACAATCATACAATCACAATCATACAATCACAATCACGCAATCACAATCATACAATCACAATCATGCAAACACAATCATACAATCACAATCATACAATCACAATCATACAATCACAATCATACAATCACAATCATACAATCACAATCATACAATCACAATCATACAATCACAATCATACAATCAGAATCATACAATCGCAATCATACAATCACAATCATACAATCACCATCATACAATCACCATTATACAATCACAATCTCACAATCACAATCACACAATCACATTCATACAATCACAATCATACAATCGCAATCATACAATCGCAATCATACAATCACAATCATACAATCACAATCATACAATCACAATCATACAATCACAATCACGCAATCACAATCATACAATCACAATCATGCAAACACAATCATACAATCACAATCATACAATCACAATCATACAATCACAATCATACAATCACAATCATACAATCACAATCATACAATCACAATCATACAATCACAATCATACAATCACAATCATACAATCAGAATCATACAATCGCAATCATACAATCACAATCATACAATCACCATCATACAATCACCATTATACAATCACAGTCTCACAATCACAATCACACAATCACATTCATACAATCACAATCATACAATCACAATCATAAAAACACAATCATCCAATCACAATCATGCAATCACAATCATACAATCACAACCATACAATCACAATCATACAATGACAATCATACAATCACAATCATACAATCACAATCACACAATTACAATCACACAATCACAATCACACAATCACAATCATACAATCAGAATCATACAATCGCAATCATACAATCACAATCATACAGAAACAATCATACAATCACAATCATACAATCACAATCATACAATCACGATCATGCAATCACAATCATGCAATCACAATCATACAATCACAATCATACAATCACAATCATACAATCACAATCATACGATCATAATCATACAATCACAATCATACAATCACAATCATACAATCACAATCATACAATCACAATCATACAATCGCAATCAAAGAATCACAATCATACGATCAGAATCATACAATCACAATCACACAATCACAATCATACAATCACAATCATACAATCATAATCATACAATCACAATCAAAGAATCACAAACATACAACCATAATCATACAATCACAATCATACAATGACAATCATACAATCACAATCATACAGTCACAATCATACAATCGCAATCACACAATCACAATCTTACAATCACAATCATACGATCAGAATCATACAATCACAATCACACAATCACAATCATACAATCACAATCAAACAATCACAATCATACAGTCACAATCATACAATCACAATCATACAATCACAATCATACAATGACAATCATACAATCACAATCATACAGTCACAATCATACAATCGCAATTACACGATAACAATCATACGATCACAATCATACGATCACAATCATACAATCGCAATCATACAAACACAATCATACAACCACAATAATACAGTCACAATCATACAATCACAATCATACAATCACAATCATACAATCACAATCATACAATCACAATCATACAATCACAATCATACAATCGCAATCAAAGAATCACAATCATACGATCAGAATCATACAATCACAATCACACAATCACAATCATACAATCACAATCATACAATCATAATCATACAATCACAATCAAAGAATCACAAACATACAACCATAATCATACAATCACAATCATACAATGACAATCATACAATCACAATCATACAGTCACAATCATACAATCACAATCATACAATCACAATCATACAATGACAATCATACAATCACAATCATACAGTCACAATCATACAATCAGAATCATACAATCGCAATCATACAATCACAATCATACAGAAACAATCATACAATCACAATCATACAATCACAATCATACAATCACGATCATGCAATCACAATCATGCAATCACAATCATACAATCACAATCATACAATCACAATCATACAATCACAATCATACGATCATAATCATACAATCACAATCATACAATCACAATCATACAATCACAATCATACAATCACAATCATACAATCGCAATCAAAGAATCACAATCATACGATCAGAATCATACAATCACAATCACACAATCACAATCATACAATCACAATCATACAATCATAATCATACAATCACAATCAAAGAATCACAAACATACAACCATAATCATACAATCACAATCATACAATGACAATCATACAATCACAATCATACAGTCACAATCATACAATCGCAATCACACAATCACAATCTTACAATCACAATCATACGATCAGAATCATACAATCACAATCACACAATCACAATCATACAATCACAATCAAACAATCACAATCATACAGTCACAATCATACAATCACAATCATACAATCACAATCATACAATGACAATCATACAATCACAATCATACAGTCACAATCATACAATCGCAATTACACGATAACAATCATACGATCACAATCATACGATCACAATCATACAATCGCAATCATACAAACACAATCATACAACCACAATAATACAGTCACAATCATACAATCACAATCATACAATCACAATCATACAATCACAATCATACAATCACAATCATACAATCACAATCATACAATCACAATCATACAATCACAGTCATACAATCACAATCATACAATCAGAATCATACAATCGCAATCATACAATCACAATCATACAATCACAATCATACAATCACCATTATACAATCACAATCATACGATCACAATCATACGATCACAATCATACAATCACAATCATACAATCGCAATCATACAATCGCAATCATACAATCACAATCATACAATCACAATCATACAATCACAATCATACAGTCACAATCATACAATCACAATCATACAATCAGAATCATACAATCACAATCATACAATCGCAATCAAAGAATCACAATCATACGATCACAATCATACAATCACAATCATACAATCACAATCATACAATCACAATCATACAATCACAATCATACGATCACAATCATACGATCACAATCATACGATCACAATCATACGATCACAATCATACGATCACAATCATACAATCACGATCATACAATCACAATCATACAATCACAATCATACAATCACAATCATACAATCACAATCATACAATCACAATCATACAATCACAATCATACAATCGCAATCATACGATCACAATCATACAATCACAATCATACAATCACAATCATACAATCACAATCGTACAATCACAATCATACAATCACCATTATACAATCACAATCGTACGATCACAATCATACGATCACAATCATACAATCACAATCATACAATCACAATCATACAATCGCAATCATACAATCACAATCATACCATCACAACCATACAATCACAATCATACAATCACAATCATACAATGACAATCATACAGTCACAGTCATACAGTCACAATCATACAATCGCAATCACACAATCACAATCTTACAATCACAATCGTACAATCACAATCATACAATCACAATCACACAATCACAATCATACAAGCACAATCATACAATCATAATCATACAATCACAATCATACAATGACAATCATACAATCACAATCATACAGTCACAATCATACAATCGCAATCACACAATCACAATCTTACAATCACAATCATACGATCAGAATCATAAAATCACAATCACACAATCACAATCATACAATCACAATCATACAATCATAATCATACAATCACAATCATACAATGACAATCATACAATCACAATCATACAATCACAATCATACAATCACCATTATACAATCACAATCGTTCGATCACAATCATACGATCACAATCATACAATCACAATCATACAATCACAATCATACAATCACAATCATACAATCACAATCATACAGTCGCAATCAAAGAATCACAATCATACGATCACAATCATAAAATCACAATCATACAATCACAATCATACAATCACAATCATACAATCACAATCATACAATCACAATCATACAATCACAGTCATACAATCACAATCATACAATGACAATCATACAATCACAATCATACAATTACTATCATACAATCACAATCATACAATCACAATCATACAATCACAATCATACAATCACAATCATACAATCACAATCATACAATCACAATCAAACAATCACAATCATACAATCACAATCATACAATCACAATCACACAATCACAATCATACAATCACAATCAAACAATCACAATCATACAGTCACAATCATACAATCACAATCATACAATCACAATCATACAATGACAATCATACAATCACAATCATACAGTCACAATCATACAATCGCAATTATACGATCACAATCATACGATCACAATCATACGATCACAATCATACAATCACAATCATACAATCGCAATCATACAATCACCATTATACAATCACAATCATACGACCACAATCATACGATCACAATCATACAATCACAATCATACAATCACAATCATACAATCGCAATCATACAATCCCAATCATACAATCACAATCATACAATCACAATCATACAATCACAATCATACAATCACAATCATACAATCACAATCATACAATCACAATCATACAATCGCAATCATACAATCGCAATCAAAGAATCACAATCATACGATCACAATCATACAATCACAATCATACAATCACAATCATACAATCACAATCATACAATCACAATCATACAATCACAATCATACAATCACAATCATACAATCACAATCATACAATCACAATCATACGATCACAATCATACGATCACAATCATACGATCACAATCATACGATCACAATCATACGATCACAATCATACAATCACAATCACACAATCACAATCATACAATGACAATCATACAATCATAATCATACAATCACAATCATACAATGACAATCACACAATCACAATCATACAGTCACAATCATACAATCGCAATCACACAATCACAGTCATATTATGCCAATCATACAATCACAGTCATACAATCACAATCATACAATCACAATCATACAATCACAATCATACAATCGCAATCAAAGAATCACAGTCATATTATGCCAATCATACAATCACAGTCATACAATCACATTCATACAATCACAATCATACAATCACAATCATAAAAACACAATCATCCAATCACAATCATGCAATCACAATCATACAATCGCAATTATACGATCACAATCATACGATCACAATCATACGATCATAATCATAGAATCACAATCATACAATCGCAATCATACAATCACCATTATACAATCACAATCATACGACCACAATCATACGATCACAGTCATACAATCACAATCATACAATCACAATCATACAATCGCAATCATACAATCGCAATCATACAATCACAATCATACAATCACAATCATACAATCACAATCATACAATCACAATCATACAATCACAATCATACAATCACAATCATACAATCACAATCATACAATCACAATCATACAATCACAATCATACAATCACAATCATACAATCGCAATCAAAGAATCACAATCATACGATCACAATCATACGATCACAATCATACAATCACAATCATACAATCACAATCATACAATCACAATCATACAATCACAATCATACAATCAGAATCATACAATCGCAATCATACAATCACAATCATACAATCACCATTATACAATCACAATCATACGATCACAATCATACGATCACAATCATACAATCACAATCATACAATCACAATCATACAATCGCAATCATACAATCACAATCACACAATCATAATCATACAATCACAATCATACAGTCACAATCATACAATCACAATCATACAATCAGAATCATACGATCACAATCATACAATCACAATCATACAATCACAATCATACAATCGCAATCATACAATCACAATCACACAATCACCATTATACAATCACAATCATACGATCACAATCATACGATCACAATCATACAATCACAATCATACAATCACAATCATACAATCGCAATCATACAATCACAATCACACAATCATAATCATACAATCACAATCATACAGTCACAATCATACAATCACAATCATACAATCAGAATCATACAATCACAATCATACAATCGCAATCAAAGAATCACAATCATACGATCACAATCATACAATCACAATCATACAATCACAATCATACAATCACAATCATACAATCACAATCATACAATCACAATCATACAATCACAATCATACGATCACAATCATACGATCACAATCATACGATCACAATCATACGATCACAATCATACAATCACAATCATACAATCACAATCATACAATGACAATCATACAATCACAATCATACAATCACTATCATACAATCACAATCATACAATCACAATCATACAATCACAATCATACAATCACAATGATACAATCACAATCATACAATCACGATCTCACAATCACGATCATACAATCACGATCATACAATCAAAATCATACAATCACAATCTCACAATCACAATCACACAATCACAATCACACAATCACAATCACACAATCACAATCATACAATCATAATCATACAATCGCAATCATACAATCACAATCATACAATCACAATCATACAATCACAATCATGCAATCACAATCATACAATCACAATCATACAATCACAATCATACAATCACAATCATACAATCACAATCATACGATCATAATCATACGATCACAATCATACAATCACAATCATACAATCACAATCACACAATCACAATCATACAATGACAATCATACAATCATAATCATGCAATCACAATCATACAATGACAATCATACAATCACAATCATACAGTCACAATCATACAATCGCAATCACACAATCACAATCATACGATGCCAATCAGACAATCACAATCATACAATCACAATCATACAATAACAATCATACAATCACAATCATACAATCGCAATCAAAGAATCACAATCATACGATCAGAATCATACAATCACAATCACACAATCACAATCATACAATCACAATCATACAATCGTAATCATACAATCACAATCAAAGAATCACAATCATACAATCATAATCATACAATCACAATCATACAATGACAATCATACAATCACAATCATACAGTCACAATGATACAATCGCAATTATACGATCACAATCATACGATCACAATCATACGATCACAATCATACAATCACAATCATACAATCGCAATCATACAATCACCATTATACAATCACAATCATACGACCACAATCATACGATCACAATCATACAATCACAATCATACAATCACAATCATACAATCGCAATCATACAATCACAATCATACAATCACAATCATACAATCACAATCATACAATCACAATCATACAATCACAATCATACAATCACAATCATAAAATCACAATCATACAATCGCAATCAAAGAATCACAATCATACGAACACAATCATACGATCACAATCATACAATCACAATCATACAATCACAATCATACAATCACAATCATACAATCACAATCATACAATCACAATCGTACAATCACAATCATACAATCACAATCATACAATCACAGTCATACGATCACAATCATACGATCACAATCATACGATCACAATCATACAGTCACAATCATACAATGACAATCATACAAGCACAATCATACAATCACTATCATACAATCACTATCATACAATCACAATCATACAATCACAATCATACAATCGCAATCATACAATCGCGATCAAAGAATCGCAATCATACGATCACAATCATACAATCACAATCATACAATCGCAATCATACAATCGCAATCATACAATCGCAATCATACAATCACAATCATACAATCACAATCATACAATCACAATCATACAATCACAATCACGCAATCACAATCATACAATCACAATCATGCAAACACAATCATACAATCACAATCATACAATCACAATCATACAATCACAATCATACAATCACAATCATACAATCACAATTATACAATCACAATCATACAATCACAATCATACAATCAGAATCATACAATCGCAATCATACAATCACAATCATACAATCACCATCATACAATCACCATTATACAATCACAATCTCACAATCACAATCACACAATCACATTCATACAATCACAATCATACAATCACAATCATAAAAACACAATCATGCAATCACAATCATGCAATCACAATCATACAATCACAACCATACAATCATAATCATACAATCACAATCATACAATCACAATCATACAATCACAATCATACAATCACAATCATACAATCGCAATCAAAGAATCACAATCATACGATCAGAATCATACAATCACAATCACACAATCACAATCATACAATCACAATCATACAATCATAATCATACAATCACAATCAAAGAATCACAAACATACAACCATAATCATACAATCACAATCATACAATGACAATCATACGATCACAATCATACGATCACAATCATACGATCACAATCATACAATCACGATCATACAATCACAATCATACAATCACAATCATACAACACAATCATACAATCACAATCATACAATCACAATCATACAATCGCAATCATACGATCACAATCATACAATCACAATCATACAATCACAATCATACAATCACAATCATACAATCACAATCATACAATCACCATTATACAATCACAATCGTACGATCACAATCATACGATCACAATCATACAATCACAATCATACAATCACAATCATACAATCGCAATCATACAATCACAATCATACAATCACAACCATACAATCACAATCATACAATCACAATCATACAATGACAATCATACAGTCACAGTCATACAGTCACAATCATACAATCGCAATCACACAATCACAATCTTACAATCACAATCGTACAATCACAATCATACAATCACAATCACACAATCACAATCATACAAGCACAATCATACAATCATAATCATACAATCACAATCATACAATGACAATCATACAATCACAATCATACAGTCACAATCATACAATCGCAATCACACAATCACAATCTTACAATCACAATCATACGATCAGAATCATAAAATCACAATCACACAATCACAATCATACAATCACAATCATACAATCATAATCATACAATCACAATCATACAATGACAATCATACAATCACAATCATACAGTCACAATCATACAATCACATTCATACAATCACAATCATACAATCACAATCATACAATCACAATCATACAATCACAATCATACAATCACAATCATACAATCACAATCATACAATCACAATCATACAATCACAATCATACAATCGCAATCAAAGAATCACAATCATACGATCACAATCATACGATCACAATCATACAATCACAATCATACAATCACAATCATACAATCACAATCATACAATCACAATCATACAATCACAATCATACAATCACAATCATACAATCACAATCATACAATCACAGTCATATTATGCCAATCATACAATCACAGTCATACAATCACATTCATACAATCACAATCATACAATCACAATCATAAAAACACAATCATCCAATCACAATCATGCAATCACAATTATACAATCACAATCATACAATCACAATCATACAGTCACAATCATACAATCACAATCATACAATCACAATCATACAATGACAATCATACAATCACAATCATACAGTCACAATCATACAATCGCAATTATACGATCACAATCATACGATCACAATCATACGATCACAATCATACAATCACAATCATACAATCGCAATCATACAATCACCATTATACAATCACAATCATACGACCACAATCATACGATCACAATCATACAATCACAATCATACAATCACAATCATACAATCGCAATCATACAATCACAATCATACAATCACAATCATACAATCACAATCATACAATCACAATCATACAATCACAATCATACAATCACAATCATACAATCACAATCATACAATCACAATCATACAATCACAATCATACAATCACAATCATACAATCGCAATCAAAGAATCACAATCATACGATCACAATCGTATGATCACAATCATACAATCACAATCATACAATCACAATCATACAATCACAATCATACAATCACAATCATACAATCACAATCATACAATCACAATCATACAATCACAATCATACAATCACAATCATACGATCACAATCATACGATCACAATCATACGATCACAATCATACAATCACAATCATACAATGACAATCATACAAGCACAATCATACAATCACTATCATACAATCACTATCATACAATCACAATCATACAATCACAATCATACAATCGCAATCATACAATCGCGATCAAAGAATCGCAATCATACGATCACAATCATACAATCACAATCATACAACCGCAATCATACAATCGCAATCATACAATCACAATCATACAATCACAATCATACAATCACAATCATACAATCACAATCACGCAATCACAATCATACAATCACAATCATGCAAACACAGTCATACAATCACAATCATACAATCACAATCATACAATCGCAATCAAAGAATCACAGTCATATTATGCCAATCATACAATCACAGTCATACAATCACATTCATACAATCACAATCATACAATCACAATCATAAAAACACAATCATCCAATCACAATCATGCAATCACAATCATACAATCACAATCATACAATCACAATCATACAATGACAATCATACAATCACAATCATACAATCGCAATCACACAATCACAATCTTACAATCACAATCATACGATCAGAATCATACAATCACAATCACACAATCACAATCATACAATCACAATCAAACAATCACAATCATACAGTCACAATCATACAATCACAATCATACAATCACAATCATACAATGACAATCATACAATCACAATCATACAGTCACAATCATACAATCGCAATTATACGATCACAATCATACGATCACAATCATACGATCACAATCATACAATCACAATCATACAATCGCAATCATACAATCACCATTATACAATCACAATCATACGACCACAATCATACGATCACAATCATACTATCACAATCATACAATCACAATCATACAATCGCAATCATACAATCACAATCATACAATCACAATCATACAATCACAATCATACAATCACAATCATACAATCACAACCATACAATCACAATCATACAATCACAATCATACAATCACAATCATACAATCACAATCATACAATCGCAATCAAAGAATCACAATCATACGATCACAATCGTACGACCACAATCATACGATCACAATCATACAATCACAATCATACAATGACAATCATACAAGCACAATCATACAATCACTATCATACAATCACTATCATACAATCACAATCATACAATCACAATCATACAATCGCAATCATACAATCGCGATCAAAGAATCGCAATCATATGATCACAATCATACAATCACAATCATACAACCGCAATCATACAATCGCAATCATACAATCACAATCATACAATCACAATCATACAATCACAATCATACAATCACAATCACGCAATCACAATCATACAATCACAATCATGCAAACACAATCATACAATCACAATCATACAATCACAATCATACAATCACAATCATACAATCACAATCATACAATCAGAATCATACAATCGCAATCATACAATCACAATCATACAATCACAATCATACAATCACCATTATACAATCACAATCTCACAATCACAATCACACAATCACTTTCATACAATCACAATCATACAATCACAATCATAAAAACACAATCATCCAATCACAATCATGCAATCACAATCATACAATCACAATCATACAATCACAATCATACAATCACAATCATACAATGACAATCATACAATCACAATCATACAGTCACAATCATACAATCACAATCATACAATCACAATCATACAATGACAATCATACAATCACAATCATACAGTCACAATCATACAATCGCAATTATACGATCACAATCATACGATCACAATCATACGATCACAATCATACAATCACAATCATACAATCGCAATCATACAATCACCATTATACAATCACAATCATACGACCACAATCATACGATCACAATCATACAATAACAATCATACAATCACAATCATACAATCGCAATCATACAATCACAATCATACAATCACAATCATACAATCACAATCATACAATCGCAATCATACAATCACCATTATACAATCACAATCATACGACCACAATCATACGATCACAATCATACTATCACAATCATACAATCACAATCATACAATCGCAATCATACAATCACAATCATACAATCACAATCATACAATCACAATCATACAATCACAATCATACAATCACAACCATACAATCACAATCATACAATCACAATCATACAATCACAATCATACAATCACAATCATACAATCGCAATCAAAGAATCACAATCATACGATCACAATCGTACGATCACAATCATACGATCACAATCATACAATCACAATCATACAATGACAATCATACAAGCACAATCATACAATCACTATCATACAATCACTATCATACAATCACAATCATACAATCACAATCATACAATCGCAATCATACAATCGCGATCAAAGAATCGCAATCATATGATCACAATCATACAATCACAATCATACAACCGCAATCATACAATCGCAATCATACAATCACAATCATACAATCACAATCATACAATCACAATCATACAATCACAATCACGCAATCACAATCATACAATCACAATCATGCAAACACAATCATACAATCACAATCATACAATCACAATCATACAATCACAATCATACAATCACAATCATACAATCAGAATCATACAATCGCAATCATACAATCACAATCATACAATCACAATCATACAATCACCATTATACAATCACAATCTCACAATCACAATCACACAATCACTTTCATACAATCACAATCATACAATCACAATCATAAAAACACAATCATCCAATCACAATCATGCAATCACAATCATACAATCACAATCATACAATCACAATCATACAATCACAATCATACAATGACAATCATACAATCACAATCATACAGTCACAATCATACAATCACAATCATACAATCACAATCATACAATGACAATCATACAATCACAATCATACAGTCACAATCATACAATCGCAATTATACGATCACAATCATACGATCACAATCATACGATCACAATCATACAATCACAATCATACAATCGCAATCATACAATCACCATTATACAATCACAATCATACGACCACAATCATACGATCACAATCATACAATAACAATCATACAATCACAATCATACAATCGCAATCATACAATCACAATCATACAATCACAATCATACAATCACAATCATACAATCACAATCATACAATCACAATCATACAATCACAATCATACAATCACAATCATACAATCACAATCATACAATCGCAATCAAAGAATCACAATCATACGATCACAATCGTACGATCACAATCATACAATCACAATCATACAATCACAATCATACAATCACAATCATACAATCACAATCATACAATCACAATCATACAATCACAATCATACAATCACAATCATACGATCACAATCATACGATCACAATCATACGATCACAATCATACGATCACAATCATACAATCACAATCATACAATGACAATCATACAAGCACAATCATACAATCACTATCATACAATCACTATCATACAATCACAATCATACAATCACAATCATACAATCGCAATCATACAATCGCGATCAAAGAATCGCAATCATACGATCACAATCATACAATCACAATCATACAACCGCAATCATACAATCGCAATCATACAATCACAATCATACAATCACAATCATACAATCACAATCATACAATCACAATCACGCAATCACAATCATACAATCACAATCATGCAAACACAATCATACAATCACAATCATACAATCACAATCATACAATCACAATCATACAACCACAATAATACAGTCACAATCATACAATCGCAATCACACAATCACAGTCATATTATGCCAATCATACAATCACAGTCATACAATCACAATCATACAATCACAATCATACAATCACAATCATACAATCGCAATCAAAGAATCACAGTCATATTATGCCAATCATACAATCACAGTCATACAATCACATTCATACAATCACAATCATACAATCACAATCATAAAAACACAATCATCCAATCACAATCATGCAATCACAATCATACAATCACAATCATACAATCACAATCATACAATCGCAATCACACAATCACAATCTTACAATCACAATCATACGATCAGAATCATACAATCACAATCACACAATCACAATCATACAATCACAATCAAACAATCACAATCATACAGTCACAATCATACAATCACAATCATACAATCACAATCATACAATGACAATCATACAATCACAATCATATAGTCACAATCATACAATCGCAATTATACGATCACAATCATACGATCACAATCATACGATCACAATCATACAATCACAATCATACAATCGCAATCATACAATCACCATTATACAATCACAATCATACGACCACAATCATACGATCACAATCATACTATCACAATCATACAATCACAATCATACAATCGCAATCATACAATCACAATCATACAATCACAATCATACAATCACAATCATACAATCACAATCATACAATCACAACCATACAATCACAATCATACAATCACAATCATACAATCACAATCATACAATCACAATCATACAATCGCAATCAAAGAATCACAATCATACGATCACAATCGTACGATCACAATCATACAATCACAATCATACAATCACAATCATACAATCACAATCATACAATCACAATCATACAATCACAATCATACAATCACAATCATACAATCACAATCATACGATCACAATCATACGATCACAATCATACGATCACAATCATACGATCACAATCATACAATCACAATCATACAATGACAATCATACAAGCACAATCATACAATCACTATCATACAATCACTATCATACAATCACAATCATACAATCACAATCATACAATCGCAATCATACAATCGCGATCAAAGAATCGCAATCATACGATCACAATCATACAATCACAATCATACAACCGCAATCATACAATCGCAATCATACAATCACAATCATACAATCACAATCATACAATCACAATCATACAATCACAATCACGCAATCACAATCATACAATCACAATCATGCAAACACAATCATACAATCACAATCATACAATCACAATCATACAATCACAATCATACAATCACAATCATACAATCAGAATCATACAATCGCAATCATACAATCACAATCATACAATCACAATCATACAATCACCATTATACAATCACAATCTCACAATCACAATCACACAATCACTTTCATACAATCACAATCATACAATCACAATCATAAAAACACAATCATCCAATCACAATCATGCAATCACAATCATACAATCACAATCATACAATCACAATCATACAATGACAATCATACAATCACAATCATACAATCACAATCACACAATTACAATCACACAATCACAATCACACAATCACAATCATACAATCAGAATCATACAATCGCAATCATACAATCACAATCATACAGAAACAATCATACAATCACAATCATACAATCACAATCATACAATCACGATCATGCAATCACAATCATGCAATCACAATCATACAATCACAATCATACAATCACAATCATACAATCACAATCATACGATCATAATCATACAATCACAATCATACAATCACAATCATACAATCACAATCACACAATCACAATCATACAATGACAATCATACAATCATAATCATACAATCACAATCATACAATGACAATCATACAATCACAATCATACAGTCACAATCATACAATCACAATCATACAATCACAATCATACGATCACAATCATACGATCACAATCATACGATCACAATCATACAATCACAATCATACAATCACAATCATACAATCGCAATCATACAATCACAATCATACAATCACAATCATACAATCACAATCATACAATCACAATCATACAATCACAACCATATAATCACAATCATACAATCACAATCATACAATCACAATCATACAATCACAATCATACAATCGCATTCAAAGAATCACAATCATACGGTCACAATCGTACGATCACAATCATACAATCACAATCATACAATCACAATCATACAATCACAATCATACAATCACAAACATACAATCACAATCATACAATCACAATCATACAATCACAATCATACAATCACAATCATACGATCACAATCATACGATCACAATCATACGATCACAATCATACAATCACAATCATACAATGACAATCATACAAGCACAATCATACAATCACAATCATACAATCACTATCATACAATCACAATCATACAATCACAATCATACAATTGCAATCATACAATCGCGATCAAAGAATCGCAATCATACGATCACAATCATACAATCACAATCATACAACCGCAATCATACAATCGCAATCATACAATCACAATCATACAATCACAATCATACAATCACAATCATACAATCACAATCACGCAATCACAATCATACAATCACAATCATGCAAACACAATCATACAATCACAATCATACAATCACAATCATACAATCACAATCATACAATCACAATCATACAATCAGAATCATACAATCGCAATCATACAATCACAATCATACAATAACAATCATACAATCACCATTATACAATCACAATCTCACAATCACAATCACACAATCACATTCATACAATCACAATCATACAATCACAATCATAAAAACACAATCATCCAATCACAATCATGCAATCACAATCATACAATCACAATCATACAATCACAATCATACAATGACAATCATACAATGACAATCATACAATCACAATCATACAATCACAATCACACAATTACAATCACACAATCACAATCACACAATCACAATCATACAATCAGAATCATACAATCGCAATCATACAATCACAATCATACAGTCACAATCATACAATCGCAATCACACAATCACAATCATATTATGCCAATCATACAATCACAGTCATACAATCACAATCATACAATCACAATCATACAATCGCAATCAAAGAATCACAATCATACGATCAGAATCATACGATCACAATCATACAATCACAATCATACAAACACAATCATACAATCACAATAATACAGTCACAATCATACAATCACAATCATACAATCACAATCACACAATCACAATCACACAATCACAATCACACAATCACAATCACACAATCACAATCATACAATCACAATCATACGATCACAATCATACAATCACAGTCATACAATCACAATCATACAATCACAATCATACAATCACAATCATACAATCACAATCACACAATCACATGCATACAATCACAATCATACAATCACAATCATAAAAACACAATCATCCAATCACAATCATGCAATCACAATCATACAATCACAATCATACAATCACAATCATACAATGACAATCATACAATCACAATCATACAATCACAATCACACAATTACAATCACACAATCACAATCACACAATCACAATCATACAATCACAATCATACAATCAGAATCATACAATCGCAATCATACAATCACAATCACGCAATCACAATCATACAATCACAATCATGCAAACACAATCATACAATCACAATCATACAATCACAATCATACAATCACAATCATACAATCACAATCATACAATCACAATCATACAATCACAATCATACAATCAGAATCATACAATCGCAATCATACAATCACAATCATACAATCACAATCATACAATCACAATCATACAATCACCATTATACAATCACAATCTCACAATCACAATCACTCAATCACATTCATACAATCACAATCATACAATCACAATCATACAATCGCAATCATACAATCACAATCATACAGTCACAATCATACAATCGCAATCACACAATCACAATCATATTATGCCAATCATACAATCACAGTCATACAATCACAATCATACAATCACAATCATACAATCACAATCATACAATCGCAATCAAAGAATCACAATCATACGATCAGAATCATACGATCACAATCATACAATCACAATCATACAAACACAATCATACAATCACAATAATACAGTCACAATCATACAATCACAATCATACAATCACAATCACACAATCACAATCACACAATCACAATCACACAATCACAATCACACAATCACAATCATACAATCACAATCATACAATCACAACCATACAATCACAATCATACGATCACAATCATACGATCACAATCATACGATCACAATCATACGATCACAATCATACGATCACTATCATACAATCACAATCATACAATCACAATCATACAATCACAGTCATACAATCACAATCATACAATCACAATCATACAATCACAATCATACAATCACAATCACACAATCACATGCATACAATCACAATCATACAATCACAATCATAAAAACACAATCATCCAATCACAATCATGCAATCACAATCATACAATCACAATCATACAATCACAATCATACAATGACAATCATACAATCACAATCATACAATCACAATCACACAATTACAATCACACAATCACAATCACACAATCATAATCATACAATCACAATCTCACAATCACGATCATACAATCACAATCATACAATCACAATCACACAATCACAATCATACAATGACAATCATACAATCATAATCATACAATCACAATCACACAATGACAATCATACAATCACAATCATACAGTCACAATCATTCAATCGCAATCACACAATCACAATCATACGATGCCAATCATACAATCACAATCATACAATCACAATCATACAATCACAATCATACAATCACAATCATACAATCACAATCATACAATCACAATCATACAATCACAATCACACAATCACAATCATACAATCGCAATCAAAGAATCACAATCATACGATCAGAATCATACAATCACAATCACACAATCACAATCATACAATCACAATCATACAATCATAATCATACAATCACAATCAAAGAATCACAATCATGCAATCATAATCATACAATCACTATCATAAAATGACAATCATACAATCACAATCATACAGTCACAATCATACAATCGCAATCACACAATCACAATCTTACAATCACAATCATACAATCACAATCATACAATCACAATCATACAATCACAATCTCACAATCACGATCATACAATCGCAATCATACAATCACAATCATACAATTACTATCATACAATCACAATCATACAATCACAATCATACAATCACAATCATACAATCACAATCATACAATCACAATCATACAATCACAATCATACAATCACAATCATACAATCACAATCATACAATCACAATCATACAATCACAATCATACAATCACAATCATACAATCACAATCATACAATCACAATAATACAATCAGAATCATACAATCGCAATCATACAATCACAATCATACAATCACAATCATACAATCACCATTATACAATCACAATCATACGATCACAATCATACGATCACAATCATACAATCACAATCATACAATCGCAATCATACAATCGCAATCATACAATCACAATCATACAATCACAATCATACAATCACTATCATACAATCACAATCATACAATCACAATCATACAATCACAATCATACAATCACAATCATACAATCACGATCTCACAATCACGATCATACAATCACGATCATACAATCAAAATCATACAATCACAATCATACAATCACAATCATACAATCACAATCATACAATCACAATCATACAATCACAATCATACAATCACGATCATACAATCACGATCAAACGATCACAATCATACGATCACAATCATACGATCACAATCATACGATCACAATCATACGATCACAATCATACAATCACAATCATACAATCACAATCATACAATGACAATCATACAATCACAATCATACAATCACTATCATACAATCACAATCATACAATCACAATCATACAATCACAATCATACAATCACAATCATACAATCACGATCTCACAATCACGATCATACAATCACGATCATACAATCAAAATCATACAATCACAATCTCACAATCACAATCACACAATCACAATCATACAATCACAATCACACAATCACAATCATACAATCATAATCATACAATCGCAATCATACAATCACAATCATACAGAAACAATCATACAATCACTATCATACAATCACAATCATACAATCAGAATCATACAATCACAATCATAAATCACAATCATACAATCACACTCATACAGTTACAATCATGCAATAACAATCATACAATCACAATCGTACAATCACAATCATACAATCACAATCATACAATCACAATCTCACAATCACGATCATACAATCACGATCATACAATCACAATCATACAATCACAATCATACAATCACAATCATACAATCACAATCATACAATCGCAATCAAAGGATCGCAATCATACGATCACAACCATACAATCACAATCATACAATCACAATCATACAATCGCAATCATACAATCACTATTATACAATCACAATCATACGACCACAATCATACGATCACAATCATACAATCACAATCATACAATCACAATCATACAATCGCAATCATACAATCACAATCATACAATCACAATCATACGATCACAATCATACGATCACAATCATACAATCACAATCATACAATCACAATCATACAATCACAATCATACAATCACAATCATACAATCACAATCATACAATCACAATCATACAATCACAATCATACAATCACAATCATACGATCACAGTCATACGATCACAATCATACGATCACAATCATACAATCACAATCATACAATGACAATCATACAAGCACAATCATACAATCACTATCATACAATCACTATCATACAATCACAATCATACAATCACAATCATACAATCGCAATCATACAATCGCGATCAAAGAATCGCAATCATACGATCACAATCATACAATCACAATCATACAACCGCAATCATACAATCGCAATCATACAATCACAATCATACAATCACAATCATACAATCACAATCATACAATCACAATCACGCAATCACAATCATACAATCACAATCATGCAAACACAATCATACAATCACAATCATACAATCACAATCATACAATCACAATCATACAATCACAATCATACAGTCACAATCATACAATCGCAATCACACAATCACAGTCATATTATGCCAATCATACAATCACAGTCATACAATCACAATCATACAATCACAATCATACAATCACAATCATACAACCGCAATCAAAGAATCACAGTCATATTATGCCAATCATACAATCACAGTCATACAATCACATTCATACAATCACAATCATACAATCACAATCATAAAAACACAATCATCCAATCACAATCATGCAATCACAATCATACAATCACAATCATACAATCACAATCATACAATGACAATCATACAATCACAATCATACAATCGCAATCACACAATCACAATCTTACAATCACAATCATACGATCAGAATCATACAATCACAATCACACAATCACAATCATACAATCACAATCAAACAATCACAATCATACAGTCACAATCATACAATCACAATCATACAATCACAATCATACAATGACAATCATACAATCACAATCATACAGTCACAATCATACAATCGCAATTATACGATCACAATCATACGATCACAATCATACGATCACAATCATACAATCACAATCATACAATCGCAATCATACAATCACCATTATACAATCACAATCATACGACCACAATCATACGATCACAATCATACAATCACAATCATACAATCACAATCATACAATCGCAATCATACAATCACAATCATACAATCACAATCATACAATCACAATCATACAATCACAATCATACAATCACAACCATACAATCACAATCATACAATCACAATCATACAATCACAATCATACAATCACAATCATACAATCACAATCATACAGTTACAATCATGCAATAACAATCATACAATCACAATCGTACAATCACAATCATACAATCACAATCATAAAAACACAATCATCCAATCACAATCATGCAATCACAATCATACAATCACAATCACACAATCACATGCATACAATCACAATCATACAATCGCAATCACACAATCACAATCATATTATGCCAATCATACAATCACAGTCATACAATCACAATCATACAATCACAATCATACAATCACAATCATACAATCGCAATCAAAGAATCACAATCATACGATCAGAATCATACGATCACAATCATACAATCACAATCATACAAACACAATCATACAATCACAATAATACAGTCACAATCATACAATCACAATCATACAATCACAATCACACAATCACAATCACACAATCACAATCACACAATCACAATCACACAATCACAATCATACAATCACAATCATACAATCACAACCATACAATCACAATCATACGATCACAATCATACGATCACAATCATACGATCACAATCATACGATCACAATCATACGATCACTATCATACAATCACAATCATACAATCACAATCATACAATCACAGTCATACAATCACAATCATACAATCACAATCATACAATCACAATCATACAATCACAATCACACAATCACATGCATACAATCACAATCATACAATCACAATCATAAAAACACAATCATCCAATCACAATCATGCAATCACAATCATACAATCACAATCATACAATCACAATCATACAATGACAATCATACAATCACAATCATACAATCACAATCACACAATTACAATCACACAATCACAATCACACAATCATAATCATACAATCACAATCTCACAATCACGATCATACAATCACAATCATACAATCACAATCACACAATCACAATCATACAATGACAATCATACAATCATAATCATACAATCACAATCACACAATGACAATCATACAATCACAATCATACAGTCACAATCATTCAATCGCAATCACACAATCACAATCATACGATGCCAATCATACAATCACAATCATACAATCACAATCATACAATCACAATCATACAATCACAATCATACAATCACAATCATACAATCACAATCATACAATCACAATCACACAATCACAATCATACAATCGCAATCAAAGAATCACAATCATACGATCAGAATCATACAATCACAATCACACAATCACAATCATACAATCACAATCATACAATCATAATCATACAATCACAATCAAAGAATCACAATCATGCAATCATAATCATACAATCACTATCATAAAATGACAATCATACAATCACAATCATACAGTCACAATCATACAATCGCAATCACACAATCACAATCTTACAATCACAATCATACAATCACAATCATACAATCACAATCATACAATCACAATCTCACAATCACGATCATACAATCGCAATCATACAATCACAATCATACAATTACTATCATACAATCACAATCATACAATCACAATCATACAATCACAATCATACAATCACAATCATACAATCACAATCATACAATCACAATCATACAATCACAATCATACAATCACAATCATACAATCACAATCATACAATCACAATCATACAATCACAATCATACAATCACAATCATACAATCACAATCATACAATCACAATAATACAATCAGAATCATACAATCGCAATCATACAATCACAATCATACAATCACAATCATACAATCACCATTATACAATCACAATCATACGATCACAATCATACGATCACAATCATACAATCACAATCATACAATCGCAATCATACAATCGCAATCATACAATCACAATCATACAATCACAATCATACAATCACTATCATACAATCACAATCATACAATCACAATCATACAATCACAATCATACAATCACAATCATACAATCACGATCTCACAATCACGATCATACAATCACGATCATACAATCAAAATCATACAATCACAATCATACAATCACAATCATACAATCACAATCATACAATCACAATCATACAATCACAATCATACAATCACGATCATACAATCACGATCAAACGATCACAATCATACGATCACAATCATACGATCACAATCATACGATCACAATCATACGATCACAATCATACAATCACAATCATACAATCACAATCATACAATGACAATCATACAATCACAATCATACAATCACTATCATACAATCACAATCATACAATCACAATCATACAATCACAATCATACAATCACAATCATACAATCACGATCTCACAATCACGATCATACAATCACGATCATACAATCAAAATCATACAATCACAATCTCACAATCACAATCACACAATCACAATCATACAATCACAATCACACAATCACAATCATACAATCATAATCATACAATCGCAATCATACAATCACAATCATACAGAAACAATCATACAATCACTATCATACAATCACAATCATACAATCAGAATCATACAATCACAATCATAAATCACAATCATACAATCACACTCATACAGTTACAATCATGCAATAACAATCATACAATCACAATCGTACAATCACAATCATACAATCACAATCATACAATCACAATCTCACAATCACGATCATACAATCACGATCATACAATCACAATCATACAATCACAATCATACAATCACAATCATACAATCACAATCATACAATCGCAATCAAAGGATCGCAATCATACGATCACAACCATACAATCACAATCATACAATCACAATCATACAATCGCAATCATACAATCACTATTATACAATCACAATCATACGACCACAATCATACGATCACAATCATACAATCACAATCATACAATCACAATCATACAATCGCAATCATACAATCACAATCATACAATCACAATCATACGATCACAATCATACGATCACAATCATACAATCACAATCATACAATCACAATCATACAATCACAATCATACAATCACAATCATACAATCACAATCATACAATCACAATCATACAATCACAATCATACAATCACAATCATACGATCACAGTCATACGATCACAATCATACGATCACAATCATACAATCACAATCATACAATGACAATCATACAAGCACAATCATACAATCACTATCATACAATCACTATCATACAATCACAATCATACAATCACAATCATACAATCGCAATCATACAATCGCGATCAAAGAATCGCAATCATACGATCACAATCATACAATCACAATCATACAACCGCAATCATACAATCGCAATCATACAATCACAATCATACAATCACAATCATACAATCACAATCATACAATCACAATCACGCAATCACAATCATACAATCACAATCATGCAAACACAATCATACAATCACAATCATACAATCACAATCATACAATCACAATCATACAATCACAATCATACAGTCACAATCATACAATCGCAATCACACAATCACAGTCATATTATGCCAATCATACAATCACAGTCATACAATCACAATCATACAATCACAATCATACAATCACAATCATACAACCGCAATCAAAGAATCACAGTCATATTATGCCAATCATACAATCACAGTCATACAATCACATTCATACAATCACAATCATACAATCACAATCATAAAAACACAATCATCCAATCACAATCATGCAATCACAATCATACAATCACAATCATACAATCACAATCATACAATGACAATCATACAATCACAATCATACAATCGCAATCACACAATCACAATCTTACAATCACAATCATACGATCAGAATCATACAATCACAATCACACAATCACAATCATACAATCACAATCAAACAATCACAATCATACAGTCACAATCATACAATCACAATCATACAATCACAATCATACAATGACAATCATACAATCACAATCATACAGTCACAATCATACAATCGCAATTATACGATCACAATCATACGATCACAATCATACGATCACAATCATACAATCACAATCATACAATCGCAATCATACAATCACCATTATACAATCACAATCATACGACCACAATCATACGATCACAATCATACAATCACAATCATACAATCACAATCATACAATCGCAATCATACAATCACAATCATACAATCACAATCATACAATCACAATCATACAATCACAATCATACAATCACAACCATACAATCACAATCATACAATCACAATCATACAATCACAATCATACAATCACAATCATACAATCACAATCATACAGTTACAATCATGCAATAACAATCATACAATCACAATCGTACAATCACAATCATACAATCACAATCATACAATCACAATCATACAATCACAATCATACAATCACAATCATACAATCACAATCATACAATCACAATCATACAATCACAATCATACAATCACAATCATACAATCACAATCATACAATCACAATCATACAATCACAATAATACAATCAGAATCATACAATCGCAATCATACAATCACAATCATACAATCACAATCATACAATCACCATTATACAATCACAATCATACGATCACAATCATACGATCACAATCATACAATCACAATCATACAATCGCAATCATACAATCGCAATCATACAATCACAATCATACAATCACAATCATACAATCACTATCATACAATCACAATCATACAATCACAATCATACAATCACAATCATACAATCACAATCATACAATCACGATCTCACAATCACGATCATACAATCACGATCATACAATCAAAATCATACAATCACAATCATACAATCACAATCATACAATCACAATCATACAATCACAATCATACAATCACGATCATACAATCACGATCAAACGATCACAATCATACGATCACAATCATACGATCACAATCATACGATCACAATCATACGATCACAATCATACGATCACAATCATACAATCACAATCATACAATCACAATCATACAATGACAATCATACAATCACAATCATACAATCACTATCATACAATCACAATCATACAATCACAATCATACAATCACAATCATACAATCACAATCATACAATCACGATCTCACAATCACGATCATACAATCACGATCATACAATCAAAATCATACAATCACAATCTCACAATCACAATCACACAATCACAATCATACAATCACAATCACACAATCACAATCATACAATCATAATCATACAATCGCAATCATACAATCACAATCATACAGAAACAATCATACAATCACTATCATACAATCACAATCATACAATCAGAATCATACAATCACAATCATAAATCACAATCATACAATCACAATCATACAGTTACAATCATGCAATAACAATCATACAATCACAATCGTACAATCACAATCATACAATCACAATCATACAATCACAATCTCACAATCACGATCATACAATCACGATCATACAATCACAATCATACAATCACAATCATACAATCACAATCATACAATCACAATCATACAATCACAATCATACAATCGCAATCAAAGGATCGCAATCATACGATCACAACCATACAATCACAATCATACAATCACAATCATACAATCGCAATCATACAATCACTATTATACAATCACAATCATACGACCACAATCATACGATCACAATCATACAATCACAATCATACAATCACAATCATACAATCGCAATCATACAATCACAATCATACAATCACAATCATACGATCACAATCATACGATCACAATCATACAATCACAATCATACAATCACAATCATACAATCACAATCATACAATCACAATCATACAATCACAATCATACAATCACAATCATACAATCACAATCATACAATCACAATCATACGATCACAGTCAAACGATCACAATCATACGATCACAATCATACAATCACAATCATACAATGACAATCATACAAGCACAATCATACAATCACTATCATACAATCACTATCATACAATCACAATCATACAATCACAATCATACAATCGCGATCATACAATCGCGATCAAAGAATCGCAATCATACGATCAGAATCATAAAATCACAATCATACAACCGCAATCATACAATCGCAATCATACAATCACAATCATACAATCACAATCATACAATCACAATCATACAATCACAATCACGCAATCACAATCATACAATCACAATCATGCAAACACAATCATACAATCACAATCATACAATCACAATCATACAATCACAATCATACAATCACAATCATACAGTCACAATCATACAATCGCAATCACACAATCACAGTCATATTATGCCAATCATACAATCACAGTCATACAATCACAATCATACAATCACAATCATACAATCACAATCATACAACCGCAATCAAAGAATCACAGTCATATTATGCCAATCATACAATCACAGTCATACAATCACATTCATACAATCACAATCATACAATCACAATCATAAAAACACAATCATCCAATCACAATCATGCAATCACAATCATACAATCACAATCATACAATCACAATCATACAATGACAATCATACAATCACAATCATACAATCGCAATCACACAATCACAATCTTACAATCACAATCATACGATCAGAATCATACAATCACAATCACACAATCACAATCATACAATCACAATCAAACAATCACAATCATACAGTCACAATCATACAATCACAATCATACAATCACAATCATACAATGACAATCATACAATCACAATCATACAGTCACAATCATACAATCGCAATTATACGATCACAATCATACGATCACAATCATACGATCACAATCATACAATCACAATCATACAATCGCAATCATACAATCACCATTATACAATCACAATCATACGACCACAATCATACGATCACAATCATACAATCACAATCATACAATCACAATCATACAATCGCAATCATACAATCACAATCATACAATCACAATCATACAATCACAATCACGCAATCACAATCATACAATAACAATCATGCAAACACAATCATACAATCACAATCATACAATCACAATCATACAATCACAATCATACAATCACAATCATACAATCAGAATCAAACAATCGCAATCATACAATCACAATCATACAATCACAATCATACAATCACCATTTTACAATCACAATCTCACAATCACAATCACACAATCACATTCATACAATCACAATCATACAATCACAATCATAAAAACACAATCATCCAATCACAATCATGCAATCACAATCATACAATCACAATCATACAATCACAATCATACAATGACAATCATACAATCACAATCATACAATCACAATCACACAATTACAATCACACAATCACAATCACACAATCACAATCATACAATCAGAATCATACAATCGCAATCATACAATCACAATCATACAGAAACAATCATACAATCACAATCATACAATCACAATCATACAATCACGATCATGCAATCACAATCATGCAATCACAATCATACAATCACAATCATACAATCACAATCATACAATCACAATCATACGATCATAATCATACAATCACAATCATACAATCACAATCATACAATCACAATCACACAATCACAATCATACAATGACAATCATACAATCATAATCATACAATCACAATCATACAATGACAATCATACAATCACAATCATACAGTCACAATTATACAATCGCAATCACACAATCACAATCATATTATGCCAATCATACAATCACAGTCATACAATCACAATCATACAATCACAATCATACAATCACAATCATACAATCGCAATCAAAGAATCACAATCATACGATCAGAATCATACGATCACAATCATACAGTCACAATCATACAAACACAATCATACAATCACAATAATACAATCACAATCATACAATCACAATCATACAATCACAATCATACAATCACAATCATACAATCACAATCATACAATCACAATCATACAATCACAATCATACAATCACAATCATGCAATCACAATCATGCAATCACAATCATACAATCAAAATCATACAATGACAATCATACAATCACAATCATACAATCACAATCACACAATTACAATCACACAATCACAATCACACAATCACAATCATACAATCACGATCATACAATCAGAATCATACAATCGCAATCATACAATCACAATCATACAGAAACAATCATACAATCACAATCATACAATCACAATCATACAATCACAATCTCACAATCACGATCATACAATCACAATCATACAATCACAATCATACAATCACAATCATACAATCGCAATCAAAGAATCACAATCATACGATCACAATCATACAAACACAATCATACAATCACAATCATACAATCACAATCTCACAATCACAGTCACACAATCACAATCTTACAATCACAATCATACAATCGCAATCATACAATCATAATCATACAATCACAATCTCACAATCACGATCATACAATCACAATCATACAATCACAATCATACAATCACAATCACACTGAAACAATCATACAATAACAATCATACAATCACAATCATACAATCACAATCTCACAATCACGATCATACAATCACAATCATACAATCACAATCATACAATCACAATCATACAATCACAATCATACGATCATAATCATACAATCACAATCATACAATCACAATCATACAATCACAATCACACAATCACAATCATACAATGACAATCATACAATCATAATCATACAATCACAATCACACAATGACAATCATACAATCACAATCATACAGTCACAATCATACAATCGCAATCACACAATCACAATCATACGATGCCAATCATACAATCACAATCATACAATCACAATCATACAATCACAATCATACAATCACAATCATACAATCACAATCATACAATCACAATCACAGAATCACAATCATACAATCGCAATCAAAGAATCACAATCATACGATCAGAATCATACAATCACAATCACACAATCACAATCATACAATCACAATCATACAATCATAATCATACAATCACAATCAAAGAATCACAATCATGCAATCATAATCATACAATCACTATCATAAAATGACAATCATACAATCACAATCATACAGTCACAATCATACAATCGCAATCACACAATCATAATCTTACAATCACAATCATACAATCACAATCATACAATCACAATCATACAATCACAATCATACAATCACAATCATACAATCACAATCTCACAATCACGATCATACAATCGCAATCATACAATCACAATCATACAATTACTATCATACAATCACAATCATACAATCACAATCATACAATCACAATCATACAATCACAATCATACAATCACAATCATACAATCACAATCATACAATCACAATCATACAATCACAATCATACAATCACAATCATACAATCACAATCATACAATCACAATCATACGATCACAATCATACAATCACAATCATACAATCACAATCATACAATCGCAATCATACAATCACAATCATACAATCACAATCATACGATCACAATCATACGATCACAATCATACAACCACAATCATACAATCACAATCTCACAATCACGATCATACAATCACGATCATACAATCACAATCATACAATCACAATCATACAATCACAATCATACAATCACAATCATACAATCACAATCATACAATCACAATCATACAATCACAATCATACAATCACAATCATACAATCACAATCATACAATCACAATCATACAATCACAATCATACAATCGCAATCAAAGAATCACAATCATACGATCACAATCATACAATCACAATCATACAATCACAATCATACAATCACAATCATACAATCACAATCATACAATCACAATCATACAATCACAATCATACGATCACAATCATACGATCACAATCATACGATCACAATCATACGATCACAATCATACCATCACAATCATACAAGCACAATCATACAATCGCAATCATACAATCACAATCATACAATCACAATCATACGATCACAATCATACAATCACAATCATACGATCACAATCATACGATCACAATCATACGATCACAATCATACGATCACAATCATACGATCACAATCATACGATCACAATCATACGATCACAATCATACGATCACAATCATACGATCACAATCATACAATCACAATCATACAATCACAATCATACAATGACAATCATACAATCACAATCATACAATCACTATCATACAATCACAATCATACAATCACAATCATACAATCACAATCATACAATCACAATCATACAATCACAATCACACAATCACAATCATACAATCATAATCATACAATCGCAATCATACAATCACAATCAAAGAATCACAATCATACGATCACAATCATACAATCACAATCATACAATCACAATCATACAATCGCAATCATACAATCACAATCATACAATCACAATCATACAATCACAATCATACAATCACAATCATACAATCACAATCATACAATCACAATCATACAATCACAATCATACAATCACAATCATACAATCACAATCATACAATCACAATCATACAATCACAATAATACAATCGCAATCAAAGAATCACAATCATACGATCACAATCATACAATCACAATCATACAATCACAATCATACAATCACAATCATACAATCACAATCATACAATCACAATCATACGATCACAATCATACGATCACAATCATACGATCACAATCATACGATCACAATCATACAACCACAATCATACAATCACAATCTCACAATCACGATCATACAATCACGATCATACAATCACGATCATACAATCACAATCATACAATCACAATCATACAATCAGAATCATACAATCGCAATCATACAATCACAATCATACAATCACAATCATACAATCACAATCATACAATCACCATTATACAATCACAATCGTACGATCACAATCATACGATCACAATCATACAATCACAATCATACAATCACAATCATACAATCGCAATCATACAATCACAATCATACAATCACAATCATACAATCACAATCATACGATCACAATCATACGATCGCAATCATACGACCACAATCATACAATCACAATCTCACAATAACGATCATACAATCACGATCATACAATCACAATCATACAATCACAATCTTACAATCACAATCATACAATCACAATCATACAATCACAATCATACAATCACAATCATACAATCACAATCATACAATCACAATCATACAATCACAATCATACAATCACAATCATACAATCGCAATCAAAGAATCACAATCATACGATCACAATCATACAATCACAATCATACAATCACAATCATACAATCACAATCATACAATCACAATCATACAATCACAATCATACAATCACAATCATACAATCACAATCATACGATCACAATCATACGATCACAATCATACGATCACAATCATACGATCGCAATCATACGATCGCAATCATACAAGCACAATCATACAATCGCAATCATACAATCACAATCATACAATCACAATCATACGATCACAATCATACAATCACAATCATACAATCACAATCATACGATCACAATCATACGATCACAATCATACGATCACAATCATACGATCACAATCATACGATCACAATCATACGATCACAATCGTACGATCACAATCGTACGATCACAATCGTACGATCACAATCGTACGATCACAATCATACGATCACAATCATACAATCACAATCACACAATCACAATCATACAATGACAATCATACAATCACAATCATACAATCACTATCATACAATCACAATCATACAATCACAATCATACAATCACAATTATACAATCACAATCATACAATCACAATCATACAATCACAATCATACAATCACAATCATACAATCACGATCTCACAATCACGATCATACAATCACGATCATACAATCAAAGTCATACAATCACAATCACACAATCACAATCACACAATCACAATCACACAATCACAATCATACAACCATAATCATACAATCGCAATCATACAACCACAATCATACAGAAACAATCATACAATCACTATCATACAATCAGAATCATACAATCACAATCATAAATCACAATCATACAATCACAATCATACAGTCACAATCATGCAATAACAATCATACAATCACAATCATACAATCACTATCATACAATCACAATCATACAATCACAATCATACAATCACAATCATACAATCACAATCATACAATCACAATCATACAATCACAATCATACAATCACAATCATACAATCACAATCATACAATCACGATCTCACAATCACGATCATACAATCACGATCATACAATCAAAATCATACAATCACAATCACACAATCACAATCACACAATCACAATCACACAATCACAATCATACAATCATAATCATACAATCGCAATCATACAATCACTATCATACAGAAACAATCATACAATCACTATCATACAATCAGAATCATACAATCACAATCATAAATCACAATCATACAATCACAATCATACAGTCACAATCATGCAATAACAATCATACAATCACAATCATACAATCACTATCATACAATCACAATCATACAATCACAATCATACAATCACAATCATACAATCACAATCATACAATCACAATCATACAATCACAATCATACAATCACAATCATACAATCACAATCATACAATCACAATCATACAATCACAATCATACAATCACAATCATACAATCACAATCATACAATCACAATCATACAATCACAATCATACAATCACAATCACACAATCACAATCATACAATGACAATCATACAATCATAGTCATACAATCACAATCATACAATGACAATCATACAATCACAATCATACAGTCACAATCATACAATCACAATCATACAATCACAATCATACAATCACAATCATACAATCACAATCATACAATCACCATAATACAATCGCAATCAAAGAATCACAATCATACGATCACAATCATACAATCACAATCATACAATCACAATCATACAATCACAATCATACAATCACAATCATACAATCACAATCATACAATCACAATCATACAATCACAATCATACGATCACCATCATACGATCACAATCATACAACCACAATCATACAATCACAATCTCACAATCACGATCATACAGTCACGATCATACAATCACGATCATACAATCACAATCATACAATCACAATCATACAATCAGAATCATACAATCGCAATCATACAATCACAATCATACAATCACAATCATACAATCACAATCATACAATCACAATCATACAATCACCATTATACAATCACAATCGTACGATCACAATCATACGATCACAATCATACAATCACAATCATACAATCGCAATCATACAATCACCATTATACAATCACAATCATACGACCACAATCATACGATCACAATCATACAATCACAATCATACAATCGCAATCATACAATCGCAATCATACAATCACCATTATACAATCACAATCGTACGATCACAATCATACGATCACAATCATACAATCACAATCATACAATCACAATCATACAATCGCAATCATACAATCACAATCATACAATCACAACCATACAATCACAATCATACAATCGCAATCATACAATGACAATCATACAGTCACAGTCATACAGTCACAATCATACAATCGCAATCACACAATCACAATCTTACAATCACAATCATACAGTCACAATCATACAATCGCAATCACACAATCACAATCTTACAATCACAATCATACGATCAGAATCGTACAATCACAATCACACAATCACAATCATACAATCACAATCATACAATCATAATCATACAATCACAATCATACAATGACAATCATACAATCACAATCATACAGTCACCATTATACAATCACAATCATACGATCACAATCATACAATCACAATCATACAATCACAATCATACAATCACAATCATACAATCACAATCATACAATCACAATCATACAATCACAATCATACAATCACAATCATACAATCACAATCATACAATCACAATCACACAATCACAATCATACAATGACAATCATACAATCATAGTCATACAATCACAACCATACAATGACAATCATACAATCACAATCATACAGTCACAATCATACAATCGCAATCACACAATCACAATCATACGATGCCAATCATACAATCACAATCATAGAATCACAATCATACAATCACCATTATACAATCACAATCATACGATCACAATCATACGATCACAATCATACAATCACAATCATACAATCACAATCATACAATCACAACCATACAATCACAATCACACAATCACGATCATACAATCATAATCATACAATCGCAATCATACAATCACAATCATACAGAAACAATCATACAATCACTATCATACAATCACCATCATACAATCAGAATCATACAATCACAATCATAAATCACAATCATACAATCACAATCATACAGTCACAATCATGCAATAACAATCATACAATCACAATCGTACAATCACAATCATACAATCACCATCATACAATCACAATCTCACAATCACGATCATACGATCATAATCATACAATCGCAATCATACAATCACAATCATACAGAAACAATCATACAATCACTATCATACAATCACAATCATACAATCAGAATCATACAATCACAATCATAAATCACAATCATACAATCACAATCATACAGTCACAATCATGCAATAACAATCATACAATCACAATCGTACAATCACAATCATACAATCACAATCTCTCAATCACGATCATACAATCACGATCATACAATCACAATCATACAATCACGATCATACAATCACAATCATACAATCACAATCATACAATCGCAATCAAAGAATCGCAATCATACCATCACAACCATACAATCACAATCATACAATCACAATCATACAATCGCAATCATACAATCGCAATCATACAATCACAATCATACAATCACAATCATACAATCACAATCATACAATCACAATCATACAATCACAATCATACAATCACAATCATACAATCACAATCATACAATCGCAATCAAAGAATCACAATCATACGATCACAATCATACAATCACAATCATACAATCGCAATCATACAATCACAATCATACAATCACAATCATACAATCACAATCATACGATCACAATCATACGATCACAATCATACAACCACAATCATACAACCACAATCATACAATCACAATCTCACAATCACGATCATACAATCACGATCATACAATCACAATCATACAATCACAATCATACAATCACAATCATACAATCACAATCATACAATCACAATCATACAATCACAATCATACAATCACAATCATACAATCACAATCATACAATCACAATCATACAATCACAATCATACAATCACAATCATACAATCACGATCTCACAATCACGATCATACAATCACGATCATACAATCAAAATCATACAATCACAATCACACAATCACAATCACACAATCACAATCACACAATCACAATCATACAATCATAATCATACAATCGCAATCATACAACCACAATCATACAGAAACAATCATACAATCACTATCATACAATCAGAATCATACAATCACAATCATAAATCACAATCATACAATCACAATCATACAGTCACAATCATGCAATAACAATCATACAATCACAATCATACAATCACTATCATACAATCACAATCATACAATCACAATCATACAATCACAATCATACAATCACAATCATACAATCACAATCATACAATCACAATCATACAATCACAATCATACAATCACAATCATACAATCACGATCTCACAATCACGATCATACAATCACGATCATACAATCAAAATCATACAATCACAATCACACAATCACAATCACACAATCACAATCACACAATCACAATCATACAATCATAATCATACAATCGCAATCATACAATCACAATCATACAGAAACAATCATACAATCACTATCATACAATCAGAATCATACAATCACAATCATAAATCACAATCATACAATCACAATCATACAGTCACAATCGTGCAATAACAATCATACAATCACAATCATACAATCACTATCATACAATCACAATCATACAATCACAATCATACAATCACAATCATACAATCACAATCATACAATCACAATCATACAATCACAATCATACAATCACAATCATACAATCACAATCATACAATCACAATCATACAATCACAATCATAAAATCACAATCACACAATCACAATCATACGATCACAATCATACGATCACAATCATACGATCACAATCATACAACCACAATCATACAATCACAATCTCACAATCACGATCATACAGTCACGATCATACAATCACGATCATACAATCACAATCATACAATCACAATCATACAATCAGAATCATACAATCGCAATCATACAATCACAATCATACAATCACAATCATACAATCACAATCATACAATCACCATTATGCAATCACAATCGTACGATCACAATCATACGATCACAATCATACAATCACAATCATACAATCGCAATCATACAATCACCATTATACAATCACAATCATACGACCACAATCATACGATCACAATCATACAATCACAATCATACAATCACAATCATACAATCGCAATCATACAATCACCATTATACAATCACAATCGTACGATCACAATCATACGATCACAATCATACAATCACAATCATACAATCACAATCATACAATCGCAATCATACAATCACAATCATACAATCACAACCATACAATCACAATCATACAATCGCAATCATACAATGACAATCATACAGTCACAGTCATACAGTCACAATCATACAATCGCAATCACACAATCACAATCTTACAATCACAATCATACAGTCACAATCATACAATCGCAATCACACAATCACAATCTTACAATCACAATCATACGATCAGAATCATACAATCACAATCACACAATCACAATCATACAATCACAATCATACAATCATAATCATACAATCACAATCATACAATGACAATCATACAATCACAATCATACAGTCACCATTATACAATCACAATCATACGATCACAATCATACAATCACAATCATACAATCACAATCATACAATCACAATCATACAATCACAATCATACAATCACAATCATACAATCACAATCATACAATCACAATCATACAATCACAATCATACAATCACAATCACACAATCACAATCATACAATGACAATCATACAATCATAGTCATACAATCACAATCATACAATGACAATCATACAATCACAATCATACAGTCACAATCATACAATCGCAATCACACAATCACAATCATACGATGCCAATCATACAATCACAATCATACAATCACAATCATACAATCACCATTATACAATCACAATCATACGATCACAATCATACGATCACAATCATACAATCACAATCATACAATCAGAATCATACAATCACAATCATACAATCACAATCACACAATCACGATCATACAATCATAATCATACAATCGCAATCATACAATCACAATCATACAGAAACAATCATACAATCACTATCATACAATCACAATCATACAATCAGAATCATACAATCACAATCATAAATCACAATCATACAATCACAATCATACAGTCACAATCATGCAATAACAATCATACAATCACAATCGTACAATCACAATCATACAATCACAATCATACAATCACAATCTCACAATCACGATCATACGATCATAATCATACAATCGCAATCATACAATCACAATCATACAGAAACAATCATACAATCACTATCATACAATCACAATCATACAATCAGAATCATACAATCACAATCATAAATCACAATCATACAACCACAATCATACAGTCACAATCATGCAATAACAATCATACAATCACAATCGTACAATTATAATCATACAATCACAATCATACAATCACAATCTCACAATCACGATCATACAATCACGATCATACAATCACAATCATACAATCACAATCATACAATCACAATCACACAATCACAATCATACAATCGCAATCAAAGAATCGCAATCATACGATCACAACCATACAATCACAATCATACAATCACAATCATACAATCGCAATCATACAATCACCATTATACAATCACAATCATACGACCACAATCATACGATCACAATCATACAATCACAATCATACAATCACAATCATACAATCGCAATCATACAATCACAATCATACAATCACAATCATACAATCACAATCATACAATCACAATCATACAATCACAATCATACAATCACAATCATACAATCGCAATCAAAGAATCACAATCATACGATCACAATCATGCAATCACAATCATACAATCGCAATCATACAATCACAATCATACAATCACAATCATACAATCACAATCATACGATCACAATCATACAATCACAATCATACAATCAGAATCATACAATCACAATCATACAATCGCAATCAAAGAATCACAATCATACGATCACAATCATACAATCACAATCATACAATCACAATCATACAATCACAATCATACGATCACAATCATGCGATCACAATCATACGATCACAATCACACGATCACAATCATACGATCACAATCATACGATCACAATCATACGATCACAATCATACGATCACAATCATACAATCACAATCATACAATCACAATCATACAATCACAATCATACAATCACAATCATACAATCACAATCATACAATCACAATCATACGATCACAATCATACGATCACAATCATACAACCACAATCATACAATCACAATCTCACAATCACGATCATACAGTCACGATCATACAATCACGATCATACAATCACAATCATACAATCACAATCATACAATCAGAATCATACAATCGCAATCATACAATCACAATCATACAATCACAATCATACAATCACAATCATACAATCACCATTATACAATCACAATCGTACGATCACAATCATACGATCACAATCATACAATCACAATCATACAATCGCAATCATACAATCACCATTATACAATCACAATCATACGACCACAATCATACGATCACAATCATACAATCACAATCATACAATCACAATCATACAATCGCAATCATACAATCACCATTATACAATCACAATCGTACGATCACAATCATACGATCACAATCATACAATCACAATCATACAATCACAATCATACAATCGCAATCATACAATCACAATCATACAATCACAACCATACAATCACAATCATACAATCGCAATCATACAATGACAATCATACAGTCACAGTCATACAGTCACAATCATACAATCGCAATCACACAATCACAATCTTACAATCACAATCATACAGTCACAATCATACAATCGCAATCACACAATCACAATCTTACAATCACAATCATACGATCAGAATCGTACAATCACAATCATACAATCACAATCATACAATCACAATCATACAATCATAATCATACAATCACAATCATACAATGACAATCATACAATCACAATCATACAGTCACCATTATACAATCACAATCATACGATCACAATCATACAATCACAATCATACAATCACAATCATACAATCACAATCATACAATCACAATCATACAATCACAATCATACAATCACAATCATACAATCACAATCATACAATCACAATCATACAATCACAATCACACAATCACAATCATACAATGACAATCATACAATCATAGTCATACAATCACAATCATACAATGACAATCATACAATCACAATCATACAGTCACAATCATACAATCGCAATCACACAATCACAATCATACGATGCCAATCATACAATCACAATCATACAATCACAATCATACAATCACCATTATACAATCACAATCATACGATCACAATCATACGATCACAATCATACAATCACAATCATACAATCACAATCATACAATCACAACCATACAATCACAATCACACAATCACGATCATACAATCATAATCATACAATCGCAATCATACAATCACAATCATACAGAAACAATCATACAATCACTATCATACAATCACCATCATACAATCAGAATCATACAATCACAATCATAAATCACAATCATACAATCACAATCATACAGTCACAATCATGCAATAACAATCATACAATCACAATCGTACAATCACAATCATACAATCACAATCGTACAATCACAATCATACAATCACAATCATACAATCACAATCTCACAATCACGATCATACAATCACGATCATACAATCACAATCATACAATCACAATCATACAATCACAATCATACAATCGCAATCAAAGAATCGCAATCATACCATCACAACCATACAATCACAATCATACAATCACAATCATACAATCGCAATCATACAATCGCAATCATACAATCACAATCATACAATCACAATCATACAATCACAATCATACAATCACAATCATACAATCACAATCATACAATCACAATCATACAATCACAATCATACAATCGCAATCAAAGAATCACAATCATACGATCACAATCATACAATCACAATCATACAATCGCAATCATACAATCACAATCATACAATCACAATCATACAATCACAATCATACGATCACAATCATACGATCACAATCATACAACCACAATCATACAACCACAATCATACAATCACAATCTCACAATCACGATCATACAATCACGATCATACAATCACAATCATACAATCACAATCATACAATCACAATCATACAATCACAATCATACAATCACAATCATACAATCACAATCATACAATCGCAATCAAAGAATCACAATCATACGATCACAATCATACGATCACAATCATACAATCACAATCATACAATCACAATCATACAATGACAATCATACAATCACAATCATACAATCACTATCATACAATCACAATCATACAATCACAATCATACAATCACAATCATACAATCACAATCATACAATCACAATCATACAATCACGATCTCACAATCACGATCATACAATCACGATCATACAATCAAAATCATACAATCACAATCACACAATCACAATCACACAATCACAATCACACAATCACAATCATACAATCATAATCATACAATCGCAATCATACAACCACAATCATACAGAAACAATCATACAATGACTATCATACAATCAGAATCATACAATCACATTCATAAATCACAATCATACAATCACAATCATACAGTCACAATCATGCAATAACAATCATACAATCACAATCATACAATCACTATCATACAATCACAATCATACAATCACAATCATACAATCACAATCATACAATCACAATCATACAATCACAATCATACAATCACAATCATACAATCACAATCATACAATCACAATCATACAATCACGATCTCACAATCACGATCATACAATCACGATCCTACAATCAAAATCATACAATCACAATCACACAATCACAATCACACAATCACAATCACACAATCACAATCATACAATCATAATCATACAATCGCAATCATACAATCACAATCATACAGAAACAATCATACAATCACTATCATACAATCAGAATCATACAATCACAATCATAAATCACAATCATACAATCACAATCATACAGTCACAATCATGCAATAACAATCATACAATCACAATCATACAATCACTATCATACAATCACAATCATACAATCACAATCATACCATCACAATCATACAATCACAATCATACAATCACAATCATACAATCACAATCATACAATCACAATCATACAATCACAACCATACAATCACAATCATACAATCACAATCATACAATCACAATCACACAATCACAATCATACAATCACAATCATACGATCACAATCATACGATCACAATCATACAACCACAATCATACAATCACAATCTCACAATCACGATCATACAGTCACGATGATACAATCACGATCATACAATCACAATCATACAATCACAATCATACAATCAGAATCATACAATCGCAATCATACAATCACAATCATACAATCACAATCATACAATCACAATCATACAATCACCATTATACAATCACAATCGTACGATCACAATCATACGATCACAATCATACAATCACAATCATACAATCGCAATCATACAATCACCATTATACAATCACAATCATACGACCACAATCATACGATCACAATCATACAATCACAATCATACAATCACAATCATACAATCGCAATCATACAATCACCATTATACAATCACAATCGTACGATCACAATCATACGATCACAATCATACAATCACAATCATACAATCACAATCATACAATCGCAATCATACAATCACAATCATACAATCACAACCATACAATCACAATCATACAATCGCAATCATACAATGACAATCATACAGTCACAGTCATACAGTCACAATCATACAATCGCAATCACACAATCACAATCTTACAATCACAATCATACAGTCACAATCATACAATCGCAATCACACAATCACAATCTTACAATCACAATCATACGATCAGAATCATACAATCACAATCACACAATCACAATCATACAATCACAATCATACAATCATAATCATACAATCACAATCATACAATGACAATCATACAATCACAATCATACAGTCACCATTATACAATCACAATCATACGATCACAATCATACAATCACAATCATACAATCACAATCATACAATCACAATCATACAATCACAATCATACAATCACAATCATACAATCACAATCATACAATCACAATCATACAATCACAATCATACAATCACAATCACACAATCACAATCATACAATGACAATCATACAATCATAGTCATACAATCACAATCATACAATGACAATCATACAATCACAATCATACAGTCACAATCATACAATCGCAATCACACAATCACAATCATACGATGCCAATCATACAATCACAATCATACAATCACAATCATACAATCACCATTATACAATCACAATCATACGATCACAATCATACGATCACAATCATACAATCACAATCATACAATCACAATCATACAATCACAATCATACAATCACAATCACACAATCACGATCATACAATCATAATCATACAATCGCAATCATACAATCACAATCATACAGAAACAATCATACAATCACTATCATACAATCACAATCATACAATCAGAATCATACAATCACAATCATAAATCACAATCATACAATCACAATCATACAGTCACAATCATGCAATAACAATCATACAATCACAATCGTACAATCACAATCATACAATCACAATCATACAATCACAATCTCACAATCACGATCATACAATCACGATCATACAATCACAATCATACAATCACAATCATACAATCACAATCACACAATCACAATCATACAATCGCAATCAAAGAATCGCAATCATACGATCACAACCATACAATCACAATCATACAATCACAATCATACAATCGCAATCATACAATCACCATTATACAATCACAATCATACGACCACAATCATACGATCACAATCATACAATCACAATCATACAATCACAATCATACAATCGCAATCATACAATCACAATCATACAATCACAATCATACAATCACAATCATACAATCACAATCATACAATCACAATCATACAATCACAATCATACAATCGCAATCAAAGCATCACAATCATACGATCACAATCATGCAATCACAATCATACAATCGCAATCATACAATCACAATCATACAATCACAATCATACAATCACAATCATACGATCACAATCATACAATCACAATCATACAATCAGAATCATACAATCACAATCATACAATCGCAATCAAAGAATCACAATCATACGATCACAATCATACAATCACAATCATACAATCACAATCATACAATCACAATCATACGATCACAATCATGCGATCACAATCATACGATCACAATCACACGATCACAATCATACGATCACAATCATACGATCACAATCATACGATCACAATCATACGATCACAATCATACAATCACAATCATACAATCACAATCATACAATGACAATCATACAATCACAATCATACAATCACTATCATACAATCACAATCATACAATCACAATCATACAATCACAATCATACAATCACAACCATACAATCACGATCTCACAATCACGATCATACAATCACGGTCATACAATCAAAATCATACAATCACAATCTCACAATCACAATCACACAATCACAATCACACAATCACAATCATACAATCATAATCACACAATCGCAATCATACAATCACAATCATACAGAAACAATCATACAATCACTATCATACAATCACAATCATACAATCAGAATCATACAATCACAATCATAAATCACAATCATACAATCACAATCATACAGTCACAATCATGCAATAACAATCATACAATCACAATCGTACAATCACAATCATACAATCACAATCATACAATCACAATCATACAATCACCATTATACAATCACAATCGTACGATCACAATCATACGATCACAATCATACAATCACAATCATACAATCACAATCATAGAATCGCAATCATACAATCACAATCATACAATCACAACCATACAATCACAATCATACAATCGCAATCATACAATGACAATCATACAGTCACAGTCATACAGTCACAATCATACAATCGCAATCACACAATCACAATCTTACAATCACAATCATACAATCACAATCATACAATCACAATCACACAATCACAATCATACAAGCACAATCATACAATCATAATCATACAATCACAATCATACAATGACAATCATACAATCACAATCATACAGTCACAATCATACAATCGCAATAACACAATCACAATCTTACAATCACAATCATACGATCAGAATCATACAATCACAGTCACACAATCACAATCATACAATCACAATCATACAATCATAATCATACAATCACAATCATACAATGACAATCATACAATCACAATCATACAGTCACAATCATACAATCGCATTCATACAATCACAATCATACAATCACAATCATACAATCACAATCATACAATCACAATCATACAATCACAATCATACAATCACAATCATACAATCACAATCATACAATCGCAATCAAAGAATCACAATCATACGATCACAATCATACAATCAGAATCATACAATCACAATCATACAATCACAATCATACAATCACAATCATACAATCACAGTCATACAATCACAATCATACAATGACAATCATACAATCACAATCATACAATCACAATCATACAATTACTATCATACAATCACAATCATACAATCGCAATCATACAATCACAATCATACAATCACAATCATACAATCACAATCGTACAATCACAATCATACAATCGCAATCATACAATCACAATCATACAATCACAATCATACAATCACAATCATACAATCACAATCATACAATCACAATCATACAATCACAATCATACAATCACAATCACACAATCACAATCATACAATCATAATCATACAATCGCAATCATACAATCACAATCATACAGAAACAATCATACAATCACAATCATACAATCACAATCACACCATCACAATCATACAATCATAATCATACAATCGCAATCATACAATCACAATCATACAATCACAATCATACAATCACCATTATACAATCACAATCATACGATCACAATCATACGATCACAATCATACAATCACAATCATACAATCACAATCATACAATCGCAATCATACAATCACAATCATACAATCACAATCATACAATCGCAATCATACAATCACAATCATACAATCACAATCATACAATCACAACCACACAATCACAATCATACAATCATAAACATACAATCGCAATCATACAATCACAATCATACAGAAACAATCATACAATCACTATCATACAATCACAATCATACAATCAGAATCATACAATCACAATCATAAATCACAATCATACAATCACAATCATACAGTCACAATCATGCAATAACAATCATACAATCACAATCGTACAATCACAATCATACAATCACAATCATACAATCACAATCTCACAATCACGATCATACAATCACGATCATACAATCACAATCATACAATCACAATCATACAATCACAATCATACAATCACAATCATACAATCACAATCACACAATCACAATCATACAATGACAATCATACAATCATAGTCATACAATCACAATCATACAATGACAAGCATACAATCACAATCATACAATCACAATCATACAATCACAATCATACAATCACAATCATACAATCACGATCTCACAATCACGATCATACAATCACGATCATACAAACAAAATCATACAATCACAATCTCACAATCACAATCACACAATCACAATCACACAATCACAATCATACAATCATAATCATACAATCGCAATCATACAATCACAATCATACAGAAACAATCATACAATCACTATCATACAATCACAATCATACAATCAGAATCATACAATCACAATCATAAATCACAATAATACAATCACAATCATACAGTCACAATCATGCAATAACAATCGTACAATCACAATCATACAATCACTATCATACAATCACAATCATACAATCACAATCATACAAGCACAATCATACAATCATAATCATACAATCACAATCATACAATGACAATCATACAATCACAATCATACAGTCACAATCATACAATCGCAATCACACAATCACAATCTTACAATCACAATCATACGATCAGAATCATACAATCACAGTCACACAATCACAATCATACAATCACAATCATACAATCATAATCATACAATCACAATCATACAATGACAATCATACAATCACCATCATACAGTCACAATCATACAATCGCATTCATACAATCACAATCATACAATCGCAATCATACAATCACAATCATACAATCACAACCATACAATCACAATCATACAATCGCAATCATACAATGACAATCATACAGTCACAGTCATACAGTCACAATCATACAATCGCAATCACACAATCACAATCTTACAATCACAATCATACAATCACAATCATACAATCACAATCACACAATCACAATCATACAAGCACAATCATACAATCATAATCATACAATCACAATCATACAATGACAATCATACAATCACAATCATACAGTCACAATCATACAATCGCAATCACACAATCACAATCTTACAATCACAATCATACGATCAGAATCATACAATCACAGTCACACAATCACAATCATACAATCACAATCATACAATCATAATCATACAATCACAATCATACAATGACAATCATACAATCACAATCATACAGTCACAAACATACAATCGCATTCATACAATCACAATCATACAATCACAATCATACAATCACAATCATACAATCACAATCATACAATCACAATCATACAATCACAATCATACAATCACAATCATACAATCGCAATCAAAGAATCACAATCATACAATCACAATCATACAATCAGAATCATACAATCACAATCATACAATCACAATCATACAATCACAATCATACAATCACAGTCATACAATCACAATCATACAATGACAATCATACAATCACAATCATACAATCACAATCATACAATTACTATCATACAATCACAATCATACAATCGCAATCATACAATCACAATCATACAATCACAATCATACAATCACAATCGTACAATCACAATCATACAATCGCAATCATACAATCACAATCATACAATCACAATCATACAATCACAATCATACAATCACAATCATACAATCACAATCATACAATCACAATCATACAATCACAATCACACAATCACAATCATACAATCATAATCATACAATCGCAATCATACAATCACAATCATACAGAAACAATCATACAATCACAATCATACAATCACAATCACACCATCACAATCATACAATCATAATCATACAATCGCAATCATACAATCACAATCATACAATCACAATCATACAATCACCATTATACAATCACAATCATACGATCACAATCATACGATCACAATCATACAATCACAATCATACAATCACAATCATACAATCGCAATCATACAATCCCAATCATACAATCACAATCATACAATCGCAATCATACAATCACAATCATACAATCACAATCATACAATCACAACCACACAATCACAATCATACAATCATAATCATACAATCGCAATCATACAATCACAATCATACAGAAACAATCATACAATCACTATCATACAATCACAATCATACAATCAGAATCATACAATCACAATCATAAATCACAATCATACAATCACAATCATACAGTCACAATCATGCAATAACAATCATACAATCACAATCGTACAATCACAATCATACAATCACAATCATACAATCACAATCTCACAATCACGATCATACAATCACGATCATACAATCACAATCATACAATCACAATCATACAATCACAATCATACAATCACAATCATACAATCACAATCACACAATCACAATCATACAATGACAATCATACAATCATAGTCATACAATCACAATCATACAATGACAATCATACAATCACAATCATACAATCACAATCATACAATCACAATCATACAATCACAATCATACAATCACAATCATACAATCACGATCTCACAATCACGATCATACAATCACGATCATACAAACAAAATCATACAATCACAATCTCACAATCACAATCACACAATCACAATCACACAATCACAATCATACAATCATAATCATACAATCGCAATCATACAATCACAATCATACAGAAACAATCATACAATCACTATCATACAATCACAATCATACAATCAGAATCATACAATCACAATCATAAATCACAATAATACAATCACAATCATACAGTCACAATCATGCAATAACAATCGTACAATCACAATCATACAATCACTATCATACAATCACAATCATACAATCACAATCATACAATCACAATCATACAATCACAATCATACAATCACAATCATACAATCACAATCATACAATCACAATCATACAATCACAATCATACAATCACAATCATACAATCACAATCATACAATCACAATCATACAATCACAATCATACAATCACAATCATACAATCACAATCATACAATCACAATCATACAATCACAATCACACAATCACAATCATACAATGACAATCATACAATCATAGTCATACAATCACAATCATACAATGACAATCATACAATCACAATCATACAGTCACAATCATACAATCGCAATCACACAATCACAATCATACGATGCCAATCATACAATCACAATCATACAATCACAATCATACAATCACAATCATACAATCACAATCATACAATCACAATCATACAATCACAATCATACAATCACAATCATACAATCACAATCATACAATCACAATCATACAATCACAATCATACAATCACAATCATACAATCACAATCATACAATCAGAATCATACAATCGCAATCATACAATCACAATCATACAATCACAATCATACAATCACAATCATACAATCACAATCATACAATCACAATCATACAATCACAATCACACAATCACAATCATACAATGACAATCATACAATCATAGTCATACAATCACAATCATACAATCACAATCATACAATCAGAATCATACAATCGCAATCATACAATCACAATCATACAATCACAATCATACAATCACAATCATACAATCACAATCATACAATCACAATCATACAATCACAATCACACAATCACAATCATACAATGACAATCATACAATCATAGTCATACAATCACAATCATACAATGACAATCATACAATCACAATCATACAGTCACAATCATACAATCGCAATCACACAATCACAATCATACGATGCCAATCATACAATCACAATCATACAATCACAATCATACAATCACAATCATACAATCGCAATCATACAATCCCAATCATACAATCACAATCATACAATCGCAATCATACAATCACAATCATACAATCACAATCATACAATCACAACCACACAATCACAATCATACAATCATAATCATACAATCGCAATCATACAATCACAATCATACAGAAACAATCATACAATCACTATCATACAATCACAATCATACAATCAGAATCATACAATCACAATCATAAATCACAATCATACAATCACAATCATACAGTCACAATCATGCAATAACAATCATACAATCACAATCGTACAATCACAATCATACAATCACAATCATACAATCACAATCTCACAATCACGATCATACAATCACGATCATACAATCACAATCATACAATCACAATCATACAATCACAATCATACAATCACAATCATACAATCACAATCACACAATCACAATCATACAATGACAATCATACAATCATAGTCATACAATCACAATCATACAATGACAATCATACAATCACAATCATACAATCACAATCATACAATCACAATCATACAATCACAATCATACAATCACAATCATACAATCACGATCTCACAATCACGATCATACAATCACGATCATACAAACAAAATCATACAATCACAATCTCACAATCACAATCACACAATCACAATCACACAATCACAATCATACAATCATAATCATACAATCGCAATCATACAATCACAATCATACAGAAACAATCATACAATCACTATCATACAATCACAATCATACAATCAGAATCATACAATCACAATCATAAATCACAATAATACAATCACAATCATACAGTCACAATCATGCAATAACAATCGTACAATCACAATCATACAATCACTATCATACAATCACAATCATACAATCACAATCATACAATCACAATCATACAATCACAATCATACAATCACAATCATACAATCACAATCATACAATCACAATCATACAATCACAATCATACAATCACAATCATACAATCACAATCATACAATCACAATCATACAATCACAATCATACAATCACAATCATACAATCACAATCATACAATCACAATCATACAATCACAATCACACAATCACAATCATACAATGACAATCATACAATCATAGTCATACAATCACAATCATACAATGACAATCATACAATCACAATCATACAGTCACAATCATACAATCGCAATCACACAATCACAATCATACGATGCCAATCATACAATCACAATCATACAATCACAATCATACAATCACAATCATACAATCACAATCATACAATCACAATCATACAATCACAATCATACAATCACAATCATACAATCACAATCATACAATCACAATCATACAATCACAATCATACAATCACAATCATACAATCACAATCATACAATCAGAATCATACAATCGCAATCATACAATCACAATCATACAATCACAATCATACAATCACAATCATACAATCACAATCATACAATCACAATCATACAATCACAATCACACAATCACAATCATACAATGACAATCATACAATCATAGTCATACAATCACAATCATACAATGACAATCATACAATCACAATCATACAGTCACAATCATACAATCGCAATCACACAATCACAATCATACGATGCCAATCATACAATCACAATCATACAATCACAATCATACAATCACAATCATACAATCACAATCATACAATCACAATCATACAATCACAATCATACAATCACAATCATACAATCACAATCATACAATCACAATCATACAATCACAATCATACAATCACAATCATACAATCAGAATCATACAATCGCAATCATACAATCACAATCATACAATCACAATCATACAATCACCATTATACAATCACAATCATACGATCACAATCATACGATCACAATCATACAATCACAATCATACAATCGCAATCATACAATCACAATCATACAATCACAATCATACAATCGCAATCATACAATCACAATCATACAATCACAATCATACAATCACAACCACACAATCACAATCATACAATCATAATCATACAATCGCAATCATACAATCACAATCATACAGAAACAATCATACAATCACTATCATACAATCACAATCATACAATCAGAATCATACAATCACAATCATAAATCACAATCATACAATCACAATCATACAGTCACAATCATGCAATAACAATCATACAATCACAATCGTACAATCACAATCATACAATCACAATCATACAATCACAATCTCACAATCACGATCATACAATCACGATCATACAATCACAATCATACAATCACAATCATACAATCACAATCATACAATCACAATCATACAATCGCAATCAAAGAATCGCAATCATACGATCACAACCATACAATCACAATCATACAATCACCATCATACAATCGCAAACATACAATCACCATTATACAATCACAATCATACGACCACAATCATACGATCACAATCATACAATCACAATCATACAATCACAATCATACAATCGCAATCATACAATCACAATCACACAATCACAATCATACAATCACAATCATACAATCACAATCATACAATCACAATCATACAATCACAATCATACAATCACAATCATACAATCACAATCATACAATCACAATAATACAATCGCAATCAAAGAATCACAATCATACGATCACAATCATACAATCACTATCATACAATCACAATCATACAATCAGAATCATACAATCACAATCATAAATCACAATCATACAATCACAATCATACAGTCACAATCATGCAATAACAATCATACAATCACAATCGTACAATCACAATCATACAATCACAATCATACAATCACAATCATACAATCACAATCATACAATCACAATCATACAATCACAATCATACAATCGCAATCATACAATCACAATCATACAATCACAATCATACAATCACAATCATACAATCACAATCATACAATCACAATCATACAATCACAATCTCACAATCACGATCATACAATCACGATCATACAATCACAATCATACAATCACAATCATACAATCACAATCATACAATCACAATCATACAATCACAATCATACAATCACAATCATACAATCACAATCATACAATCACAATCATACAATCACAATCATACAATCGCAATCAAAGAATCACAATCATACGATCACAATCATACAATCACAATCATACAATCACAATCATACAATCACAATCATACGATCACAATCATACGATCACAATCATACGATCACAATCATACGATCACAATCATACGATCACAATCATACGATCACAATCATACGATCACAATCATACGATCACAATCATACGATCACAATCATACGATCACAATCATACAATCACAATCATACAATCACAATCATACAATGTCAATCATACAATCACAATCATACAATCACTATCATACAATCACAATCATACAATCACAATCATACAATCACAATCATACAATCACAATCACACAATCACAATCATACAATCATAATCATACAATCGCAATCATACAATCACAATCAAAGAATCACAATCATACGATCACAATCATACAATCACAATCATACAATCACAATCATACAATCGCAATCATACAATCACAATCATACAATCACAATCATACAATCACAATCATACAATCACAATCATACAATCACAATCATACAATCACAATCATACAATCACAATCATACAATCACAATCATACAATCACAATAATACAATCGCAATCAAAGAATCACAATCATACGATCACAATCATACAATCACAATCATACAATCACAATCATACAATCACAATCATACAATCACAATCATACAATCACAATCATACGATCACAATCATACGATCACAATCATACGATCACAATCATACGATCACAATCATACGATCACAATCATACAACCACAATCATACAATCACAATCTCACAATCACGATCATACAATCACGATCATACAATCACGATCATACAATCACAATCATACAATCACAATCATACAATCAGAATCATACAATCGCAATCATACAATCACAATCATACAATCACAATCATACAATCACAATCATACAATCACCATTATACAATCACAATCGTACGATCACAATCATACGATCACAATCATACAATCACAATCATACAATCACAATCATACAATCGCAATCATACAATCACAATCATACAATCACAATCATACAATCACAATCATACGATCACAATCATACGATCGCAATCATACAACCACAATCATACAATCACAATCTCACAATCACGATCATACAATCACGATCATACAATCACAATCATACAATCACAATCATACAATCACAATCATACAATCACAATCATACAATCACAATCATACAATCACAATCATACAATCACAATCATACAATCACAATCATACAATCACGATCTCACAATCACGATCATACAATCACGATCATACAATCAAAGTCATACAATCACAATCACACAATCACAATCACACAATCACAATCACACAATCACAATCATACAACCATAATCATACAATCGCAATCATACAACCACAATCATACAGAAACAATCATACAATCACTATCATACAATCAGAATCATACAATCACAATCATAAATCACAATCATACAATCACAATCATACAGTCACAATCATGCAATAACAATAATACAATCACAATCATACAATCACTATCATACAATCACAATCATACAATCACAATCATACAATCACAATAATACAATCACAATCATACAATCACAATCATACAATCACAATCATACAATCACAATCATACAATCACAATCATACAATCACAATCATACAATCACGATCTCACAATCACGATCATACAATCACGATCATACAATCAAAATCATACAATCACAATCACACAATCACAATCACACAATCACAATCACACAATCACAATCATACAATCATAATCATACAATCGCAATCATACAATCACAATCATACAGAAACAATCATACAATCACTATCATACAATCAGAATCATACAATCACAATCATAAATCACAATCATACAATCACAATCATACAGTCACAATCATGCAATAACAATCATACAATCACAATCATACAATCACTATCATACAATCACAATCATACAATCACAATCATACAATCACAATCATACAATCACAATCATACAATCACAATCATACAATCACAATCATACAATCACAATCATACAATCACAATCATACAATCACAATCATACAATCACAATCATACAATCACAATCATACAATCACAATCATACAATCACAATCATACAATCACAATCATACAATCACAATCATACAATCACAATCATACAATCACAGTCACACAATCACAATCATACAATGACAATCATACAATCATAGTCATACAATCACAATCATACAATGACAATCATACAATCACAATCATACAGTCACAATCATACAATCACAATCATACAATCACAATCATTCAATCACAATCATACAATCACAATAATACAATCGCAATCAAAGAATCACAATCATACGATCACAATCATACAATCACAATCATACAATCACAATCATACAATCACAATCATACAATCACAATCATACAATCACAATCATACAATCACAATCATACAATCGCAATCATACGATCACAATCATACGATCACAATCATACAACCACAATCATACAATCACAATCTCACAATCACGATCATACAGTCACGATCATACAATCACGATCATACAATCACAATCATACAATCACAATCATACAATCAGAATCATACAATCGCAATCATACAATCACAATCATACAATCACAATCATACAATCACAATCATACAATCACCATTATACAATCACAATCGTACGATCACAATCATACGATCACAATCATACAATCACAATCATACAATCGCAATCATACAATCACCATTATACAATCACAATCATACGACCACAATCATACGATCACAATCATACAATCACAATCATACAATCACAATCATACAATCGCAATCATACAATCACCATTATACAATCACAATCGTACGATCACAATCATACGATCACAATCATACAATCACAATCATACAATCACAATCATACAATCGCAATCATACAATCACAATCATACAATCACAACCATACAATCACAATCATACAATCGCAATCATACAATGACAATCATACAGTCACAGTCATACAGTCACAATCATACAATCGCAATCACACAATCACAATCTTACAATCACAATCATACAGTCACAATCATACAATCGCAATCACACAATCACAATCTTACAATCACAATCATACGATCAGAATCGTACAATCACAATCACACAATCACAATCATACAATCACAATCATACAATCATAATCATACAATCACAATCATACAATGACAATCATACAATCACAATCATACAGTCACCATTATACAATCACAATCATACGATCACAATCATACAATCACAATCATACAATCACAATCATACAATCACAATCATACAATCACAATCATACAATCACAATCATACAATCACAATCATACAACCACAATCATACAATCACAATCATACAATCACAATCACACAATCACAATCATACAATGACAATCATACAATCATAGTCATACAATCACAATCATACAATGACAATCATACAATCACAATCATACAGTCACAATCATACAATCGCAATCACACAATCACAATCATACGATGCCAATCATACAATCACAATCATACAATCACAATCATACAATCACCATTATACAATCACAATCATACGATCACAATCATACGATCACAATCATACAATCACAATCATACAATCACAATCATACAATCACAATCATACAATCACAATCACACAATCACGATCATACAATCATAATCATACAATCGCAATCATACAATCACAATCATACAGAAACAATCATACAATCACTATCATACAATCACAATCATACAATCAGAATCATACAATCACAATCATAAATCACAATCATACAATCACAATCATACAGTCACAATCATGCAATAACAATCATACAATCACAATCGTACAATCACAATCATACAATCACAATCATACAATCGCAATCATACAATCACAATCATACAATCACAATCATACAATCACAACCACACAATCACAATCATACAATCATAATCATACAATCGCAATCATACAATCACAATCATACAGAAACAATCATACAATCACTATCATACAATCACAATCATACAATCAGAATCATACAATCACAATCATAAATCACAATCATACAATCACAATCATACAGTCACAATCATGCAATAACAATCATACAATCACAATCGTACAATCACAATCATACAATCACAATCATACAATCACAATCTCACAATCACGATCATACAATCACGATCATACAATCACAATCATACAATCACAATCATACAATCACAATCATACAATCACAATCATACAATCGCAATCAAAGAATCGCAATCATACGATCACAACCATACAATCACAATCATACAATCACAATCATACAATCGCAAACATACAATCACCATTATACAATCACAATCATACGACCACAATCATACGATCACAATCATACAATCACAATCATACAATCACAATCATACAATCGCAATCATACAATCACAATCACACAATCACAATCACACAATCACAATCATACAATCACAATCATACAATCACAATCATACAATCACAATCATACAATCACAATCATACAATCACAATCATACAATCACAATAATACAATCGCAATCAAAGAATCACAATCATACGATCACAATCATACAATCACTATCATACAATCACAATCATACAATCAGAATCATACAATCACAATCATAAATCACAATCATACAATCACAATCATACAGTCACAATCATGCAATAACAATCATACAATCACAATCGTACAATCACAATCATACAATCACAATCATACAATCACAATCTCACAATCACGATCATACAATCACGATCATACAATCACAATCATACAATCACAATCATACAATCACAATCATACAATCACAATCATACAATCACAATCATACAATCACAATCATACAATCACAATCATACAATCACAATCATACAATCACAATCATACAATCACAATCATACAATCGCAATCAAAGAATCACAATCATACGATCACAATCATACAATCACAATCATACAATCACAATCATACAATCACAATCATACAATCACAATCATACGATCACAATCATACGATCACAATCATACGATCACAATCATACGATCACAATCATACGATCACAATCATACGATCACAATCATACGATCACAATCATACGATCACAATCATACGATCACAATCATACAATCACAATCATACAATCACAATCATACAATGTCAATCATACAATCACAATCATACAATCACTATCATACAATCACAATCATACAATCACAATCATACAATCACAATCATACAATCACAATCACACAATCACAATCATACAATCATAATCATACAATCGCAATCATACAATCACAATCAAAGAATCACAATCATACGATCACAATCATACAATCACAATCATACAATCACAATCATACAATCGCAATCATACAATCACAATCATACAATCACAATCATACAATCACAATCATACAATCACAATCATACAATCACAATCATACAATCACAATCATACAATCACAATCATACAATCACAATCATACAATCACAATAATACAATCGCAATCAAAGAATCACAATCATACGATCACAATCATACAATCACAATCATACAATCACAATCATACAATCACAATCATACAATCACCATTATACAATCACAATCGTACGATCACAATCATACGATCACAATCATACAATCACAATCATACAATCACAATCATACAATCGCAATCATACAATCACAATCATACAATCACAATCATACAATCACAATCATACGATCACAATCATACGATCGCAATCATACAACCACAATCATACAATCACAATCTCACAATCACGATCATACAATCACGATCATACAATCACAATCATACAATCACAATCATACAATCACAATCATACAATCACAATCATACAATCACAATCATACAATCACAATCATACAATCACAATCATACAATCACGATCTCACAATCACGATCATACAATCACGATCATACAATCAAAGTCATACAATCACAATCACACAATCACAATCACACAATCACAATCACACAATCACAATCATACAACCATAATCATACAATCGCAATCATACAACCACAATCATACAGAAACAATCATACAATCACTATCATACAATCAGAATCATACAATCACAATCATAAATCACAATCATACAATCACAATCATACAGTCACAATCATGCAATAACAATCATACAATCACAATCATACAATCACTATCATACAATCACAATCATACAATCACAATCATACAATCACAATCATACAATCACAATCATACAATCACAATCATACAATCACAATCATACAATCACAATCATACAATCACAATCATACAATCACAATCATACAATCACGATCTCACAATCACGATCATACAATCACGATCATACAATCAAAATCATACAATCACAATCACACAATCACAATCACACAATCACAATCACACAATCACAATCATACAATCATAATCATACAATCGCAATCATACAATCACAATCATACAGAAACAATCATACAATCACTATCATACAATCAGAATCATACAATCACAATCATAAATCACAATCATACAATCACAATCATACAGTCACAATCATGCAATAACAATCATACAATCACAATCATACAATCACTATCATACAATCACAATCATACAATCACAATCATACAATCACAATCATACAATCACAATCATACAATCACAATCATACAATCACAATCATACAATCACAATCATACAATCACAATCATACAATCACAATCACACAATCACAATCATACAATGACAATCATACAATCATAGTCATACAATCACAATCATACAATGACAATCATACAATCACAATCATACAGTCACAATCATACAATCACAATCATACAATCACAATCATTCAATCACAATCATACAATCACAATAATACAATCGCAATCAAAGAATCACAATCATACGATCACAATCATACAATCACAATCATACAATCACAATCATACAATCACAATCATACAATCACAATCATACAATCACAATCATACAATCACAATCATACAATCGCAATCATACGATCACAATCATACGATCACAATCATACAACCACAATCATACAATCACAATCATACAATCACAATAATACAATCGCAATCAAAGAATCACAATCATACGATCACAATCATACAATCACAATCATACAATCACAATCATACAATCACAATCATACAATCACAATCATACAATCACAATCATACAATCACAATCATACGATCACAATCATACGATCACAATCATACGATCACAATCATACGATCACAATCATACAACCACAATCATACAATCACAATCTCACAATCACGATCATACAATCACGATCATACAATCACGATCATACAATCACAATCATACAATCACAATCATACAATCAGAATCATACAATCGCAATCATACAATCACAATCATACAATCACAATCATACAATCACAATCATACAATCACCATTATACAATCACAATCGTACGATCACAATCATACGATCACAATCATACAATCACAATCATACAATCACAATCATACAATCGCAATCATACAATCACAATCATACAATCACAATCATACAATCACAATCATACGATCACAATCATACGATCGCAATCATACAACCACAATCATACAATCACAATCTCACAATCACGATCATACAATCACGATCATACAATCACAATCATACAATCACAATCATACAATCACAATCATACAATCACAATCATACAATCACAATCATACAATCACAATCATACAATCACAATCATACAATCACGATCTCACAATCACGATCATACAATCACGATCATACAATCAAAGTCATACAATCACAATCACACAATCACAATCACACAATCACAATCACACAATCACAATCATACAACCATAATCATACAATCGCAATCATACAACCACAATCATACAGAAACAATCATACAATCACTATCATACAATCAGAATCATACAATCACAATCATAAATCACAATCATACAATCACAATCATACAGTCACAATCATGCAATAACAATCATACAATCACAATCATACAATCACTATCATACAATCACAATCATACAATCACAATCATACAATCACAATCATACAATCACAATCATACAATCACAATCATACAATCACAATCATACAATCACAATCATACAATCACAATCATACAATCACAATCATACAATCACGATCTCACAATCACGATCATACAATCACGATCATACAATCAAAATCATACAATCACAATCACACAATCACAATCACACAATCACAATCACACAATCACAATCATACAATCATAATCATACAATCGCAATCATACAATCACAATCATACAGAAACAATCATACAATCACTATCATACAATCAGAATCATACAATCACAATCATAAATCACAATCATACAATCACAATCATACAGTCACAATCATGCAATAACAATCATACAATCACAATCATACAATCACTATCATACAATCACAATCATACAATCACAATCATACAATCACAATCATACAATCACAATCATACAATCACAATCATACAATCACAATCATACAATCACAATCATACAATCACAATCATACAATCACAATCACACAATCACAATCATACAATGACAATCATACAATCATAGTCATACAATCACAATCATACAATGACAATCATACAATCACAATCATACAGTCACAATCATACAATCACAATCATACAATCACAATCATTCAATCACAATCATACAATCACAATAATACAATCGCAATCAAAGAATCACAATCATACGATCACAATCATACAATCACAATCATACAATCACAATCATACAATCACAATCATACAATCACAATCATACAATCACAATCATACAATCACAATCATACAATCGCAATCATACGATCACAATCATACGATCACAATCATACAACCACAATCATACAATCACAATCTCACAATCACGATCATACAGTCACGATCATACAATCACGATCATACAATCACAATCATACAATCACAATCATACAATCAGAATCATACAATCGCAATCATACAATCACAATCATACAATCACAATCATACAATCACAATCATACAATCACCATTATACAATCACAATCGTTCGATCACAATCATACGATCACAATCATACAATCACAATCATACAATCGCAATCATACAATCACCATTATACAATCACAATCATACGACCACAATCATACGATCACAATCATACAATCACAATCATACAATCACAATCATACAATCGCAATCATACAATCACCATTATACAATCACAATCGTACGATCACAATCATACGATCGCAATCATACAATCACAATCATACAATCACAATCATACAATCGCAATCATACAATCACAATCATACAATCACAACCATACAATCACAATCATACAATCGCAATCATACAATGACAATCATACAGTCACAGTCATACAGTCACAATCATACAATCGCAATCACACAATCACAATCTTACAATCACAATCATACAGTCACAATCATACAATCGCAATCACACAATCACAATCTTACAATCACAATCATACGATCAGAATCGTACAATCACAATCACACAATCACAATCATACAATCACAATCATACAATCATAATCATACAATCACAATCATACAATGACAATCATACAATCACAATCATACAGTCACCATTATACAATCACAATCATACGATCACAATCATACAATCACAATCATACAATCACAATCATACAATCACAATCATACAATCACAATCATACAATCACAATCATACAATCACAATCATACAATCACAATCACACAATCACAATCATACAATGACAATCATACAATCATAGTCATACAATCACAATCATACAATGACAATCATACAATCACAATCATACAGTCACAATCATACAATCGCAATCACACAATCACAATCATACGATGCCAATCATACAATCACAATCATACAATCACAATCATACAATCACCATTATACAATCACAATCATACGATCACAATCATACGATCACAATCATACAATCACAATCATACAATCACAATCATACAATCACAATCATACAATCACAATCACACAATCACGATCATACAATCATAATCATACAATCGCAATCATACAATCACAATCATACAGAAACAATCATACAATCACTATCATACAATCACAATCATACAATCAGAATCATACAATCACAATCATAAATCACAATCATACAATCTCAATCATACAGTCACAATCATGCAATAACAATCATACAATCACAATCGTACAATCACAATCATACAATCACCATCATACAATCACAATCTCACAATCACGATCATACGATCATAATCATACAATCGCAATCATACAATCACAATCATACAGAAACAATCATACAATCACTATCATACAATCACAATCATACAATCAGAATCATACAATCACAATCATAAATCACAATCATACAATCACAATCATACAGTCACAATCATGCAATAACAATCATACAATCACAATCGTACAATCACAATCATACAATCACAATCATACAATCACAATCTCACAATCACGATCATACAATCACGATCATACAATCACAATCATACAATCACAATCATACAATCACAATCATACAATCACATTCATACAATCGCAATCAAAGAATCGCAAACATACGATCACAACCATACAATCACAATCATACAATCACAATCATACAATCGCAATCATACAATCGCAATCATACAATCACAATCATACAATCACAATCATACAATCACAATCATACAATCACAATCATACAATCACAATCATACAATCACAATCATACAATCACAATCATACAATCGCAATCAAAGAATCACAATCATACGATCACAATCATACAATCACAATCATACAATCGCAATCATACAATCACAATCATACAATCACAATCATACAATCACAATCATACGATCACAATCATACGATCACAATCATACAACCACAATCATACAACCACAATCATACAATCACAATCTCACAATCACGATCATACAATCACGATCATACAATCACAATCATACAATCACAATCATACAATCACAATCATACAATCACAATCATACAATCACAATCATACAATCACAATCATACAATCACAATCAAAGAATCACAATCATACGATCACAATCATACGATCACAATCATACAATCACAATCATACAATCACAATCATACAATGACAATCATACAATCACAATCATACAATCACTATCATACAATCACAATCATACAATCACAATCATACAATCACAATCATACAATCACAATCATACAATCACAATCATACAATCACGATCTCACAATCACGATCATACAATCACGATCATACAATCAAAATCATACAATCACAATCACACAATCACAATCACACAATCACAATCACACAATCACAATCATACAATCATAATCATACAATCGCAATCATACAACCACAATCATACAGAAACAATCATACAATCACTATCATACAATCACAATCATACAATCACAATCATACAATCACAATCATACAATCACAATCACACAATCACGATCATACAATCATAATCATACAATCGCAATCATACAATCACAATCATACAGAAACAATCATACAATCACTATCATACAATCACAATCATACAATCAGAATCATACAATCACAATCATAAATCACAATCATACAATCACAATCATACAGTCACAATCATGCAATAACAATCATACAATCACAATCGTACAATCACAATCATACAATCACCATCATACAATCACAATCTCACAATCACGATCATACGATCATAATCATACAATCGCAATCATACAATCACAATCATACAGAAACAATCATACAATCACTATCATACAATCACAATCATACAATCAGAATCATACAATCACAATCATAAATCACAATCATACAATCACAATCATACAGTCACAATCATGCAATAACAATCATACAATCACAATCGTACAATCACAATCATACAACCACATTCATACAATCACAATCTCACAATCACGATCATACAATCACGATCATACAATCACAATCATACAATCACAATCATACAATCACAATCATACAATCACATTCATACAATCGCAATCAAAGAATCGCAATCATACGATCACAACCATACAATCACAATCATACAATCACAATCATACAATCGCAATCCTACAATCGCAATCATACAATCACAATCATACAATCACAATCATACAATCACAATCATACAATCACAATCATACAATCACAATCATACAATCACAATCATACAATCACAATCATACAATCGCAATCAAAGAATCACAATCATACGATCACAATCATACAATCACAATCATACAATCGCAATCATACAATCACAATCATACAATCACAATCATACAATCACAATCATACGATCACAATCATACGATCACAATCATACAACCACAATCATACAACCACAATCATACAATCACAATCTCACAATCACGATCATACAATCACGATCATACAATCACTATCATACAATCACAATCATACAATCACAATCATACAATCACAATCATACAATCACAATCATACAATCACAATCATACAATCACAATCATACAATCACAATCATACAATCACGATCTCACAATCACGATCATACAATCACGATCATACAATCAAAATCATACAATCACAATCACACAATCACAATCACACAATCACAATCACACAATCACAATCATACAATCATAATCATACAATCGCAATCATACAACCACAATCATACAGAAACAATCATACAATCACTATCATACAATCAGAATCATACAATCACAATCATAAATCACAATCATACAATCACAATCATACAGTCACAATCATGCAATAACAATCATACAATCACAATCATACAATCACTATCATACAATCACAATCATACAATCACAATCATACAATCACAATCATACAATCACAATCATACAATCACAATCATACAATCACAATCATACAATCACAATCATACAATCACAATCATACAATCACGATCTCACAATCACGATCATACAATCACGATCATACAATCAAAATCATACAATCACAATCACACAATCGCAATCACACAATCACAATCACAAAATCACAATCATACAATCATAATCATACAATCGCAATCATACAATCACAATCATACAGAAACAATCATACAATCACTATCATACAATCAGAATCATACAATCACAATCATAAATCACAATCATACAATCACAATTATACAGTCACAATCATGCAATAACAATCATACAATCACAATCATACAATCACTATCATACAATCACAATCATACAATCACAATCATACAATCACAATCATACAATCACAATCATACAATCACAATCATACAATCACAATCATACAATCACAATCATACAATCACAATCATACAATCACAATCATACAATCACAATCATACAATCACAATCACACAATCACAATCATACAATCACAATCATACGATCACAATCATACGATCACAATCATACAACCACAATCATACAATCACAATCTCACAATCACGATCATACAGTCACGATCATACAATCACGATCATACAATCACAATCATACAATCACAATCATACAATCAGAATCATACAATCGCAATCATACAATCACAATCATACAATCACAATCATACAATCACAATCATACAATCACCATTATACAATCACAATCGTACGATCACAATCATACGATCACAATCATACAATCACAATCATACAATCGCAATCATACAATCACCATTATACAATCACTATCATACGACCACAATCATACGATCACAATCATACAATCACAATCATACAATCACAATCATACAATCGCAATCATACAATCACCATTATACAATCACAATCGTACGATCACAATCATACGATCACAATCATACAATCACAATCATACAATCACAATCATACAATCGCAATCATACAATCACAATCATACAATCACAACCATACAATCACTATCATACGACCACAATCATACGATCACAATCATACAATCACAATCATACAATCACAATCATACAATCACAATCACACAATCACAATCATACAATGACAATCATACAATCATAGTCATACAATCACAATCATACAATGACAATCATACAATCACAATCATACAGTCACAATCATACAATCGCAATCACACAGTCACAATCATACGATGCCAATCATACAATCACAATCATACAATCACAATCATACAATCACCATTATACAATCACAATCATACGATCACAATCATACGATCACAATCATACAATCACAATCATACAATCACAATCATACAATCACAATCATACAATCACAATCACACAATCACGATCATACAATCATAATCATACAATCGCAATCATACAATCACAATCATACAGAAACAATCATACAATCACTATCATACAATCACAATCATACAATCAGAATCATACAATCACAATCATAAATCACAATCATACAATCACAATCATACAGTCACAATCATGCAATAACAATCATACAATCACAATCGTACAATCACAATCATACAATCACAATCATACAATCACAATCTCACAATCACGATCATACGATCATAATCATACAATCGCAATCATACAATCACAATCATACAGAAACAATCATACAATCACTATCATACAATCACAATCATACAATCAGAATCATACAATCACAATCATAAATCACAATCATACAATCACAATCATACAGTCACAATCATGCAATAACAATCATACAATCACAATCGTACAATCACAATCATACAATCACAATCATACAATCACAATCTCACAATCACGATCATACAATCACGATCATACAATCACAATCATACAATCACAATCATACAATCACAATCATACAATCACAATCATACAATCGCAATCAAAGAATCGCAATCATACGATCACAACCATACAATCACAATCATACAATCACAATCATACAATCGCAATCATACATTCACCATTATACAATCACAATCATACGACCACAATCATACGATCACAATCATACAATCACAATCATACAATCACAATCATACAATCGCAATCATACAATCACAATCATACAATCACAATCATACAATCACAATCATACAATCACAATCATACGATCACAATCATACGATCACAATCATACGATCACAATCATACAATCACAATCATACAATCACAATCATACAATCACGATCTCACAATCACGATCATACAATCACGGTCATACAATCAAAATCATACAATCACAATCTCACAATCACAATCACACAATCACAATCACACAATCACAATCATACAATCATAATCACACAATCGCAATCATACAATCACAATCATACAGAAACAATCATACAATCACTATCATACAATCACAATCATACAATCAGAATCATACAATCACAATCATAAATCACAATCATACAATCACAATCATACAATCACAATCATACAATCGCAATCATACAATCACAATCATACAATCACAACCATACAATCACAATCATACAATCGCAATCATACAATGACAATCATACAGTCACAGTCATACAGTCACAATCATACAATCGCAATCACACAATCACAATCTTACAATCACAATCATACAATCACAATCATACAATCACAATCACACAATCACAATCATACAAGCACAATCATACAATCATAATCATACAATCACAATCATACAATGACAATCATACAATCACAATCATACAGTCACAATCATACAATCGCAATCACACAATCACAATCTTACAATCACAATCATACGATCAGAATCATACAATCACAGTCACACAATCACAATCATACAATCACAATCATACAATCATAATCATACAATCACAATCATACAATGACAATCATACAATCACAATCATACAGTCACAATCATACAATCGCATTCATACAATCACAATCATACAATCACAATCATACAATCACAATCATACAATCACAATCATACAATCACAATCATACAATCACAATCATACAATCGCAATCAAAGAATCACAATCATACGATCACAATCATACAATCAGAATCATACAATCACAATCATACAATCACAATCATACAATCACAATCATACAATCACAGTCATACAATCACAATCATACAATGACAATCATACAATCACAATCATACAATCACAATCATACAATTACTATCATACAATCACAATCATACAATCGCAATCATACAATCACAATCATACAATCACAATCATACAATCACAATCGTACAATCACAATCATACAATCGCAATCATACAATCACAATCATACAATCACAATCATACAATCACAATCATACAATCACAATCATACAATCACAATCATACAATCACAATCATACAATCACAATCACACAATCACAATCATACAATCATAATCATACAATCGCAATCATACAATCACAATCATACAGAAACAATCATACAATCACAATCATACAATCACAATCACACCATCACAATCATACAATCATAATCATACAATCGCAATCATACAATCACAATCATACAATCACAATCATACAATCACCATTATACAATCACAATCATACGATCACAATCATACGATCACAATCATACAATCACAATCATACAATCACAATCATACAATCGCAATCATACAATCCCAATCATACAATCACAATCATACAATCGCAATCATACAATCACAATCATACAATCACAATCATACAATCACAACCACACAATCACAATCATACAATCATAATCATACAATCGCAATCATACAATCACAATCATACAGAAACAATCATACAATCACTATCATACAATCACAATCATACAATCAGAATCATACAATCACAATCATAAATCACAATCATACAATCACAATCATACAGTCACAATCATGCAATAACAATCATACAATCACAATCATACAATTACAATCATACAATCACAATCATACAATCACAATCATACAATCACAATCACACAATCACAATCATACAATGACAATCATACAATCATAGTCATACAATCACAATCATACAATGACAATCATACAATCACGATCATACAGTCACAATCATACAATCGCAATCACACAATCACAATCATACGATGCCAATCATACAATCACAATCATACAATCACAATCATACAATCACAATCATACAATCACAATCATACAATCACAATCATACAATCACAATCATACAATCACAATCATACAATCACAATCATACAATCACAATCATACAATCACAATCATACAATCACAATCATACAATCACAATCATACAATCACAATCATTCAATCACAATCATACAATCACAATCATACAATCAGAATCATACAATCGCAATCATACAATCACAATCATACGATCACAATCATACGATCACAATCATACAATCACAATCATACAATCACAATCATACAATCGCAATCATACAATCACAATCATACAATCACACTCATACAATCGCAATCATACAATCACAATCATACAATCACAATCATACAATCACAACCACACAATCACAATCATACAATCATAATCATACAATCGCAATCATACAATCACAATCATACTGAAACAATCATACAATCACTATCATACAATCACAATCATACAATCAGAATCATACAATCACAATCATAAATCACAATCATACAATCACAATCATACAGTCACAATCATGCAATAACAATCATACAATCACAATCGTACAATCACAATCATACAATCACAATCATACAATCACAATCTCACAATCACGATCATACAATCACGATCATACAATCACAATCATACAATCACAATCATACAATCACAATCATACAATCACAATCATACAATCGCAATCAAAGAAACGCAATCATACGATCACAACCATACAATCACAATCATACAATCACAATCATACAATCGCAATCATACAATCACCATTATACAATCACAATCATACGACCACAATCATACGATCACAATCATACAATCACAATCATACAATCACAATCATACAATCGCAATCATACAATCACAATCACACAATCACAATCATACAATCACAATCATACAATCACAATCATACAATCACAATCATACAATCACAATCATACAATCACAATCATACAATCACAATCATACAATCACACTCATACAATCACAATAATACAATCGCAATCAAAGAATCACAATCATACGATCACAATCATACAATCACAATCATACAATCACAATCATACAATCACAATCATACAATCACAATCATACAATCACAATCATACAATCACAATCATACAATCACAATCATACAATCACAATCATACGATCACAATCATACGATCACAATCATACAACCACAATCATACAATCACAATCTCACAATCACGATCATACAATCACGATCATACAATCACGATCATACAATCACAATCATACAATCACAATCATACAGAAACAATCATACAATCACTATCATACAATCACAATCATACAATCAGAATCATACAATCACAATCATAAATCACAATCATACAATCACAATCATACAGTCACAATCATACGATCACAATCATACAATCACAATCATACAATCACAATCATACAATCGCAATCATACAATCACAATCATACAATCACAATCATACAATCACAATCATACGATCACAATCATACGATCACAATCATACAACCACAGTCATACAATCACAATCTCACAATCACGATCATACAATCACGATCATACAATCACAATCATACAATCACAATCATACAATCACAATCATACAATCACAATCATACAATCACAATGATACAATCACAATCATGCAATCACAATCATACAATCACAATCATACAATCACAATCATACAATCACAATCATACAATCACAATCATACAATCAGAATCATACAATCGCAATCATACAATCACAATCATACGATCACAATCATACGATCACAATCATACAATCACAATCATACAATCACAATCATACAATCGCAATCATACAATCACAATCATACAATCACAATCATACAATCGCAATCATACAATCACAATCATACAATCACAATCATACAATCACAACCACACAATCACAATCATACAATCATAATCATACAATCGCAATCATACAATCACAATCATACAGAAACAATCATACAATCACTATCATACAATCACAATCATACAATCAGAATCATACAATCACAATCATAAATCACAATCATACAATCACAATCATACAGTCACAATCATGCAATAACAATCATACAATCACAATCGTACAATCACAATCATACAATCACAATCATACAATCACAATCTCACAATCACGATCATACAATCACGATCATACAATCACAATCATACAATCACAATCATACAATCACAATCATACAATCACAATCATACAATCGCAATCAAAGAATCGCAATCATACGATCACAACCATACAATCACAATCATACAATCACAATCATACAATCGCAATCATACAATCACCATTATACAATCACAATCATACGACCACAATCATACGATCACAATCATACAATCACAATCATACAATCACAATCATACAATCGCAATCATACAATCACAATCACACAATCACAATCATACAATCACAATCATACAATCACAATCATACAATCACAATCATACAATCACAATCATACAATCACACTCATACAATCACAATAATACAATCGCAATCAAAGAATCACAATCATACGATCACAATCATACAATCACAATCATACAATCACAATCATACAATCACAATCATACAATCACAATCATACAATCACAATCATACAATCACAATCATACAATCACAATCATACAATCACAATCATACGATCACAATCATACGATCACAATCATACAACCACAATCATACAATCACAATCTCACAATCACGATCATACAATCACGATCATACAATCACGATCATACAATCACAATCATACAATCACAATCATACAATCAGAATCATACAATCGCAATCATACAATCACAATCATACAATCACAATCATACAATCACAATCATACAATCACAATCATACAATCACCATTATACAATCACAATCGTACGATCACAATCATACGATCACAATCATACAATCACAATCATACAATCACAATCATACAATCGCAATCATACAATCACAATCATACAATCACAATCATACAATCACAATCATACGATCGCAATCATACGATCACAATCATACAACCACAGTCATACAATCACAATCTCACAATCACGATCATACAATCACGATCATACAATCACAATCATACAATCACAATCATACAATCACAATCATACAATCACAATCATACAATCACAATGATACAATCACAATCATGCAATCACAATCATACAATCACAATCATACAATCGCAATCAAAGAATCACAATCATACGATCACAATCATACAATCACAATCATACAATCACAATCATACAATCACAATCATACAATCACAATCATACAATCACAATCATACAATCACAATCATACGATCACAATCATACGATCACAATCATACAATCACAATCATACGATCACAATCATACGATCACAATCATACGATCACAATCATACGATCACAATCATACGATCACAATCATACGATCACAATCATACGATCACAATCATACAATCACAATCATACAATCGCAATCATACAATGACAATCATACAATCACAATCATACAATCGCAATCATACAATCGCAATCATACAATCACAATCATACGATCACAATCATACAATCACAATCATACAATCACAATCATACAATCACAATCATACAATCACAATCATACAATCACAATGATACAATCACAATGATACAATCACAATCATACAATCACAATCATACAATCACAATCATACAATCACAATCATACAATCGCAATCAAAGAATCACAATCATACGATCACAATCATACAATCACAATCATACAATCACAATCATACAATCACAATCATACAATCACAATCATACAATCACAATCATACGATCACAATCATACGATCACAATCATACGATCACAATCATACGATCACAATCATACAACCACAATCATACAATCACAATCACACAACCACGATCATACAATCACGATCATACAATCACGATCATACAATCACGATCATACAATCACAATCATACAATCACAATCATACAATCAGAATCATACAATCGCAATCATACAATCACAATCATACAATCACAATCATACAATCACCATTATACAATCACAATCGTACGATCACAATCATACGATCACAATCATACAATCACAATCATACAATCACAATCATACCATCGCAATCATACAATCACAATCATACAATCACAACCATACAATCACAATCATACAATCGCAATCATACAATGACAATCATACAGTCACAGTCATACAGTCACAATCATACAATCGCAATCACACAATCACAATCTTACAATCACAATCATACAGTCACAATCATACAATCGCAATTACACAATCACAATCTTACAATCACATTCATACGATCAGAATCATACAATCACAATCACACAATCACAATCATACAATCACAATCATACAATCATAATCATACAATCACAATCATACAATGATAATCATACAATCACAATCATACAGTCACCATTATACAATCACAATCATACGATCACAATCATACAATCACAATCATACAATCACAATCATACAATCACAATCATACAATCACAATCATACAATCACAATCATACAATCACAATCATACAATCACAATGATACAATCACAATGATACAATCACAATCATACAATCACAATCATACAATCACAATCATACAATCACAATCATACAATCGCAATCAAAGAATCACAATCATACGATCACAATCATACAATCACAATCATACAATCACAATCATACAATCACAATCATACAATCACAATCATACAATCACAATCATACGATCACAATCATACGATCACAATCATACGATCACAATCATACGATCACAATCATACAACCACAATCATACAATCACAATCACACAACCACGATCATACAATCACGATCATACAATCACGATCATACAATCACGATCATACAATCACAATCATACAATCACAATCATACAATCAGAATCATACAATCGCAATCATACAATCACAATCATACAATCACAATCATACAATCACCATTATACAATCACAATCGTACGATCACAATCATACGATCACAATCATACAATCACAATCATACAATCACAATCATACCATCGCAATCATACAATCACAATCATACAATCACAACCATACAATCACAATCATACAATCGCAATCATACAATGACAATCATACAGTCACAGTCATACAGTCACAATCATACAATCGCAATCACACAATCACAATCTTACAATCACAATCATACAGTCACAATCATACAATCGCAATTACACAATCACAATCTTACAATCACATTCATACGATCAGAATCATACAATCACAATCACACAATCACAATCATACAATCACAATCATACAATCATAATCATACAATCACAATCATACAATGATAATCATACAATCACAATCATACAGTCACCATTATACAATCACAATCATACGATCACAATCATACAATCACAATCATACAATCACAATCATACAATCACAATCATACAATCACAATCATACAATCACAATCATACAATCACAATCATACAATCACAATCATACAATCACAATCATACAATCACAATCATACAATCACAATCATACAATCACAATCATACAATCACAATCATACAATCACAATCATACAATCACAATCATACAATCACAATCATACAATCACAATCATACAATCACAATCATACAATCACAATCATACAATCACAATCATACAATCAGAATCATACAATCGCAATCATACAATCACAATCATACAATCACAATCATACAATCACCATTATACAATCACAATCATACGATCACAATCATACGATCACAATCATACAATCACAATCATACAATCGCAATCATACAATCGCAATCATACAATCACAATCATACAATCACAATCATACAATCACAATCATACAATCACAATCATACAATCACAATCATACAATCACAATCACACAATCACAATCATACAATCATAATCATACAATCGCAATCATACAATCACAATCATACAGAAACAATCATACAATCACTATCATACAATCACAATCATACAATCAGAATCATACAATCACAATCATAAATCACAATCATACAATCACAATCATACAGTCACAATCATGCAATAACAATCATACAATCACAATCGTACAATCACAATCATACAATCACAATCATACAATCACAATCTCACAATCACGATCATACAATCACGATCATACAATCACAATCATACAATCACAATCATACAATCACAGTCATACAATCACAATCATACAATCGCAATCAAAGAATCGCAATCATACGATCACAACCATACAATCACAATCATACAATCACAATCATACAATCACAATCATACAATCACAATCATACAATCACAATCATACAATCACAATCATACAATCACAATCATAAAATCACAATCATACAATCGCAATCAAAGAATCACAATCATACGATCGCAATCATACAATCACAATCATACAATCACAATCATACAATCAGAATCATACAATCGCAATCATACAATCACAATCATACAATCACAATCATACAATCACAATCATACAATCACAATCATACAATCACAATCATACAATCGCAATCATAGAATCACAATCATACAATCACAATCATTCAATCACAATCATACAATCACAACCATACAATCACAATCATACAATCACAATCATACAATCACAATCACACAATCACAATCATACAATGACAATCATACAATCATAGTCATACAATCACAATCATACAATGACAATCATACAATCACAATCATACAGTCACAATCATACAATCGCAATCACACAATCACAATCATACGATGCCAATCATACAATCACAATCATACAATCACAATCATACAATCACAATCATACAATCACAATCATACAATCACAATCATACAATCACAATCATACAATCACAATCATACAATCACAATCATACAATCACAATCATACAATCACAATCATACAATCACAATCATACAATCACAATCATACAATCACAATCATAAAATCACAATCATACAATCGCAATCAAAGAATCACAATCATACGATCGCAATCATACAATCACAATCATACAATCACAATCATACAATCACAATCATACAATCAGAATCATACAATCGCAATCATACAATCACAATCATACAATCACAATCATACAATCACCATTATTCAATCACAATCATACGATCACAATCATACGATCACAATCATACAATCACAATCATACAATCGCAATCATACAATCGCAATCATACAATCACAATCATACAATCACAATCATACAATCACAATCATACAATCACAATCATACAATCACAATCATACAATCACAATCACACAATCACAATCATACAATCATAATCATACAATCGCAATCATACAATCACAATCATACAGAAACAATCATACAATCACTATCATACAATCACAATCATACAATCAGAATCATACAATCACAATCATAAATCACAATCATACAATCACAATCATACAGTCACAATCATGCAATAACAATCATACAATCACAATCGTACAATCACAATCATACAATCACAATCATACAATCACAATCTCACAATCACGATCATACAATCACGATCATACAATCACAATCATACAATCACAATCATACAATCACAGTCATACAATCACAATCATACAATCGCAATCAAAGAATCGCAATCATACGATCACAACCATACAATCACAATCATACAATCACAATCATACAATCGCAATCATACAATCACCATTATACAATCACAATCATACGACCACAATCATACGATCACAATCATACAATCACAATCATACAATCACAATCATACAATCGCAATCATACAATCACAATCATACAATCACAATCATACAATCACAATCATACAATCACAATCATACAATCACAATCATACAATCACAATCATACAATCACAATCATACAATCACAATCATACAATCACAATCACACAATCACAATCATACAATCGCAATCAAAGAATCACAATCATACGATCACAATCATACAATCACAATCACACAATCGCAATCATACAATCACAATCATACAATCACAATCATACAATCACAATCATACGATCACAATCATACGATCACAATCATACAACCACAATCATACAACCACAATCATACAATCACAATCTCACAATCACGATCATACAATCACGATCATACAATCACAATCATACAATCACAATCATACAATCACAATCATACAATCACAATCATACAATCACAATCATACAATCACAATCATACAATCACAATCATAAAATCACAATCATACAATCGCAATCAAAGAATCACAATCATACGATCACAATCATACAATCACAATCATACAATCACAATCATACAATCACAATCATACAATCACAATCATACAATCACAATCATACGATCACAATCATACGATCACAATCATACGATCACAATCATACGATCACAATCATACGATCACAATGATACGATCACAATGATACGATCACAATCATACAATCACAATCATACAATCGCAATCATACAATCGCAATCATACAATCACAATCATACAATCACAATCATACAATCACAATCATACAATCACAATCATACAATCACAATCATACAATCAGAATCATACAATCACAATCATACAATCGCAATCAAAGAATCACAATCATACGATCACAATCATACAATCACAATCATACAATCACAATCATACAATCACAATCATACGATCACAATCATACGATCACAATCATACGATCACAATCATACGATCACAATCATACGATCACAATCATACGATCACAATCATACGATCACAATCATACGATCACAATCATACAATCACAATCATACAATCACAATCATACAATGACAATCATACAATCACAATCATACAATCACTATCATACAATCACAATCATACAATCACAATCATACAATCACAATCATACAATCACAATCATACAATCAGAATCATACAATCGCAATCATACAATCGCAATCAAAGTATCACAATCATACGATCACAATCATACAATCACAATCATGCAATCACAATCATACAATCACCATTATACAATCACAATCGTACGATCACAATCATACGATCACAATCATACAATCACAATCATACAATCACAATCATACAATCACAATCATACAGTCACCATTATACAATCACAATCATACGATCACAATCATACAATCACAATCATACAATCACAATCATACAATCACAATCATACAATCACAATCATACAATCACAATCATACAATCACAATCATACAATCACAATCATACAATCACAATCATACAATCACAATCATTCAATCACAATCATACAATCACAATCATACAATCACAATCATACAATCACAATCATACAATCACAATCACACAATCACAATCATACAATGACAATCATACAATCATAGTCATACAATCACAATCATACAATGACAATCATACAATCACAATCATACAGTCACAATCATACAATCGCAATCACACAATCACAATCATACAATCATAATCATACAATCGCAATCATACAATCACAATCATACAGAAACAATCATACAATCACAATCATACGACCACAATCATACGATCACAATCATACAATCACAATCATACAATCACAATCATACAATCGCAATCATACAATCACAATCATACAATCACAATCATACAATCACAATCATACAATCACAATCATACAATCACAATCATACAATCACAATCATACAATCACAATCATACAATCACAATCATACAATCACAATCACACAATCACAATCATACAATCGCAATCAAAGAATCACAATCATACGATCACAATCATACAATCACAATCACACAATCGCAATCATACAATCACAATCATACAATCACAATCATACAATCACAATCATACGATCACAATCATACGATCACAATCATACAACCACAATCATACAACCACAATCATACAATCACAATCTCACAATCACGATCATACAATCACGATCATACAATCACAATCATACAATCACAATCATACAATCACAATCATACGATCACAATCATACAATCACAATCATAAAATCGCAATCATACAATCGCAATCATACAATCACAATCATACAATCACAATCATACAATCACAATCATACAATCACAATCATACAATCACAATCATACAATCAGAATCGTACAATCGCAATCATACAATCACAATCATACAATCACAATCATACAATCACCATTATACAATCACAATCGTACGATCACAATCATACGATCACAATCATACAATCACAATCATACAATCACAATCATACAATCGCAATCATACAATCACAATCATACAATCACAACCATACAATCACAATCATACAATCGCAATCATACAATGATAATCATACAGTCACAGTCATACAGTCACAATCATACAATCGCAATCACACAATCACAATCTTACAATCACAATCATACAGTCACAATCATACAATCGCAATTACACAATCACAATCTTACAATCACATTCATACGATCAGAATCATACAATCACAATCACACAATCACAATCATACAATCACAATCATACAATCATAATCATACAATCACAATCATACAATGATAATCATACAATCACAATCATACAGTCACCATTATACAATCACAATCATACGATCACAATCATACAATCACAATCATACAATCACAATCATACAATCACAATCATACAATCACAATCATACAATCACAATCATACAATCACAATCATTCAATCACAATCATACAATCACAACCATACAATCACAATCATACAATCACAATCATACAATCACAATCACACAATCACAATCATACAATGACAATCATACAATCATAGTCATACAATCACAATCATACAATGACAATCATACAATCACAATCATACAGTCACAATCATACAATCGCAATCACACAATCACAATCATACGATGCCAATCATACAATCACAATCATACAATCACAATCATACAATCACAATCATACAATCACAATCATACAATCACAATCATACAATCACAATCATACAATCACAATCATACAATCACAATCATACAATCACAATCATACAATCACAATCATACAATCACAATCATACAATCACAATCATACAGTCACAATCATACAATCACAATCATACAATCAGAATCATACAATCGCAATCATACAATCACAATCATACAATCACAATCATACAATCACCATTATACAATCACAATCATACGATCACAATCATACGATCACAATCATGCAATCACAATCATACAATCGCAATCATACAATCGCAATCATACAATCACAATCATACAATCACAATCATACAATCACAATCATACAATCACAATCATACAATCACAATCATACAATCACAATCACACAATCACAATCATACAATCATAATCATACAATCGCAATCATACAATCACAATCATACAGAAACAATCATACAATCACTATCATACAATCACAATCATACAATCAGAATCATACAATCACAATCATAAATCACAATCATACAATCACAATCATACAGTCACAATCATGCAATAACAATCATACAATCACAATCGTACAATCACAATCATACAATCACAATCATACAATCACAATCTCACAATCACGATCATACAATCACGATCATACAATCACAATCATACAATCACAATCATACAATCACAGTCATACAATCACAATCATACAATCGCAATCAAAGAATCGCAATCATACGATCACAACCATACAATCACAATCATACAGTCACAGTCATACAGTCACAATCATACAATCGCAATCACACAATCACAATCTTACAATCACAATCATACAGTCACAATCATACAATCGCAATTACACAATCACAATCTTACAATCACATTCATACGATCAGAATCATACAATCACAATCACACAATCACAATCATACAATCACAATCATACAATCATAATCATACAATCACAATCATACAATGATAATCATACAATCACAATCATACAGTCACCATTATACAATCACAATCATACGATCACAATCATACAATCACAATCATACAATCACAATCATACAATCACAATCATACAATCACAATCATACAATCACAATCATACAATCACAATCATACAATCACAATCATTCAATCACAATCATACAATCACAACCATACAATCACAATCATACAATCACAATCATACAATCACAATCACACAATCACAATCATACAATGACAATCATACAATCATAGTCATACAATCACAATCATACAATGACAATCATACAATCACAATCATACAGTCACAATCATACAATCGCAATCACACAATCACAATCATACGATGCCAATCATACAATCACAATCATACAATCACAATCATACAATCACAATCATACAATCACAATCATACAATCACAATCATACAATCACAATCATACAATCACAATCATACAATCACAATCATACAATCACAATCATACAATCACAATCATACAATCACAATCATACAATCACAATCATACAATCACAATCATACAATCAGAATCATACAATCGCAATCATACAATCACAATCATACAATCACAATCATACAATCACCATTATACAATCACAATCATACGATCACAATCATACGATCACAATCATGCAATCACAATCATACAATCGCAATCATACAATCGCAATCATACAATCACAATCATACAATCACAATCATACAATCACAATCATACAATCACAATCATACAATCACAATCATACAATCACAATCACACAATCACAATCATACAATCATAATCATACAATCGCAATCATACAATCACAATCATACAGAAACAATCATACAATCACTATCATACAATCACAATCATACAATCAGAATCATACAATCACAATCATAAATCACAATCATACAATCACAATCATACAGTCACAATCATGCAATAACAATCATACAATCACAATCGTACAATCACAATCATACAATCACAATCATACAATCACAATCTCACAATCACGATCATACAATCACGATCATACAATCACAATCATACAATCACAATCATACAATCACAGTCATACAATCACAATCATACAATCGCAATCAAAGAATCGCAATCATACGATCACAACCATACAATCACAATCATACAGTCACAGTCATACAGTCACAATCATACAATCGCAATCACACAATCACAATCTTACAATCACAATCATACAGTCACAATCATACAATCGCAATTACACAATCACAATCTTACAATCACATTCATACGATCAGAATCATACAATCACAATCACACAATCACAATCATACAATCACAATCATACAATCATAATCATACAATCACAATCATACAATGATAATCATACAATCACAATCATACAGTCACCATTATACAATCACAATCATACGATCACAATCATACAATCACAATCATACAATCACAATCATACAATCACAATCATACAATCACAATCATACAATCACAATCATACAATCACAATCATTCAATCACAATCATACAATCACAACCATACAATCACAATCATACAATCACAATCATACAATCACAATCACACAATCACAATCATACAATGACAATCATACAATCATAGTCATACAATCACAATCATACAATGACAATCATACAATCACAATCATACAGTCACAATCATACAATCGCAATCACACAATCACAATCATACGATGCCAATCATACAATCACAATCATACAATCACAATCATACAATCACAATCATACAATCACAATCATACAATCACAATCATACAATCACAATCATACAATCACAATCATACAATCACAATCATACAATCACAATCATACAATCACAATCATACAATCACAATCATACAATCACAATCATACAATCACAATCATACAATCACAATCATACAATCAGAATCATACAATCGCAATCATACAATCACAATCATACAATCACAATCATACAATCACCATTATACAATCACAATCATACGATCACAATCATACGATCACAATCATGCAATCACAATCATACAATCGCAATCATACAATCGCAATCATACAATCACAATCATACAATCACAATCATACAATCACAATCATACAATCACAATCATACAATCACAATCATACAATCACAATCACACAATCACAATCATACAATCATAATCATACAATCGCAATCATGCAATCACAATCATACAGAAACAATCATACAATCACTATCATACAATCACAATCATACAATCAGAATCATACAATCACAATCATAAATCACAATCATACAATCACAATCATACAGTCACAATCATGCAATAACAATCATACAATCACAATCGCACAATCACAATCATACAATCACAATCATACAATCACAATCTCACAATCACGATCATACAATCACGATCATACAATCACAATCATACAATCACAATCATACAATCACAGTCATACAATCACAATCATACAATCGCAATCAAAGAATCGCAATCATACGATCACAACCATACAATCACAATCATACAATCACAATCATACAATCGCAATCATACAATCACCATTATACAATCACAATCATACGACCACAATCATACGATCACAATCATACAATCACAATCATACAATCACAATCATACAATCGCAATCATACAATCACAATCATACAATCACAATCATACAATCACAATCATACAATCACAATCATACAATCACAATCATACAATCACAATCATACAATCACAATCATACAATCACAATCATACAATCACAATCACACAATCACAATCATACAATCGCAATCAAAGAATCACAATCATACGATCACAATCATACAATCACAATCACACAATCGCAATCATACAATCACAATCATACAATCACAATCATACAATCACAATCATACGATCACAATCATACGATCACAATCATACAACCACAATCATACAACCACAATCATACAATCACAATCTCACAATCACGATCATACAATCACGATCATACAATCACAATCATACAATCACAATCATACAATCACAATCATACAATCACAATCATACAATCACAATCATACAATCACAATCATACAATCACAATCATAAAATCACAATCATACAATCGCAATCAAAGAATCACAATCATACGATCGCAATCATACAATCGCAATCATACAATCACAATCATACAATCACAATCATACAATCACAATCATACAATCACAATCATACAATCACAATCATACAATCGCAATCATAGAATCACAATCATACAATCACAATCATTCAATCACAATCATACAATCACAACCATACAATCACAATCATACAATCACAATCATACAATCACAATCACACAATCACAATCATACAATGACAATCATACAATCATAGTCATACAATCACAATCATACAATGACAATCATACAATCACAATCATACAGTCACAATCATACAATCGCAATCACACAATCACAATCATACGATGCCAATCATACAATCACAATCATACAATCACAATCATACAATCACAATCATACAATCACAATCATACAATCACAATCATACAATCACAATCATACAATCACAATCATACAATCACAATCATACAATCACAATCATACAATCACAATCATACAATCACAATCATACAATCACAATCATACAATCACAATCATACAATCAGAATCATACAATCGCAATCATACAATCACAATCATACAATCACAATCATACAATCACCATTATACAATCACAATCATACGATCACAATCATACGATCACAATCATACAATCACAATCATACAATCGCAATCATACAATCGCAATCATACAATCACAATCATACAATCACAATCATACAATCACAATCATACAATCACAATCATACAATCACAATCATACAATCACAATCACACAATCACAATCATACAATCATAATCATACAATCGCAATCATACAATCACAATCATACAGAAACAATCATACAATCACTATCATACAATCACAATCATACAATCAGAATCATACAATCACAATCATAAATCACAATCATACAATCACAATCATACAGTCACAATCATGCAATAACAATCATACAATCACAATCGTACAATCACAATCATACAATCACAATCATACAATCACAATCTCACAATCACGATCATACAATCACGATCATACAATCACAATCATACAATCACAATCATACAATCACAGTCATACAATCACAATCATACAATCGCAATCAAAGAATCGCAATCATACGATCACAACCATACAATCACAATCATACAATCACAATCATACAATCGCAATCATACAATCACCATTATACAATCACAATCATACGACCACAATCATACGATCACAATCATACAATCACAATCATACAATCACAATCATACAATCGCAATCATACAATCACAATCATACAATCACAATCATACAATCACAATCATACAATCACAATCATACAATCACAATCATACAATCACAATCATACAATCACAATCATACAATCACAATCATACAATCACAATCACACAATCACAATCATACAATCGCAATCAAAGAATCACAATCATACGATCACAATCATACAATCACAATCACACAATCGCAATCATACAATCACAATCATACAATCACAATCATACAATCACAATCATACGATCACAATCATACGATCACAATCATACAACCACAATCATACAACCACAATCATACAATCACAATCTCACAATCACGATCATACAATCACGATCATACAATCACAATCATACAATCACAATCATACAATCACAATCATACAATCACAATCATACAATCACAATCATACAATCACAATCATACAATCACAATCATAAAATCACAATCATAAAATCACAATCATACAATCGCAATCAAAGAATCGCAATCAAAGAATCACAATCATACGATCACAATCATACAATCACAATCACACAATCGCAATCATACAATCACAATCATACAATCACAATCATACAATCACAATCATACGATCACAATCATACGATCACAATCATACGATCACAATCATACGATCACAATCATACGATCACAATCATACGATCACAATCATACGATCACAATCATACGATCACAATCATACAATCACAATCATACAATCACAATCATACAATCACAATCATACAATCACAATCATACAATCACTATCATACAATCACAATCATACAATCACAATCATACAATCACAATCATACAATCACAATCATACAATCACAATCATACAATCAGAATCATACAATCGCAATCATACAATCGCAATCAAAGTATCACAATCATACGATCACAATCATACAATCACAATCATGCAATCACAATCATACAATCACCATTATACAATCACAATCGTACGATCACAATCATACGATCACAATCATACAATCACAATCATACAATCACAATCATACAATCACAATCATACAGTCACCATTATACAATCACAATCATACGATCACAATCATACAATCACAATCATACAATCACAATCATACAATCACAATCATACAATCACAATCATACAGTCACAATCATACAATCACAATCATACAATCACAATCATACAATCACAATCATACAATCACAATCATTCAATCACAATCATACAATCACAATCATACAATCACAATCATACAATCACAATCATACAATCACAATCACACAATCACAATCATACAATGACAATCATACAATCATAGTCATACAATCACAATCATACAATGACAATCATACAATCACAATCATACAGTCACAATCATACAATCGCAATCACACAATCACAATCATACAATCATAATCATACAATCGCAATCATACAATCACAATCATACAGAAACAATCATACAATCACAATCATACGACCACAATCATACGATCACAATCATACAATCACAATCATACAATCACAATCATACAATCGCAATCATACAATCACAATCATACAATCACAATCATACAATCACAATCATACAATCACAATCATACAATCACAATCATACAATCACAATCATACAATCACAATCATACAATCACAATCACACAATCACAATCATACAATCGCAATCAAAGAATCACAATCATACGATCACAATCATACAATCACAATCACACAATCGCAATCATACAATCACAATCATACAATCACAATCATACAATCACAATCATACGATCACAATCATACGATCACAATCATACAACCACAATCATACAACCACAATCATACAATCACAATCTCACAATCACGATCATACAATCACGATCATACAATCACAATCATACAATCACAATCATACAATCACAATCATACGATCACAATCATACAATCACAATCATACAATCGCAATTATACAATCGCAATCATACAATCACAATCATACAATCACAATCATACAATCACAATCATACAATCACAATCATACAATCACAATCATACAATCAGAATCATACAATCGCAATCATACAATCACAATCATACAATCACAATCATACAATCACCATTATACAATCACAATCGTACGATCACAATCATACGATCACAATCATACAATCACAATCATACAATCACAATCATACAATCGCAATCATACAATCACAATCATACAATCACAACCATACAATCACAATCATACAATCGCAATCATACAATGACAATCATACAGTCACAGTCATACAGTCACAATCATACAATCGCAATCACACAATCACAATCTTACAATCACAATCATACAGTCACAATCATACAATCGCAATTACACAATCACAATCTTACAATCACATTCATACGATCAGAATCATACAATCACAATCACACAATCACAATCATACAATCACAATCATACAATCATAATCATACAATCACAATCATACAATGATAATCATACAATCACAATCATACAGTCACCATTATACAATCACAATCATACGATCACAATCATACAATCACAATCATACAATCACAATCATACAATCACAATCATACAATCACAATCATACAATCACAATCATACAATCACAATCATTCAATCACAATCATACAATCACAACCATACAATCACAATCATACAATCACAATCATACAATCACAATCACACAATCACAATCATACAATGACAATCATACAATCATAGTCATACAATCACAATCATACAATGACAATCATACAATCACAATCATACAGTCACAATCATACAATCGCAATCACACAATCACAATCATACGATGCCAATCATACAATCACAATCATACAATCACAATCATACAATCACAATCATACAATCACAATCATACAATCACAATCATACAATCACAATCATACAATCACAATCATACAATCACAATCATACAATCACAATCATACAATCACAATCATACAATCACAATCATACAATCACAATCATACAATCACAATCATACAATCAGAATCATACAATCGCAATCATACAATCACAATCATACAATCACAATCATACAATCACCATTATACAATCACAATCATACGATCACAATCATACGATCACAATCATACAATCACAATCATACAATCGCAATCATACAATCGCAATCATACAATCACAATCATACAATCACAATCATACAATCACAATCATACAATCACAATCATACAATCACAATCATACAATCACAATCACACAATCACAATCATACAATCATAATCATACAATCGCAATCATACAATCACAATCATACAGAAACAATCATACGATCACTATCATACAATCACAATCATACAATCAGAATCATACAATCACAATCATAAATCACAATCATACAATCACAATCATACAGTCACAATCATGCAATAACAATCATACAATCACAATCGTACAATCACAATCATACAATCACAATCATACAATCACAATCTCACAATCACGATCATACAATCACGATCATACAATCACAATCATACAATCACAATCATACAATCACAGTCATACAATCACAATCATACAATCGCAATCAAAGAATCGCAATCATACGATCACAACCATACAATCACAATCATACAATCACAATCATACAATCGCAATCATACAATCACCATTATACAATCACAATCATACGACCACAATTATACGATCACAATCATACAATCACAATCATACAATCACAATCATACAATCGCAATCATACAATCACAATCATACAATCACAATCATACAATCACAATCATACAATCACAATCATACAATCACAATCATACAATCACAATCATACAATCACAATCATACAATCACAATCATACAATCACAATCACACAATCACAATCATACAATCGCAATCAAAGAATCACAATCATACGATCACAATCATACAATCACAATCACACAATCGCAATCATACAATCACAATCATACAATCACAATCATACAATCACAATCATACGATCACAATCATACGATCACAATCATACAACCACAATCATACAACCACAATCATACAATCACAATCTCACAATCACGATCATACAATCACGATCATACAATCACAATCATACAATCACAATCATACAATCACAATCATACAATCACAATCATACAATCACAATCATACAATCACAATCATACAATCACAATCATAAAATCACAATCATACAATCGCAATCAAAGAATCACAATCATACGATCGCAATCATACAATCGCAATCATACAATCACAATCATACAATCACAATCATACAATCACAATCATACAATCACAATCATACAATCACAATCATACAATCACAATCATACAATCGCAATCATAGAATCACAATCATACAATCACAATCATTCAATCACAATCATACAATCACAACCATACAATCACAATCATACAATCACAATCATACAATCACAATCACACAATCACAATCATACAATGACAATCATACAATCATAGTCATACAATCACAATCATACAATGACAATCATACAATCACAATCATACAGTCACAATCATACAATCGCAATCACACAATCACAATCATACGATGCCAATCATACAATCACAATCATACAATCACAATCATACAATCACAATCATACAATCACAATCATACAATCACAATCATACAATCACAATCATACAATCACAATCATACAATCACAATCATACAATCACAATCATACAATCACAATCATACAATCACAATCATACAATCACAATCATACAATCACAATCATACAATCAGAATCATACAATCGCAATCATACAATCACAATCATACAATCACAATCATACAATCACCATTATACAATCACAATCATACGATCACAATCATACGATCACAATCATACAATCACAATCATACAATCGCAATCATACAATCGCAATCATACAATCACAATCATACAATCACAATCATACAATCACAATCATACAATCACAATCATACAATCACAATCATACAATCACAATCATACAATCACAATCATACAATCACAATCATACAGAAACAATCATACAATCACTATCATACAATCACAATCATACAATCAGAATCATACAATCACAATCATAAATCACAATCATACAATCACAATCATACAGTCACAATCATGCAATAACAATCATACAATCACAATCGTACAATCACAATCATACAATCACAATCATACAATCACAATCTCACAATCACGATCATACAATCACGATCATACAATCACAATCATACAATCACAATCATACAATCACAGTCATACAATCACAATCATACAATCGCAATCAAAGAATCGCAATCATACGATCACAACCATACAATCACAATCATACAATCACAATCATACAATCGCAATCATACAATCACCATTATACAATCACAATCATACGACCACAATCATACGATCACAATCATACAATCACAATCATACAATCACAATCATACAATCGCAATCATACAATCACAATCATACAATCACAATCATACAATCACAATCATACAATCACAATCATACAATCACAATCATACAATCACAATCATACAATCACAATCATACAATCACAATCATACAATCACAATCATAAAATCACAATCATACAATCGCAATCAAAGAATCACAATCATACGATCGCAATCATACAATCGCAATCATACAATCACAATCATACAATCACAATCATACAATCACAATCATACAATCACAATCATACAATCACAATCATACAATCACAATCATACAATCGCAATCATAGAATCACAATCATACAATCACAATCATTCAATCACAATCATACAATCACAACCATACAATCACAATCATACAATCACAATCATACAATCACAATCACACAATCACAATCATACAATGACAATCATACAATCATAGTCATACAATCACAATCATACAATGACAATCATACAATCACAATCATACAGTCACAATCATACAATCGCAATCACACAATCACAATCATACGATGCCAATCATACAATCACAATCATACAATCACAATCATACAATCACAATCATACAATCACAATCATACAATCACAATCATACAATCACAATCATACAATCACAATCATACAATCACAATCATACAATCACAATCATACAATCACAATCATACAATCACAATCATACAATCACAATCATACAATCACAATCATACAATCACAATCATACAATCAGAATCATACAATCGCAATCATACAATCACAATCATACAATCACAATCATACAATCACCATTATACAATCACAATCATACGATCACAATCATACGATCACAATCATACAATCACAATCATACAATCGCAATCATACAATCGCAATCATACAATCACAATCATACAATCACAATCATACAATCACAATCATACAATCACAATCATACAATCACAATCATACAATCACAATCATACAATCACAATCATACAATCACAATCATACAATCACAATCATACAGAAACAATCATACAATCACTATCATACAATCACAATCATACAATCAGAATCATACAATCACAATCATAAATCACAATCATACAATCACAATCATACAGTCACAATCATGCAATAACAATCATACAATCACAATCGTACAATCACAATCATACAATCACAATCATACAATCACAATCTCACAATCACGATCATACAATCACGATCATACAATCACAATCATACAATCACAATCATACAATCACAGTCATACAATCACAATCATACAATCGCAATCAAAGAATCGCAATCATACGATCACAACCATACAATCACAATCATACAATCACAATCATACAATCGCAATCATACAATCACCATTATACAATCACAATCATACGACCACAATCATACGATCACAATCATACAATCACAATCATACAATCACAATCATACAATCGCAATCATACAATCACAATCATACAATCACAATCATACAATCACAATCATACAATCACAATCATACAATCACAATCATACAATCACAATCATACAATCACAATCATACAATCACAATCACACAATCACAATCATACAATCGCAATCAAAGAATCACAATCATACGATCACAATCATACAATCACAATCACACAATCGCAATCATACAATCACAATCATACAATCACAATCATACAATCACAATCATACGATCACAATCATACGATCACAATCATACAACCACAATCATACAACCACAATCATACAATCACAATCTCACAATCACGATCATACAATCACGATCATACAATCACAATCATACAATCACAATCATACAATCACAATCATACAATCACAATCATACAATCACAATCATACAATCACAATCATACAATCACAATCATACAATCACAATCATAAAATCACAATCATACAATCGCAATCAAAGAATCACAATCATACGATCACAATCATACAATCACAATCATACAATCACAATCATACAATCACAATCATACAATCACAATCATACAATCACAATCATACGATCACAATCATACGATCACAATCATACGATCACAATCATACGATCACAATGATACGATCACAATCATACAATCACAATCATACAATCGCAATCATACCATCGCAATCATACAATCGCAATCATACAATCACAATCATACAATCACAATCATACAATCACAATCATACAATCACAATCATACAATCACAATCATACAATCAGAATCATACAATCACAATCATACAATCGCAATCAAAGAATCACAATCATACGATCACAATCATACAATCACAATCATACAATCACAATCATACAATCACAATCATACAATCACAATCATACGATCACAATCATACGATCACAATCATACGATCACAATCATACGATCACAATCATACGATCACAATCATACGATCACAATCATACGATCACAATCATACGATCACAATCATACGATCACAATCATACAATCACAATCATACAATCACAATCATACAATGACAATCATACAATCACAATCATACAATCACTATCATACAATCACAATCATACAATCACAATCATACAATCACAATCATACAATCACAATCATACAATCAGAATCATACAATCCCAATCATACAATCGCAATCAAAGTATCACAATCATACGATCACAATCATACAATCACAATCATACAATCACAATCATACAATCACCATTATACAATCACAATCGTACGATCACAATCATACGATCACAATCATACAATCACAATCATACAATCACAATCATACAATCACAATCATACAATCACAATCATACAGTCACCATTATACAATCACAATCATACGATCACAATCATACAATCACAATCATACAATCACAATCATACAATCACAATCATACAATCACAATCATACAATCACAATCATACAATCACAATCATACAATCACAATCATACAATCACAATCATACAATCACAATCATACAATCACAATCATACAATCACAATCATTCAATCACAATCATACAATCACAATCATACAATCACAATCATACAATCACAATCATACAATCACAATCACACAATCACAATCATACATTGACAATCATACAATCATAGTCATACAATCACAATCATACAATGACAATCATACAATCACAATCATACAGTCACAATCATACAATCGCAATCACACAATCACAATCATACAATCATAATCATACAATCGCAATCATACAATCACAATCATACAGAAACAATCATACAATCACTATCATACAATCACAATCATACAATCAGAATCATACAATCACAATCATAAATCACAATCATACAATCACAATCATACAGTCACAATCATGCAATAACAATCATACAATCACAATCGTACAATCACAATCATACAATCACAATCATACAATCACAATCTCACAATCACGAACATACAATCACGATCATACAATCACAATCATACAATCACAATCATACAATCGCAATCAAAGAATCGCAATCATACGATCACAACCATACAATCACAATCATACAATCACAATCATACAATGGCAATCATACAATCACCATTATACAATCACAATCATACGACCACAATCATACGATCACAATCATACAATCACAATCATACAATCACAATCATACAATCGCAATCATACAATCACAATCATACAATCACAATCATACAATCACAATCATACAATCACAATCATACAATCACAATCATACAATCACAATCATACAATCACAATCATACAATCGCAATCAAAGAATCACAATCATACGATCACAATCATACAATCACAATCATACAATCGCAATCATACAATCACAATCATACAATCACAATCATACAATCACAATCATACGATCACAATCATACGATCACAATCATACAACCACAATCATACAACCACAATCATACAATCACAATCTCACAATCACGATCATACAATCACGATCATACAATCACGATCATACAATCACAATCATACAATCACAATCATACAATCACAATCATACAATCACAATCATACAATCACAATCATACAATCACAATCATACAATCACAATCATACAATCACAATCATACAATCACAATCATACAATCACAATCATACAATCACAATCATACAATCAGAATCATACAATCGCAATCATACAATCACAATCATACAATCACAATCATACAATCACCATTATACAATCACAATCATACGATCACAATCATACGATCACAATCATACAATCACAATCATACAATCGCAATCATACAATCGCAATCATACAATCACAATCATACAATCACAATCATACAATCACAATCATACAATCACAATCATACAATCACAATCATACAATCACAATCATACAATCACAATCATACAATCACAATCATACAATCACAATCATACAGAAACAATCATACAATCACTATCATACAATCACAATCATACAATCAGAATCATACAATCACAATCATAAATCACAATCATACAATCACAATCATACAGTCACAATCATGCAATAACAATCATACAATCACAATCGTACAATCACAATCATACAATCACAATCATACAATCACAATCTCACAATCACGATCATACAATCACGATCATACAATCACAATCATACAATCACAATCATACAATCACAGTCATACAATCACAATCATACAATCGCAATCAAAGAATCGCAATCATACGATCACAACCATACAATCACAATCATACAATCACAATCATACAATCGCAATCATACAATCACCATTATACAATCACAATCATACGACCACAATCATACGATCACAATCATACAATCACAATCATACAATCACAATCATACAATCGCAATCATACAATCACAATCATACAATCACAATCATACAATCACAATCATACAATCACAATCATACAATCACAATCATACAATCACAATCATACAATCACAATCATACAATCACAATCACACAATCACAATCATACAATCGCAATCAAAGAATCACAATCATACGATCACAATCATACAATCACAATCACACAATCGCAATCATACAATCACAATCATACAATCACAATCATACAATCACAATCATACGATCACAATCATACGATCACAATCATACAACCACAATCATACAACCACAATCATACAATCACAATCTCACAATCACGATCATACAATCACGATCATACAATCACAATCATACAATCACAATCATACAATCACAATCATACAATCACAATCATACAATCACAATCATACAATCACAATCATACAATCACAATCATACAATCACAATCATAAAATCACAATCATACAATCGCAATCAAAGAATCACAATCATACGATCACAATCATACAATCACAATCATACAATCACAATCATACAATCACAATCATACAATCACAATCATACAATCACAATCATACGATCACAATCATACGATCACAATCATACGATCACAATCATACGATCACAATGATACGATCACAATCATACAATCACAATCATACAATCGCAATCATACCATCGCAATCATACAATCGCAATCATACAATCACAATCATACAATCACAATCATACAATCACAATCATACAATCACAATCATACAATCACAATCATACAATCAGAATCATACAATCACAATCATACAATCGCAATCAAAGAATCACAATCATACGATCACAATCATACAATCACAATCATACAATCACAATCATACAATCACAATCATACAATCACAATCATACGATCACAATCATACGATCACAATCATACGATCACAATCATACGATCACAATCATACGATCACAATCATACGATCACAATCATACGATCACAATCATACGATCACAATCATACGATCACAATCATACAATCACAATCATACAATCACAATCATACAATGACAATCATACAATCACAATCATACAATCACTATCATACAATCACAATCATACAATCACAATCATACAATCACAATCATACAATCACAATCATACAATCAGAATCATACAATCCCAATCATACAATCGCAATCAAAGTATCACAATCATACGATCACAATCATACAATCACAATCATACAATCACAATCATACAATCACCATTATACAATCACAATCGTACGATCACAATCATACGATCACAATCATACAATCACAATCATACAATCACAATCATACAATCACAATCATACAGTCACCATTATACAATCACAATCATACGATCACAATCATACAATCACAATCATACAATCACAATCATACAATCACAATCATACAATCACAATCATACAATCACAATCATACAATCACAATCATACAATCACAATCATACAATCACAATCATACAATCACAATCATACAATCACAATCATACAATCACAATCATTCAATCACAATCATACAATCACAATCATACAATCACAATCATACAATCACAATCATACAATCACAATCACACAATCACAATCATACATTGACAATCATACAATCATAGTCATACAATCACAATCATACAATGACAATCATACAATCACAATCATACAGTCACAATCATACAATCGCAATCACACAATCACAATCATACAATCATAATCATACAATCGCAATCATACAATCACAATCATACAGAAACAATCATACAATCACTATCATACAATCACAATCATACAATCAGAATCATACAATCACAATCATAAATCACAATCATACAATCACAATCATACAGTCACAATCATGCAATAACAATCATACAATCACAATCGTACAATCACAATCATACAATCACAATCATACAATCACAATCTCACAATCACGAACATACAATCACGATCATACAATCACAATCATACAATCACAATCATACAATCGCAATCAAAGAATCGCAATCATACGATCACAACCATACAATCACAATCATACAATCACAATCATACAATGGCAATCATACAATCACCATTATACAATCACAATCATACGACCACAATCATACGATCACAATCATACAATCACAATCATACAATCACAATCATACAATCGCAATCATACAATCACAATCATACAATCACAATCATACAATCACAATCATACAATCACAATCATACAATCACAATCATACAATCACAATCATACAATCACAATCATACAATCGCAATCAAAGAATCACAATCATACGATCACAATCATACAATCACAATCATACAATCGCAATCATACAATCACAATCATACAATCACAATCATACAATCACAATCATACGATCACAATCATACGATCACAATCATACAACCACAATCATACAACCACAATCATACAATCACAATCTCACAATCACGATCATACAATCACGATCATACAATCACGATCATACAATCACAATCATACAATCACAATCATACAATCACAATCATACAATCACAATCATACAATCACAATCATACAATCACAATCATACAATCGCAATCAAAGAATCACAATCATACGATCACAATCATACGATCACAATCATACAATCACAATCATACAATCACAATCATACAATCACAATCATACAATCACAATCATACAATCACAATCATACGATCACAATCATACGATCACAATCATACGATCCCAATCATACGATCACAATCATACAATCACAATCATACAATCACAATCATACAATCGCAATCATACAATCACAATCATACAATCACAATCATACAATCACAATCATACAATCACAATCATACAATCACAATCATACAATCACAATCATACAATCACAATCATACAATCAGAATCATACAATCACAATCATACAATCGCAATCAAAGAATCACAATCATACGATCACAATCATACAATCACAATCATACAATCACAATCATACCATCACAATCATACGATCACAATCATACGATCACAATCATACGATCACAATCATACGATCACAATCATACGATCACAATCATACGATCACAATCATACGATCACAATCATACAATCACAATCATACAATGACAATCATACAATCACAATCATACAATCACTATCATACAATCACAATCATACAATCACAATCATACAATCACAATCATACAATCACAATCATACAATCACAATCATACAATCACGATCTCACAATCACGATCATACAATCACGGTCATACAATCAAAATCACACAATCACAATCATACAAGCACAATCATACAATCACAATCATACAATCACAATCATACAATCGCAATCAAAGAATCGCAATCATACGATCACAACCATACGATCACAATCATACAATCACAATCATACAATCGCAATCATACAATCACCATTATACAATCACAATCATACGACCACAATCATACGATCACAATCATACAATCACAATCATACAATCACAATCATACAATCGCAATCATACAATCACAATCATACAATCACAATCATACAATCACCATTATACAATCACAATCATACGATCACAATCATACGATCACAATCATACAATCACAATCATACAATCGCAATCATACAATCGCAATCATACAATCACAATCATACAATCACAATCATACAATCACAATCATACAGTCACAATCATGCAATAACAATCATACAATCACAATCGTACAATCACAATCATACAATCACAATCATACAATCACAATCTCACAATCACGATCATACAATCACGATCATACAATAACAATCATACAATCACAATCGTACAATCACAATCATACAATCACAATCATACAATCACAATCTCACAATCACGATCATACAATCACGATCATACAATCACAATCATACAATCACAATCATACAATCACAGTCATACAATCACAATCATACAATCGCAATCAAAGAATCGCAATCATACGATCACAACCATACAATCACAATCATACAATCACAATCATACAATCGCAATCATACAATCACCATTATACAATCACAATCATACGACCACAATCATACGATCACAATCATACAATCACAATCATACAATCACAATCATACAATCGCAATCATACAATCACAATCATACAATCACAATCATACAATCACAATCATACAATCACAATCATACAATCACAATCATACAATCACAATCATACAATCACAATCATACAATCACAATCATACAATCACAATCACACAATCACAATCATACAATCGCAATCAAAGAATCACAATCATACGATCACAATCATACAATCACAATCACACAATCGCAATCATACAATCACAATCATACAATCACAATCATACAATCACAATCATACGATCACAATCATACGATCACAATCATACGATCACAATCATACAACCACAATCATACAACCACAATCATACAATCACAATCTCACAATCACGATCATACAATCACGATCATACAATCACAATCATACAATCACAATCATACAATCACAATCATACAATCACAATCATACAATCACAATCATACAATCACAATCATACAATCACAATCATAAAATCACAATCATAAAATCACAATCATACAATCGCAATCAAAGAATCACAATCATACGATCACAATCATACAATCACAATCACACAATCGCAATCATACAATCACAATCATACAATCACAATCATACAATCACAATCATACGATCACAATCATACGATCACAATCATACGATCACAATCATACGATCACAATCATACGATCACAATCATACGATCACAATCATACGATCACAATCATACGATCACAATCATACAATCACAATCATACAATCACAATCATACAATGACAATCATACAATCACAATCATACAATCACTATCATACAATCACAATCATACAATCACAATCATACAATCACAATCATACAATCACAATCATACAATCACAATCATACAATCAGAATCATACAATCGCAATCATACAATCGCAATCAAAGTATCACAATCATACGATCACAATCATACAATCACAATCATGCAATCACAATCATACAATCACCATTATACAATCACAATCGTACGATCACAATCATACGATCACAATCATACAATCACAATCATACAATCACAATCATACAATCACAATCATACAGTCACCATTATACAATCACAATCATACGATCACAATCATACAATCACAATCATACAATCACAATCATACAATCACAATCATACAATCACAATCATACAGTCACAATCATACAATCACAATCATACAATCACAATCATACAATCACAATCATACAATCACAATCATTCAATCACAATCATACAATCACAATCATACAATCACAATCATACAATCACAATCATACAATCACAATCACACAATCACAATCATACAATGACAATCATACAATCATAGTCATACAATCACAATCATACAATGACAATCATACAATCACAATCATACAGTCACAATCATACAATCGCAATCACACAATCACAATCATACAATCATAATCATACAATCGCAATCATACAATCACAATCATACAGAAACAATCATACAATCACAATCATACGACCACAATCATACGATCACAATCATACAATCACAATCATACAATCACAATCATACAATCGCAATCATACAATCACAATCATACAATCACAATCATACAATCACAATCATACAATCACAATCATACAATCACAATCATACAATCACAATCATACAATCACAATCATACAATCACAATCACACAATCACAATCATACAATCGCAATCAAAGAATCACAATCATACGATCACAATCATACAATCACAATCACACAATCGCAATCATACAATCACAATCATACAATCACAATCATACAATCACAATCATACGATCACAATCATACGATCACAATCATACAACCACAATCATACAACCACAATCATACAATCACAATCTCACAATCACGATCATACAATCACGATCATACAATCACAATCATACAATCACAATCATACAATCACAATCATACGATCACAATCATACAATCACAATCATACAATCGCAATTATACAATCGCAATCATACAATCACAATCATACAATCACAATCATACAATCACAATCATACAATCACAATCATACAATCACAATCATACAATCAGAATCATACAATCGCAATCATACAATCACAATCATACAATCACAATCATACAATCACCATTATACAATCACAATCGTACGATCACAATCATACGATCACAATCATACAATCACAATCATACAATCACAATCATACAATCGCAATCATACAATCACAATCATACAATCACAACCATACAATCACAATCATACAATCGCAATCATACAATGACAATCATACAGTCACAGTCATACAGTCACAATCATACAATCGCAATCACACAATCACAATCTTACAATCACAATCATACAGTCACAATCATACAATCGCAATTACACAATCACAATCTTACAATCACATTCATACGATCAGAATCATACAATCACAATCACACAATCACAATCATACAATCACAATCATACAATCATAATCATACAATCACAATCATACAATGATAATCATACAATCACAATCATACAGTCACCATTATACAATCACAATCATACGATCACAATCATACAATCACAATCATACAATCACAATCATACAATCACAATCATACAATCACAATCATACAATCACAATCATACAATCACAATCATTCAATCACAATCATACAATCACAACCATACAATCACAATCATACAATCACAATCATACAATCACAATCACACAATCACAATCATACAATGACAATCATACAATCATAGTCATACAATCACAATCATACAATGACAATCATACAATCACAATCATACAGTCACAATCATACAATCGCAATCACACAATCACAATCATACGATGCCAATCATACAATCACAATCATACAATCACAATCATACAATCACAATCATACAATCACAATCATACAATCACAATCATACAATCACAATCATACAATCACAATCATACAATCACAATCATACAATCACAATCATACAATCACAATCATACAATCACAATCATACAATCACAATCATACAATCACAATCATACAATCAGAATCATACAATCGCAATCATACAATCACAATCATACAATCACAATCATACAATCACCATTATACAATCACAATCATACGATCACAATCATACGATCACAATCATACAATCACAATCATACAATCGCAATCATACAATCGCAATCATACAATCACAATCATACAATCACAATCATACAATCACAATCATACAATCACAATCATACAATCACAATCATACAATCGCAATCATACAATCGCAATCATACAATCACAATCATACAATCACAATCATACAATCACCATTATACAATCACAATCATACGATCACAATCATACGATCACAATCATACAATCACAATCATACAATCGCAATCATACAATCGCAATCATACAATCACAATCATACGATCACAATCATACAATCACAATCATACAATCGCAATCATACAATCACAATCATACAATGACAATCATACAATCATAGTCATACAATCACAATCATACAATGACAATCATACAATCACAATCATACAGTCACAATCATACAATCGCAATCACACAATCACAATCATACAATCGCAATCAAAGAATCACAATCATACGATCACAATCATACAATCACAATCACACAATCGCAATCATACAATCACAATCATACAATCACAATCATACAATCACAATCATACGATCACAATCATACGATCACAATCATACAACCACAATCATACAACCACAATCATACAATCACAATCTCACAATCACGATCATACAATCACGATCATACAATCACAATCATACAATCACAATCACACAATCACAATCATACAATCATAATCATACAATCGCAATCATACAATCACAATCATACAGAAACAATCATACAATCAGAATCATACAATCGCAATCATACAATCACAATCATACAATCACAATCATACAATCACCATTATACAATCACAATCATACGATCACAATCATACGATCACAATCATACAATCACAATCATACAATCGCAATCATACAATCGCAATCATACAATCACAATCATACAATCACAATCATACAATCACAATCATACAGTCACAATCATGCAATAACAATCATACAATCACAATCATACAATCACAATCATACAATCACAATCATACAATCACAATCATACAATCACAATCATACAATCACAATCATACAATCAGAATCATACAATCGCAATCATACAATCGCAATCATACAATCACAATCATACAATCACAATCATACAATCACCATTATACAATCACAATCATACGATCACAATCATACGATCACAATCATACAATCACAATCATACAATCGCAATCATACAATCGCAATCATACAATCACAATCATACAATCACAATCATACAATCACAATCATACAGTCACAATCATGCAATAACAATCATACAATCACAATCGTACAATCACAATCATACAATCACAATCATACAATCACAATCTCACAATCACGATCATACAATCACGATCATACAATCACAATCATACAATCACAATCATACAATCACAGTCATACAATCACAATCATACAATCGCAATCAAAGAATCGCAATCATACGATCACAACCATACAATCACAATCATACAATCACAATCATACAATCGCAATCATACAATCACCATTATACAATCACAATCATACGACCACAATCATACGATCACAATCATACAATCACAATCATACAATCACAATCATACAATCGCAATCATACAATCACAATCATACAATCACAATCATACAATCACAATCATACAATCACAATCATACAATCACAATCATACAATCACAATCATACAATCACAATCATACAATCACAATCATACAATCACAATCACACAATCACAATCATACAATCGCAATCAAAGAATCACAATCATACGATCACAATCATACAATCACAATCACACAATCGCAATCATACAATCACAATCATACAATCACAATCATACAATCACAATCATACGATCACAATCATACGATCACAATCATACAACCACAATCATACAACCACAATCATACAATCACAATCTCACAATCACGATCATACAATCACGATCATACAATCACAATCATACAATCACAATCATACAATCACAATCATACAATCACAATCATACAATCACAATCATACAATCACAATCATACAATCACAATCATAAAATCACAATCATACAATCGCAATCAAAGAATCACAATCATACGATCGCAATCATACAATCGCAATCATACAATCACAATCATACAATCACAATCATACAATCACAATCATACAATCACAATCATACAATCACAATCATACAATCACAATCATACAATCGCAATCATAGAATCACAATCATACAATCACAATCATTCAATCACAATCATACAATCACAACCATACAATCACAATCATACAATCACAATCATACAATCACAATCACACAATCACAATCATACAATGACAATCATACAATCATAGTCATACAATCACAATCATACAATGACAATCATACAATCACAATCATACAGTCACAATCATACAATCGCAATCACACAATCACAATCATACGATGCCAATCATACAAACACAATCATACAATCACAATCATACAATCACAATCATACAATCACAATCATACAATCACAATCATACAATCACAATCATACAATCACAATCATACAATCACAATCATACAATCACAATCATACAATCACAATCATACAATCACAATCATACAATCAGAATCATACAATCGCAATCATACAATCACAATCATACAATCACAATCATACAATCACCATTATACAATCACAATCATACGATCACAATCATACGATCACAATCATACAATCACAATCATACAATCGCAATCATACAATCGCAATCATACAATCACAATCATACAATCACAATCATACAATCACAATCATACAATCACAATCATACAATCACAATCATACAATCACAATCATACAATCACAATCATACAGAAACAATCATACAATCACTATCATACAATCACAATCATACAATCAGAATCATACAATCACAATCATAAATCACAATCATACAATCACAATCATACAGTCACAATCATGCAATAACAATCATACAATCACAATCGTACAATCACAATCATACAATCACAATCATACAATCACAATCTCACAATCACGATCATACAATCACGATCATACAATCACAATCATACAATCACAATCATACAATCACAGTCATACAATCACAATCATACAATCGCAATCAAAGAATCGCAATCATACGATCACAACCATACAATCACAATCATACAATCACAATCATACAATCGCAATCATACAATCACCATTATACAATCACAATCATACGACCACAATCATACGATCACAATCATACAATCACAATCATACAATCACAATCATACAATCGCAATCATACAATCACAATCATACAATCACAATCATACAATCACAATCATACAATCACAATCATACAATCACAATCATACAATCACAATCATACAATCACAATCATACAATCACAATCATACAATCACAATCACACAATCACAATCATACAATCGCAATCAAAGAATCACAATCATACGATCACAATCATACAATCACAATCACACAATCGCAATCATACAATCACAATCATACAATCACAATCATACAATCACAATCATACGATCACAATCATACGATCACAATCATACAACCACAATCATACAACCACAATCATACAATCACAATCTCACAATCACGATCATACAATCACGATCATACAATCACAATCATACAATCACAATCATACAATCACAATCATACAATCACAATCATACAATCACAATCATACAATCACAATCATACAATCACAATCATACAATCACAATCATAAAATCACAATCATACAATCGCAATCAAAGAATCACAATCATACGATCACAATCATACAATCACAATCATACAATCACAATCATACAATCACAATCATACAATCACAATCATACAATCACAATCATACGATCACAATCATACGATCACAATCATACGATCACAATCATACGATCACAATGATACGATCACAATCATACAATCACAATCATACAATCGCAATCATACAATCGCAATCATACAATCGCAATCATACAATCACAATCATACAATCACAATCATACAATCACAATCATACAATCACAATCATACAATCACAATCATACAATCAGAATCATACAATCACAATCATACAATCGCAATCAAAGAATCACAATCATACGATCACAATCATACAATCACAATCATACAATCACAATCATACAATCACAATCATACAATCACAATCATACGATCACAATCATACGATCACAATCATACGATCACAATCATACGATCACAATCATACGATCACAATCATACGATCACAATCATACGATCACAATCATACGATCACAATCATACGATCACAATCATACAATCACAATCATACAATCACAATCATACAATGACAATCATACAATCACAATCATACAATCACTATCATACAATCACAATCATACAATCACAATCATACAATCACAATCATACAATCAGAATCATACAATCCCAATCATACAATCGCAATCAAAGTATCACAATCATACGATCACAATCATACAATCACAATCATACAATCACAATCATACAATCACCATTATACAATCACAATCGTACGATCACAATCATACGATCACAATCATACAATCACAATCATACAATCACAATCATACAATCACAATCATACAGTCACCATTATACAATCACAATCATACGATCACAATCATACAATCACAATCATACAATCACAATCATACAATCACAATCATACAATCACAATCATACAATCACAATCATACAATCACAATCATACAATCACAATCATACAATCACAATCATACAATCACAATCATACAATCACAATCATACAATCACAATCATTCAATCACAATCATACAATCACAATCATACAATCACAATCATACAATCACAATCATACAATCACAATCACACAATCACAATCATACATTGACAATCATACAATCATAGTCATACAATCACAATCATACAATGACAATCATACAATCACAATCATACAGTCACAATCATACAATCGCAATCACACAATCACAATCATACAATCATAATCATACAATCGCAATCATACAATCACAATCATACAGAAACAATCATACAATCACTATCATACAATCACAATCATACAATCAGAATCATACAATCACAATCATAAATCACAATCATACAATCACAATCATACAGTCACAATCATGCAATAACAATCATACAATCACAATCGTACAATCACAATCATACAATCACAATCATACAATCACAATCTCACAATCACGAACATACAATCACGATCATACAATCACAATCATACAATCACAATCATACAATCACAATCATACAATCACAATCATACAATCGCAATCAAAGAATCGCAATCATACGATCACAACCATACAATCACAATCATACAATCACAATCATACAATGGCAATCATACAATCACCATTATACAATCACAATCATACGACCACAATCATACGATCACAATCATACAATCACAATCATACAATCACAATCATACAATCGCAATCATACAATCACAATCATACAATCACAATCATACAATCACAATCATACAATCACAATCATACAATCAGAATCATACAATCACAATCATACAATCGCAATCAAAGAATCACAATCATACGATCACAATCATACAATCACAATCATACAATCACAATCATACCATCACAATCATACGATCACAATCATACGATCACAATCATACGATCACAATCATACGATCACAATCATACGATCACAATCATACGATCACAATCATACGATCACAATCATACGATCACAATCATACAATCACAATCATACAATGACAATCATACAATCACAATCATACAATCACTATCATACAATCACAATCATACAATCACAATCATACAATCACAATCATACAATCACAATCATACAATCACAATCATACAATCACGATCTCACAATCACGATCATACAATCACGGTCATACAATCAAAATCACACAATCACAATCATACAAGCACAATCATACAATCACAATCATACAATCACAATCATACAATCGCAATCAAAGAATCGCAATCATACGATCACAACCATACGATCACAATCATACAATCACAATCATACAATCGCAATCATACAATCACCATTATACAATCACAATCATACGACCACAATCATACGATCACAATCATACAATCACAATCATACAATCACAATCATACAATCGCAATCATACAATCACAATCATACAATCACAATCATACAATCGCAATCATACAATCACAATCATACAATCACAATCATACAATCACAATCATACAATCACAATCATACAATCACAATCATACAATCACAATCATACAATCACAATCATACAATCGCAATCAAAGAATCACAATCATACGATCACAATCATACAATCACAATCATACAATCGCAATCATACAATCACAATCATACAACCACAATCATACAACCACAATCATACAATCACAATCTCACAATCACGATCATACAATCACGATCATACAATCACAATCATACAATCACAATCATACAATCACAATCATACAAACACAATCATACAATCACAATCATACAATCACAATCATACAATCGCAATCATACAATCGCAATCAAAGAATCACAATCATACGATCACAATCATACAATCACAATCATACAATCACAATCATACAATCACAATCATACAATCACAATCATACAATACGATCACAATCATACGATCACAATCATACGATCACAATCATACGATCACAATCATACGATCACAATCATACGATCACAATCATACAATCACAATCATACAATCACAATCATACAATCGCAATCATACAATCACAATCATACAATCACAATCATACAATCGCAATCATACAATCACAATCATACAATCACAATCATACAATCACAATCATACAATCAGAATCATACAATCGCAATCATACAATCGCAATCAAAGTATCACAATCATACGATCACAATCATACAATCACAATCATACAATCACAATCATACAATCACAATCATACAATCACAATCATACGATCACAATCATACGATCACAATCATACGATCACAATCATACGATCACAATCATACGATCACAATCATACGATCACAATCATACGATCACAATCATACCATCACAATCATACAATGACAATCATACAATCACAATCATACAATCACTATCATACAATCACAATCATACAATCACAATCATACAATCACAATCATACAATCACAATCATACAATCGCAATCATACAATCACGATCTCACAATCACGATCATACAATCACGGTCATACAATCGAAATCATACAATCACAATCTCACAATCACAATCACACAATCACAATCACACAATCACAATCATACAATCATAATCACACAATCGCAATCATACAATCACAATCATACAGAAACAATCATACAATCACTATCATACAATCACAATCATACAATCAGAATCATACAATCACAATCATAAATCACAATCATACAATCACAATCATACAGTCACAATCCGTCAATAACAATCATACAATCACAATCGTACAATCACAATCATACAATCACAATCATACAATCACAATCATACAATCACCATTATACAATCACAATCGTACGATCACAATCATACGATCACAATCATACAATCACAATCATACAATCACAATCATACAATCGCAATCATACAATCACAATCATGCAATCACAACCATACAATCACAATCATACAATCGCAATCATACAATGACAATCATACAGTCACAGTCATACAGTCACAATCATACAATCGCAATCACACAATCACAATCTTACAATCACAATCATACAATCACAATCATACAATCACAATCACACAATCACAATCATACAAGCACAATCATACAATCATAATCATACAATCACAATCATACAATGACAATCATACAATCACAATCATACAGTCACAATCATACAATCACAATCATACAATCACAATCATACAATCACAATCATACAATCACAATCATACAATCACAATCATACAATCACAATCATACAATCGCAATCAAAGAATCACAATCATACGATCACAATCATACAATCACAATCATACAATCACAATCATACAATCACAATCATACAATCACAATCATACAATCACAGTCATACAATCACAATCATACAATGACAATCATACAATCACAATCATACAATTACTATCATACAATCACAATCATACAATCACAATCATACAATCACAATCATACAATCACAATCATACAATCACAATCATACAATCACAATCATACAATCGCAATCAAAGAATCACAATCATACGATCACAATCATACAATCACAATCATACAATCACAATCATACAATCACAATCATACAATCACAATCATACAATCACAGTCATACAATCACAATCATACAATGACAATCATACAATCACAATCATACAATTACTATCATACAATCACAATCATACAATCACAATCATACAATCACAATCATACAATCACAATCATACAATCACAATCATACAATCACAATCATACAATCACAATCATACAATCACAATCACACAATCAAAATCATACAATCACAATCATACAATCACAATCATACAATCGCAATCAAAGAATCACAATCATACGATCACAATCATACAATCACAATCATGCAATCACAATCATACAATCACAATCATACAATCACAGTCATACAATCACAATCATACAATGACAATCATACAATCACAATCATGCAATTACTATCATACAATCACAATCATACAATCGCAATCATACAATCACAATCATACAATCACAATCATACAATCACAATCATACAATCACAATCATACAATCACAATCACACAATCGAAATCTCACAATCACGATCATAGAATCACGATCATACAATCAAAATCATACAATCACAATCTCACAATCTCAATCACACAATCACAATCATACAATCACAATCATACGATCACAATCATACGATCACAATCATACGATCACAATCATACGATCACAATCATACGATCACAATCATACAATCGCAATCATACAATCACAATCATACAATGACAATCATACAATCACAATCATACAATCACTATCATACAATCACAATCATACAATCACAATCATACAATCACAATCATACAATCACAATCATACAATCACAATCATACAATCACGATCTCACAATCACGATCATACAATCACGATCATACAATCAAAATCATACAATCACAATCATACAATCACAATCATACAATCAGAATCATACAATCGCAATCATACAATCACAATCATACAATCACAATCATACAATCACAATTATACAATCACAATCATACGATCACAATCATACGATCACAATCATACAATCACAATCATACAATCACAATCATACAATCGCAATCATACAATGACAATCATACAATCACAATCATACAATTACTATCATACAATCACAATCATACAATCACAATCATACAATCACAATCATACAATCACAATCATACAATCACAATCATACAATCACAATCATACAATCACAATCATACAATCACAATCATACAATCACAATCATACAATCACAATCATACAATCACAATCATACAATCACAATCTCACAATCACGAACATACAATCACAATCATGCAAACACAATCATACAATCACAATCATACAATCACAATCATACAATCACAATCATACAACCACAATCATACAATCACTATCTCACAATCACGATCATACAATCACGATCATACAATCACGATCATACAATCACAATCATACAATCAGAATCATACAATCGCAATCATACAATCACAATCATACAATCACAATCATACAATCACAATTATACTATCACAATCACACAATCACAATCACACAATCACAATCATACAATCACAATCATACAATCAGAATCATACAATCGCAATCATACAATCACAATCATACAGAAACAATCATACAATCACAATCATACAATCACAATCATACAATCGCAATCATGCAATCACAATCATGCAATCACAATCATACAATCACAATCATACAATCACAATCATACAATCACAATCATACGATCATAATCATACAATCACAATCATACAATCACAATCATACAATCACAATCACACAATCACAATCACACAATCACAATCATACAATGACAATCATACAATCATAATCATACAATCACAATCATACAATGACAATCATACAATCACAATCATACAGTCACAATCATACAATCGCAATCACACAATCACAATCATACGATCACAATCATACAATAACAATCATACAATCACAATCATACAATCATAATCACACAATCGCAATCATACAATCACAATCATACAGAAACAATCATACAATCACTATCATACAATCACAATCATACAATCAGAATCATACAATCACAACCATAAATCACAATCATACGATCATAATCATACAATCACAATCATACAATCACAATCATACAATCACAATCATACAATCACAATCATACAATCACAATCATACAATCGCAATCATACAATCGCAATCATACAATCGCAATCATACAATCACAATCATACAATCACAATCATACAATCACAATCATACAATCACAATCATACAATCACAATCATACAATCAGAATCATACAATCACAATCATACAATCGCAATCAAAGAATCACAATCATACGATCACAATCATACAATCACAATCATACAATCACAATCATACAATCACAATCATACAATCACAATCATACGATCACAATCATACGATCACAATCATACGATCACAATCATACGATCACAATCATACGATCACAATCATACGATCACAATCATACGATCACAATCATACGATCACAATCATACGATCACAATCATACAATCACAATCATACAATCACAATCATACAATGACAATCATACAATCACAATCATACAATCACTATCATACAATCACAATCATACAATCACAATCATACAATCACAATCATACAATCAGAATCATACAATCCCAATCATACAATCGCAATCAAAGTATCACAATCATACGATCACAATCATACAATCACAATCATACAATCACAATCATACAATCACCATTATACAATCACAATCGTACGATCACAATCATACGATCACAATCATACAATCACAATCATACAATCACAATCATACAATCACAATCATACAGTCACCATTATACAATCACAATCATACGATCACAATCATACAATCACAATCATACAATCACAATCATACAATCACAATCATACAATCACAATCATACAATCACAATCATACAATCACAATCATACAATCACAATCATACAATCACAATCATACAATCACAATCATACAATCACAATCATACAATCACAATCATTCAATCACAATCATACAATCACAATCATACAATCACAATCATACAATCACAATCATACAATCACAATCACACAATCACAATCATACATTGACAATCATACAATCATAGTCATACAATCACAATCATACAATGACAATCATACAATCACAATCATACAGTCACAATCATACAATCGCAATCACACAATCACAATCATACAATCATAATCATACAATCGCAATCATACAATCACAATCATACAGAAACAATCATACAATCACTATCATACAATCACAATCATACAATCAGAATCATACAATCACAATCATAAATCACAATCATACAATCACAATCATACAGTCACAATCATGCAATAACAATCATACAATCACAATCGTACAATCACAATCATACAATCACAATCATACAATCACAATCTCACAATCACGAACATACAATCACGATCATACAATCACAATCATACAATCACAATCATACAATCACAATCATACAATCACAATCATACAATCGCAATCAAAGAATCGCAATCATACGATCACAACCATACAATCACAATCATACAATCACAATCATACAATGGCAATCATACAATCACCATTATACAATCACAATCATACGACCACAATCATACGATCACAATCATACAATCACAATCATACAATCACAATCATACAATCGCAATCATACAATCACAATCATACAATCACAATCATACAATCACAATCATACAATCACAATCATACAATCAGAATCATACAATCACAATCATACAATCGCAATCAAAGAATCACAATCATACGATCACAATCATACAATCACAATCATACAATCACAATCATACCATCACAATCATACGATCACAATCATACGATCACAATCATACGATCACAATCATACGATCACAATCATACGATCACAATCATACGATCACAATCATACGATCACAATCATACGATCACAATCATACAATCACAATCATACAATGACAATCATACAATCACAATCATACAATCACTATCATACAATCACAATCATACAATCACAATCATACAATCACAATCATACAATCACAATCATACAATCACAATCATACAATCACAATCATACAATCGCAATCAAAGAATCACAATCATACGATCACAATCATACAATCACAATCATACAATCGCAATCATACAATCACAATCATACAACCACAATCATACAACCACAATCATACAATCACAATCTCACAATCACGATCATACAATCACGATCATACAATCACAATCATACAATCACAATCATACAATCACAATCATACAAACACAATCATACAATCACAATCATACAATCACAATCATACAATCGCAATCATACAATCGCAATCAAAGAATCACAATCATACGATCACAATCATACAATCACAATCATACAATCACAATCATACAATCACAATCATACAATCACAATCATACGATCACAATCATACGATCACAATCATACGATCACAATCATACGATCACAATCATACGATCACAATCATACGATCACAATCATACAATCACAATCATACAATCACAATCATACAATCGCAATCATACAATCACAATCATACAATCACAATCATACAATCGCAATCATACAATCACAATCATACAATCACAATCATACAATCACAATCATACAATCAGAATCATACAATCGCAATCATACAATCGCAATCAAAGTATCACAATCATACGATCACAATCATACAATCACAATCATACAATCACAATCATACAATCACAATCATACAATCACAATCATACGATCACAATCATACGATCACAATCATACGATCACAATCATACGATCACAATCATACGATCACAATCATACGATCACAATCATACGATCACAATCATACCATCACAATCATACAATGACAATCATACAATCACAATCATACAATCACTATCATACAATCACAATCATACAATCACAATCATACAATCACAATCATACAATCACAATCATACAATCGCAATCATACAATCACGATCTCACAATCACGATCATACAATCACGGTCATACAATCGAAATCATACAATCACAATCTCACAATCACAATCACACAATCACAATCACACAATCACAATCATACAATCATAATCACACAATCGCAATCATACAATCACAATCATACAGAAACAATCATACAATCACTATCATACAATCACAATCATACAATCAGAATCATACAATCACAATCATAAATCACAATCATACAATCACAATCATACAGTCACAATCCGTCAATAACAATCATACAATCACAATCGTACAATCACAATCATACAATCACAATCATACAATCACAATCATACAATCACCATTATACAATCACAATCGTACGATCACAATCATACGATCACAATCATACAATCACAATCATACAATCACAATCATACAATCGCAATCATACAATCACAATCATGCAATCACAACCATACAATCACAATCATACAATCGCAATCATACAATGACAATCATACAGTCACAGTCATACAGTCACAATCATACAATCGCAATCACACAATCACAATCTTACAATCACAATCATACAATCACAATCATACAATCACAATCACACAATCACAATCATACAAGCACAATCATACAATCATAATCATACAATCACAATCATACAATGACAATCATACAATCACAATCATACAGTCACAATCATACAATCACAATCATACAATCACAATCATACAATCACAATCATACAATCACAATCATACAATCACAATCATACAATCACAATCATACAATCGCAATCAAAGAATCACAATCATACGATCACAATCATACAATCACAATCATACAATCACAATCATACAATCACAATCATACAATCACAATCATACAATCACAGTCATACAATCACAATCATACAATGACAATCATACAATCACAATCATACAATTACTATCATACAATCACAATCATACAATCACAATCATACAATCACAATCATACAATCACAATCATACAATCACAATCATACAATCACAATCATACAATCGCAATCAAAGAATCACAATCATACGATCACAATCATACAATCACAATCATACAATCACAATCATACAATCACAATCATACAATCACAATCATACAATCACAGTCATACAATCACAATCATACAATGACAATCATACAATCACAATCATACAATTACTATCATACAATCACAATCATACAATCACAATCATACAATCACAATCATACAATCACAATCATACAATCACAATCATACAATCACAATCATACAATCACAATCATACAATCACAATCACACAATCAAAATCATACAATCACAATCATACAATCACAATCATACAATCGCAATCAAAGAATCACAATCATACGATCACAATCATACAATCACAATCATGCAATCACAATCATACAATCACAATCATACAATCACAGTCATACAATCACAATCATACAATGACAATCATACAATCACAATCATGCAATTACTATCATACAATCACAATCATACAATCGCAATCATACAATCACAATCATACAATCACAATCATACAATCACAATCATACAATCACAATCATACAATCACAATCACACAATCGAAATCTCACAATCACGATCATAGAATCACGATCATACAATCAAAATCATACAATCACAATCTCACAATCTCAATCACACAATCACAATCATACAATCACAATCATACGATCACAATCATACGATCACAATCATACGATCACAATCATACGATCACAATCATACGATCACAATCATACAATCGCAATCATACAATCACAATCATACAATGACAATCATACAATCACAATCATACAATCACTATCATACAATCACAATCATACAATCACAATCATACAATCACAATCATACAATCACAATCATACAATCACAATCATACAATCACGATCTCACAATCACGATCATACAATCACGATCATACAATCAAAATCATACAATCACAATCATACAATCACAATCATACAATCAGAATCATACAATCGCAATCATACAATCACAATCATACAATCACAATCATACAATCACAATTATACAATCACAATCATACGATCACAATCATACGATCACAATCATACAATCACAATCATACAATCACAATCATACAATCGCAATCATACAATGACAATCATACAATCACAATCATACAATTACTATCATACAATCACAATCATACAATCACAATCATACAATCACAATCATACAATCACAATCATACAATCACAATCATACAATCACAATCATACAATCACAATCATACAATCACAATCATACAATCACAATCATACAATCACAATCATACAATCACAATCATACAATCACAATCTCACAATCACGAACATACAATCACAATCATGCAAACACAATCATACAATCACAATCATACAATCACAATCATACAATCACAATCATACAACCACAATCATACAATCACTATCTCACAATCACGATCATACAATCACGATCATACAATCACGATCATACAATCACAATCATACAATCAGAATCATACAATCGCAATCATACAATCACAATCATACAATCACAATCATACAATCACAATTATACTATCACAATCACACAATCACAATCACACAATCACAATCATACAATCACAATCATACAATCAGAATCATACAATCGCAATCATACAATCACAATCATACAGAAACAATCATACAATCACAATCATACAATCACAATCATACAATCGCAATCATGCAATCACAATCATGCAATCACAATCATACAATCACAATCATACAATCACAATCATACAATCACAATCATACGATCATAATCATACAATCACAATCATACAATCACAATCATACAATCACAATCACACAATCACAATCACACAATCACAATCATACAATGACAATCATACAATCATAATCATACAATCACAATCATACAATGACAATCATACAATCACAATCATACAGTCACAATCATACAATCGCAATCACACAATCACAATCATACGATCACAATCATACAATAACAATCATACAATCACAATCATACAATCATAATCACACAATCGCAATCATACAATCACAATCATACAGAAACAATCATACAATCACTATCATACAATCACAATCATACAATCAGAATCATACAATCACAACCATAAATCACAATCATACGATCATAATCATACAATCACAATCATACAATCACAATCATACAATCACAATCATACAATCACAATCATACAATCACAATCATACAATCACAATCATACAATCACAATCATACAATCACAATCATACAATCACAATCATACAATCACAATCATACAATCACAATCATACAATCACGATCTCACAATCACGATCATACAATCACGGTCATACAATCAAAATCATACAATCACAATCTCACAATCACAATCATACAATCACAATCATACAATCACCATTATACAATCACAATCGTACGATCACAATCATACGATCACAATCATACAATCACAATCATACAATCACAATCATACAATCGCAATCATACAATCACAATCATGCAAACACAACCATACAATCACAATCATACAATCGCAATCATACAATGACAATCATACAGTCACAGTCATACAGTCACAATCATACAATCGCAATCACACAATCACAATCCTACAATCACAATCATACAATCACAATCATACAATCACAATCATACAATCACAATCACACAATCACAATCATACAAGCACAATCATACAATCATAATCATACAATCACAATCATACAATGACAATCATACAATCACAATCATACAATCATAATCATACAATCACAATCATACAATGACAATCATACAATCACAATCATACAGTCACAATCATACAATCGCATTCATACAATCACAATCATACAATCACAATCATACAATCACAATCATACAATCACAATCATACAATCACAATCATACAATCACAATCATACAATCACAATCACACAATCAAAATCATACAATCACAATCATACAATCACAATCATACAATCGCAATCAAAGAATCACAATCATACGATCACAATCATACAATCACAATCATACAATCACAATCATACAATCACAATCATACAATCACAATCATACAATCACAGTCATACAATCACAATCATACAATGACAATCATACAATCACAATCATACAATTACTATCATACAATCACAATCATACAATCGCAATCATACAATCACAATCATACAATCACAATCATACAATCACAATCATACAATCACAATCATACAATCACAATCATACAATCACAATCACACAATCAAAATCTCACAATCACGATCATAGAATCACGATCATACAATCAAAATCATACAATCACAATCTCACAATCACAATCACACAATCACAATCATACAATCACAATCATACGATCACAATCATACGATCACAATCATACGATCACAATCATACGATCACAATCATACGATCACAATCATACAATCACAATCATACAATCACAATCATACAATGACAATCATACAATCACAATCATACAATCACTATCATACAATCACAATCATACAATCACAATCATACAATCACAATCATACAATCACAATCATACAATCACAATCATACAATCACAATCATACAATCACGATCTCACAATCACGAGCATACAATCACGATCATACAATCAAAATCATACAATCACAATCATACAATCACAATCATACAATCACAATCATACAATCACAATCATACAATCGCAATCAAAGAATCGCAATCATACGATCACAATCATACAATCACAATCATACAATCACAATCATACAACCACAATCATACAATCACAATCTCACAATCACGATCATACAATCACGATCATACAATCACGATCATACAATCACAATCATACAATCACAATCATACAATCAGAATCATACAATCGCAATCATACAATCACAATCATACAATCACAATCATACAATCACAATTATACAATCACAATCATACGATCACAATCATACGATCACAATCATACAATCACAATCATACAATCACAATCATACAATCGCAATCATACAATGACAATCATACAATCACAATCATACAATTACTATCATACAATCACAATCATACAATCACAATCATACAATCACAATCATACAATCACAATCGTACAATAACAATCATACAATCACAATCATACAATCACAATCTCACAATCACGATCATACAATCACAATCATGCAAACACAATCATACAATCACAATCATACAATCACAATCATTCAATCACAATCATACAACCACAATCATACAATCACTATCTCACAATCACGATCATACAATCACGATCATACAATCACGATCATACAATCACAATCATACAATCAGAATCATAAAATCGCAATCATACAATCACAATCATACAATCACAATCATACAATCACAATTATACTATCACAATCACACAATCACAATCACACAATCACAATCATACAATCATAATCATACAATCAGAATCATACAATCGCAATCATACAATCACAATCATACAGAAACAATCATACAATCACAATCATACAATCACAATCATACAATCGCAATCATGCAATCACAATCATGCAATCACAATCATACAATCACAATCATACAATCACAATCATACAATCACAATCATACGATCATAATCATACAATCACAATCATACAATCACAATCATACAATCACAATCACACAATCACAATCATACAATGACAATCATACAATCATAATCATACAATCACAATCATACAATGACAATCATACAATCACAATCATACAGTCACAATCATACAATCGCAATCACACAATCACAATCATACGATCACAATCATACAATAACAATCATACAATCACAATCATACAATCGGAATCAAAGAATCACAATCATACGATCAGAATCATACAATCACAATCACACAATCACAAACATACAATCACAATCATACAATCATAATCATACAATCACAATCAAAGAATCACAATCATACAATCATAATCATACAATCACAATCATACAATGACAATCATACAATCACAATCATACAGTCACAATCATACAATGACAATCATACAATCACAATCATACAATCACTATCATACAATCACAATCATACAATCACAATCATACAATCACAATCATACAATCACAATCATACAATCACAATCATACAATCACGATCTCACAATCACGATCATACAATCACGATCATACAATCAAAATCATACAATCACAATCATACAATCACAATCATACAATCACAATCATACAATCACAATCATACAATCACAATCATACAATCACAATCATACAATCACAATCATACAATCGCAATCAAAGAATCGCAATCATACGATCACAATCATACAATCACAATCGTACAATCACAATCATACAACCACAATCATACAATCACAATCTCACAATCACGATCATACAATCACGATCATACAATCACGATCATACAATCACAATCATACAATCACAATCATACAATCAGAATCATACAATCGCAATCATACAATCACAATCATACAATCACAATCATACAATCACAATTATACAATCACAATCATACGATCACAATCATACGATCACAATCATACAATCACAATCATACAATCACAATCATACAATCGCAATCATACAATGACAATCATACAATCACAATCACACAATTACTATCATACAATCACAATCATACAATCACAATCATACAATCACAATCATACAATCACAATCATACAATCACAATCATACAATCACAATCATACAATCACAATCATACAATCACAATCATACAATCACAATCATACAATCACAATCATACAATCACAATCTCACAATCACGATCATACAATCACAATCATGCAAACACAATCATACAATCACAATCATACAATCACAATCATACAATCACAATCATACAACCACAATCATACAATCACTATCTCACAATCACGATCATACAATCACGATCATACAATCACAATCATACAATCACAATCATACAATGACAATCATACAATCACAATCATACAGTCACAATCATACAATCGCAATTATACGATCACAATCATACGATCACAATCATACGATCACAATCATACAATCACAATCATACAATCGCAATCATACAATCACCATTATACAATCACAATCATACGACCACAATCATTCGATCACAATCATACAATCACAATCATACAATCACAATCATACAATCGCAATCATATAATCACAATCATACAATCACAATCATACAATCACAATCATACAATGACAATCATACAATCACAATCATACAGTCACAATCATACAATCGCAATTATATGATCACAATCATACGATCACAATCATACGATCACAATCATACAATCACAATCATACAATCGCAATCATACAATCACCATTATACAATCACAATCATACGACCACAATCATACGATCACAATCATACGATCACAATCATACGATCACAATCATACAATCACAATCATACGATCATAATCATACAATCACAATCATACAATCACAATCATACAATCACAATCACACAATCACAATCATACAATGACAATCATACAATCATAATCATACAATCACAATCATACAATGACAATCTCACAATCACGATCATACAATCACGATCATATAACCACGATCATACAATCACAATCATACAATCGCAATCGTACAATCGCAATCATACAATCACAATCATACAGAAACAATCATACAATCACAATCATACAATCACAATCATGCAATCACAATCATGCAATCACAATCATGCAATCACAATCATACAATCACAATCATACAATCACAATCATACAATCACAATCATACGATCACAATCATACGATCATAATCATACAATCACAATCATACAATCACAATCATACAATCACAATCACACAATCACAATCATACAATGACAATCATACAATCATAATCATACAATCACAATCATACAATGACAATCATACAATCACAATCATACAGTCACAATCATACAATCGCAATCACACAATCACAATCATACGATGCCAATCATACAATCACAGTCATACAATCACAATCATACAATCACAATCATACAATCAAAATCATACAATCGCAATCAAAGAATCACAATCATACAATCACAATCACACAATCGCAATCAAAGAATCACAATCATACGATCACAATCATACAATCACAATCATACAATCACAATCATACAATCACAATCATACAATCACAATCATACAATCACAGTCATACAATCACAATCATACAATGACAATCATACAATCACAATCATACAATTACAATCATACAATCACAATCATACAATCGCAATCATACAATCACAATCATACAATCACAATCATACAATCACAATCATACAACCACAATCATACAATCACTATCTCACAATCACGATCATACAATCACGATCATACAATCACGATCATACAATCACAATCATACAATCAGAATCATACAATCGCAATCATACAATCACAATCATACAATCACAATCATACAATCACAATTATACTATCACAATCACACAATCACAATCACACAATCACAATCATACAATCACAATCATACAATCAGAATCATACAATCGCAATCATACAATCACAATCATACAGAAACAATCATACAATCACAATCATACAATCACAATCATACAATCGCAATCATGCAATCACAATCATGCAATCACAATCATACAATCACAATCATACAATCACAATCATACAATCACAATCATACGATCATAATCATACAATCACAATCATACAATCACAATCATACAATCACAATCACACAATCACAATCATACAATGACAATCATACAATCACAATCATACAATCACAATCATACAATCACAATCATACAATGACAATCATACAATCACAATCATACAGTCACAATCATACAATCCCAATTATACGATCACAATCATACGATCACAATCATACGATCACAATCATACAATCACAATCATACAATCGCAATCATACAATCACCATTATACAATCCCAATCATACGACCACAATCATACGATCACAATCATACAATCACAATCATACAATCACAATCATACAATCGCAATCATACAATCACAATCATACAATCACAATCATACAATCACAATCATACAATCACAATCATACAATCACAATCATACAATCACAATCATACAATCACAATCATACAATCACAATCATACAATCACAATCATACAATCGCAATCAAGGAATCACAATCATACGATCACAATCATACGATCACAATCATACGATCACAATCATACAATCACAATCATACAATCACAATCATACAATCACAATCATACAATCACAATCATACAATCACAATCATACGATCACAATCATACGATCACAATCATACGATCACAATCATACGATCACAATCATACGATCACAATCATACGATCACAATCATACGATCACAATCATACAATGACAATCATACAATTACTATCATACAATCACAATCATACAATCGCAATCATACAATCACAATCATACAATCACAATCACGCAATCACAATCATACAATCACAATCATGCAAACACAATCATACAATCACAATCATACAATCACAATCATACAACCACAATCATACAATCACAATCTCACAATCACGATCATACAATCACGATCATATAATCACGATCATACAATCACAATCATACAATCGCAATCATACAATCGCAATCATACAATCACAATCATACAGAAACAATCATACAATCACAATCATACAATCACAATCATGCAATCACAATCATGCAATCACAATCATGCAATCACAATCATACAATCACAATCATACAATCACAATCATACAATCACAATCATACAATCACAATCATACAATCACAATCATACGATCATAATCATACAATCACAATCATACAATCACAATCATACAATCACAATCACACAATCACAATCATACAATGACAATCATACAATCATAATCATACAATCACAATCATACAATGACAATCATACAATCACAATCATACAGTCACAATCATACAATCGCAATCACACAATCACAATCATACGATGCCAATCATACAATCACAGTCATACAATCACAATCATACAATCACAATCATACAATCAAAATCATACAATCGCAATCAAAGAATCACAATCATACGATCAGAATCATACAATCACAATCACACAATCACAATCATACAATCACAATCATACAATCACAATCATACAATCACAATCATACAATCACAATCATACAATCACAATCACACAATCAAAATCTCACAATCACGATCATAGAATCACGATCATACAGTCACAGTCATACAGTCACAATCATACAATCGCAATCACACAATCACAATCTTACAATCACAATCATACAATCACAATCATACAATCACAATCACACAATCACAATCATACAAGCACAATCATACAATCATAATCATACAATCACAATCATACAATGACAATCATACAATCACAATCATACAGTCACAATCATACAATCGCAATCACACAATCACAATCTTACAATCACAATCATACGATCAGAATCATACAATCACAATCACACAATCACAATCATACAATCACAATCATACAATCACAATCATACAATCATAATCATACAATCACAATCATACAATGAAAATCATACAATCACAATCATACAGTCACAATCATACAATCGCATTCATACAATCACAATCATATAATCACAATCATACAATCACAATCATACAATCACAATCATACAATCACAATCATACAATCACAATCATACAATCACAATCATACAATCGCAATCAAAGAATCACAATCATACGATCACAATCATACAATCACAATCATACAATCACAATCATACAATCACAATCATACAATCACAATCATACAATCACAATCATACAATCACAGTCATACAATCACAATCATACAATGACAATCATACAATCACAATCATACAATTACTATCATACAATCACAATCATACAATCACAATCATACAATCACAATCATACAATCACAATCATACAATCACAATCATACAATCACAATCATACGATCACAATCATACAATCAAAATCTCACAATCACGATCATAGAATCACGATCATACAATCAAAATCATACAATCACAATCTCACAATCACAATCACACAATCACAATCACACAATCGCAATCATACAATCAAAATCATACAATCACAATCATACAATCACAATCATACAGAAACAATCAAAGAATCGCAATCATACGATCACAATCATACAATCACAATCATACAATCACAATCATACAATCGCAATCATACAATCACAATCATACAATCACAATCATACAATCACAATCATACAATCACAATCACGCAATCACAATCATACAATCACAATCATGCAAACACAATCATACAATCACAATCATACAATCACAATCATACAATCACAATCATACAACCACAATCATACAATCACAATCTCACAATCACGATCATACAATCACGATCATATAATCACGATCATACAATCACAATCATACAATCACAATCATACAATCAGAATCATACAATCACAATCATACGATCACAATCATACGATCACAATCATACAATCACAATCATACAATCGCAATCATACAATCACAATCATACAATCACAATCATACAATCACAATCATACAATCACAATCATGCAATCACAATCATACAATCACAATCATACAATCACAATCATACAATCACAATCATACGATCATAATCATACAATCACAATCATACAATCACAATCATACAATCACAATCACACAATCACAATCATACAATGACAATCATACAATCATAATCATACAATCACAATCATACAATGACAATCATACAATCACAATCATACAGTCACAATCATACAATCGCAATCACACAATCACAATCATACGATGCCAATCATACAATCACAGTCATACAATCACAATCATACAATCACAATCATACAATCAAAATCATACAATCGCAATCAAAGAATCACAATCATACGATCAGAATCATACAATCACAATCACACAATTACAATCATACAATCACAATCATACAATCACAATCATACAATCACAATCATACAATCACAATCATACAATCACAATCACACAATCAAAATCTCACAATCACGATCATAGAATCACGATCATACAATCAAAATCATACAATCACAATCTCACAATCATAATCACACAATCACAATCATACAATCACAATCATACGATCACAATCATACAATCACAATCATACAATCACAATCATACAATCACAATCATACAATCACAATCATACAATCACAGTCATACAATCACAATCATACAATGACAATCATACAATCACAATCATACAATTACTATCATACAATCACAATCATACAATCACAATCATACAATCACAATCATACAATCACAATCATACAATCACAATCATACAATCACAATCATACAATCACAATCACACAATCAAAATCATACAATCACAATCATACAATCACAATCATACAATCACAATCATACAATCACAACCATACAATCACAATCATACAATCACAATCATACAATGACAATCATACAGTCACAGTCATACAGTCACAATCATACAATCGCAATCACACAATCACAATCTTACAATCACAATCATACAATCACAATCATACAATCACAATCACACAATCACAATCATACAAGCACAATCATACAATCATAATCATACAATCACAATCATACAATCACAATCATACAATGACAATCATACAATCACAATCATACAGTCACAATCATACAATCGCAATCACACAATCACAATCTTACAATCACAATCATACGATCAGAATCATACAATCACAATCACACAATCACAATCATACAATCACAATCATACAATCATAATCATACAATCACAATCATACAATCACAATCATACAATCACAATCATACAATCACAATCATACGATCACAATCATACAATCAAAATCTCACAATCACGATCATAGAATCACGATCATACAATCAAAATCATACAATCACAATCTCACAATCACAATCACACAATCACAATCACACAATCGCAATCATACAATCAAAATCATACAATCACAATCATACAATCACAATCATACAGAAACAATCAAAGAATCGCAATCATACGATCACAATCATACAATCACAATCATACAATCACAATCATACAATCGCAATCATACAATCACAATCATACAATCACAATCATACAATCACAATCATACAATCACAATCACGCAATCACAATCATACAATCACAATCATGCAAACACAATCATACAATCACAATCATACAATCACAATCATACAATCACAATCATACAACCACAATCATACAATCACAATCTCACAATCACGATCATACAATCACGATCATATAATCACGATCATACAATCACAATCATACAATCACAATCATACAATCAGAATCATACAATCACAATCATACGATCACAATCATACGATCACAATCATACAATCACAATCATACAATCGCAATCATACAATCACAATCATACAATCACAATCATACAATCACAATCATACAATCACAATCATGCAATCACAATCATACAATCACAATCATACAATCACAATCATACAATCACAATCATACGATCATAATCATACAATCACAATCATACAATCACAATCATACAATCACAATCACACAATCACAATCATACAATGACAATCATACAATCATAATCATACAATCACAATCATACAATGACAATCATACAATCACAATCATACAGTCACAATCATACAATCGCAATCACACAATCACAATCATACGATGCCAATCATACAATCACAGTCATACAATCACAATCATACAATCACAATCATACAATCAAAATCATACAATCGCAATCAAAGAATCACAATCATACGATCAGAATCATACAATCACAATCACACAATTACAATCATACAATCACAATCATACAATCACAATCATACAATCACAATCATACAATCACAATCATACAATCACAATCACACAATCAAAATCTCACAATCACGATCATAGAATCACGATCATACAATCAAAATCATACAATCACAATCTCACAATCATAATCACACAATCACAATCATACAATCACAATCATACGATCACAATCATACAATCACAATCATACAATCACAATCATACAATCACAATCATACAATCACAATCATACAATCACAGTCATACAATCACAATCATACAATGACAATCATACAATCACAATCATACAATTACTATCATACAATCACAATCATACAATCACAATCATACAATCACAATCATACAATCACAATCATACAATCACAATCATACAATCACAATCACACAATCAAAATCATACAATCACAATCATACAATCACAATCATACAATCACAATCATACAATCACAACCATACAATCACAATCATACAATCACAATCATACAATGACAATCATACAGTCACAGTCATACAGTCACAATCATACAATCGCAATCACACAATCACAATCTTACAATCACAATCATACAATCACAATCATACAATCACAATCACACAATCACAATCATACAAGCACAATCATACAATCATAATCATACAATCACAATCATACAATCACAATCATACAATGACAATCATACAATCACAATCATACAGTCACAATCATACAATCGCAATCACACAATCACAATCTTACAATCACAATCATACGATCAGAATCATACAATCACAATCACACAATCACAATCATACAATCACAATCATACAATCATAATCATACAATCACAATCATACAATGAAAATCATACAATCACAATCATACAGTCACAATCATACAATCGCATTCATACAATCACAATCATATAATCACAATCATACAATCACAATCATACAATCACAATCATACAATCACAATCATACAATCGCAATCAAAGAATCACAATCATACGATCACAATCATACAATCACAATCATACAATCACAATCATACAATCACAATCATACAATCACAATCATACAATCACAGTCATACAATCACAATCATACAATGACAATCATACAATCACAATCATACAATTACTATCATACAATCACAATCATACAATCACAATCATACAATCACAATCATACAATCACAATCATACAATCACAATCATACAATCACAATCATACGATCACAATCATACAATCAAAATCTCACAATCACGATCATAGAATCACGATCATACAATCAAAATCATACAATCACAATCTCACAATCACAATCACACAATCACAATCATACAATCGCAATCATACAATCAAAATCATACAATCACAATCATACAATCACAATCATACAGAAACAATCAAAGAATCGCAATCATACGATCACAATCATACAATCACAATCATACAATCACAATCATACAATCGCAATCATACAATCACAATCATACAATCACAATCATACAATCACAATCATACAATCACAATCACGCAATCACAATCATACAATCACAATCATGCAAACACAATCATACAATCACAATCATGCAATCACAATCATACAATCACAATCATACAACCACAATCATACAATCACAATCTCACAATCACGATCATACAATCACGATCATATAATCACGATCATACAATCACAATCATACAACCACAATCATACAATCAGAATCATACAATCACAATCATACGATCACAATCATACGATCAGAATCATACAATCACAATCATACAATCGCAATCATACAATCACAATCATACAATCACAATCATACAATCACAATCATACAATCACAATCATACAATCAGAATCATACAATCGCAATCATACAATCGCAATCATACAATCACAATCATACAGAAACAATCATACAATCACAATCATACAATCACAATCATTCAATCACAATCATGCAATCACAATCATGCAATCACAATCATACAATCACAATCATACAATCACAATCATACAATCACAATCATACAATCACAATCATACAATCGCAATCATACAATCAAAATCATACAATCACAATCATACAATCACAATCATACAGAAACAATCAAAGAATCGCAATCATACGATCACAATCATACAATCACAATCATACAATCACAATCATACAATCGCAATCATACAATCACAATCATACAATCACAATCATACAATCACAATCATACAATCACAATCACGCAATCACAATCATACAATCACAATCATGCAAACACAATCATACAATCACAATCATGCAATCACAATCATACAATCACAATCATACAATCACAATCATACAATCACAATCTCACAATCACGATCATACAATCACGATCATATAATCACGATCATACAATCACAATCATACAATCACAATCATACAATCAGAATCATACAATCACAATCATACGATCACAATCATACGATCACAATCATACTATCACAATCATACAATCGCAATCATACAATCACAATCATACAATCACAATCATACAATCACAATCATACAATCACAATCATACAATCAGAATCATACAATCGCAATCATACAATCGCAATCATACAATCACAATCATACAGAAACAATCATACAATCACAATCATACAATCACAATCATACAATCACAATCATGCAATCACAATCATGCAATCACAATCATACAATCACAATCATACAATCACAATCATACAATCACAATCATACAATCACAATCATACAATCGCAATCATACAATCACAATCATACAATCACAATCATACAATCACAATCATACAATCACAATCATACAATCGCAATCACGCAATCACAATCATACAATCACAATCATGCAAACACAATCATACAATCACAATCATACAATCACAATCATACAATCACAATCATACAACCACAATCATACAATCACAATCTCATAATCACGATCATACAATCACGATCATATAATCACGATCATACAATCACAATCATACAATCACAATCATACAATCAGAATCATACAATCACAATCATACGATCACAATCATACGATCACAATCATACAATCACAATCATACAATCGCAATCATACAATCACAATCATACAATCACAATCATACAATCACAATCATACAAACACAATCATGCAATCACAATCATACAATCACAATCATACAATCACAATCATACAATCACAATCATACGATCATAATCATACAATCACAATCATACAATCACAATCATACAATGACAATCACACAATCACAATCATACAATGACAATCATACAATCATAATCATACAATCACAATCATACAATGACAATCATACAATCACAATCATACAGTCACAATCATACAATCGCAATCACACAATCACGATCATACGATGCCAATCATACAATCACAGTCATACAATCACAATCATACAATCACAATCATACAATCAAAATCATACAATCGCAATCAAAGAATCACAATCATACGATCAGAATCATACAATCACAATCACACAATCACAATCATACAATCACAATCATACAATCACATTCATACAATCACAATCATACAATCACAATCATACAATCACAATCACACAATCAAAATCTCACAATGACGATCATAGAATCACGATCATACAATCAAAATCATACAATCACAATCTCACAATCACAATCACACAATCACAATCATACAATCACAATCATACGATCACAATCATACAATCACAATCATACAATCACAATCATACAATCACAATCATACAATCACAATCATACAATCACAGTCATACAATCACAATCATACAATGACAATCATACAATCACAATCATACAATTACTATCATACAATCACAATCATACAATCACAATCATACAATCACAATCATACAATCACAACCATACAATCACAATCATACAATCACAATCATACAATGACAATCATACAGTCACAGTCATACAGTCACAATCATACAATCGCAATCACACAATCACAATCTTACAATCACAATCATACAATCACAATCATACAATCACAATCACACAATCACAATCATACAAGCACAATCATACAATCATAATCATACAATCACAATCATACAATGACAATCATACAATCACAATCATACAGTCACAATCATACAATCGCAATCACACAATCACAATCTTACAATCACAATCATACGATCAGAATCATACAATCACAATCACACAATCACAATCATACAATCACAATCATACAATCATAATCATACAATCACAATCATACAATGAAAATCATACAATCACAATCATACAGTCACAATCATACAATCGCATTCATACAATCACAATCATGTAATCACAATCATACAATCACAATCATACAATCACAATCATACAATCACAATCATACAATCGCAATCAAAGAATCACAATCATACAATCAAAATCTCACAATCACGATCATAGAATCACGATCATACAATCAAAATCATACAATCACAATCTCACAATCACAATCACACAATCACAATCATACAATCGCAATCATACAATCAAAATCATACAATCACAATCATACAATCACAATCATACAGAAACAATCAAAGAATCGCAATCATACGATCACAATCATACAATCACAATCATACAATCACAATCATACAATCGCAATCATACAATCACAATCATACAATCACAATCATACAATCACAATCATACAATCACAATCATACAATCACAATCACGCAATCACAATCATACAATCACAATCATGCAAACACAATCATACAATCACAATCATGCAATCACAATCATACAATCACAATCATACAACCACAATCATACAATCACAATCTCACAATCACGATCATACAATCACGATCATATAATCACGATCATACAATCACAATCATACAATCACAATCATACAATCAGAATCATACAATCACAATCATACGATCACAATCATACGATCACAATCATACAATCACAATCATACAATCGCAAACATACAATCACAATCATACAATCACAATCATACAATCACAATCATACAATCACAATCATACAATCAGAATCATACAATCGCAATCATACAATCGCAATCATACAATCACAATCATACAGAAACAATCATACAATCACAATCATACAATCACAATCATACAATCACAATCATGCAATCACAATCATGCAATCACAATCATACAATCACAATCATACAATCACAATCATACAATCACAATCATACGATCATAATCATACAATCACAATCATACAATCACAATCATACAATCACAACCATACAACCACAATCACACAATCACAATCATACAATGACAATCATACAATCATAATCATACAATCACAATCATACAACGACAATCATACAATCACAATCATACAATCGCAATCATACAATCGCAATCACACAATCACAATCATACGATGCCAATCATACAATCACAGTCATACAATCACAATCATACAATCACAATCATACAATCACAATCATACAATCGCAATCAAAGAATCACAATCATACGATCAGAATCATACAATCACAATCACACAATCACAATCATACAATCACAATCATACAATCATAATCATACAATCACAATCAAAGAATCACAATCATACAATCATAATCATACAATCACAATCATACAATGACAATCATACAATCACAATCATACAGTCACAATCATACAATCGCAATCACACAATCACAATCTTACAATCACAATCATACGATCAGAATCATACAATCACAATCACACAATCACAATCATACAATCACAATCAAACAATCACAATCATACAGTCACAATCATACAATCACAATCATACAATCACAATCATACAATGACAATCATACAATCACAATCATACAGTCACAATCATAGAATCGCAATTATACGATCACAATCATACGATCACAATCATACGATCACAATCATACAGTCACAATCATGCAATAACAATCATACAATCACAATCGTACAATCACTATCATACAATCACAATCATACAATCACAATCTCACAATCACGATCATACAATCACGATCATACAATCACAATCATACAATCACAATCATACAATCACAATCATACAATCGCAATCAAAGAATCGCAATCATACGATCACAACCATACAATCACAATCATACAATCACAATCATACAATCACAATCATACAATCGCAATCATACAATCACCATTATACAATCACAATCATACGACCACAATCATACGATCACAATCATACAATCACAATCATACAATCACAATCATACAATCGCAATCATACGATCACAATCATACGATCACAATCATACAATCACAATCATACAATCACAATCATACAATCACAATCATACAATCACAATCATACAATCACAATCATACAATCACAATCATACAATCACAATCATACGATCACAATCATACGATCACAATCATACGATCACAATCATACAACCACAATCATACAGAAACAATCAAAGAATCGCAATCATACGATCACAATCATACAATCACAATCATACAACCACAATCATACAATCGCAATCATACAATCACAATCATACAATCACAATCATACAATCACAATCATACAATCACAATCACGCAATCACAATCATACAATCACAATCATGCAAACACAATCATACAATCACAATCATGCAATCACAATCATACAATCACAATCATACAACCACAATCATACAATCACAATCTCACAATCACGATCATACAATCACAATCACACAATCACAATCATACAATCAGAATCATACAATCACAATCATACGATCACAATCATACGATCACAATCATACAATCACAATCATACAATCGCAATCATACAATCACAATCATACAATCACAATCATACAATCACAATCATACAATCACAATCATACAATCAGAATCATACAATCGCAATCATACAATCGCAATCATACAATCACAATCATACAGAAACAATCATACAATCACAATCATACAATCACAATCATACAATCACAATCATGCAATCACAATCATGCAATCACAATCATACAATCACAATCATACAATCACAATCATACGATCATAATCATACAATCACAATCATACAATCACAATCATACAATCACAATCATACAACCACAATCACACAATCACAATCACACAATGACAATCATACAATCATAATCATACAATCACAATCATACAACGACAATCATACAATCACAATCATACAATCGCAATCATACAATCGCAATCACACAATCACAATCATACGATGCCAATCATACAATCACAGTCATACAATCACAATCATACAATCACAATCATACAATCACAATCATACAATCGCAATCAAAGAATCACAATCATACGATCAGAATCATACAATCACAATCACACAATCACAATCATACAATCACAATCATACAATCATAATCATACAATCACAATCAAAGAATCACAATCATACAATCATAATCATACAATCACAATCATACAATGACAATCATACAATCACAATCATACAGTCACAATCATACAATCGCAATCACACAATCACAATCTTACAATCACAATCATACGATCAGAATCATACAATCACAATCACACAATCACAATCATACAATCACAATCAAACAATCACAATCATACAGTCACAATCATACAATCACAATCATACAATCACAATCATACAATGACAATCATACAATCACAATCATACAGTCACAATCATAGAATCGCAATTATACGATCACAATCATACGATCACAATCATACGATCACAATCATACAGTCACAATCATGCAATAACAATCATACAATCACAATCGTACAATCACTATCATACAATCACAATCATACAATCACAATCTCACAATCACGATCATACAATCACGATCATACAATCACAATCATACAATCACAATCATACAATCACAATCATACAATCGCAATCAAAGAATCGCAATCATACGATCACAACCATACAATCACAATCATACAATCACAATCATACAATCACAATCATACAATCGCAATCATACAACAACCATTATACAATCACAATCATACGACCACAATCATACGATCACAATCATACAATCACAATCATACAATCACAATCATACAATCGCAATCATACGATCATAATCATACGATCACAATCATACAATCACAATCATACAATCACAATCATACAATCACAATCATACAATCACAATCATACAATCACAATCATACAGTCACAATCATACAATCACAATCATACGATCACAATCATACGATCACAATCATACGATCACAATCATACAACCACAATCATACAATCACAATCTCACAATCACGATCATACAATCACGATCATACAATCACGATCATACAATCACAATCATACAGTCACAATCATACAATCAGAATCATACAATCGCAATCATACAATCACAATCATACAATCACAATCATACAATCACCATTATACAATCACAATCGTACGATCACAATCATACGATCACAATCATACGATCACAATCATACAATCACAATCATACAATCGCAATCATACAATCGCAATCATACAATCACAATCATACAATCACAACCATACAATCACAATCATACAATCGCAATCATACAATGACAATCATACAGTCACAGTCATACAGTCACAATCATACAATCGCAATCACACAATCACAATATTACAATCACAATCATACAATCACAATCATACAATCACAATCATACGATCACAATCATACGATCACAATCATACGATCACAATCATACAACCACAATCATACAATCACAATCTCACAATCACGATCATACAATCACGATCATACAATCACGATCATACAATCACAATCATACAGTCACAATCATACAATCAGAATCATACAATCGCAATCATACAATCACAATCATACAATCACAATCATACAATCACCATTATACAATCACAATCGTACGATCACAATCATACGATCACAACCATACGATCACAATCATACAATCACAATCATACAATCGCAATCATACAATCGCAATCATACAATCACAATCATACAATCACAACCATACAATCACAATCATACAATCGCAATCATACAATGACAATCATACAGTCACAGTCATACAGTCACAATCATACAATCGCAATCACACAATCACAATATTACAATCACAATCATACAATCACAATCATACGATCACAATCATACGGTCACAATCATACGATCACAATCATACAATCACAATCATACAATCGCAATCATACAATCGCAATCATACAATCACAATCATACAATCACAATCATACAATCACAATCATACAATCACAATCATACAATCGCAATCATACAATCACAATCATACAATCACAATCATACAATCACAATCATACAATCACAATCATACAATCACAATCATACAATCAGAATCATACAATCACAATCATACAATCGCAATCAAAGAATCACAATCATACGATCACAATCATACAATCACAATCATACGATCACAATCATACGATCACAATCATACGATCACAATCATACGATCACAATCATACGATCACAATCATACGATCACAATCATACGATCACAATCATACGATCACAATCATACGATCACAATCATACGATCACAATCATACAATGACAATCATACAATCACAATCATACAATCACTATCATACAATCACAATCATACAATCACAATCATACAATCACAATCATACAATCACAATCATACAATCACAATCATACAATCACAATCATACAATCACAATCATACAATCACAATCATACAATCACGATCTCACAATCACGATCATACAATCACGGTCATACAATCAAAATCATACAATCACAATCTCACAATCACAATCACACAATCACAATCACACAATCACAATCATACAATCATAATCACACAATCGCAATCATACAATCACATTCATACAGAAACAATCATACAATCACTATCATACAATCACAATCATACAATCAGAATCATACAATCACAATCATAAATCACAATCATACAATCACAATCATACAGTCACAATCATGCAATAACAATCATACAATCACAATCGTACAATCACAATCATACAATCACAATCATACAATCACAATCATACAATCACAATCATACAATCACCATTATACAATCACAATCGTACGATCACAATCATACGATCACAATCATACAATCACAATCATGCAATAACAATCATACAATCACAATCGTACAATCACTATCATACAATCACAATCATACAATCACAATCTCACAATCACGATCATACAATCACGATCATACAATCACAATCATACAATCACAATCATACAATCACAATCATACAATCACAATCATGCAATCACAACCATACAATCACAATCTTACAATCACAATCATACAATCACAATCATACAATCACAATCACACAATCACAATCATACAAGCACAATCATACAATCATAATCATACAATCACAATCATACAATGACAATCATACAATCACAATCATACAGTCACAATCATACAATCGCAATCACACAATCACAATCTTACAATCACAATCATACGATCAGTATCATACAATCACAATCACACAATCACAATCATACAATCACAATCATACAATCATAATCATACAATCACAATCATACAATGACAATCATACAATCACAATCATACAGTCACAATCATACAATCGCATTCATACAATCACAATCATACAATCACAATCATACAATCACAATCATACAATCACAATCATACAATCACAATCATACAATCACAATCATACAATCGCAATCAAAGAATCACAATCATACGATCACAATCATACAATCACAATCATACAATCGCAATCATACAATCACAATCATACAATCACAATCATACAATCACAGTCATACAATCACAATCATACAATGACAATCATACAATCACAATCATACAATTACTATCATACAATCACAATCATACAATCACAATCATACAATCACAATCATACAATCACAGTCATACAATCACAATCATACAATCACAATCATACAATCACAATCATACAATCACAATCATACAATCACAATCACACAATCAAAATCATACAATCACAATCATACAATCACAATCATACAATCACAATCATACAATCACAATCATACAATCGCAATCAAAGAATCACAATCATACGATCACAATCATACAATCACAATCATACAATCAAAATCATACAATCACAATCATACAATCACAATCATACAATCACAGTCATACAATCACAATCATACAATGACAATCATACAATCACAATCATACAATTACTATCATACAATCACAATCATACAATCGCAATCATACAATCACAATCATACAATCACAATCATACAATCACAATCATACAATCACAATCATACAATCACAATCACACAATCAAAATCTCACAATCACGATCATAGAATCACGATCATACAATCGCAATCTCACAATCACAATCACACAATCCCAATCATACAATCACAATCATACGATCACAATCATACGATCACAATCATACGATCACAATCATACGATCACAATCATACGATCACAATCATACAATCACAATCATACAATCACAATCATACAATGACAATCATACAATCACAATCATACAATCACTATCATACAATCACAATCATACAATCACAATCATACAATCACAATCATACAATCACAATCATACAATCACAATCATACAATCACGATCTCACAATCACGATCATACAATCACATTCATACAGAAACAATCATACAATCACTATCATACAATCACAATCATACAATCAGAATCATACAATCACAATCATAAATCACAATCATACAATCACAATCATACAGTCACAATCATGCAATAACAATCATACAATCACAATCGTACAATCACAATCATACAATCACAATCATACAATCACAATCATACAATCACCATTATACAATCACAATCGTACGATCACAATCATACGATCACAATCATACAATCACAATCATACAATCACAATCATACAATCACAATCATACAATCACAATCATGCAATCACAACCATACAATCACAATCATACAATCGCAATCATACAATGACAATCATGCAGTCACAGTCATACAGTCACAATCATACAATCGCAATCACACAATCACAATCTTACAATCACAATCATACAATCACAATCATACAATCACAATCACACAATCACAATCATACAAGCACAATCATACAATCATAATCATACAATCACAATCATACAATGACAATCATACAATCACAATCATACAGTCACAATCATACAATCGCAATCACACAATCACAATCTTACAATCACAATCATACGATCAGTATCATACAATCACAATCACACAATCACAATCATACAATCACAATCATACAATCAAAATCATACAATCACAATCATACAATGACAATCATACAATCACAATCATACAGTCACAATCATACAATCGCATTCATACAATCACAATCATACAATCACAATCATACAATCACAATCATACAATCACAATCATACAATCACAATCATACAATCGCAATCAAAGAATCACAATCATACGATCACAATCATACAATCACAATCATACAATCGCAATCATACAATCACAATCATACAATCACAATCATACAATCACAGTCATACAATCACAATCATACATTGACAATCATACAATCACAATCATACAATTACTATCATACAATCACAATCATACAATCACAATCATACAATCACAATCATACAATCACAGTCATACAATCACAATCATACAATCACAATCATACAATCACAATCATACAATCACAATCATACAATCACAATCACACAATCAAAATCATACAATCACAATCATACAATCACAATCATACAATCACAATCATACAATCGCAATCAAAGAATCACAATCATACGATCACAATCATACAATCACAATCATACAATCACAATCATACAATCACAATCATACAATCACAATCATACAATCACAGTCATACAATCACAATCATACAATGACAATCATACAATCACAATCATACAATTACTATCATACAATCACAATCATACAATCGCAATCATACAATCACAATCATACAATCACAATCATACAATCACAATCATACAATCACAATCATACAATCACAATCACACAATCAAAATCTCACAATCACGATCATAGAATCACGATCATACAATCGCAATCTCACAATCACAATCACACAATCACAATCATACAATCACAATCATACGATCACAATCATACGATCACAATCATACGATCACAATCATACGATCACAATCATACGATCACAATCATACAATCACAATCATACAATCACAATCATACAATGACAATCATACAATCACAATCATACAATCACTATCATACAATCACAATCATACAATCACAATCATACAATCACAATCATACAATCACAATCATACAATCACGATCTCACAATCACGATCATACAATCACGATCATACAATCAAAATCATACAATCACAATCATACAATCACAATCATACAATCACAATCATACAATCACAATCATACAATCACAATCATACAATCACAATCATACAATCGCAATCAAAGAATCGCAATCATACGATCACAATCATACAATCACAATCATACAATCACAATCATACAACCACAATCATACAATCACAATCTCACAATCACGATCATACAACCACGATCATACAATCACGATCATACAATCACAATCATACAATCACAATCATACAATCAGAATCATACAATCGCAATCATACAATCACAATCATACAATCACAATCATACAATCACAATTATACAATCACAATCATACGATCACAATCATACGATCACAATCATACAATCACAATCATACAATCACAATCATACAATCGCAATCATACAATGACAATCATACAATCACAATCATACAATTACTATCATACAATCACAATCATACAATCACAATCATACAATCACAATCATACAATCACAATCATACAATCACAATCATACAATCACAATCATACAATCACAATCATACAATCACAATCATACAATCACAATCATACAATCACAATCTCACAATCACGATCATACAATCACAATCATGCAAACACAATCATACAATCACAATCATACAATCACAATCATACAATCACAATCATACAACCACAATCATACAATCACTATCTCACAATCACGATCATACAATCACGATCATACAATCACGATCATACAATCACAATCATACAATCAGAATCATACAATCGCAATCATACAATCACAATCATACAATCGCAATCATACAATCACAATCATACAATCACAATCATACAATCACAATTATACTATCACAATCACACAATCACAATCACACAATCACAATCATACAATCACAATCATACAATCAGAATCATACAATCGCAATCATACAATCACAATCATACAGAAACAATCATACAATCACAATCATACAATCACAATCATACAATCGCAATCATGCAATCACAATCATGCAATCACAATCATACAATCACAACCATACAATCACAATCATACAATCACAATCATACGATCATAATCATACAATCACAATCATACAATCACAATCATACAATCACAATCATACAATCACAATCACACAATCACAATCATACAATGACAATCATACAATCATAATCATACAATCACAATCATACAATGACAATCATACAATCACAATCATACAGTCACAATCATACAATCGCAATCACACAATCACAATCATACAATCACAATCATACAATCACAGTCATACAATCACAATCATACAATGACAATCATACAATCACAATCATACAATTACTATCATACAATCACAATCATACAATCACAATCATACAATCACAATCATACAATCACAATCATACAATCACAATCATACAATCACAATCATACAATCACAATCATACAATCACAATCACACAATCAAAATCTCACAATCACGATCATAGAATCACGATCATACAATCAAAATCATACAATCACAATCTCACAATCACAATCACACAATCACAATCATACAATCACAATCATACAATCACAATCATACGATCACAATCATACGATCACAATCATACGATCACAATCATACGATCACAATCATACGATCACAATCATACAATCACAATCATACAATCACAATCATACAATGACAATCATACAATCACAATCATACAATCACTATCATACAATCACGATCATACAATCACAATCATACAATCACAATCATACAATCACAATCATACAATCACAATCATACAATCACGATCTCACAATCACGATCATACAATCACGATCATACAATCAAAATCATGCAATCACAATCATACAATCACAATCATACAATCACAATCACACAATCACAATCATACAATCGCAATCAAAGAATCGCAATCATACGATCACAATCATACAATCACAATCATACAATCACAATCATACAACCACAATCATACAATCACAATCTCACAATCACGATCATACAATCACGATCATACAATCACGATCATACAATCACAATCATACAATCACAATCATACAATCAGAATCATACAATCGCAATCATACAATCACAATCATACAATCACAATCATACAATCACAATTATACAATCACAATCATACGATCACAATCATACGATCACAATCATACAATCACAATCATACAATCACAATCATACAATCGCAATCATACAATGACAATCATACAATCACAATCATACAATTACTATCATACCATGACAATCATACAATCACAATCACACAATCACAATCATACAATCACAATCATACAATCACAATCTCACAATCACGATCATACAATCACAATCACACAATCACAATCACACAATCACAATCATACAATCAGAATCATACAATCGCAATCATACAATCACAATCATACAGAAACAATCATACAATCACAATCATACAATCACAATCATACAATCACAATCATGCAATCACAATCATGCAATCACAATCATACAATCACAATCATACAATCACAATCATACAATCACAATCATACGATCATAATCATACAATCACAATCATACAATCACAATCATACAATCACAATCACACAATCACAATCATACAATGACAATCATACAATCATAATCATACAATCACAATCATACAATGACAATCATACTATGACAATCATACAGTCACAATCATACAATCGCAATCACACAATCACAATCATACGATGCCAATCATACAATCACAATCATACAATCACAATCATACAATAACAATCACACAATCACTATCATACAATCGCAATCAAAGAATCACAATCATACGATCAGAATCATACAATCACAATCACACAATCACAATCATACAATCACAATCATACAATCATAATCATACAATCACAATCAAAGAATCACAATCATACAATCATAATCATACAATCACAATCATACAATGACAATCATACAATCACAATCATACAGTCACAATCATACAATCGCAATCACACAATCACAATCTTACAATCACAATCATACTATCAGAATCATACAATCACAATCACACAATCACAATCATACAATCACAATCAAACAATCACAATCATACAGTCACAATCATACAATCACAATCATACAATCACGATCATACAATCACGATCATACAATCACGATCATACAATCACGATCATACAATCACAATCATACAATCACAATCATACAATCAGAATCATACAATCGCAATCATACAATCACAATCATACAATCACAATCATACAATCACCATTATACAATCACAATCGTACGATCACAATCATACGATCACAATCATACAATCACAATCATACAATCGCAATCATACAATCGCAACCATACAATCACAATCATACAATCACAACCATACAATCACAATCATACAATCACAATCATACAATGACAATCATACAGTCACAGTCATACAGTCACAATCATACAATCACAATCTTACAATCACAATCATACGATCAGAATCATACAATCACAATCACACAATCACAATCATACAATCACAATCATACAATCATAATCATACAATCACAATCATACAATGACAATCATACAATCACAATCATACAGTCACAATCATACAATCGCATTCATACAATCACAATCATATAATCACAAACATACAATCACAATCATACAATCACAATCATACAATCGCAATCAAAGAATCACAATCATACGATCACTATCATACAATCACAATCATACAATCACAATCATACAATCACAATCATACAATCACAATCATACAATCACAGTCATACAATCACAATCATACAATGACAATCATACAATCACAATCATACAATTACTATCATACAATCACAATCATACAATCACTATCATACAATCACAATCATACAATCACAATCATACAATCACAATCATACAATCACAATCATACGATCACAATCATACAATCAAAATCTCACAATTACGATCATAGAATCACGATCATACAATCAAAATCATACAATCACAATCTCACAATCACAATCACACAATCACAATCATACAATCGCGATCATACAATCAAAATCATACAATCACAATCATACAATCACAATCATACAGAAACAATCAAAGAATCGCAATCGTACGATCACAATCATACAATCACAATCATACAATCACAATCATACAATCGCAATCATACAATCACAATCATACAATCACAATCATACAATCACAATCATACAATCACAATCACGCAATCACAATCATACAATCACAATCATGCAAACACAATCATACAATCACAATCATACAATCACAATCATACAATCACAATCATACAACCACAATCATACAATCACAATCTCACAATCACGATCATACAATCACGATCATATAATCACGATCATACAATCACGATCATACAATCACGATCATACAATCACAATCATACAATCAGAATCATACAATCGCAATCATACAATCACAATCATACAATCACAATCATACAATCACAATTATACAATCACAATCATACGATCACAATCATACGATCACAATCATACAATCACAATCATACAATCGCAATCATACAATCACAATCATACAATCACAATCATACAATCACAATCATACAATCACAATCATACAATCACAATCATACAATCACAATCACACAATCAGAATCATACAATCGCAATCATACAATCGCAATCAAAGAATCACAATCATACGATCAGAATCATACAATCACAATCACACAATCACAATCATACAATCACAATCATACAATCATAATCATACAATCACAATCAAAGAATCACAATCATACAATCATAATCATACAATCACAATCATACAATGACAATCATACAATCACAATCATACAGTCACAATCATACAATCGCAATCACACAATCACAATCTTACAATCACAATCATACGATCAGAATCATACAATCACAATCACACAATCACAATCATACAATCACAATCAAACAATCACAATAATACAGTCACAATCATACAATCACAATCATACAATCACAATCATACAATGACAATCATACAATCACAATCATACAGTCACAATCATACAATCGCAATTATACGATCACAATCATACGATCACAATCATACGATCACAATCATACGATCACAATCATACAGTCACAATCATGCAATAACAATCATACAATCACAATCGTACAATCACAATCATACAATCACAATCATACAATCACAATCATACAATCACAATCATACAATGACAATCATACAATCACAATCATACAATCACGATCTCACAATCACGATCATACAATCACGATCATACAATCAAAATCATACAATCACAATCATACAATCACAATCATACAATCACAATCATACAATCACAATCATACAATCACAATCATACAATCACAATCATACAATCACAATCATACAATCGCAATCAAAGAATCGCAATCATACGATCACAATCATACAATCACAATCATACAATCACAATCATACAACCACAATCATACAATCACAATCTCACAATCACGATCATACAATCACGATCATACAATCACGATCATACAATCACAATCATACAATCACAATCATACAATCAGAATCATACAATCGCAATCATACAATCACAATCATACAATCACAATCATACAATCACAATTATACAATCACAATCATACGATCACAATCATACGATCACAATCATACAATCACAATCATACAATCACAAACATACAATCGCAATCATACAATGACAATCATACAATCACAATCATACAATTACTATCATACAATGACAATCATACAATCATAATCATACAATCACAATCATACAATCACAATCATACAATCACAATCATACAATCACAATCTCACAATCACGATCATACAATCACAATCATGCAAACACAATCATACAATCACAATCATACAATCCCAATCATACAATCACAATCATACAACCACAATCATACAATCACTATCTCACAATCACGATCATACAATCACGATTATACAATCACGATCATACAATCACAATCATACAATCAGAATCATACAATCGCAATCATACAATCACAATCATACAATCACAATCATACAATCACAATTATACTATCACAATCACACAATCACAATCACACAATCACAATCATACAATCAGAATCATACAATCGCAATCATACAATCACAATCATACAGAAACAATCATACAATCACAATCATACAATCACAATCATACAATCACAATCATGCAATCACAATCATGCAATCACAATCATACAATCACAATCATACAATCACAATCATACAATCACAATCATACGATCATAATCATAAAATCACAATCATACAATCACAATCATACAATCACAATCACACAATCACAATCATACAATGACAATCATACAATCACAATCTCACAATCACGATCATACAATCACAATCATGCAAACACAATCATACAATCACAATCATACAATCACAATCATACAATCACAATCATACAACCACAATCATACAATCACTATCTCACAATCACGATCATACAATCACGATCATACAATCACGACCATACAATCACAATCATACAATCAGAATCATACAATCGCAATCATACAATCACAATCATACAATCACAATTATACTATCACAATCACACAATCACAGTCACACAATCACAATCACACAATCACAATCATACAATCACAATCATACAATCAGAATCATACAATCGCAATCATACAATCACAATCATACAATCACAATTATACTATCACAATCACACAATCACAGTCACACAATCACAATCACACAATCACAATCATACAATCACAATCATACAATCAGAATCATACAATCGCAATCATACAATCACAATCATACAGAAACAATCATACAATCTCAATCATACAATCACAATCATACAATCGCAATCATGCAATCCCAATCATGCAATCACAATCATACAATCACAACCATACAATCACAATCATACAATCACAATCATACGATCATAATCATACAATCACAATCATACAATCACAATCATACAATCACAATCACACAATCACAATCATACAATGACAATCATACAATCATAATCATACAATCACAATCATACAATGACAATCATACAATCACAATCATACAGTCACAATCATACAATCGCAATCACACAATCACAATCATACGATCACAATCATACAATAACAATCATACAATCGGAATCAAAGAATCACAATCATACGATCAGAATCATACAATCACAATCATACAATGACAATCATACAATTACTATCATACAATCACAATCATACAATCACAATCATACAATCACAATCATACAATCACAAACACGCTATCACAATCATACAATCACAATCATACAGAAACAATCATACAATCACTATCATACAATCACAATCATACAATCAGAATCATACAATCACAATCATAAATCACAATCATACAATCACAATCATACAATCGCAATCATACAATCACCATCATACAATCACAATCATACGACCACAATCATACGATCACATTCATACAATCACAATCCTACAATCACAATCATACAATCACAATCACACAATCACAATCATACAATCATAATCACACAATCGCAATCATACAATCACAATCATACAGAAACAATCATACAATCACTATCATACAATCACAATCATACAATCAGAATCATACAATCACAATCATAAATCACAATCATACAATCACAATCATACAGTCACAATCCGTCAATAACAATCATACAATCACAATCGTACAATCACAATCATACAATCACAATCATACAATCACAATCATACAATCACCATTATACAATCACAATCGTACGATCACAATCATACGATCACAATCATACAATCACAATCATACAATCACAATCATACAATCGCAATCATACAATCACAATCATGCAATCACAACCATACAATCACAATCATACAATCGCAATCATACAATGACAATCATACAGTCACAGTCATACAGTCACAATCATACAATCGCAATCACACAATCACAATCTTACAATCACAATCATACAATCACAATCATACAATCACAATCACACAATCACAATCATACAAGCACAATCATACAATCATAATCATACAATCACAATCATACAATGACAATCATACAATCACAATCATACAGTCACAATCATACAATCGCAATCACACAATCACAATCTTACAATCACAATCATACGATCAGAATCATACAATCACAATCACACAATCACAATCATACAATCACAATCATACAATCATAATCATACAATCACAATCATACAATGACAATCATACAATCACAATCATACAGTCACAATCATACAATCGCATTCATAGAATCACAATCATAAAATCACAATCATACAATCACAATCATACAATCACAATCATACAATCACAATCATACAATCACAATCATACAATCACAATCATACAATCACAATCATACAATCACAATCATACAATCGCAATCAAAGAATCACAATCATACGATCACAATCATACAATCACAATCATACAATCACAATCATACAATCACAATCATACAATCACAATCATACAATCACAGTCATACAATCACAATCATACAATGACAATCATACAATCACAATCATACAATTACTATCATACAATCACAATCATACAATCACAATCATACAATCACAATCATACAATCACAATCATACAATCACAATCATACAATCACAATCATACAATCACAATCATACAATCACAATCATACAATCACAATCACACAATCAAAATCATACAATCACAATCATACAATCACAATCATACAATCGCAATCAAAGAATCACAATCATACGATCACAATCATACAATCACAATCATACAATCACAATCATACAATCACAATCATACAATCACAGTCATACAATCACAATCATACAATGACAATCATACAATCACAATCATGCAATTACTATCATACAATCACAATCATACAATCGCAATCATACAATCACAATCATACAATCACAATCATACAATCACAATCATACAATCACAATCATACAATCACAATCACACAATCAAAATCTCACAATCACGATCATAGAATCACGATCATACAATCAAAATCATACAATCACAATCTCACAATCTCAATCACACAATCACAATCATACAATCACAATCATACGATCACAATCATACGATCACAATCATACGATCACAATCATACAATCACAATCATACAATCACAATCATACAATGACAATCATACAATCACAATCATACAATCACTATCATACAATCACAATCATACAATCACAATCATACAATCACAATCATACAATCACAATCATACAATCACAATCATACAATCACGATCTCACAATCACGATCATACAATCACGATCATACAATCAAAATCATACAATCACAATCATACAATCACAATCATACAATCACAATCATACAATCACAATCATACAATCACAATCATACAATCACAATCATACAATCACAATCATACAATCACAATCATACAATCACAATCATACAATCACAATCATACAATCACAATCATACAATCGCAATCAAAGAATCGCAATCATACGATCACAATCATACAATCACAATCATACAATCACAATCATACAACCACAATCATACAATCACAATCTCACAATCACGATCATACAATCACGATCATACAATCACGATCATACAATCACAATCATACAATCACAATCATACAATCAGAATCATACAATCGCAATCATACAATCACAATCATACAATCACAATCATACAATCACAATTATACAATCACAATCATACGATCACAATCATACGATCACAATCATACAATCACAATCATACAATCGCAATCATACAATCGCAATCATACAATGACAATCATACAATCACAATCATACAATTACTATCATACAATCACAATCATACAATCACAATCATACAATCACAATCATACAATCACAATCATACAATCACAATCATACAATCACAATCTCACAATCACGATCATACAATCACAATCATGCAAACACAATCATACAATCACAATCATACAATCACAATCATACAATCACAATCATACAACCACAATCATACAATCACAATCTCACAATCACGATCATACAATCACGATCATACAATCACGATCATACAATCACAATCATACAATCAGAATCATACAATCGCAATCATACAATCACAATCATACAATCACAATCATACAATCACAATTATACTATCACAATCACACAATCACAATCACACAATCACAATCATACAATCACAATCATACAATCAGAATCATACAATCGCAATCATACAATCACAATCATACAGAAACAATCATACAATCACAATCATACAATCACAATCATACAATCGCAATCATGCAATCACAATCATGCAATCACAATCATACAATCACAGTCATACAATCACAATCATACAATCACAATCATACGATCATAATCATACAATCACAATCATACAATCACAATCATACAATCACAATCACACAATCACAATCACACAATCACAATCATACAATGACAATCATACAATCATAATCATACAATCACAATCATACAATGACAATCATACAATCACAATCATACAGTCACAATCATACAATCGCAATCACACAATTACAATCATACGATCACAATCATACAATAACAATCATACAATCACAATCATACAATCATAATCACACAATCGCAATCATACAATCACAATCATACAGAAACAATCATACAATCACTATCATACAATCACAATCATACAATCAGAATCATACAATCACAATCATAAATCACAATCATACGATCATAATCATACAATCACAATCATGCAATCACAATCATACAATCACAATCATACAATCACAATCATACAATCACAATCATACAATCACAATCATACAATCACAATCATACAATCACGATCTCACAATCACGATCATACAATCACGGTCATACAATCAAAATCATACAATCACAATCTCACAATCACAATCATACAATCACAATCATACAATCACCATTATACAATCACAATCGTACGATCACAATCATACGACCACAATCATACAATCACAATCATACAATCACAATCATACAATCGCAATCATACAATCACAATCATGCAATCACAACCATACAATCACAATCATACAATCGCAATCATACAATGACAATCATACAGTCACAGTCATACAGTCACAATCATACAATCGCAATCACACAATCACAATCCTACAATCACAATCATACAATCACAATCATACAATCACAATCACACAATCACAATCATACAAGCACAATCATACAATCGTAATCATACAATCACAATCATACAATGACAATCATACAATCACAATCATACAATCATAATCATACAATCACAATCATACAATGACAATCATACAATCACAATCATACAGTCACAATCATACAATCGCATTCATACAATCACAATCATACAATCACAATCATACAATCACAATCATACAATCACAATCATACAATCACAATCATACAATCACAATCATACAATCACAATCATACAATCGCAATCAAAGAATCACAATCATACGATCACAATCATACAATCACAATCATACAATCACAATCATACAATCACAATCATACAATCACAATCATACAATCACAGTCATACAATCACAATCATACAATGACAATCATACAATCACAATCATACAATTACTATCATACAATCACAATCATACAATCACAATCATACAATCACAATCATACAATCACAATCATACAATCACAATCATACAATCACAATCATACAATCACAATCATACAATCACAATCATACAATCACAATCATACAATCACAATCACACAATCAAAATCATAAAATCACAATCATACAATCACAATCATACAATCGCAATCAAAGAATCACAATCATACGATCACAATCATACAATCACAATCATACAATCACAATCATACAATCACAATCATACAATCACAATCATACAATCACAGTCATACAATCACAATCATACAATGACAATCATACAATCCCAATCATACAATTACTATCATACAATCACAATCATACAATCGCAATCATACAATCACAATCATACAATCACAATCATACAATCACAATCATACAATCACAATCATACAATCACAATCATACAATCACAATCACACAATCAAAATCTCACAATCACGATCATAGAATCACGATCATACAATCAAAATCATACAATCACAATCTCACAATCACAATCACACAATCACAATCATACAATCACAATCATACGATCACAATCATACGATCACAATCATACGATCACAATCATACGATCACAATCATACGATCACAATCATACAATCACAATCATACAATCACAATCATACAATGACAATCATACAATCACAATCATACAATCACTATCATACAATCACAATCATACAATCACAATCATACAATCACAATCATACAATCACAATCATACAATCACAATCATACAATCACGATCTCACAATCACGATCATACAATCACGATCATACAATCAAAATCATACAATCACAATCATACAATCACAATCATACAATCACAATCATACAATCACAATCATACAATCACAATCATACAATCACAATCATACAATCGCAATCAAAGAATCGCAATCATACGATCACAATCATACAATCACAATCATACAATCACAATCATACAACCACAATCATACAATCACAATCTCACAATCACGATCATACAATCACGATCATACAATCACGATCATACAATCACAATCATACAATCACAATCATACAATCAGAATCATACAATCGCAATCATACAATCACAATCATACAATCACAATCATACAATCACAATTATACAATCACAATCATACGATCACAATCATACGATCACAATCATACAATCACAATCATACAATCACAATCATACAATCGCAATCATACAATGACAATCATACAATCACAATCATACAATTACTATCATACAATCACAATCATACAATCACAATCATACAATCACAATCATACAATCACAATCATACAATCACAATCATACAATCACAATCATACAATCACAATCATACAATCACAATCTCACAATCACGATCATACAATCACAATCATGCAAACACAATCATACAATCACAATCATACAATCACAATCATACAATCACAATCATACAACCACAATCATACAATCACTATCTCACAATCACGATCATACAATCACGATCATACAATCACGATCATACAATCACAATCATACAATCAGAATCATACAATCGCAATCATACAATCACAATCATACAATCACAATCATACAACCACAATCATACAATCACAATCTCACAATCACGATCATACAATCACGATCATACAATCACGATCATACAATCACAATCATACAATCACAATCATACAATCAGAATCATACAATCGCAATCATACAATCACAATCATACAATCACAATCATACAATCACAATTATACAATCACAATCATACGATCACAATCATACGATCGCAATCATACAATCACAATCATACAATCACAATCATACAATCGCAATCATACAATGACAATCATACAATCACAATCATACAATTACTATCATACAATCACAATCATACAATCACAATCATACAATCACAATCATACAATCACAATCATACAATCACAATCATACAATCACAATCATACAATCACAATCATACAATCACAATCATACAATCACAATCTCACAATCACGATCATACAATCGCAATCATGCAAACACAATCATACAATCACAATCACACAATCACAATCATACAATCACAATCATACAACCACAATCATACAATCACTATCTCACAATCACGATCATACAATCACGATCATACAATCACGATCATACAATCACAATCATACAATCAGAATCATACAATCGCAATCATACAATCACAATCATACAATCACAATCATACAATCACAATTATACTATCACAATCACACAATCACAATCACACAATCACAATCATACAATCACAATCATACAATCAGAATCATACAATCGCAATCATACAATCACAATCATACAGAAACAATCATACAATCACAATCATACAATCACAATCATACAATCGCAATCATGCAATCACAATCATGCAATCACAATCATACAATCACAATCATACAATCACAATCATACAATCACAATCATACGATCATAATCATACAATCACAATCATACAATCACAATCATACAATCAGAATCACACAATCACAATCACACAATCACAATCATACAATGACAATCATACAATCATAATCATACAATCACAATCATACAATGACAATCATACAATCACAATCATACAGTCACAATCATACAATCGCAATCACACAATTACAATCATACGATCACAATCATACAATAACAATCATACAATCACAATCATACAATCATAATCACACAATCGCAACCATACAATCACAATCATACAGAAACAATCATACAATCACTATCATACAATCACAATCATACAATCAGAATCATACAATCACAATCATAAATCACAATCATACGATCATAATCATACAATCACAATCATGCAATCACAATCATACAATCACAATCATACAATCACAATCATACAATCACAATCATACAATCACAATCATACAATCACAATCATACAATCACGATCTCACAATCACGATCATACAATCACGGTCATACAATCAAAATCATACAATCACAATCTCACAATCACAATCATACAATCACAATCATACAATCACCATTATACAATCACAATCGTACGATCACAATCATACGATCACAATCATACAATCACAATCATACAATCACAATCATACAATCGCAATCATACAATCACAATCATGCAATCACAACCATACAATCACAATCATACAATCGCAATCATACAATGACAATCATACAGTCACAGTCATACAGTCACAATCATACAATCGCAATCACACAATCACAATCCTACAATCACAATCATACAATCACAATCATACAATCACAATCACACAATCACAATCATACAAGCACAATCATACAATCATAATCATACAATCACAATCATACAATGACAATCATACAATCACAATCATACAATCATAATCATACAATCACAATCATACAATGACAATCATACAATCACAATCATACAGTCACAATCATACAATCGCATTCATACAATCACAATCATACAATCACAATCATACAATCACAATCATACAATCACAATCATACAATCACAATCATACAATCACAATCATACAATCACAATCATACAATCGCAATCAAAGAATCACAATCATACGATCACAATCATACAATCACAATCATACAATCACAATCATACAATCACAATCATACAATCACAATCATACAATCACAGTCATACAATCACAATCATACAATGACAATCATACAATCACAATCATACAATTACTATCATACAATCACAATCATACAATCACAATCATACAATCACAATCATACAATCACAATCATACAATCACAATCATACAATCACAATCATACAATCACAATCATACAATCACAATCATACAATCACAATCATACAATCACAATCACACAATCAAAATCATACAATCACAATCATACAATCACAATCATACAATCGCAATCAAAGAATCACATTCATACGATCACAATCATACAATCACAATCATACAATCACAATCATACAATCACAATCATACAATCACAATCATACACTCACAGTCATACAATCACAATCATACAATGACAATCATACAATCACAATCATACAATTACTATCATACAATCACAATCATACAATCGCAATCATACAATCACAATCATACAATCACAATCATACAATCACAATCATACAATCACAATCATACAATCACAATCATACAATCACAATCACACAATCAAAATCTCACAATCACGATCATAGAATCACGATCATACAATCAAAATCATACAATCACAATCTCACAATCACAATCACACAATCACAATCATACAATCACAATCATACGATCACAATCATACGATCACAATCATACGATCACAATCATACGATCACAATCATACGATCACAATCATACAATCACAATCATACAATCACAATCATACAATGACAATCATACAATCACAATCATACAATCACTATCATACAATCGCAATCATACAATCACAATCATACAATCACAATCATACAATCACAATCATACAATCACAATCATACAATCACGATCTCACAATCACGATCATACAATCACGATCATACAATCAAAATCATACAATCACAATCATACAATCACAATCATACAATCACAATCATACAATCACAATCATACAATCACAATCATACAATCACAATCATACAATCACAATCATGCAATCGCAATCAAAGAATTGCAATCATACGATCACAATCATACAATCACAATCATACAATCACAATCATACAACCACAATCATACAATCACAATCTCACAATCACGATCATACAATCACGATCATACAATCACGATCATACAATCACAATCATACAATCACAATCATACAATCAGAATCATACAATCGCAATCATACAATCACAATCATACAATCACAATCATACAATCACAATTATACAATCACAATCATACGATCACAATCATACGATCACAATCATACAATCACAATCATACAATCACAATCATACAATCGCAATCATACAATGACAATCATACAATCACAATCATACAATTACTATCATACAATCACAATCATACAATCACAATCATACAATCACAATCATACAATCACAATCATACAATCACAATCATACAATCACAATCATACAATCACAATCTCACAATCACGATCATACAATCACAATCATGCAAACACAATCATACAATCACAATCATACAATCACAATCATACAATCACAATCATACAACCACTATCATACAATCACTATCTCACAATCACGATCATACAATCACGATCATACAATCACGATCATACAATCACAATCATACAATCAGAATCATAAAATCGCAATCATACAATCACAATCATACAATCACAATCATACAATCACAATTATACTATCACAATCACACAATCACAATCACACAATCACAATCATACAATCACAATCATACAATCAGAATCATACAATCGCAATCATACAATCACAATCATACAATCACAATCATACAATCACAATTATACTATCACAATCACACAATCACAATCACACAATCACAATCATACAATCACAATCATACAATCAGAATCATACAATCGCAATCATACAATCACAATCATACAGAAACAATCATACAATCACAATCATACAATCACAATCATACAATCGCAATCATGCAATCACAATCACGCAATCACAATCATACAATCACAATCATACAATCACAATCATACAATCACAATCATACGATCACAATCATACAATCACAATCATACAATCACAATCATACAATCACGATCTCACAATCACGATCATACAATCACGATCATACAATCAAAATCATACAATCACAATCATACAATCACAATCATACAATCACAATTATACTATCACAATCACACAATCACAATCACACAATCACAATCATACAATCACAATCATACAATCACAATCATACAATCACAATCATACAATCACAATCATACAATCACAATCATACAATCACAATCATACAATCACAATCACACAATCAAAATCATAAAATCACAATCATACAATCACAATCATACAATCGCAATCAAAGAATCACAATCATACGATCACAATCATACAATCACAATCATACAATCACAATCATACAATCACAATCATACAATCACAATCATACAATCACAGTCATACAATCACAATCATACAATGACAATCATACAATCCCAATCATACAATTACTATCATACAATCACAATCATACAATCGCAATCATACAATCACAATCATACAATCACAATCATACAATCACAATCATACAATCACAATCATACAATCACAATCATACAATCACAATCACACAATCAAAATCTCACAATCACGATCATAGAATCACGATCATACAATCAAAATCATACAATCACAATCTCACAATCACAATCACACAATCACAATCATACAATCACAATCATACGATCACAATCATACGATCACAATCATACGATCACAATCATACGATCACAATCATACGATCACAATCATACAATCACAATCATACAATCACAATCATACAATGACAATCATACAATCACAATCATACAATCACTATCATACAATCACAATCATACAATCACAATCATACAATCACAATCATACAATCACAATCATACAATCACAATCATACAATCACGATCTCACAATCACGATCATACAATCACGATCATACAATCAAAATCATACAATCACAATCATACAATCACAATCATACAATCACAATCATACAATCACAATCATACAATCACAATCATACAATCACAATCATACAATCACAATCATACAATCGCAATCAAAGAATCGCAATCATACGATCACAATCATACAATCACAATCATACAATCACAATCATACAACCACAATCATACAATCACAATCTCACAATCACGATCATACAATCACGATCATACAATCACGATCATACAATCACAATCATACAATCACAATCATACAATCAGAATCATACAATCGCAATCATACAATCACAATCATACAATCACAATCATACAATCACAATTATACAATCACAATCATACGATCACAATCATACGATCACAATCATACAATCACAATCATACAATCACAATCATACAATCGCAATCATACAATGACAATCATACAATCACAATCATACAATTACTATCATACAATCACAATCATACAATCACAATCATACAATCACAATCATACAATCACAATCATACAATCACAATCATACAATCACAATCATACAATCACAATCATACAATCACAATCATACAATCACAATCTCACAATCACGATCATACAATCACAATCATGCAAACACAATCATACAATCACAATCATACAATCACAATCATACAATCACAATCATACAACCACAATCATACAATCACTATCTCACAATCACGATCATACAATCACGATCATACAATCACGATCATACAATCACAATCATACAATCAGAATCATACAATCGCAATCATACAATCACAATCATACAATCACAATCATACAACCACAATCATACAATCACAATCTCACAATCACGATCATACAATCACGATCATACAATCACGATCATACAATCACAATCATACAATCACAATCATACAATCAGAATCATACAATCGCAATCATACAATCACAATCATACAATCACAATCATACAATCACAATTATACAATCACAATCATACGATCACAATCATACGATCGCAATCATACAATCACAATCATACAATCACAATCATACAATCGCAATCATACAATGACAATCATACAATCACAATCATACAATTACTATCATACAATCACAATCATACAATCACAATCATACAATCACAATCATACAATCACAATCATACAATCACAATCATACAATCACAATCATACAATCACAATCATACAATCACAATCATACAATCACAATCTCACAATCACGATCATACAATCGCAATCATGCAAACACAATCATACAATCACAATCACACAATCACAATCATACAATCACAATCATACAACCACAATCATACAATCACTATCTCACAATCACGATCATACAATCACGATCATACAATCACGATCATACAATCACAATCATACAATCAGAATCATACAATCGCAATCATACAATCACAATCATACAATCACAATCATACAATCACAATTATACTATCACAATCACACAATCACAATCACACAATCACAATCATACAATCACAATCATACAATCAGAATCATACAATCGCAATCATACAATCACAATCATACAGAAACAATCATACAATCACAATCATACAATCACAATCATACAATCGCAATCATGCAATCACAATCATGCAATCACAATCATACAATCACAATCATACAATCACAATCATACAATCACAATCATACGATCATAATCATACAATCACAATCATACAATCACAATCATACAATCAGAATCACACAATCACAATCACACAATCACAATCATACAATGACAATCATACAATCATAATCATACAATCACAATCATACAATGACAATCATACAATCACAATCATACAGTCACAATCATACAATCGCAATCACACAATTACAATCATACGATCACAATCATACAATAACAATCATACAATCACAATCATACAATCATAATCACACAATCGCAACCATACAATCACAATCATACAGAAACAATCATACAATCACTATCATACAATCACAATCATACAATCAGAATCATACAATCACAATCATAAATCACAATCATACGATCATAATCATACAATCACAATCATGCAATCACAATCATACAATCACAATCATACAATCACAATCATACAATCACAATCATACAATCACAATCATACAATCACAATCATACAATCACGATCTCACAATCACGATCATACAATCACGGTCATACAATCAAAATCATACAATCACAATCTCACAATCACAATCATACAATCACAATCATACAATCACCATTATACAATCACAATCGTACGATCACAATCATACGATCACAATCATACAATCACAATCATACAATCACAATCATACAATCGCAATCATACAATCACAATCATGCAATCACAACCATACAATCACAATCATACAATCGCAATCATACAATGACAATCATACAGTCACAGTCATACAGTCACAATCATACAATCGCAATCACACAATCACAATCCTACAATCACAATCATACAATCACAATCATACAATCACAATCACACAATCACAATCATACAAGCACAATCATACAATCATAATCATACAATCACAATCATACAATGACAATCATACAATCACAATCATACAATCATAATCATACAATCACAATCATACAATGACAATCATACAATCACAATCATACAGTCACAATCATACAATCGCATTCATACAATCACAATCATACAATCACAATCATACAATCACAATCATACAATCACAATCATACAATCACAATCATACAATCACAATCATACAATCACAATCATACAATCGCAATCAAAGAATCACAATCATACGATCACAATCATACAATCACAATCATACAATCACAATCATACAATCACAATCATACAATCACAATCATACAATCACAGTCATACAATCACAATCATACAATGACAATCATACAATCACAATCATACAATTACTATCATACAATCACAATCATACAATCACAATCATACAATCACAATCATACAATCACAATCATACAATCACAATCATACAATCACAATCATACAATCACAATCATACAATCACAATCATACAATCACAATCATACAATCACAATCACACAATCAAAATCATACAATCACAATCATACAATCACAATCATACAATCGCAATCAAAGAATCACATTCATACGATCACAATCATACAATCACAATCATACAATCACAATCATACAATCACAATCATACAATCACAATCATACACTCACAGTCATACAATCACAATCATACAATGACAATCATACAATCACAATCATACAATTACTATCATACAATCACAATCATACAATCGCAATCATACAATCACAATCATACAATCACAATCATACAATCACAATCATACAATCACAATCATACAATCACAATCATACAATCACAATCACACAATCAAAATCTCACAATCACGATCATAGAATCACGATCATACAATCAAAATCATACAATCACAATCTCACAATCACAATCACACAATCACAATCATACAATCACAATCATACGATCACAATCATACGATCACAATCATACGATCACAATCATACGATCACAATCATACGATCACAATCATACAATCACAATCATACAATCACAATCATACAATGACAATCATACAATCACAATCATACAATCACTATCATACAATCGCAATCATACAATCACAATCATACAATCACAATCATACAATCACAATCATACAATCACAATCATACAATCACGATCTCACAATCACGATCATACAATCACGATCATACAATCAAAATCATACAATCACAATCATACAATCACAATCATACAATCACAATCATACAATCACAATCATACAATCACAATCATACAATCACAATCATACAATCACAATCATGCAATCGCAATCAAAGAATTGCAATCATACGATCACAATCATACAATCACAATCATACAATCACAATCATACAACCACAATCATACAATCACAATCTCACAATCACGATCATACAATCACGATCATACAATCACGATCATACAATCACAATCATACAATCACAATCATACAATCAGAATCATACAATCGCAATCATACAATCACAATCATACAATCACAATCATACAATCACAATTATACAATCACAATCATACGATCACAATCATACGATCACAATCATACAATCACAATCATACAATCACAATCATACAATCGCAATCATACAATGACAATCATACAATCACAATCATACAATTACTATCATACAATCACAATCATACAATCACAATCATACAATCACAATCATACAATCACAATCATACAATCACAATCATACAATCACAATCATACAATCACAATCTCACAATCACGATCATACAATCACAATCATGCAAACACAATCATACAATCACAATCATACAATCACAATCATACAATCACAATCATACAACCACTATCATACAATCACTATCTCACAATCACGATCATACAATCACGATCATACAATCACGATCATACAATCACAATCATACAATCAGAATCATAAAATCGCAATCATACAATCACAATCATACAATCACAATCATACAATCACAATTATACTATCACAATCACACAATCACAATCACACAATCACAATCATACAATCACAATCATACAATCAGAATCATACAATCGCAATCATACAATCACAATCATACAGAAACAATCATACAATCACAATCATACAATCACAATCATACAATCGCAATCATGCAATCACAATCATGCAATCACAATCATACAATCACAATCATACAATCACAATCATACAATCACAATCATACGATCATAATCATACAATCACAATCATACAATCACAATCATACAATCACAATCACACAATCACAATCATACAATGACAATCATACAATCATAATCATACAATCACAATCATACAATGACAATCATACAATCACAATCATACAGTCACAATCATACAATCGCAATCACACAATCACAATCATACGATCACAATCATACAATAACAATCATACAATCACAATCATACAATCGGAATCAAAGAATCACAATCATACGATCAGAATCATACAATCACAATCACACAATCACAAACATACAATCACAATCATACAATGATAATCATACAATCACAATCAAAGAATCACAATCATACAATCATAATCATACAATCACAATCATACAATGACAATCATACAATCACAATCATACAGTCACAATCATACAATCGCAATCACACAATCACAATCTTACAATCACAATCATACTATCAGAATCATACAATCACAATCACACAATCACAATCATACAATCACAATCAAACAATCACAACCATACAGTCACAATCATACAATCACAATCATACAATCACAATCATACAATGACAATCATACAATCACAATCATACAGTCACAATCATACAATCGCAATTATACGATCACAATCATACGATCACAATCATACGATCACAATCATACAATCACAATCATACAATCGCAATCATACAATCACCATTATACAATCACAATCATACGACCACAATCATACGATCACAATCATACAATCACAATCATACAATCACAATCATACAATCGCAATCATACAATCACAATCATACAATCACAATCATACAATCACAATCATACAATGACAATCATACAATCACAATCATACAGTCACAATCATACAATCGCAATTATATGATCACAATCATACGATCACAATTATACGATCACAATCATACAATCACAATCATACAATCGCAATCATACAATCACCATTATACAATCACAATCATACGACCACAATCATACGATCACAATCAAACGATCACAATCATACGATCACAATCATACAATCACAATCATACGATCATAATCATACAATCACAATCATACAATCACAATCATACAATCACAATCACACAATCACAATCATACAATGACAATCATACAATCATAATCATACAATCACAATCATACAATGACAATCTCACAATCACGATCATACAATCACGATCATATAACCACGATCATACAATCACAATCATACAATCGCAATCATACAATCGCAATCATACAATCACAATCATACAGAAACAATCATACAATCACAATCATACAATCACAATCATGCAATCACAATCATGCAATCACAATCATGCAATCACAATCATACAATCACAATCATACAATCACAATCATACAATCACAATCATACGATCACAATCATACGATCATAATCATACAATCACAATCATACAATCACAATCATACAATCACAATCACACAATCACAATCATACAATGACAATCATACAATCATAATCATACAATCACAATCATACAATGACAATCATACAATCACAATCATACAGTCACAATCATACAATCGCAATCACACAATCACAATCATACGATGCCAATCATACAATCACAGTCATACAATCACAATCATACAATCACAATCATACAATCAAAATCATACAATCGCAATCAAAGAATCACAATCATACAATCACAATCACACAATCGCAATCAAAGAATCACAATCATACGATCACAATCATACAATCACAATCATACAATCACAATCATACAATCACAATCATACAATCACAATCATACAATCACAATCATACAATCACAGTCATACAATCACAATCATACAATGACAATCATACAATCACAATCATACAATTACAATCATACAATCACAATCATACAATCGCAATCATACAATCACAATCATACAATCACAATCATACAATCACAATCATACAACCACAATCATACAATCACTATCTCACAATCACGATCATACAATCACGATCATACAATCACGATCATACAATCACAATCATACAATCAGAATCATACAATCGCAATCATACAATCACAATCATACAATCACAATCATACAATCACAATTATACTATCACAATCACACAATCACAATCACACAATCACAATCATACAATCACAATCATACAATCAGAATCATACAATCGCAATCATACAATCACAATCATACAGAAACAATCATACAATCACAATCATACAATCACAATCATACAATCGCAATCATGCAATCACAATCATGCAATCACAATCATACAATCACAATCACACAATCACAATCATACAATCACAATCATACGATCATAATCATACAATCACAATCATACAATCACAATCATACAATCACAATCACACAATCACAATCATACAATGACAATCATACAATCATAATCATACAATCACAATCATACAATGACAATCATACAATCACAATCATACAGTCACAATCATACAATCGCAATCACACAATCACAATCATACGATCACAATCATACAATAACAATCATACAATCACAATCATACAATCGGAACCAAAGAATCACAATCATACGATCAGAATCATACAATCATAATCACACAATCACAATCATACAATCACAATCATACAATCATAATCATACAATCACAATCAAAGAATCACAATCATACAATCATAATCATACAATCACAATAATACAATGACAATCATACAATCACAATCATACAGTCACAATCATACAATCGCAATCACACAATCACAATCTTACAATCACAATCATACTATCAGAATCATACAATCACAATCACACAATCACAATCATACAATCACAATCAAACAATCACAACCATACAGTCACAATCATACAATCACAATCATACAATCACAATCATACAATGACAATCATACAATCACAATCATACAGTCACAATCATACAATCCCAATTATACGATCACAATCATACGATCACAATCATACGATCACAATCATACAATCACAATCATACAATCGCAATCATACAATCACCATTATACAATCACAATCATACGACCACAATCATACGATCACAATCATACAATCACAATCATACAATCACAATCATACAATCGCAATCATACAATCACAATCATACAATCACAATCATACAATCACAATCATACAATCACAATCATACAATCACAATCATACAATCACAATCATACAATCGCAATCAAGGAATCACAATCATACGATCACAATCATACGATCACAATCATACGATAACAATCATACAATCACAATCATACAATCACAATCATACAATCACAATCATACAATCACAATCATACAATCACAATCATACAATCACAATCATACGATCACAATCATACGATCACAATCATACGATCACAATCATACGATCACAATCATACGATCACAATCATACGATCACAATCATATGATCACAATCATACAATGACAATCATACAATTACTATCATACAATCACAATCATACAATCGCAATCATACAATCACAATCATACAATCACAATCATGCAATCACAATCATACAATCACAATCATACAATCACAATCATACAGTCACAATCATACAATCACAATCATACGATCATAATCATACAATCACAATCATACAATCACAATCATACAATCACAATCACACAATCACAATCATACAATGACAATCATACAATCATAATCATACAATCACAATCATACAATGACAATCATACAATCACAATCATACAGTCACAATCATACAATCGCAATCACACAATCACAATCATACGATGCCAATCATACAATCACAGTCATACAATCACAATCATACAATCACAATCATACAATCAAAATCATACAATCGCAATCAAAGAATCACAATCATACGATCAGAATCATACAATCACAATCACACAATCACAATCATACAATCACAATCATACAATCACAATCATACAATCACAATCATACAATCACAATCATACAATCACAATCACACAAACAAAATCTCACAATCACGATCATAGAATCACGATCATACAATCAAAATCATACAATCACAATCTCACAATCACAATCACACAATCACAATCATACAATCACAATCATACGATCACAATCATACAATCACAATCATACAATCACAATCATACAATCACAATCATACAATCACAATCATACAATCACAGTCATACAATCACAATCATACAATGACAATCATACAATCACAATCATACAATTACTATCATACAATCACAATCATACAATCACAATCATACAATCACAATCATACAATCACAATCATACAATCACAATCATACAATCACAATCACACAATCAAAATCATACAATCACAATCATACAATCACAATCATACAATCGCAATCAAAGAATCACAATCATACGATCACAATCATACAATCACAATCATACAATCACAATCATACAATCACAATCATACAATCACAATCATACAATCACAATCATACAATCACAGTCATACAATCACAATCATACAATGACAATCATACAATCACAATCATACAATTACTATCATACAATCACAATCATACAGTCACAATCATACAATCACAATCATACGATCATAATCATACAATCACAATCATACAATCACAATCATACAATCACAATCACACAATCACAATCATACAATGACAATCATACAATCATAATCATACAATCACAATCATACAATGACAATCATACAATCACAATCATACAGTCACAATCATACAATCGCAATCACACAATCACAATCATACGATGCCAATCATACAATCACAGTCATACAATCACAATCATACAATCACAATCATACAATCAAAATCATACAATCGCAATCAAAGAATCACAATCATACGATCAGAATCATACAATCACAATCACACAATCACAATCATACAATCACAATCATACAATCACAATCATACAATCACAATCATACAATCACAATCATACAATCACAATCACACAAACAAAATCTCACAATCACGATCATAGAATCACGATCATACAATCAAAATCATACAATCACAATCTCACAATCACAATCACACAATCACAATCATACAATCACAATCATACGATCACAATCATACAATCACAATCATACAATCACAATCATACAATCACAATCATACAATCACAATCATACAATCACAGTCATACAATCACAATCATACAATGACAATCATACAATCACAATCATACAATTACTATCATACAATCACAATCATACAATCACAATCATACAATCACAATCATACAATCACAATCATACAATCACAATCATACAATCACAATCACACAATCAAAATCATACAATCACAATCATACAATCACAATCATACAATCGCAATCAAAGAATCACAATCATACGATCACAATCATACAATCACAATCATACAATCACAATCATACAATCACAATCATACAATCACAATCATACAATCACAATCATACAATCACAGTCATACAATCACAATCATACAATGACAATCATACAATCACAATCATACAATTACTATCATACAATCACAATCATACAATCACAATCATACAATCACAATCATACAATCACAATCATACAATCACAATCATACAATCACAATCATACAATCACAATCATACAATCACAACCATACAATCACAATCATACAATCACAATCATACAATGACAATCATACAGTCACAGTCATACAGTCACAATCATACAATCGCAATCACACAATCACAATCTTACAATCACAATCATACAATCACAATCATACAATCACAATCACACAATCACAATCATACAAGCACAATCATACAATCATAATCATACAATCACAATCATACAATGACAATCATACAATCACAATCATACAGTCACAATCATACAATCGCAATCACACAATCACATTCTTACAATCACAATCATACGATCAGAATCATACAATCACAATCACACAATCACAATCATACAATCACAATCATACAATCATAATCATACAATCACAATCATACAATGAAAATCATACAATCACAATCATACAGTCACAATCATACAATCGCATTCATACAATCACAATCATATAATCACAATCATACAATCACAATCATACAATCACAATCATACAATCACAATCATACAATCACAATCATACAATCGCAATCAAAGAATCACAATCATACGATCACAATCATACAATCACAATCATACAATCACAATCATACAATCACAATCATACAATCACAATCATACAATCACAATCATACAATCACAGTCATACAATCACAATCATACAATGACAATCATACAATCACAATCATACAATTACTATCATACAATCACAATCATACAATCACAATCATACAATCACAATCATACAATCACAATCATACAATCACAATCATACAATCACAATCATACGATCACAATCATACAATCAAAATCTCACAATCACGATCATAGAATCACGATCATACAATCAAAATCATACAATCACAATCTCACAATCACAATCACACAATCACAATCATACAATCGCAATCATACAATCAAAATCATACAATCACAATCATACAATCACAATCATACAGAAACAATCAAAGAATCGCAATCATACGATCACAATCATACAATCACAATCATACAATCACAATCATACAATCGCAATCATACAATCACAATCATACAATCACAATCATACAATCACAATCATACAATCACAATCACGCAATCACAATCATACAATCACAATCATGCAAACACAATCATACAATCACAATCATACAATCACAATCATACAATCACAATCATACAACCACAATCATACAATCACAATCTCACAATCACGATCATACAATCACGATCATATAATCACGATCATACAATCACAATCATACAATCACAATCATACAATCAGAATCATACAATCACAATCATACGATCACAATCATACGATCACAATCATACAATCACAATCATACAATCGCAATCATACAATCACAATCATACAATCACAATCATACAATCACAATCATACAATCACAATCATGCAATCACAATCATACAATCACAATCATACAATCACAATCATACAATCACAATCATACAATGACAATCATACAATCACAATCATACAATCACAATCATACAATCACAATCACACAATCACAATCATACAATGACAATCATACAATCATAATCATACAATCACAATCATACAATGACAATCATACAATCACAATCATACAGTCACAATCATACAATCGCAATCACACAATCACAATCATACGATGCCAATTATACAATCACAGTCATACAATCACAATCATACAATCACAATCATACAATCAAAATCATACAATCGCAATCAAAGAATCACAATCATACGATCAGAATCATACAATCACAATCACACAATCACAATCATACAATCACAATCATACAATCACAATCATACAATCACAATCATACAATCACAATCATACAATCACAAGCATACAATCGCAATCATACAATCACAATCATACAATCACAATCATACAATCACAATCATACAATCACAATCACGCAATCACAATCATACAATCACAATCATGCAAACACAATCATACAATCACAATCATGCAATCACAATCATACAATCACAATCATACAACCACAATCATACAATCACAATCTCACAATCACGATCATACAATCACAATCACACAATCACAATCATACAATCAGAATCATACAATCACAATCATACGATCACAATCATACGATCACAATCATACAATCACAATCATACAATCGCAATCATACAATCACAATCATACAATCACAATCATACAATCACAATCATACAATCACAATCATACAATCAGAATCATACAATCGCAATCATACAATCGCAATCATACAATCACAATCATACAGAAACAATCATACAATCACAATCATACAATCACAATCATACAATCACAATCATGCAATCACAATCATGCAATCACAATCATACAATCACAATCATACAATCACAATCATACGATCATAATCATACAATCACAATCATACAATCACAATCATACAATCATAATCATACAACCACAATCACACAATCACAATCATACAATGACAATCATACAATCATAATCATACAATCACAGTCATACAACGACAATCATACAATCACAATCATACAATCGCAATCATACAATCGCAATCACACAATCACAATCATACGATGCCAATCATACAATCACAGTCATACAATCACAATCATACAATCACAATCATACAATCACAATCATACAATCGCAATCAAAGAATCACAATCATACGATCAGAATCATACAATCACAATCACACAATCACAATCATACAATCACAATCATACCATCATAATCATACAATCACAATCAAAGAATCACAATCATACAATCATAATCATACAATCACAATCATACAACGACAATCATACAATCACAATCATACAGTCACAATCATACAATCGCAATCACACAATCACAATCTTACAATCACAATCATACGATCAGAATCATACAATCACAATCACACAATCACAATCATACAATCACAATCAAACAATCACAATCATACAGTCACAATCATACAATCACAATCATACAATCACAATCATACAATGACAATCATACAATCACAATCATACAGTCACAATCATAGAATCGCAATTATACGATCACAATCATACGATCACAATCATACGATCACAATCATACAGTCACAATCATGCAATAACAATCATACAATCACAATCGTACAATCACTATCATACAATCACAATCATACAATCACAATCTCACAATCACGATCATACAATCACGATCATACAATCACAATCATACAATCACAATCATACAATCACAATCATACAATCGCAATCAAAGAATCGCAATCATACGATCACAACCATACAATCACAATCATACAATCACAATCATACAATCACAATCATACAATCACAATCATACAATCGCAATCATACAACAACCATTATACAATCACAATCATACGACCACAATCATACGATCACAATCATACAATCACAATCATACAATCACAATCATACAATCGCAATCATACGATCATAATCATACGATCACAATCATACAATCACAATCATACAATCACAATCATACAATCACAATCATACAATCACAATCATACAATCACAATCATACAATCACAATCATACAATCACAATCATACGATCACAATCATACGATCACAATCATACGATCACAATCATACAACCACAATCATACAATCACAATCTCACAATCACGATCATACAATCACGATCATACAATCACGATCATACAATCACAATCATACAGTCACAATCATACAATCAGAATCATACAATCGCAATCATACAATCACAATCATACAATCACAATCATACAATCACCATTATACAATCACAATCGTACGATCACAATCATACGATCACAATCATACGATCACAATCATACAATCACAATCATACAATCGCAATCATACAATCGCAATCATACAATCACAATCATACAATCACAACCATACAATCACAATCATACAATCGCAATCATACAATGACAATCATACAGTCACAGTCATACAGTCACAATCATACAATCGCAATCACACAATCACAATATTACAATCACAATCATACAATCACAATCATACAATCACAATCATACGATCACAATCATACGATCACAATCATACGATCACAATCATACAACCACAATCAAAGAATCACAATCATACGATCAGAATCATACAATCACAATCACACAATCACAATCATACAATCACAATCATACAATCACAATCATACAATCACAATCATACAATCACAATCATACAATCACAATCACACAAACAAAATCTCACAATCACGATCATAGAATCACGATCATACAATCAAAATCATACAATCACAATCTCACAATCACAATCACACAATCACAATCATACAATCACAATCATACGATCACAATCATACAATCACAATCATACAATCACAATCATACAATCACAATCATACAATCACAATCATACAATCACAGTCATACAATCACAATCATACAATGACAATCATACAATCACAATCATACAATTACTATCATACAATCACAATCATACAATCACAATCATACAATCACAATCATACAATCACAATCATACAATCACAATCATACAATCACAATCACACAATCAAAATCATACAATCACAATCATACAATCACAATCATACAATCGCAATCAAAGAATCACAATCATACGATCACAATCATACAATCACAATCATACAATCACAATCATACAATCACAATCATACAATCACAATCATACAATCACAATCATACAATCACAGTCATACAATCACAATCATACAATGACAATCATACAATCACAATCATACAATTACTATCATACAATCACAATCATACAGTCACAATCATACAATCACAATCATACGATCATAATCATACAATCACAATCATACAATCACAATCATACAATCACAATCACACAATCACAATCATACAATGACAATCATACAATCATAATCATACAATCACAATCATACAATGACAATCATACAATCACAATCATACAGTCACAATCATACAATCGCAATCACACAATCACAATCATACGATGCCAATCATACAATCACAGTCATACAATCACAATCATACAATCACAATCATACAATCAAAATCATACAATCGCAATCAAAGAATCACAATCATACGATCAGAATCATACAATCACAATCACACAATCACAATCATACAATCACAATCATACAATCACAATCATACAATCACAATCATACAATCACAATCATACAATCACAATCACACAAACAAAATCTCACAATCACGATCATAGAATCACGATCATACAATCAAAATCATACAATCACAATCTCACAATCACAATCACACAATCACAATCATACAATCACAATCATACGATCACAATCATACAATCACAATCATACAATCACAATCATACAATCACAATCATACAATCACAATCATACAATCACAGTCATACAATCACAATCATACAATGACAATCATACAATCACAATCATACAATTACTATCATACAATCACAATCATACAATCACAATCATACAATCACAATCATACAATCACAATCATACAATCACAATCATACAATCACAATCACACAATCAAAATCATACAATCACAATCATACAATCACAATCATACAATCGCAATCAAAGAATCACAATCATACGATCACAATCATACAATCACAATCATACAATCACAATCATACAATCACAATCATACAATCACAATCATACAATCACAATCATACAATCACAGTCATACAATCACAATCATACAATGACAATCATACAATCACAATCATACAATTACTATCATACAATCACAATCATACAATCACAATCATACAATCACAATCATACAATCACAATCATACAATCACAATCATACAATCACAATCATACAATCACAATCATACAATCACAACCATACAATCACAATCATACAATCACAATCATACAATGACAATCATACAGTCACAGTCATACAGTCACAATCATACAATCGCAATCACACAATCACAATCTTACAATCACAATCATACAATCACAATCATACAATCACAATCACACAATCACAATCATACAAGCACAATCATACAATCATAATCATACAATCACAATCATACAATGACAATCATACAATCACAATCATACAGTCACAATCATACAATCGCAATCACACAATCACATTCTTACAATCACAATCATACGATCAGAATCATACAATCACAATCACACAATCACAATCATACAATCACAATCATACAATCATAATCATACAATCACAATCATACAATGAAAATCATACAATCACAATCATACAGTCACAATCATACAATCGCATTCATACAATCACAATCATATAATCACAATCATACAATCACAATCATACAATCACAATCATACAATCACAATCATACAATCACAATCATACAATCGCAATCAAAGAATCACAATCATACGATCACAATCATACAATCACAATCATACAATCACAATCATACAATCACAATCATACAATCACAATCATACAATCACAATCATACAATCACAGTCATACAATCACAATCATACAATGACAATCATACAATCACAATCATACAATTACTATCATACAATCACAATCATACAATCACAATCATACAATCACAATCATACAATCACAATCATACAATCACAATCATACAATCACAATCATACGATCACAATCATACAATCAAAATCTCACAATCACGATCATAGAATCACGATCATACAATCAAAATCATACAATCACAATCTCACAATCACAATCACACAATCACAATCATACAATCGCAATCATACAATCAAAATCATACAATCACAATCATACAATCACAATCATACAGAAACAATCAAAGAATCGCAATCATACGATCACAATCATACAATCACAATCATACAATCACAATCATACAATCGCAATCATACAATCACAATCATACAATCACAATCATACAATCACAATCATACAATCACAATCACGCAATCACAATCATACAATCACAATCATGCAAACACAATCATACAATCACAATCATACAATCACAATCATACAATCACAATCATACAACCACAATCATACAATCACAATCTCACAATCACGATCATACAATCACGATCATATAATCACGATCATACAATCACAATCATACAATCACAATCATACAATCAGAATCATACAATCACAATCATACGATCACAATCATACGATCACAATCATACAATCACAATCATACAATCGCAATCATACAATCACAATCATACAATCACAATCATACAATCACAATCATACAATCACAATCATGCAATCACAATCATACAATCACAATCATACAATCACAATCATACAATCACAATCATACAATGACAATCATACAATCACAATCATACAATCACAATCATACAATCACAATCACACAATCACAATCATACAATGACAATCATACAATCATAATCATACAATCACAATCATACAATGACAATCATACAATCACAATCATACAGTCACAATCATACAATCGCAATCACACAATCACAATCATACGATGCCAATTATACAATCACAGTCATACAATCACAATCATACAATCACAATCATACAATCAAAATCATACAATCGCAATCAAAGAATCACAATCATACGATCAGAATCATACAATCACAATCACACAATCACAATCATACAATCACAATCATACAATCACAATCATACAATCACAATCATACAATCACAATCATACAATCACAAGCATACAATCGCAATCATACAATCACAATCATACAATCACAATCATACAATCACAATCATACAATCACAATCACGCAATCACAATCATACAATCACAATCATGCAAACACAATCATACAATCACAATCATGCAATCACAATCATACAATCACAATCATACAACCACAATCATACAATCACAATCTCACAATCACGATCATACAATCACAATCACACAATCACAATCATACAATCAGAATCATACAATCACAATCATACGATCACAATCATACGATCACAATCATACAATCACAATCATACAATCGCAATCATACAATCACAATCATACAATCACAATCATACAATCACAATCATACAATCACAATCATACAATCAGAATCATACAATCGCAATCATACAATCGCAATCATACAATCACAATCATACAGAAACAATCATACAATCACAATCATACAATCACAATCATACAATCACAATCATGCAATCACAATCATGCAATCACAATCATACAATCACAATCATACAATCACAATCATACGATCATAATCATACAATCACAATCATACAATCACAATCATACAATCATAATCATACAACCACAATCACACAATCACAATCATACAATGACAATCATACAATCATAATCATACAATCACAGTCATACAACGACAATCATACAATCACAATCATACAATCGCAATCATACAATCGCAATCACACAATCACAATCATACGATGCCAATCATACAATCACAGTCATACAATCACAATCATACAATCACAATCATACAATCACAATCATACAATCGCAATCAAAGAATCACAATCATACGATCAGAATCATACAATCACAATCACACAATCACAATCATACAATCACAATCATACCATCATAATCATACAATCACAATCAAAGAATCACAATCATACAATCATAATCATACAATCACAATCATACAACGACAATCATACAATCACAATCATACAGTCACAATCATACAATCGCAATCACACAATCACAATCTTACAATCACCATTATACAATCACAATCGTACGATCACAATCATACGATCACAATCATACGATCACAATCATACAATCACAATCATACAATCGCAATCATACAATCGCAATCATACAATCACAATCATAGAATCGCAATTATACGATCACAATCATACGATCACAATCATACGATCACAATCATACAGTCACAATCATGCAATAACAATCATACAATCACAATCGTACAATCACTATCATACAATCACAATCATACAATCACAATCTCACAATCACGATCATACAATCACGATCATACAATCACAATCATACAATCACAATCATACAATCACAATCATACAATCGCAATCAAAGAATCGCAATCATACGATCACAACCATACAATCACAATCATACAATCACAATCATACAATCACAATCATACAATCACAATCATACAATCGCAATCATACAACAACCATTATACAATCACAATCATACGACCACAATCATACGATCACAATCATACAATCACAATCATACAATCACAATCATACAATCGCAATCATACGATCATAATCATACGATCACAATCATACAATCACAATCATACAATCACAATCATACAATCACAATCATACAATCACAATCATACAATCACAATCATACAATCACAATCATACAATCACAATCATACGATCACAATCATACGATCACAATCATACGATCACAATCATACAACCACAATCATACAATCACAATCTCACAATCACGATCATACAATCACGATCATACAATCACGATCATACAATCACAATCATACAGTCACAATCATACAATCAGAATCATACAATCGCAATCATACAATCACAATCATACAATCACAATCATACAATCACCATTATACAATCACAATCGTACGATCACAATCATACGATCACAATCATACGATCACAATCATACAATCACAATCATACAATCGCAATCATACAATCGCAATCATACAATCACAATCATACAATCACAACCATACAATCACAATCATACAATCGCAATCATACAATGACAATCATACAGTCACAGTCATACAGTCACAATCATACAATCGCAATCACACAATCACAATATTACAATCACAATCATACAATCACAATCATACAATCACAATCATACGATCACAATCATACGATCACAATCATACGATCACAATCATACAACCACAATCATACAATCACAATCTCACAATCACGATCATACAATCACGATCATACAATCACGATCATACAATCACAATCATACAGTCACAATCATACAATCAGAATCATACAATCGCAATCATACAATCACAATCATACAATCACAATCATACAATCACCATTATACAATCACAATCGTACGATCACAATCATACGATCACAATCATACGATCACAATCATACAATCACAATCATACAATCGCAATCATACAATCGCAATCATACAATCACAATCATACAATCACAACCATACAATCACAATCATACAATCGCAATCATACAATGACAATCATACAGTCACAGTCATACAGTCACAATCATACAATCGCAATCACACAATCACAATATTACAATCACAATCATACAATCACAATCATACGATCACAATCATACGGTCACAATCATACGATCACAATCATACAATCACAATCATACAATCGCAATCATACAATCGCAATCATACAATCACAATCATACAATCACAATCATACAATCACAATCATACAATCACAATCATACAATCGCAATCATACAATCACAATCATACAATCACAATCATACAATCACAATCATACAATCACAATCATACAATCACAATCATACAATCAGAATCATACAATCACAATCATACAATCGCAATCAAAGAATCACAATCATACGATCACAATCATACAATCACAATCATACGATCACAATCATACGATCACAATCATACGATCACAATCATACGATCACAATCATACGATCACAATCATACGATCACAATCATACGATCACAATCATACGATCACAATCATACGATCACAATCATACGATCACAATCATACGATCACAATCATACAATGACAATCATACAATCACAATCATACAATCACTATCATACAATCACAATCATACAATCACAATCATACAATCACAATCATACAATCACAATCATACAATCACAATCATACAATCACAATCATACAATCACAATCATACAATCACAATCATACAATCACAATCATACAATCACGATCTCACAATCACGATCATACAATCACGGTCATACAATCAAAATCATACAATCACAATCTCACAATCACAATCACACAATCACAATCACACAATCACAATCATACAATCATAATCACACAATCGCAATCATACAATCACATTCATACAGAAACAATCATACAATCACTATCATACAATCACAATCATACAATCAGAATCATACAATCACAATCATAAATCACAATCATACAATCACAATCATACAGTCACAATCATGCAATAACAATCATACAATCACAATCGTACAATCACAATCATACAATCACAATCATACAATCACAATCATACAATCACAATCATACAATCACCATTATACAATCACAATCGTACGATCACAATCATACGATCACAATCATACAATCACAATCATGCAATAACAATCATACAATCACAATCGTACAATCACTATCATACAATCACAATCATACAATCACAATCTCACAATCACGATCATACAATCACGATCATACAATCACAATCATACAATCACAATCATACAATCACAATCATACAATCACAATCATGCAATCACAACCATACAATCACAATCTTACAATCACAATCATACAATCACAATCATACAATCACAATCACACAATCACAATCATACAAGCACAATCATACAATCATAATCATACAATCACAATCATACTATGACAATCATACAATCACAATCATACAGTCACAATCATACAATCGCAATCACACAATCACAATCTTACAATCACAATCATACGATCAGTATCATACAATCACAATCACACAATCACAATCATACAATCACAATCATACAATCATAATCATACAATCACAATCATACAATGACAATCATACAATCACAATCATACAGTCACAATCATACAATCGCATTCATACAATCACAATCATACAATCACAATCATACAATCACAATCATACAATCACAATCATACAATCACAATCATACAATCACAATCATACAATCGCAATCAAAGAATCACAATCATACGATCACAATCATACAATCACAATCATACAATCGCAATCATACAATCACAATCATACAATCACAATCATACAATCACAGTCATACAATCACAATCATACAATGACAATCATACAATCACAATCATACAATTACTATCATACAATCACAATCATACAATCACAATCATACAATCACAATCATACAATCACAGTCATACAATCACAATCATACAATCACAATCATACAATCACAATCATACAATCACAATCATACAATCACAATCACACAATCAAAATCATACAATCACAATCATACAATCACAATCATACAATCACAATCATACAATCACAATCATACAATCGCAATCAAAGAATCACAATCATACGATCACAATCATACAATCACAATCATACAATCAAAATCATACAATCACAATCATACAATCACAATCATACAATCACAGTCATACAATCACAATCATACAATGACAATCATACAATCACAATCATACAATTACTATCATACAATCACAATCATACAATCGCAATCATACAATCACAATCATACAATCACAATCATACAATCACAATCATACAATCACAATCATACAATCACAATCACACAATCAAAATCTCACAATCACGATCATAGAATCACGATCATACAATCGCAATCTCACAATCACAATCACACAATCCCAATCATACAATCACAATCATACGATCACAATCATACGATCACAATCATACGATCACAATCATACGATCACAATCATACGATCACAATCATACAATCACAATCATACAATCACAATCATACAATGACAATCATACAATCACAATCATACAATCACTATCATACAATCACAATCATACAATCACAATCATACAATCACAATCATACAATCACAATCATACAATCACGATCTCACAATCACGATCATACAATCACATTCATACAGAAACAATCATACAATCACTATCATACAATCACAATCATACAATCAGAATCATACAATCACAATCATAAATCACAATCATACAATCACAATCATACAGTCACAATCATGCAATAACAATCATACAATCACAATCGTACAATCACAATCATACAATCACAATCATACAATCACAATCATACAATCACCATTATACAATCACAATCGTACGATCACAATCATACGATCACAATCATACAATCACAATCATACAATCACAATCATACAATCACAATCATACAATCACAATCATGCAATCACAACCATACAATCACAATCATACAATCGCAATCATACAATGACAATCATGCAGTCACAGTCATACAGTCACAATCATACAATCGCAATCACACAATCACAATCTTACAATCACAATCATACAATCACAATCATACAATCACAATCACACAATCACAATCATACAAGCACAATCATACAATCATAATCATACAATCACAATCATACAATGACAATCATACAATCACAATCATACAGTCACAATCATACAATCGCAATCACACAATCACAATCTTACAATCACAATCATACGATCAGTATCATACAATCACAATCACACAATCACAATCATACAATCACAATCATACAATCAAAATCATACAATCACAATCATACAATGACAATCATACAATCACAATCATACAGTCACAATCATACAATCGCATTCATACAATCACAATCATACAATCACAATCATACAATCACAATCATACAATCACAATCATACAATCACAATCATACAATCGCAATCAAAGAATCACAATCATACGATCACAATCATACAATCACAATCATACAATCGCAATCATACAATCACAATCATACAATCACAATCATACAATCACAGTCATACAATCACAATCATACATTGACAATCATACAATCACAATCATACAATTACTATCATACAATCACAATCATACAATCACAATCATACAATCACAATCATACAATCACAGTCATACAATCACAATCATACAATCACAATCATACAATCACAATCATACAATCACAATCATACAATCACAATCACACAATCAAAATCATACAATCACAATCATACAATCACAATCATACAATCACAATCATACAATCGCAATCAAAGAATCACAATCATACGATCACAATCATACAATCACAATCATACAATCACAATCATACAATCACAATCATACAATCACAATCATACAATCACAGTCATACAATCACAATCATACAATGACAATCATACAATCACAATCATACAATTACTATCATACAATCACAATCATACAACCGCAATCATACAATCACAATCATACAATCACAATCATACAATCACAATCATACAATCACAATCATACAATCACAATCACACAATCAAAATCTCACAATCACGATCATAGAATCACGATCATACAATCGCAATCTCACAATCACAATCACACAATCACAATCATACAATCACAATCATACGATCACAATCATACGATCACAATCATACGATCACAATCATACGATCACAATCATACGATCACAATCATACAATCACAATCATACAATGACAATCATACAATGACAATCATACAATCACAATCATACAATCACTATCATACAATCACAATCATACAATCACAATCATACAATCACAATCATACAATCACAATCATACAATCACGATCTCACAATCACGATCATACAATCACGATCATACAATCAAAATCATACAATCACAATCATACAATCACAATCATACAATCACAATCATACAATCACAATCATACAATCACAATCATACAATCACAATCATACAATCGCAATCAAAGAATCGCAATCATACGATCACAATCATACAATCACAATCATACAATCACAATCATACAACCACAATCATACAATCACAATCTCACAATCACGATCATACAATCACGATCATACAATCACGATCATACAATCACAATCATACAATCACAATCATACAATCAGAATCATACAATCGCAATCATACAATCACAATCATACAATCACAATCATACAATCACAATTATACAATCACAATCATACGATCACAATCATACGATCACAATCATACAATCACAATCATACAATCACAATCATACAATCGCAATCATACAATGACAATCATACAATCACAATCATACAATCACAATCATACAATCACAATCATACAATCACAATCATACAATCACAATCATACAATCACAATCATACAATCACAATCATACAATCACAATCATACGATCACAATCATACGATCACAATCATACGATCACAATCATACAACCACAATCATACAATCACAATCTCACAATCACGATCATACAATCACGATCATACAATCACGATCATACAATCACAATCATACAGTCACAATCATACAATCAGAATCATACAATCGCAATCATACAATCACAATCATACAATCACAATCATACAATCACCATTATACAATCACAATCGTACGATCACAATCATACGATCACAATCATACGATCACAATCATACAATCACAATCATACAATCGCAATCATACAATCGCAATCATACAATCACAATCATACAATCACAACCATACAATCACAATCATACAATCGCAATCATACAATGACAATCATACAGTCACAGTCATACAGTCACAATCATACAATCGCAATCACACAATCACAATATTACAATCACAATCATACAATCACAATCATACAATCACAATCATACGATCACAATCATACGATCACAATCATACGATCACAATCATACAACCACAATCATACAATCACAATCTCACAATCACGATCATACAATCACGATCATACAATCACGATCATACAATCACAATCATACAGTCACAATCATACAATCAGAATCATACAATCGCAATCATACAATCACAATCATACAATCACAATCATACAATCACCATTATACAATCACAATCGTACGATCACAATCATACGATCACAATCATACGATCACAATCATACAATCACAATCATACAATCGCAATCATACAATCGCAATCATACAATCACAATCATACAATCACAACCATACAATCACAATCATACAATCGCAATCATACAATGACAATCATACAGTCACAGTCATACAGTCACAATCATACAATCGCAATCACACAATCACAATATTACAATCACAATCATACAATCACAATCATACGATCACAATCATACGGTCACAATCATACGATCACAATCATACAATCACAATCATACAATCGCAATCATACAATCGCAATCATACAATCACAATCATACAATCACAATCATACAATCACAATCATACAATCACAATCATACAATCGCAATCATACAATCACAATCATACAATCACAATCATACAATCACAATCATACAATCACAATCATACAATCACAATCATACAATCAGAATCATACAATCACAATCATACAATCGCAATCAAAGAATCACAATCATACGATCACAATCATACAATCACAATCATACGATCACAATCATACGATCACAATCATACGATCACAATCATACGATCACAATCATACGATCACAATCATACGATCACAATCATACGATCACAATCATACGATCACAATCATACGATCACAATCATACGATCACAATCATACGATCACAATCATACAATGACAATCATACAATCACAATCATACAATCACTATCATACAATCACAATCATACAATCACAATCATACAATCACAATCATACAATCACAATCATACAATCACAATCATACAATCACAATCATACAATCACAATCATACAATCACAATCATACAATCACGATCTCACAATCACGATCATACAATCACGGTCATACAATCAAAATCATACAATCACAATCTCACAATCACAATCACACAATCACAATCACACAATCACAATCATACAATCATAATCACACAATCGCAATCATACAATCACATTCATACAGAAACAATCATACAATCACTATCATACAATCACAATCATACAATCAGAATCATACAATCACAATCATAAATCACAATCATACAATCACAATCATACAGTCACAATCATGCAATAACAATCATACAATCACAATCGTACAATCACAATCATACAATCACAATCATACAATCACAATCATACAATCACAATCATACAATCACCATTATACAATCACAATCGTACGATCACAATCATACGATCACAATCATACAATCACAATCATGCAATAACAATCATACAATCACAATCGTACAATCACTATCATACAATCACAATCATACAATCACAATCTCACAATCACGATCATACAATCACGATCATACAATCACAATCATACAATCACAATCATACAATCACAATCATACAATCACAATCATGCAATCACAACCATACAATCACAATCTTACAATCACAATCATACAATCACAATCATACAATCACAATCACACAATCACAATCATACAAGCACAATCATACAATCATAATCATACAATCACAATCATACAATGACAATCATACAATCACAATCATACAGTCACAATCATACAATCGCAATCACACAATCACAATCTTACAATCACAATCATACGATCAGTATCATACAATCACAATCACACAATCACAATCATACAATCACAATCATACAATCATAATCATACAATCACAATCATACAATGACAATCATACAATCACAATCATACAGTCACAATCATACAATCGCATTCATACAATCACAATCATACAATCACAATCATACAATCACAATCATACAATCACAATCATACAATCACAATCATACAATCACAATCATACAATCACAATCATACAATCGCAATCAAAGAATCACAATCATACGATCACAATCATACAATCACAATCATACAATCGCAATCATACAATCACAATCATACAATCACAATCATACAATCACAGTCATACAATCACAATCATACAATGACAATCATACAATCACAATCATACAATTACTATCATACAATCACAATCATACAATCACAATCATACAATCACAATCATACAATCACAGTCATACAATCACAATCATACAATCACAATCATACAATCACAATCATACAATCACAATCATACAATCACAATCACACAATCAAAATCATACAATCACAATCATACAATCACAATCATACAATCACAATCATACAATCACAATCATACAATCGCAATCAAAGAATCACAATCATACGATCACAATCATACAATCACAATCATACAATCAAAATCATACAATCACAATCATACAATCACAATCATACAATCACAGTCATACAATCACAATCATACAATGACAATCATACAATCACAATCATACAATTACTATCATACAATCACAATCATACAATCGCAATCATACAATCACAATCATACAATCACAATCATACAATCACAATCATACAATCACAATCATACAATCACAATCACACAATCAAAATCTCACAATCACGATCATAGAATCACGATCATACAATCGCAATCTCACAATCACAATCACACAATCCCAATCATACAATCACAATCATACGATCACAATCATACGATCACAATCATACGATCACAATCATACGATCACAATCATACGATCACAATCATACAATCACAATCATACAATCACAATCATACAATGACAATCATACAATCACAATCATACAATCACTATCATACAATCACAATCATACAATCACAATCATACAATCACAATCATACAATCACAATCATACAATCACGATCTCACAATCACGATCATACAATCACATTCATACAGAAACAATCATACAATCACTATCATACAATCACAATCATACAATCAGAATCATACAATCACAATCATAAATCACAATCATACAATCACAATCATACAGTCACAATCATGCAATAACAATCATACAATCACAATCGTACAATCACAATCATACAATCACAATCATACAATCACAATCATACAATCACCATTATACAATCACAATCGTACGATCACAATCATACGATCACAATCATACAATCACAATCATACAATCACAATCATACAATCACAATCATACAATCACAATCATGCAATCACAACCATACAATCACAATCATACAATCGCAATCATACAATGACAATCATGCAGTCACAGTCATACAGTCACAATCATACAATCGCAATCACACAATCACAATCTTACAATCACAATCATACAATCACAATCATACAATCACAATCACACAATCACAATCATACAAGCACAATCATACAATCATAATCATACAATCACAATCATACAATGACAATCATACAATCACAATCATACAGTCACAATCATACAATCGCAATCACACAATCACAATCTTACAATCACAATCATACGATCAGTATCATACAATCACAATCACACAATCACAATCATACAATCACAATCATACAATCAAAATCATACAATCACAATCATACAATGACAATCATACAATCACAATCATACAGTCACAATCATACAATCGCATTCATACAATCACAATCATACAATCACAATCATACAATCACAATCATACAATCACAATCATACAATCACAATCATACAATCGCAATCAAAGAATCACAATCATACGATCACAATCATACAATCACAATCATACAATCGCAATCATACAATCACAATCATACAATCACAATCATACAATCACAGTCATACAATCACAATCATACATTGACAATCATACAATCACAATCATACAATTACTATCATACAATCACAATCATACAATCACAATCATACAATCACAATCATACAATCACAGTCATACAATCACAATCATACAATCACAATCATACAATCACAATCATACAATCACAATCATACAATCACAATCACACAATCAAAATCATACAATCACAATCATACAATCACAATCATACAATCACAATCATACAATCGCAATCAAAGAATCACAATCATACGATCACAATCATACAATCACAATCATACAATCACAATCATACAATCACAATCATACAATCACAATCATACAATCACAGTCATACAATCACAATCATACAATGACAATCATACAATCACAATCATACAATTACTATCATACAATCACAATCATACAACCGCAATCATACAATCACAATCATACAATCACAATCATACAATCACAATCATACAATCACAATCATACAATCACAATCACACAATCAAAATCTCACAATCACGATCATAGAATCACGATCATACAATCGCAATCTCACAATCACAATCACACAATCACAATCATACAATCACAATCATACGATCACAATCATACGATCACAATCATACGATCACAATCATACGATCACAATCATACGATCACAATCATACAATCACAATCATACAATGACAATCATACAATGACAATCATACAATCACAATCATACAATCACTATCATACAATCACAATCATACAATCACAATCATACAATCACAATCATACAATCACAATCATACAATCACGATCTCACAATCACGATCATACAATCACGATCATACAATCAAAATCATACAATCACAATCATACAATCACAATCATACAATCACAATCATACAATCACAATCATACAATCACAATCATACAATCACAATCATACAATCGCAATCAAAGAATCGCAATCATACGATCACAATCATACAATCACAATCATACAATCACAATCATACAACCACAATCATACAATCACAATCTCACAATCACGATCATACAATCACGATCATACAATCACGATCATACAATCACAATCATACAATCACAATCATACAATCAGAATCAAACAATCGCAATCATACAATCACAATCATACAATCACAATCATACAATCACAATTATACAATCACAATCATACGATCACAATCATACGATCACAATCATACAATCACAATCATACAATCACAATCATACAATCGCAATCATACAATGACAATCATACAATCACAATCATACAATTACTATCATACAATCACAATCATACAATCACAATCATACAATCACAATCATACAATCACAATCATACAATCACAATCATACAATCACAATCATACAATCACAATCATACAATCACAATCATACAATCACAATCATACAATCACAATCATACAATCACAATCATACAATCACAATCATACAATCACAATCATACAATCACAATCTCACAATCACGATCATACAATCACAATCATGCAAACACAATCATACAATCACAATCATACAATCACAGTCATACAATCACAATCATACAACCACAATCATACAATCACTATCTCACAATCACGATCATACAATCACGATCATACAATCACGATCATACAATCACAATCATACAATCAGAATCATACAATCGCAATCATACAATCACAATCATACAATCACAATCATACAATCACAATTATACTATCACAATCACACAATCACAATCACACAATCACAATCATACAATCACAATCATACAATCAGAATCATACAATCGCAATCATACAATCACAATCATACAGAAACAATCATACAATCACAATCATACAATCACAATCATACAATCGCAATCATGCAATCACAATCATGCAATCACAATCATACAATCACAACCATACAATCACAATCATACAATCACAATCATACGATCATAATCATACAATCACAATCATACAATCACAATCATACAATCACAATCATACAATCACAATCACACAATCACAATCATACAATGACAATCATACAATCATAATCATACAATCACAATCATACAATGACAATCATACAATCACAATCATACAGTCACAATCATACAATCGCAATCACACAATCACAATCATACAATCACAATCATACAATCACAGTCATACAATCACAATCATACAATGACAATCATACAATCACAATCATACAATTACTATCATACAATCACAATCATACAATCACAATCATACAATCACAATCATACAATCACAATCATACAATCACAATCATACAATCACAATCACACAATCAAAATCTCACAATCACGATCATAGAATCACGATCATACAATCAAAATCATACAATCACAATCTCACAATCACAATCACACAATCACAATCATACAATCACAATCATACAATCACAATCATACGATCACAATCATACGATCACAATCATACGATCACAATCATACGATCACAATCATACGATCACAATCATACAATCACAATCATACAATCACAATCATACAATGACAATCATACAATCACAATCATACAATCACTATCATACAATCACAATCATACAATCACAATCATACAATCACAATCATACAATCACAATCATACAATCACAATCATACAATCACGATCTCACAATCACGATCATACAATCACGATCATACAATCAAAATCATGCAATCACAATCATACAATCACAATCATACAATCACAATCATACAATCACAATCATACAATCGCAATCAAAGAATCGCAATCATACGATCACAATCATACAATCACAATCATACAATCACAATCATACAACCACAATCATACAATCACAATCTCACAATCACGATCATACAATCACGATCATACAATCACGATCATACAATCACAATCATACAATCACAATCATACAATCAGAATCATACAATCGCAATCATACAATCACAATCATACAATCACAATCATACAATCACAATTATACAATCACAATCATACGATCACAATCATACGATCACAATCATACAATCACAATCATACAATCACAATCATACAATCGCAATCATACAATGACAATCATACAATCACAATCATACAATTACTATCATACCATGACAATCATACAATCACAATCATACAATCACAATCATACAATCACAATCATACAATCACAATCTCACAATCACGATCATACAATCACAATCACACAATCACAATCACACAATCACAATCATACAATCAGAATCATACAATCGCAATCATACAATCACAATCATACAGAAACAATCATACAATCACAATCATACAATCACAATCATACAATCACAATCATGCAATCACAATCATGCAATCACAATCATACAATCACAATCATACAATCACAATCATACAATCACAATCATACGATCATAATCATACAATCACAATCATACAATCACAATCATACAATCACAATCACACAATCACAATCATACAATGACAATCATACAATCATAATCATACAATCACAATCATACAATGACAATCATACTATGACAATCATACAGTCACAATCATACAATCGCAATCACACAATCACAATCATACGATGCCAATCATACAATCACAATCATACAATCACAATCATACAATAACAATCACACAATCACAATCATACAATCGCAATCAAAGAATCACAATCATACGATCAGAATCATACAATCACAATCACACAATCACAATCATACAATCACAATCATACAATCATAATCATACAATCACAATCAAAGAATCACAATCATACAATCATAATCATACAATCACAATCATACAATGACAATCATACAATCACAATCATACAGTCACAATCATACAATCGCAATCACACAATCACAATCTTACAATCACAATCATACTATCAGAATCATACAATCACAATCACACAATCACAATCATACAATCACAATCAAACAATCACAATCATACAGTCACAATCATACAATCACAATCATACAATCACGATCATACAATCACGATCATACAATCACGATCATACAATCACGATCATACAATCACAATCATACAATCACAATCATACAATCAGAATCATACAATCGCAATCATACAATCACAATCATACAATCACAATCATACAATCACCATTATACAATCACAATCGTACGATCACAATCATACGATCACAATCATACAATCACAATCATACAATCGCAATCATACAATCGCAACCATACAATCACAATCATACAATCACAACCATACAATCACAATCATACAATCACAATCATACAATGACAATCATACAGTCACAGTCATACAGTCACAATCATACAATCGCAATCACACAATCACAATCTTACAATCACAATCATACAATCACAATCATACAATCACAATCACACAATCACAATCATACAAGCACAATCATACAATCATAATCATACAATCACAATCATACAATGACAATCATACAATCACAATCATACAGTCACAATCATACAATCGCAATCACACAATCACAATCTTACAATCACAATCATACGATCAGAATCATACAATCACAATCACACAATCACAATCATACAATCACAATCATACAATCATAATCATACAATCACAATCATACAATGACAATCATACAATCACAATCATACAGTCACAATCATACAATCGCATTCATACAATCACAATCATATAATCACAAACATACAATCACAATCATACAATCACAATCATACAATCGCAATCAAAGAATCACAATCATACGATCACTATCATACAATCACAATCATACAATCACAATCATACAATCACAATCATACAATCACAATCATACAATCACAGTCATACAATCACAATCATACAACGACAATCATACAATCACAATCATACAATTACTATCATACAATCACAATCATACAATCACTATCATACAATCACAATCATACAATCACAATCCTACAATCACAATCATACAATCACAATCATACGATCACAATCATACAATCAAAATCTCACAATTACGATCATAGAATCACGATCATACAATCAAAATCATACAATCACAATCTCACAATCACAATCACACAATCACAATCATACAATCGCGATCATACAATCAAAATCATACAATCACAATCATACAATCACAATCATACAGAAACAATCAAAGAATCGCAATCGTACGATCACAATCATACAATCACAATCATACAATCACAATCATACAATCGCAATCATACAATCACAATCATACAATCACAATCATACAATCACAATCATACAATCACAATCACGCAATCACAATCATACAATCACAATCATGCAAACACAATCATACAATCACAATCATACAATCACAATCATACAATCACAATCATACAACCACAATCATACAATCACAATCTCACAATCACGATCATACAATCACGATCATATAATCACGATCATACAATCACGATCATACAATCACGATCATACAATCACAATCATACAATCAGAATCATACAATCGCAATCATACAATCACAATCATACAATCACAATCATACAATCACAATTATACAATCACAATCATACGATCACAATCATACGATCACAATCATACAATCACAATCATACAATCGCAATCATACAATCACAATCATACAATCACAATCATACAATCACAATCATACAATCACAATCATACAATCACAATCATACAATCACAATCACACAATCAGAATCATACAATCGCAATCATACAATCGCAATCAAAGAATCACAATCATACGATCAGAATCATACAATCACAATCACACAATCACAATCATACAATCACAATCATACAATCATAATCATACAATCACAATCAAAGAATCACAATCATACAATCATAATCATACAATCACAATCATACAATGACAATCATACAATCACAATCATACAGTCACAATCATACAATCGCAATCACACAATCACAATCTTACAATCACAATCATACGATCAGAATCATACAATCACAATCACACAATCACAATCATACAATCACAATCAAACAATCACAATAATACAGTCACAATCATACAATCACAATCATACAATCACAATCATACAATGACAATCATACAATCACAATCATACAGTCACAATCATACAATCGCAATTATACGATCACAATCATACGATCACAATCATACGATCACAATCATACGATCACAATCATACAGTCACAATCATGCAATAACAATCATACAATCACAATCGTACAATCACAATCATACAATCACAATCATACAATCACAATCATACAATCACAATCATACAATGACAATCATACAATCACAATCATACAATCACGATCTCACAATCACGATCATACAATCACGATCATACAATCAAAATCATACAATCACAATCATACAATCACAATCATACAATCACAATCATACAATCACAATCATACAATCACAATCATACAATCACAATCATACAATCGCAATCAAAGAATCGCAATCATACGATCACAATCATACAATCACAATCATACAATCACAATCATACAACCACAATCATACAATCACAATCTCACAATCACGATCATACAATCACGATCATACAATCACGATCATACAATCACAATCATACAATCACAATCATACAATCAGAATCATACAATCGCAATCATACAATCACAATCATACAATCACAATCATACAATCACAATTATACAATCACAATCATACGATCACAATCATACGATCACAATCATACAATCACAATCATACAATCACAAACATACAATCGCAATCATACAATGACAATCATACAATCACAATCATACAATTACTATCATACAATGACAATCATACAATCATAATCATACAATCACAATCATACAATCACAATCATACAATCACAATCATACAATCACAATCTCACAATCACGATCATACAATCACAATCATGCAAACACAATCATACAATCACAATCATACAATCCCAATCATACAATCACAATCATACAACCACAATCATACAATCACTATCTCACAATCACGATCATACAATCACGATTATACAATCACGATCATACAATCACAATCATACAATCAGAATCATACAATCGCAATCATACAATCACAATCATACAATCACAATCATACAATCACAATTATACTATCACAATCACACAATCACAATCACACAATCACAATCATACAATCAGAATCATACAATCGCAATCATACAATCACAATCATACAGAAACAATCATACAATCACAATTATACAATCACAATCATACAATCACAATCATGCAATCACAATCATGCAATCACAATCATACAATCACAATCATACAATCACAATCATACAATCACAATCATACGATCATAATCATACAATCACAATCATACAATCACAATCATACAATCACAATCACACAATCACAATCATACAATGACAATCATACAATCACAATCTCACAATCACGATCATACAATCACAATCATGCAAACACAATCATACAATCACAATCATACAATCACAATCATACAATCACAATCATACAACCACAATCATACAATCACTATCTCACAATCACGATCATACAATCACGATCATACAATCACGATCATACAATCACAATCATACAATCAGAATCATACAATCGCAATCATACAATCACAATCATACAATCACAATTATACTATCACAATCACACAATCACAGTCACACAATCACAATCACACAATCACAATCATACAATCACAATCATACAATCAGAATCATACAATCGCAATCATACAATCACAATCATACAATCACAATTATACTATCACAATCACACAATCACAGTCACACAATCACAATCACACAATCACAATCATACAATCACAATCATACAATCAGAATCATACAATCGCAATCATACAATCACAATCATACAGAAACAATCATACAATTTCAATCATACAATCACAATCATACAATCGCAATCATGCAATCACAATCATGCAATCACAATCATACAATCACAACCATACAATCACAATCATACAATCACAATCATACGATCATAATCATACAATCACAATCATACAATCACAATCATACAATCACAATCACACAATCACAATCATACAATGACAATCATACAATCATAATCATACAATCACAATCATACAATGACAATCATACAATCACAATCATACAGTCACAATCATACAATCGCAATCACACAATCACAATCATACGATCACAATCATACAATAACAATCATACAATCGGAATCAAAGAATCACAATCATACGATCAGAATCATACAATCACAATCACACAATCACAATCATACAATCACAATCATACAATCATATTCATACAATCACAATCAAAGAATCACAATCATACAATCATAATCATACATTCACAATCATACAATGACAATCATACAATCACAATCATACAGTCACAATCATACAATCGCAATCACACAATCACAATCTTACAATCACAATCATACTATCAGAATCATACAATCACAATCACACAATCACAATCATACAATCACAATCAAACAATCACAATCATACAGTCACAATCATACAATCACAATCATACAATCACAATCATACGACCACAATCATACGATCACAATCATACAATCACAATCATACAATCACAATCATAGAATCGCAATCATACAATCACCATTATACAATCACAATCATACGACCACAATCATACGATCACATTCATACAATCACAATCATACAATCACAATCATACAATCACAATCATACAATCACAATCATACAATCACAATCATACAATCACAATCATACAATCACAATCATACAATCACAATCATACAATCACAATCATACAATCACAATCATACAATCACAATCATACAATCACAATCATACAATCACAATCATACAATCACAATCATACAATCGCAATCAAAGAATCACAATCATACGATCACAATCATACGATCACAATCATACGATCACAATCATACAATCACAATCATACAATCACAATCATACAATCACAATCATACAATCACAATCATACAATCACAATCATACGATCACAATCATACGATCACAATCATACGATCACAATCATACGATCACAATCATACGATCACAATCATACAATCACAATCATACAATGACAATCATACAATTACTATCATACAATCACAATCATACAATCACAATCATACAATCACAATCATACAATCACAAACACGCTATCACAATCATACAATCACAATCATACAGAAACAATCATACAATCACTATCATACAATCACAATCATACAATCAGAATCATACAATCACAATCATAAATCACAATCATACAATCACAATCATACAATCGCAATCATACAATCACCATCATACAATCACAATCATACGACCACAATCATACGATCACATTCATACAATCACAATCCTACAATCACAATCATACAATCACAATCACACAATCACAATCATACAATCATAATCACACAATCGCAATCATACAATCACAATCATACAGAAACAATCATACAATCACTATCATACAATCACAATCATATAATCAGAATCATACAATCACAATCATAAATCACAATCATACAATCACAATCATACAGTCACAATCCGTCAATAACAATCATACAATCACAATCGTACAATCACAATCATACAATCACAATCATACAATCACAATCATACAATCACCATTATACAATCACAATCGTACGATCACAATCATACGATCACAATCATACAATCACAATCATACAATCACAATCATACAATCGCAATCATACAATCACAATCATGCAATCACAACCATACAATCACAATCATACAATCGCAATCATACAATGACAATCATACAGTCACAGTCATACAGTCACAATCATACAATCGCAATCACACAATCACAATCTTACAATCACAATCATACAATCACAATCATACAATCACAATCACACAATCACAATCATACAAGCACAATCATACAATCATAATCATACAATCACAATCATACAATGACAATCATACAATCACAATCATACAGTCACAATCATACAATCGCAATCACACAATCACAATCTTACAATCACAATCATACAATCACAATCATACAATCACAATCACACAATCACAATCATACAAGCACAATCATACAATCATAATCATACAATCACAATCATACAATGACAATCATACAATCACAATCATACAGTCACAATCATACAATCGCAATCACACAATCACAATCATAAAATCACAATCATACGATCACAATCATACAACCACAATCATACAATCACAATCATACAATCACAATCATACAATCACAATCATACAATCACAATCATACAATCGCAATCAAAGAATCACAATCATACGATCACAATCATACAATCACAATCATACAATCACAATCATACAATCACAATCATACAATCACAATCATACAATCACAGTCATACAATCACAATCATACAATGACAATCATACAATCACAATCATACAATTACTATCATACAATCACAATCATACAATCACAATCATACAATCACAATCATACAATCACAATCATACAATCACAATCATACAATCACAATCATACAATCACAATCATACAATCACAATCATACAATCACAATCACACAATCAAAATCATACAATCACAATCATACAATCACAATCATACAATCGCAATCAAAGAATCACAATCATACGATCACAATCATACAATCACAATCATACAATCACAATCATACAATCACAATCATACAATCACAGTCATACAATCACAATCATACAATGACAATCATACAATCACAATCATGCAATTACTATCATACAATCACAATCATACAATCGCAATCATACAATCACAATCATACAATCACAATCATACAATCACAATCATACAATCACAATCATACAATCACAATCACACAATCAAAATCTCACAATCACGATCATAGAATCACGATCATACAATCAAAATCATACAATCACAATCTCACAATCTCAATCACACAATCACAATCATACAATCACAATCATACGATCACAATCATACGATCACAATCATACGATCACAATCATACAATCACAATCATACAATCACAATCATACAATGACAATCATACAATCACAATCATACAATCACTATCATACAATCACAATCATACAATCACAATCATACAATCACAATCATACAATCACAATCATACAATCACAATCATACAATCACGATCTCACAATCACGATCATACAATCACGATCATACAATCAAAATCATACAATCACAATCATACAATCACAATCATACAATCACAATCATACAATCACAATCATACAATCACAATCATACAATCACAATCATACAATCACAATCATACAATCACAATCATACAATCACAATCATACAATCACAATCATACAATCACAATCATACAATCACAATCATACAATCACAATCATACAATCACAATCATACAATCGCAATCAAAGAATCGCAATCATACGATCACAATCATACAATCACAATCATACAATCACAATCATACAACCACAATCATACAATCACAATCTCACAATCACGATCATACAATCACGATCATACAATCACGATCATACAATCACAATCATACAATCACAATCATACAATCAGAATCATACAATCGCAATCATACAATCACAATCATACAATCACAATCATACAATCACAATTATACAATCACAATCATACGATCACAATCATACGATCACAATCATACAATCACAATCATACAATCGCAATCATACAATCGCAATCATACAATGACAATCATACAATCACAATCATACAATTACTATCATACAATCACAATCATACAATCACAATCATACAATCACAATCATACAATCACAATCGTACAATCACAATCATACAATCACAATCTCACAATCACGATCATACAATCACAATCATGCAAACACAATCATACAATCACAATCATACAATCACAATCATACAATCACAATCATACAACCACAATCATACAATCACAATCTCACAATCACGATCATACAATCACGATCATACAATCACGATCATACAATCACAATCATACAATCAGAATCATACAATCGCAATCATACAATCACAATCATACAATCACAATCATACAATCACAATTATACTATCACAATCACACAATCACAATCACACAATCACAATCATACAATCACAATCATACAATCAGAATCATACAATCGCAATCATACAATCACAATCATACAGAAACAATCATACAATCACAATCATACAATCACAATCATACAATCGCAATCATGCAATCACAATCATGCAATCACAATCATACAATCACAATCATACAATCACAATCATACAATCACAATCATACGATCATAATCATACAATCACAATCATACAATCACAATCATACAATCACAATCACACAATCACAATCACACAATCACAATCATACAATGACAATCATACAATCATAATCATACAATCACAATCATACAATGACAATCATACAATCACAATCATACAGTCACAATCATACAATCGCAATCACACAATTACAATCATACGATCACAATCATACAATAACAATCATACAATCACAATCATACAATCATAATCACACAATCGCAATCATACAATCACAATCATACAGAAACAATCATACAATCACTATCATACAATCACAATCATACAATCAGAATCATACAATCACAATCATAAATCACAATCATACGATCATAATCATACAATCACAATCATGCAATCACAATCATACAATCACAATCATACAATCACAATCATACAATCACAATCATACAATCACAATCATACAATCACAATCATACAATCACGATCTCACAATCACGATCATACAATCACGGTCATACAATCAAAATCATACAATCACAATCTCACAATCACAATCATACAATCACAATCATACAATCACCATTATACAATCACAATCGTACGATCACAATCATACGACCACAATCATACAATCACAATCATACAATCACAATCATACAATCGCAATCATACAATCACAATCATGCAATCACAACCATACAATCACAATCATACAATCGCAATCATACAATGACAATCATACAGTCACAGTCATACAGTCACAATCATACAATCGCAATCACACAATCACAATCCTACAATCACAATCATACAATCACAATCATACAATCACAATCACACAATCACAATCATACAAGCACAATCATACAATCGTAATCATACAATCACAATCATACAATGACAATCATACAATCACAATCATACAATCATAATCATACAATCACAATCATACAATGACAATCATACAATCACAATCATACAGTCACAATCATACAATCGCATTCATACAATCACAATCATACAATCACAATCATACAATCACAATCATACAATCACAATCATACAATCACAATCATACAATCACAATCATACAATCACAATCATACAATCGCAATCAAAGAATCACAATCATACGATCACAATCATACAATCACAATCATACAATCACAATCATACAATCACAATCATACAATCACAATCATACAATCACAGTCATACAATCACAATCATACAATGACAATCATACAATCACAATCATACAATTACTATCATACAATCACAATCATACAATCACAATCATACAATCACAATCATACAATCACAATCATACAATCACAATCATACAATCACAATCATACAATCACAATCATACAATCACAATCATACAATCACAATCATACAATCACAATCACACAATCAAAATCATAAAATCACAATCATACAATCACAATCATACAATCGCAATCAAAGAATCACAATCATACGATCACAATCATACAATCACAATCATACAATCACAATCATACAATCACAATCATACAATCACAATCATACAATCACAGTCATACAATCACAATCATACAATGACAATCATACAATCCCAATCATACAATTACTATCATACAATCACAATCATACAATCGCAATCATACAATCACAATCATACAATCACAATCATACAATCACAATCATACAATCACAATCATACAATCACAATCATACAATCACAATCACACAATCAAAATCTCACAATCACGATCATAGAATCACGATCATACAATCAAAATCATACAATCACAATCTCACAATCACAATCACACAATCACAATCATACAATCACAATCATACGATCACAATCATACGATCACAATTATACGATCACAATCATACGATCACAATCATACGATCACAATCATACAATCACAATCATTCAATCACAATCATACAATGACAATCATACAATCACAATCATACAATCACTATCATACAATCACAATCATACAATCACAATCATACAATCACAATCATACAATCACAATCATACAATCACAATCATACAATCACGATCTCACAATCACGATCATACAATCACGATCATACAATCAAAATCATACAATCACAATCATACAATCACAATCATACAATCACAATCATACAATCACAATCATACAATCACAATCATACAATCACAATCATACAATCACAATCATACAATCGCAATCAAAGAATCGCAATCATACGATCACAATCATACAATCACAATCATACAATCACAATCATACAACCACAATCATACAATCACAATCTCACAATCACGATCATACAATCACGATCATACAATCACGATCATACAATCACAATCATACAATCACAATCATACAATCAGAATCATACAATCGCAATCATACAATCACAATCATACAATCACAATCATACAATCACAATTATACAATCACAATCATACGATCACAATCATACGATCACAATCATACAATCACAATCATACAATCACAATCATACAATCGCAATCATACAATGACAATCATACAATCACAATCATACAATTACTATCATACAATCACAATCATACAATCACAATCATACAATCACAATCATACAATCACAATCATACAATCACAATCACACAATCACAATCATACAATCACAATCATACAATCACAATCTCACAATCACGATCATACAATCACAATCATGCAAACACAATCATACAATCACAATCATACAATCACAATCATACAATCACAATCATACAACCACAATCATACAATCACTATCTCACAATCACGATCATACAATCACGATCATACAATCACGATCATACAATCACAATCATACAATCAGAATCATACAATCGCAATCATACAATCACAATCATACAATCACAATCATACAACCACAATCATACAATCACAATCTCACAATCACGATCATACAATCACGATCATACAATCACGATCATACAATCACAATCATACAATCACAATCATACAATCAGAATCATACAATCGCAATCATACAATCACAATCATACAATCACAATCATACAATCACAATTATACAATCACAATCATACGATCACAATCATACGATCGCAATCATACAATCACAATCATACAATCACAATCATACAATCGCAATCATACAATGACAATCATACAATCACAATCATACAATTACTATCATACAATCACAATCATACAATCACAATCATACAATCACAATCATACAATCACAATCATACAATCACAATCATACAATCACAATCATACAATCACAATCATACAATCACAATCATACAATCACAATCATACAATCACAATCTCACAATCACGATCATACAATCACAATCATGCAAACACAATCATACAATCACAATCATACAATCACAATCATACAATCACAATCATACAACCACAATCATACAATCACTATCTCACAATCACGATCATACAATCACGATCATACAATCACGATCATACAATCACAATCATACAATCAGAATCATACAATCGCAATCATACAATCACAATCATACAATCACAATCATACAATCACAATTATACTATCACAATCACACAATCACAATCACACAATCACAATCATACAATCACAATCATACAATCAGAATCATACAATCGCAATCATACAATCACAATCATACAGAAACAATCATACAATCACAATCATACAATCACAATCATACAATCGCAATCATGCAATCACAATCATGCAATCACAATCATACAATCACAATCATACAATCACAATCATACAATCACAATCATACGATCATAATCATACAATCACAATCATACAATCACAATCATACAATCACAATCACACAATCACAATCACACAATCACAATCATACAATGACAATCATACAATCATAATCATACAATCACAATCATACAATGACAATCATACAATCACAATCATACAGTCACAATCATACAATCGCAATCACACAATTACAATCATACGATCACAATCATACAATAACAATCATACAATCACAATCATACAATCATAATCACACAATCGCAACCATACAATCACAATCATACAGAAACAATCATACAATCACTATCATACAATCACAATCATACAATCAGAATCATACAATCACAATCATAAATCACAATCATACGATCATAATCATACAATCACAATCATGCAATCACAATCATACAATCACAATCATACAATCACAATCATACAATCACAATCATACAATCACAATCATACAATCACAATCATACAATCACAATCATACAATCACGATCTCACAATCACGATCATACAATCACGGTCATACAATCAAAATCATACAATCACAATCTCACAATCACAATCATACAATCACAATCATACAATCACCATTATACAATCACAATTGTACGATCACAATCATACGATCACAATCATACAATCACAATCATACAATCACAATCATACAATCACAATCATACAATCACAATCATACAATCACAATCATACAATCACAATCATACAATCACAATCATACAATCACAATCATACAATCACAATCATACAATCGCAATCAAAGAATCACAATCATACGATCACAATCATACAATCACAATCATACAATCACAATCATACAATCACAATCATACAATCACAATCATACAATCACAGTCATACAATCACAATCATACAATGACAATCATACAATCACAATCATACAATTACTATCATACAATCACAATCATACAATCACAATCATACAATCACAATCATACAATCACAATCATACAATCACAATCATACAATCACAATCCTACAATCACAATCATACAATCACAATCATACAATCACAATCATACAATCACAATCACACAATCAAAATCATACAATCACAATCATACAATCACAATCATACAATCGCAATCAAAGAATCACATTCATACGATCACAATCATACAATCACAATCATACAATCACAATCATACAATCACAATCATACAATCACAATCATACACTCACAGTCATACAATCACAATCATACAATGACAATCGTACAATCACAATCATACAATTACTATCATACAATCACAATCATACAATCGCAATCATACAATCACAATCATACAATCACAATCATACAATCACAATCATACAATCACAATCATACAATCACAATCATACAATCACAATCACACAATCAAAATCTCACAATCACGATCATAGAATCACGATCATACAATCAAAATCATACAATCACAATCTCACAATCACAATCACACAATCACAATCATACAATCACAATCATACGATCACAATCATACGATCACAATCATACGATCACAATCATACGATCACAATCATACGATCACAATCATACAATCACAATCATACAATCACAATCATACAATGACAATCATACAATCACAATCATACAATCACTATCATACAATCACAATCATACAATCACAATCATACAATCACAATCATACAATCACAATCATACAATCACAATCATACAATCACGATCTCACAATCACGATCATACAATCACGATCATACAATCAAAATCATACAATCACAATCATACAATCACAATCATACAATCACAATCATACAATCACAATCATACAATCACAATCATACAATCACAATCATGCAATCGCAATCAAAGAATTGCAATCATACGATCACAATCATACAATCACAATCATACAATCACAATCATACAACCACAATCATACAATCACAATCTCACAATCACGATCATACAATCACGATCATACAATCACGATCATACAATCACGATCATACAATCACAATCATACAATCACAATCATACAATCACAATCATACAATCACAATCATACAATCACAATCATACAATCACAATCATACAATCACAATCTCACAATCACGATCATACAATCACAATCATGCAAACACAATCATACAATCACAATCATACAATCACAATCATACAATCACAATCATACAACCACTATCATACAATCACTATCTCACAATCACGATCATACAATCACGATCATACAATCACGATCATACAATCACAATCATACAATCAGAATCATAAAATCGCAATCATACAATCACAATCATACAATCACAATCATACAATCACAATTATACTATCACAATCACACAATCACAATCACACAATCACAATCATACAATCACAATCATACAATCAGAATCATACAATCGCAATCATACAATCACAATCATACAGAAACAATCATACAATCACAATCATACAATCACAATCATACAATCGCAATCATGCAATCACAATCATGCAATCACAATCATACAATCACAATCATACAATCACAATCATACAATCACAATCATACGATCATAATCATACAATCACAATCATACAATCACAATCATACAATCACAATCACACAATCACAATCATACAATGACAATCATACAATCATAATCATACAATCACAATCATACAATGACAATCATACAATCACAATCATACAGTCACAATCATACAATCGCAATCACACAATCACAATCATACGATCACAATCATACAATAACAATCATACAATCACAATCATACAATCGGAATCAAAGAATCACAATCATACGATCAGAATCATACAATCACAATCACACAATCACAAACATACAATCACAATCATACAATGATAATCATACAATCACAATCAAAGAATCACAATCATACAATCATAATCATACAATCACAATCATACAATGACAATCATACAATCACAATCATACAGTCACAATCATACAATCGCAATCACACAATCACAATCTTACAATCACAATCATACTATCAGAATCATACAATCACAATCACACAATCACAATCATACAATCACAATCAAACAATCACAACCATACAGTCACAATCATACAATCACAATCATACAATCACAATCATACAATGACAATCATACAATCACAATCATACAGTCACAATCATACAATCGCAATTATACGATCACAATCATACGATCACAATCATACGATCACAATCATACAATCACAATCATACAATCGCAATCATACAATCACCATTATACAATCACAATCATACGACCACAATCATACGATCACAATCATACAATCACAATCATACAATCACAATCATACAATCGCAATCATACAATCACAATCATACAATCACAATCATACAATCACAATCATACAATGACAATCATACAATCACAATCATACAGTCACAATCATACAATCGCAATTATATGATCACAATCATACGATCACAATTATACGATCACAATCATACAATCACAATCATACAATCGCAATCATACAATCACCATTATACAATCACAATCATACGACCACAATCATACGATCACAATCAAACGATCACAATCATACGATCACAATCATACAATCACAATCATACGATCATAATCATACAATCACAATCATACAATCACAATCATACAATCACAATCACACAATCACAATCATACAATGACAATCATACAATCATAATCATACAATCACAATCATACAATGACAATCTCACAATCACGATCATACAATCACGATCATATAACCACGATCATACAATCACAATCATACAATCGCAATCATACAATCGCAATCATACAATCACAATCATACAGAAACAATCATACAATCACAATCATACAATCACAATCATGCAATCACAATCATGCAATCACAATCATGCAATCACCATTATACAATCACAATCATACGACCACAATCATACGATCACAATCATACAATCACAATCATACAATCACAATCATACAATCGCAATCATACAATCACAATCATACAATCACAATCATACAATCGCAATCATACAATGACAATCATACAGTCACAGTCATACAGTCACAATCATACAATCGCAATCACACAATCACAATCCTACAATCACAATCATACAATCACAATCATACAATCACAATCACACAATCACAATCATACAAGCACAATCATACAATCATAATCATACAATCACAATCATACAATGACAATCATACAATCACAATCATACAATCATAATCATACAATCACAATCATACAATGACAATCATACAATCACAATCATACAGTCACAATCATACAATCGCATTCATACAATCACAATCATACAATCACAATCATACAATCACAATCATACAATCACAATCATACAATCACAATCATACAATCACAATCATACAATCACAATCATACAATCACAATCATACAATCACAATCATACAATCGCAATCAAAGAATCACAATCATACGATCACAATCATACAATCACAATCATACAATCACAATCATACAATAACAATCATACAATCACAATCATACAATCACAGTCATACAATCACAATCATACAATGACAATCATACAATCACAATCATACAATTACTATCATACAATCACAATCATACAATCACAATCATACAATCACAATCATACAATCACAATCATACAATCACAATCATACAATCACAATCATACAATCACAATCATACAATCACAATCATACAATCACAATCATACAATCACAATCACACAATCAAAATCATACAATCACAATCATACAATCACAATCATACAATCGCAATCAAAGAATCACATTCATACGATCACAATCATACAATCACAATCATACAATCACAATCATACAATCACAATCATACAATCACAATCATACACTCACAGTCATACAATCACAATCATACAATGACAATCATACAATCACAATCATACAATTACTATCATACAATCACAATCATACAATCGCAATCATACAATCACAATCATACAATCACAATCATACAATCACAATCATACAATCACAATCATACAATCACAATCATACAATCACAATCACACAATCAAAATCTCACAATCACGATCATAGAATCACGATCATACAATCAAAATCATACAATCACAATCTCACAATCACAATCACACAATCACAATCATACAATCACAATCATACGATCACAATCATACGATCACAATCATACGATCACAATCATACGATCACAATCATACGATCACAATCATACAATCACAATCATACAATCACAATCATACAATGACAATCATACAATCACAATCATACAATCACTATCATACAATCACAATCATACAATCACAATCATACAATCACAATCATACAATCACAATCATACAATCACAATCATACAATCACGATCTCACAATCACGATCATACAATCACGATCATACAATCAAAATCATACAATCACAATCATACAATCACAATCATACAATCACAATCATACAATCACAATCATACAATCACAATCATACAATCACAATCATGCAATCGCAATCAAAGAATTGCAATCATACGATCACAATCATACAATCACAATCATACAATCACAATCATACAACCACAATCATACAATCACAATCTCACAATCACGATCATACAATCACGATCATACAATCACGATCATACAATCACAATCATACAATCACAATCATACAATCAGAATCATACAATCGCAATCATACAATCACAATCATACAATCACAATCATACAATCACAATTATACAATCACAATCATACGATCACAATCATACGATCACAATCATACAATCACAATCATACAATCACAATCATACAATCGCAATCATACAATGACAATCATACTATCACAATCATACAATTACTATCATACAATCACAATCATACAATCACAATCATACAATCACAATCATACAATCACAATCATACAATCACAATCATACAATCACAATCATACAATCACAATCTCACAATCACGATCATACAATCACAATCATGCAAACACAATCATACAATCACAATCATACAATCACAATCATACAATCACAATCATACAACCACTATCATACAATCACTATCTCACAATCACGATCATACAATCACGATCATACAATCACGATCATACAATCACAATCATACAATCAGAATCATAAAATCGCAATCATACAATCACAATCATACAATCACAATCATACAATCACAATCATACAATCACAATTATACTATCACAATCACACAATCACAATCACACAATCACAATCATACAATCACAATCATACAATCAGAATCATACAATCGCAATCATACAATCACAATCATACAGAAACAATCATACAATCACAATCATACAATCACAATCATACAATCGCAATCATGCAATCACAATCATGCAATCACAATCATACAATCACAATCATACAATCACAATCATACAATCACAATCATACGATCATAATCATACAATCACAATCATACAATCACAATCATACAATCACAATCACACAATCACAATCATACAATGACAATCATACAATCATAATCATACAATCACAATCATACAATGACAATCATACAATCACAATCATACAGTCACAATCATACAATCGCAATCACACAATCACAATCATACGATCACAATCATACAATAACAATCATACAATCACAATCATACAATCGGAATCAAAGAATCACAATCATACGATCAGAATCATACAATCACAATCACACAATCACAAACATACAATCACAATCATACAATGATAATCATACAATCACAATCAAAGAATCACAATCATACAATCATAATCATACAATCACAATCATACAATGACAATCATACAATCACAATCATACAGTCACAATCATACAATCGCAATCACACAATCACAATCTTACAATCACAATCATACTATCAGAATCATACAATCACAATCACACAATCACAATCATACAATCACAATCAAACAATCACAACCATACAGTCACAATCATACAATCACAATCATACAATCACAATCATACAATGACAATCATACAATCACAATCATACAGTCACAATCATACAATCGCAATTATACGATCACAATCATACGATCACAATCATACGATCACAATCATACAATCACAATCATACAATCGCAATCATACAATCACCATTATACAATCACAATCATACGACCACAATCATACGATCACAATCATACAATCACAATCATACAATCACAATCATACAATCGCAATCATACAATCACAATCATACAATCACAATCATACAATCACAATCATACAATGACAATCATACAATCACAATCATACAGTCACAATCATACAATCGCAATTATATGATCACAATCATACGATCACAATTATACGATCACAATCATACAATCACAATCATACAATCGCAATCATACAATCACCATTATACAATCACAATCATACGACCACAATCATACGATCACAATCAAACGATCACAATCATACGATCACAATCATACAATCACAATCATACGATCATAATCATACAATCACAATCATACAATCACAATCATACAATCACAATCACACAATCACAATCATACAATGACAATCATACAATCATAATCATACAATCACAATCATACAATGACAATCTCACAATCACGATCATACAATCACGATCATATAACCACGATCATACAATCACAATCATACAATCGCAATCATACAATCGCAATCATACAATCACAATCATACAGAAACAATCATACAATCACAATCATACAATCACAATCATGCAATCACAATCATGCAATCACAATCATGCAATCACAATCATACAATCACAATCATACAATCACAATCATACAATCACAATCATACGATCACAATCATACGATCATAATCATACAATCACAATCATACAATCACAATCATACAATCACAATCACACAATCACAATCATACAATGACAATCATACAATCACAATCATACAGTCACAATCATACAATCGCAATCACACAATCACAATCATACGATGCCAATCATACAATCACAGTCATACAATCACAATCATACAATCACAATCATACAATCAAAATCATACAATCGCAATCAAAGAATCACAATCATACAATCACAATCACACAATCGCAATCAAAGAATCACAATCATACGATCACAATCATACAATCACAATCATACAATCACAATCATACAATCACAATCATACAATCACAATCATACAATCACAGTCATACAATCACAATCATACAATGACAATCATACAATCACAATCATACAATTACAATCATACAATCACAATCATACAATCGCAATCATACAATCACAATCATACAATCACAATCATACAATCACAATCATACAACCACAATCATACAATCACTATCTCACAATCACGATCATACAATCACGATCATACAATCACGATCATACAATCACAATCATACAATCAGAATCATACAATCGCAATCATACAATCACAATCATACAATCACAATCATACAATCACAATTATACTATCACAATCACACAATCACAATCACACAATCACAATCATACAATCACAATCATACAATCAGAATCATACAATCGCAATCATACAATCACAATCATACAGAAACAATCATACAATCACAATCATACAATCACAATCATACAATCGCAATCATGCAATCACAATCATGCAATCACAATCATACAATCACAATCATACAATCACAATCATACAATCACAATCATACGATCATAATCATACAATCACAATCATACAATCACAATCATACAATCACAATCACACAATCACAATCATACAATGACAATCATACAATCATAATCATACAATCACAATCATACAATGACAATCATACAATCACAATCATACAGTCACAATCATACAATCGCAATCACACAATCACAATCATACGATCACAATCATACAATAACAATCATACAATCACAATCATACAATCGGAACCAAAGAATCACAATCATACGATCAGAATCATACAATCATAATCACACAATCACAATCATACAATCACAATCATACAATCATAATCATACAATCACAATCAAAGAATCACAATCATACAATCATAATCATACAATCACAATAATACAATGACAATCATACAATCACAATCATACAGTCACAATCATACAATCGCAATCACACAATCACAATCTTACAATCACAATCATACTATCAGAATCATACAATCACAATCACACAATCACAATCATACAATCACAATCAAACAATCACAACCATACAGTCACAATCATACAATCACAATCATACAATCACAATCATACAATGACAATCATACAATCACAATCATACAGTCACAATCATACAATCCCAATTATACGATCACAATCATACGATCACAATCATACGATCACAATCATACAATCACAATCATACAATCGCAATCATACAATCACCATTATACAATCACAATCATACGACCACAATCATACGATCACAATCATACAATCACAATCATACAATCACAATCATACAATCGCAATCATACAATCACAATCATACAATCACAATCATACAATCACAATCATACAATCACAATCATACAATCACAATCATACAATCACAATCATACAATCACAATCATACAATCGCAATCAAGGAATCACAATCATACGATCACAATCATACGATCACAATCATACGATCACAATCATACAATCACAATCATACAATCACAATCATACAATCACAATCATACAATCACAATCATACAATCACAATCATACAATCACAATCATACGATCACAATCATACGATCACAATCATACGATCACAATCATACGATCACAATCATACGATCACAATCATACGATCACAATCATATGATCACAATCATACAATGACAATCATACAATTACTATCATACAATCACAATCATACAATCGCAATCATACAATCACAATCATACAATCACAATCACGCAATCACAATCATACAATCACAATCATGCAAACACAATCATACAATCACAATCATACAATCACAATCATACAATCACAATCATACAACCACAATCATACAATCACAATCTCACAATCACGATCATACAATCACGATCATATAATCACGATCATACAATCACAATCATACAATCGCAATCATACAATCGCAATCATACAATCACAATCATACAGAAACAATCATACAATCACAATCATACAATCACAATCATGCAATCACAATCATGCAATCACAATCATGCAATCACAATCATACAATCACAATCATACAATCACAATCATACAGTCACAATCATACAATCACAATCATACGATCATAATCATACAATCACAATCATACAATCACAATCATACAATCACAATCACACAATCACAATCATACAATGACAATCATACAATCATAATCATACAATCACAATCATACAATGACAATCATACAATCACAATCATACAGTCACAATCATACAATCGCAATCACACAATCACAATCATACGATGCCAATCATACAATCACAGTCATACAATCACAATCATACAATCACAATCATACAATCAAAATCATACAATCGCAATCAAAGAATCACAATCATACGATCAGAATCATACAATCACAATCACACAATCACAATCATACAATCACAATCATACAATCACAATCATACAATCACAATCATACAATCACAATCATACAATCACAATCACACAAACAAAATCTCACAATCACGATCATAGAATCACGATCATACAATCAAAATCATACAATCACAATCTCACAATCACAATCACACAATCACAATCATACAATCACAATCATACGATCACAATCATACAATCACAATCATACAATCACAATCATACAATCACAATCATACAATCACAATCATACAATCACAGTCATACAATCACAATCATACAATGACAATCATACAATCACAATCATACAATTACTATCATACAATCACAATCATACAATCACAATCATACAATCACAATCATACAATCACAATCATACAATCACAATCATACAATCACAATCACACAATCAAAATCATACAATCACAATCATACAATCACAATCATACAATCGCAATCAAAGAATCACAATCATACGATCACAATCATACAATCACAATCATACAATCACAATCATACAATCACAATCATACAATCACAATCATACAATCACAATCATACAATCACAGTCATACAATCACAATCATACAATGACAATCATACAATCACAATCATACAATTACTATCATACAATCACAATCATACAATCACAATCATACAATCACAATCATACAATCACAATCATACAATCACAATCATACAATCACAATCATACAATCACAATCATACAATCACAACCATACAATCACAATCATACAATCACAATCATACAATGACAATCATACAGTCACAGTCATACAGTCACAATCATACAATCGCAATCACACAATCACAATCTTACAATCACAATCATACAATCACAATCATACAATCACAATCACACAATCACAATCATACAAGCACAATCATACAATCATAATCATACAATCACAATCATACAATGACAATCATACAATCACAATCATACAGTCACAATCATACAATCGCAATCACACAATCACATTCTTACAATCACAATCATACGATCAGAATCATACAATCACAATCACACAATCACAATCATACAATCACAATCATACAATCATAATCATACAATCACAATCATACAATGAAAATCATACAATCACAATCATACAGTCACAATCATACAATCGCATTCATACAATCACAATCATATAATCACAATCATACAATCACAATCATACAATCACAATCATACAATCACAATCATACAATCACAATCATACAATCGCAATCAAAGAATCACAATCATACGATCACAATCATACAATCACAATCATACAATCACAATCATACAATCACAATCATACAATCACAATCATACAATCACAATCATACAATCACAGTCATACAATCACAATCATACAATGACAATCATACAATCACAATCATACAATTACTATCATACAATCACAATCATACAATCACAATCATACAATCACAATCATACAATCACAATCATACAATCACAATCATACAATCACAATCATACGATCACAATCATACAATCAAAATCTCACAATCACGATCATAGAATCACGATCATACAATCAAAATCATACAATCACAATCTCACAATCACAATCACACAATCACAATCATACAATCGCAATCATACAATCAAAATCATACAATCACAATCATACAATCACAATCATACAGAAACAATCAAAGAATCGCAATCATACGATCACAATCATACAATCACAATCATACAATCACAATCATACAATCGTAATCATACAATCACAATCATACAATCACAATCATACAATCACAATCATACAATCACAATCACGCAATCACAATCATACAATCACAATCATGCAAACACAATCATACAATCACAATCATACAATCACAATCATACAATCACAATCATACAACCACAATCATACAATCACAATCTCACAATCACGATCATACAATCACGATCATATAATCACGATCATACAATCACAATCATACAATCACAATCATACAATCAGAATCATACAATCACAATCATACGATCACAATCATACGATCACAATCATACAATCACAATCATACAATCGCAATCATACAATCACAATCATACAATCACAATCATACAATCACAATCATACAATCACAATCATGCAATCACAATCATACAATCACAATCATACAATCACAATCATACAATCACAATCATACGATCATAATCATACAATCACAATCATACAATCACAATCATACAATCACAATCACACAATCACAATCATACAATGACAATCATACAATCATAATCATACAATCACAATCATACAATGACAATCATACAATCACAATCATACAATCACAATCATACAGTCACAATCATACAATCGCAATCACACAATCACAATCATACGATGCCAATTATACAATCACAGTCATACAATCACAATCATACAATCACAATCATACAATCAAAATCATACAATCGCAATCAAAGAATCACAATCATACGATCAGAATCATACAATCACAATCACACAATCACAATCATACAATCACAATCATACAATCACAATCATACAATCACAATCATACAATCACAATCATACAATCACAATCACACAATCAAAATCTCACAATCACGATCATAGAATCACGATCATACAATCAAAATCATACAATCACAATCTCACAATCACAATCACACAATCACAATCATACAATCACAATCATACGATCACAATCATACAATCACAATCATACAATCACAATCATACAATCACAATCATACAATCACAATCATACAATCACAGTCATACAATCACAATCATACAATGACAATCATACAATCACAATCATACAATTACTATCATACAATCACAATCATACAATCACAATCATACAATCACAATCATACAATCACAATCATACAATCACAATCATACAATCACAATCATACAATCACAATCATACAATCACAATCACACAATCAAAATCATACAATCACAATCATACAATCACAATCATACAATCACAATCATACAATCACAACCATACAATCACTAATCATACAATCACAATCATACAATGACAATCATACAGTCACAGTCATACAGTCACAATCATACAATCGCAATCACACAATCACAATCTTACAATCACAATCATACAATCACAATCATACAATCACAATCACACAATCACAATCATACAAGCACAATCATACAATCATAATCATACAATCACAATCATACAATGACAATCATACAATCACAATCATACAGTCACAATCATACAATCGCAATCACACAATCACAATCTTACAATCACAATCATACGATCAGAATCATACAATCACAATCACACAATCACAATCATACAATCACAATCATACAATCATAATCATACAATCACAATCATACAATGAAAATCATACAATCACAATCATACAGTCACAATCATACAATCGCATTCATACAATCACAATCATATAATCACAATCATACAATCACAATCATACAATCACAATCATACAATCACAATCATACAATCGCAATCAAAGAATCACAATCATACGATCACAATCATACAATCACAATCATACAATCACAATCATACAATCACAATCATACAATCACAATCATACAATCACAGTCATACAATCACAATCATACAATGACAATCATACAATCACAATCATACAATTACTATCATACAATCACAATCATACAATCACAATCATACAATCACAATCATACAATCACAATCATACAATCACAATCATACAATCACAATCATACGATCACAATCATACAATCAAAATCTCACAATCACGATCATAGAATCACGATCATACAATCAAAATCATACAATCACAATCTCACAATCACAATCACACAATCACAATCATACAATCACAATCATACGATCACAATCATACAATCACAATCATACAATCACAATCATACAATCACAATCATACAATCACAATCATACAATCACAGTCATACAATCACAATCATACAATCACAGTCATACAATCACAATCATACAATGACAATCATACAATCACAATCTCACAATCACGATCATACAATCACAATCATGCAAACACAATCATACAATCACAATCATACAATCACAATCATACAATCACAATCATACAACCACAATCATACAATCACTATCTCACAATCACGATCATACAATCACGATCATACAATCACGATCATACAATCACAATCATACAATCAGAATCATACAATCGCAATCATACAATCACAATCATACAATCACAATTATACTATCACAATCACACAATCACAGTCACACAATCACAATCACACAATCACAATCATACAATCACAATCATACAATCAGAATCATACAATCGCAATCATACAATCACAATCATACAATCACAATTATACTATCACAATCACACAATCACAGTCACACAATCACAATCACACAATCACAATCATACAATCACAATCATACAATCAGAATCATACAATCGCAATCATACAATCACAATCATACAGAAACAATCATACAATCTCAATCATACAATCACAATCATACAATCGCAATCATGCAATCACAATCATGCAATCACAATCATACAATCACAACCATACAATCACAATCATACAATCACAATCATACGATCATAATCATACAATCACAATCATACAATCACAATCATACAATCACAATCACACAATCACAATCATACAATGACAATCATACAATCATAATCATACAATCACAATCATACAATGACAATCATACAATCACAATCATACAGTCACAATCATACAATCGCAATCACACAATCACAATCATACGATCACAATCATACAATAACAATCATACAATCACAATCATACAATCGGAATCAAAGAATCACAATCATACGATCAGAATCATACAATCACAATCACACAATCACAATCATACAATCACAATCATACAATCATAATCATACAATCACAATCAAAGAATCACAATCATACAATCATAATCATACATTCACAATCATACAATGACAATCATACAATCACAATCATACAGTCACAATCATACAATCGCAATCACACAATCACAATCTTACAATCACAATCATACTATCAGAATCATACAATCACAATCACACAATCACAATCATACAATCACAATCAAACAATCACAATCATACAGTCACAATCATACAATCACAATCATACAATCACAATCATACGACCACAATCATACGATCACAATCATACAATCACAATCATACAATCACAATCATAGAATCGCAATCATACAATCACCATTATACAATCACAATCATACGACCACAATCATACGATCACATTCATACAATCACAATCATACAATCACAATCATACAATCACAATCATACAATCACAATCATACAATCACAATCATACAATCACAATCATACAATCACAATCATACAATCACAATCATACAATCACAATCATACAATCACAATCATACAATCACAATCATACAATCACAATCATACAATCACAATCATACAATCGCAATCAAAGAATCACAATCATACGATCACAATCATACGATCACAATCATACGATCACAATCATACAATCACAATCATACAATCACAATCATACAATCACAATCATACAATCACAATCATACAATCACAATCATACGATCACAATCATACGATCACAATCATACGATCACAATCATACGATCACAATCATACGATCACAATCATACAATCACAATCATACAATGACAATCATACAATTACTATCATACAATCACAATCATACAATCACAATCATACAATCACAATCATACAATCACAAACACGCTATCACAATCATACAATCACAATCATACAGAAACAATCATACAATCACTATCATACAATCACAATCATACAATCAGAATCATACAATCACAATCATAAATCACAATCATACAATCACAATCATACAATCGCAATCATACAATCACCATCATACAATCACAATCATACGACCACAATCATACGATCACATTCATACAATCACAATCCTACAATCACAATCATACAATCACAATCACACAATCACAATCATACAATCATAATCACACAATCGCAATCATACAATCACAATCATACAGAAACAATCATACAATCACTATCATACAATCATAATCACACAATCGCAATCATACAATCACAATCATACAGAAACAATCATACAATCACTATCATACAATCACAATCATACAATCAGAATCATACAATCACAATCATAAATCACAATCATACAATCACAATCATACAGTCACAATCCGTCAATAACAATCATACAATCACAATCGTACAATCACAATCATACGATCACAATCATACAATCACAATCATACAATCACAATCATACAATCGCAATCATACAATCACAATCATGCAATCACAACCATACAATCACAATCATACAATCGCAATCATACAATGACAATCATACAGTCACAGTCATACAGTCACAATCATACAATCGCAATCACACAATCACAATCTTACAATCACAATCATACAATCACAATCATACAATCACAATCACACAATCACAATCATACAAGCACAATCATACAATCATAATCATACAATCACAATCATACAATGACAATCATACAATCACAATCATACAGTCACAATCATACAATCGCAATCACACAATCACAATCTTACAATCACAATCATACGATCAGAATCATACAATCACAATCACACAATCACAATCATACAATCACAATCATACAATCATAATCATACAATCACAATCATACAATGACAATCATACAATCACAATCATACAGTCACAATCATACAATCGCATTCATACAATCACAATCATACAATCACAATCATACAATCACAATCATGCAATCACAATCATACAATCACAATCATACAATCACAATCATACAATCACAATCATACAATCACAATCATACAATCGCAATCAAAGAATCACAATCATACGATCACAATCATACAATCACAATCATACAATCACAATCATACAATCACAATCATACAATCACAATCATACAATCACAGTCATACAATCACAATCATACAATGACAATCATACAATCACAATCATACAATTACTATCATACAATCACAATCATACAATCACAATCATACAATCACAATCATACAATCACAATCATACAATCACAATCATACAATCACAATCATACAATCACAATCATACAATCACAATCATACAATCACAATCACACAATCAAAATCATACAATCACAATCATACAATCACAATCATACAATCGCAATCAAAGAATCACAATCATACGATCACAATCATACAATCACAATCATACAATCACAATCATACAATCACAATCATACAATCACAGTCATACAATCACAATCATACAATGACAATCATACAATCACAATCATGCAATTACTATCATACAATCACAATCATACAATCGCAATCATACAATCACAATCATACAATCACAATCATACAATCACAATCATACAATCACAATCATACAATCACAATCACACAATCAAAATCTCACAATCACGATCATAGAATCACGATCATACAATCAAAATCATACAATCACAATCTCACAATCTCAATCACACAATCACAATCATACAATCACAATCATACGATCACAATCATACGATCACAATCATACGATCACAATCATACAATCACAATCATACAATCACAATCATACAATGACAATCATACAATCACAATCATACAATCACTATCATACAATCACAATCATACAATCACAATCATACAATCACAATCATACAATCACAATCATACAATCACAATCATACAATCACGATCTCACAATCACGATCATACAATCACGATCATACAATCAAAATCATACAATCACAATCATACAATCACAATCATACAATCACAATCATACAATCACAATCATACAATCACAATCATACAATCACAATCATACAATCACAATCATACAATCACAATCATACAATCACAATCATACAATCACAATCATACAATCACAATCATACAATCGCAATCAAAGAATCGCAATCATACGATCACAATCATACAATCACAATCATACAATCACAATCATACAACCACAATCATACAATCACAATCTCACAATCACGATCATACAATCACGATCATACAATCACGATCATACAATCACAATCATACAATCACAATCATACAATCAGAATCATACAATCGCAATCATACAATCACAATCATACAATGAAAATCATACAATCACAATCATACAGTCACAATCATACAATCGCATTCATACAATCACAATCATATAATCACAATCATACAATCACAATCATACAATCACAATCATACAATCACAATCATACAATCACAATCATACAATCGCAATCAAAGAATCACAATCATACGATCACAATCATACAATCACAATCATACAATCACAATCATACAATCACAATCATACAATCACAATCATACAATCACAGTCATACAATCACAATCATACAATGACAATCATACAATCACAATCATACAATTACTATCATACAATCACAATCATACAATCACAATCATACAATCACAATCATACAATCACAATCATACAATCACAATCATACAATCACAATCATACGATCACAATCATACAATCAAAATCTCACAATCACGATCATAGAATCACGATCATACAATCAAAATCATACAATCACAATCTCACAATCACAATCACACAATCACAATCATACAATCACAATCATACGATCACAATCATACAATCACAATCATACAATCACAATCATACAATCACAATCATACAATCACAATCATACAATCACAGTCATACAATCACAATCATACAATCACAGTCATACAATCACAATCATACAATGACAATCATACAATCACAATCTCACAATCACGATCATACAATCACAATCATGCAAACACAATCATACAATCACAATCATACAATCACAATCATACAATCACAATCATACAACCACAATCATACAATCACTATCTCACAATCACGATCATACAATCACGATCATACAATCACGATCATACAATCACAATCATACAATCAGAATCATACAATCGCAATCATACAATCACAATCATACAATCACAATTATACTATCACAATCACACAATCACAGTCACACAATCACAATCACACAATCACAATCATACAATCACAATCATACAATCAGAATCATACAATCGCAATCATACAATCACAATCATACAATCACAATTATACTATCACAATCACACAATCACAGTCACACAATCACAATCACACAATCACAATCATACAATCACAATCATACAATCAGAATCATACAATCGCAATCATACAATCACAATCATACAGAAACAATCATACAATCTCAATCATACAATCACAATCATACAATCGCAATCATGCAATCACAATCATGCAATCACAATCATACAATCACAACCATACAATCACAATCATACAATCACAATCATACGATCATAATCATACAATCACAATCATACAATCACAATCATACAATCACAATCACACAATCACAATCATACAATGACAATCATACAATCATAATCATACAATCACAATCATACAATGACAATCATACAATCACAATCATACAGTCACAATCATACAATCGCAATCACACAATCACAATCATACGATCACAATCATACAATAACAATCATACAATCACAATCATACAATCGGAATCAAAGAATCACAATCATACGATCAGAATCATACAATCACAATCACACAATCACAATCATACAATCACAATCATACAATCATAATCATACAATCACAATCAAAGAATCACAATCATACAATCATAATCATACATTCACAATCATACAATGACAATCATACAATCACAATCATACAGTCACAATCATACAATCGCAATCACACAATCACAATCTTACAATCACAATCATACTATCAGAATCATACAATCACAATCACACAATCACAATCATACAATCACAATCAAACAATCACAATCATACAGTCACAATCATACAATCACAATCATACAATCACAATCATACGACCACAATCATACGATCACAATCATACAATCACAATCATACAATCACAATCATACAATCACAATCATAGAATCGCAATCATACAATCACCATTATACAATCACAATCATACGACCACAATCATACGATCACATTCATACAATCACAATCATACAATCACAATCATACAATCACAATCATACAATCACAATCATACAATCACAATCATACAATCACAATCATACAATCACAATCATACAATCACAATCATACAATCACAATCATACAATCACAATCATACAATCACAATCATACAATCACAATCATACAATCACAATCATACAATCACAATCATACAATCGCAATCAAAGAATCACAATCATACGATCACAATCATACGATCACAATCATACGATCACAATCATACAATCACAATCATACAATCACAATCATACAATCACAATCATACAATCACAATCATACAATCACAATCATACAATCACAATCATACAATCACAATCTCACAATCACGATCATACAATCACAATCATGCAAACACAATCATACAATCACAATCATACAATCACAATCATACAATCACAATCATACAACCACAATCATACAATCACTATCTCACAATCACGATCATACAATCACGATCATACAATCACGATCATACAATCACAATCATACAATCAGAATCATACAATCGCAATCATACAATCACAATCATACAATCACAATCATACAATCACAATTATACTATCACAATCACACAATCACAATCACACAATCACAATCATACAATCACAATCATACAATCAGAATCATACAATCGCAATCATACAATCACAATCATACGGAAACAATCATACAATCACAATCATACAATCACAATCATACAATCGCAATCATGCAATCACAATCATGCAATCACAATCATACAATCACAATCATACAATCACAATCATACAATCACAATCATACGATCATAATCATACAATCACAATCATACAATCACAATCATACAATCACAATCACACAATCACAATCACACAATCACAATCATACAATGACAATCATACAATCATAATCATACAATCACAATCATACAATGACAATCATACAATCACAATCATACAGTCACAATCATACTATCGCAATCACACAATTACAATCATACGATCACAATCATACAATAACAATCATACAATCACAATCATACAATCATAATCACACAATCGCAATCATACAATCACAATCATACAGAAACAATCATACAATCACTATCATACAATCACAATCATACAATCAGAATCATACAATCACAATCATAAATCACAATCATACGATCATAATCATACAATCACAATCATGCAATCACAATCATACAATCACAATCATACAATCACAATCATACAATCACAATCATACAATCACAATCATACAATCACAATCATACAATCACGATCTCACAATCACGATCATACAATCACGGTCATACAATCAAAATCATACAATCACAATCTCACAATCACAATCATACAATCACAATCATACAATCACCATTATACAATCACAATCGTACGATCACAATCATACGACCACAATCATACAATCACAATCATACAATCACAATCATACAATCGCAATCATACAATCACAATCATGCAATCACAACCATACAATCACAATCATACAATCGCAATCATACAATGACAATCATACAGTCACAGTCATACAGTCACAATCATACAATCGCAATCACACAATCACAATCCTACAATCACAATCATACAATCACAATCATACAATCACAATCACACAATCACAATCATACAAGCACAATCATACAATCGTAATCATACAATCACAATCATACAATGACAATCATACAATCACAATCATACAATCATAATCATACAATCACAATCATACAATGACAATCATACAATCACAATCATACAGTCACAATCATACAATCGCATTCATACAATCACAATCATACAATCACAATCATACAATCACAATCATACAATCACAATCATACAATCACAATCATACAATCACAATCATACAATCACAATCATACAATCGCAATCAAAGAATCACAATCATACGATCACAATCATACAATCACAATCATACAATCACAATCATACAATCACAATCATACAATCACAATCATACAATCACAGTCATACAATCACAATCATACAATGACAATCATACAATCACAATCATACAATTACTATCATACAATCACAATCATACAATCACAATCATACAATCACAATCATACAATCACAATCATACAATCACAATCATACAATCACAATCATACAATCACAATCATACAATCACAATCATACAATCACAATCATACAATCACAATCACACAATCAAAATCATAAAATCACAATCATACAATCACAATCATACAATCGCAATCAAAGAATCACAATCATACGATCACAATCATACAATCACAATCATACAATCACAATCATACAATCACAATCATACAATCACAATCATACAATCACAGTCATACAATCACAATCATACAATGACAATCATACAATCACAATCATACAATTACTATCATACAATCACAATCATACAATCGCAATCATACAATCACAATCATACAATCACAATCATACAATCACAATCATACAATCACAATCATACAATCACAATCACACAATCAAAATCTCACAATCACGATCATAGAATCACGATCATACAATCAAAATCATACAATCACAATCTCACAATCACAATCACACAATCACAATCATACAATCACAATCATACGATCACAATCATACGATCACAATCATACGATCACAATCATACGATCACAATCATACGATCACAATCATACAATCACAATCATACAATCACAATCATACAATGACAATCATACAATCACAATCATACAATCACTATCATACAATCACAATCATACAATCACAATCATACAATCACAATCATACAATCACAATCATACAATCACAATCATACAATCACGATCTCACAATCACGATCATACAATCACGATCATACAATCAAAATCATACAATCACAATCATACAATCACAATCATACAATCACAATCATACAATCACAATCATACAATCACAATCATACAATCACAATCATACAATCGCAATCAAAGAATCGCAATCATACGATCACAATCATACAATCACAATCATACAATCACAATCATACAACCACAATCATACAATCACAATCTCACAATCACGATCATACAATCACGATCATACAATCACGATCATACAATCACAATCATACAATCACAATCATACAATCAGAATCATACAATCGCAATCATACAATCACAATCATACAATCACAATCATACAATCACAATTATACAATCACAATCATACGATCACAATCATACAATCACAATCATACAATCACAATCATACAATCGCAATCATACAATCACAATCATACAATCACAATCATACAATTACTATCATACAATCACAATCATACAATCACAATCATACAATCACAATCATACAATCACAATCATACAATCACAATCATACAATCACAATCATACAATCACAATCATACAATCACAATCATACAATCACAATCATACAATCACAATCTCACAATCACGATCATACAATCACAATCATGCAAACACAATCATACAATCACAATCATACAATCACAATCATACAATCACAATCATACAATCACAATCATACAACCACAATCATACAATCACTATCTCACAATCACGATCATACAATCACGATCATACAATCACGATCATACAATCACAATCATACAATCAGAATCATACAATCGCAATCATACAATCACAATCATACAATCACAATCATACAATCACAATTATACTATCACAATCACACAATCACAATCACACAATCACAATCATACAATCACAATCATACAATCAGAATCATACAATCGCAATCATACAATCACAATCATACAGAAACAATCATACAATCACAATCATACAATCACAATCATACAATCGCAATCATGCAATCACAATCATGCAATCACAATCATACAATCACAATCATACAATCACAATCATACAATCACAATCATACGATCATAATCATACAATCACAATCATACAATCACAATCATACAATCACAATCACACAATCACAATCACACAATCACAATCACACAATCACAATCATACAATGACAATCATACAATCATAATCATACAATCACAATCATACAATGACAATCATACAATCACAATCATACAGTCACAATCATACAATCGCAATCACACAATTACAATCATACGATCACAATCATACAATAACAATCATACAATCACAATCATACAATCATAATCACACAATCGCAATCATACAATCACAATCATACAGAAACAATCATACAATCACTATCATACAATCACAATCATACAATCAGAATCATACAATCACAATCATAAATCACAATCATACGATCATAATCATACAATCACAATCATGCAATCACAATCATACAATCACAATCATACAATCACAATCATACAATCACAATCATACAATCACAATCATACAATCACAATCATACAATCACGATCTCACAATCACGATCATACAATCACGGTCATACAATCAAAATCATACAATCACAATCTCACAATCACAATCATACAATCACAATCATACAATCACCATTATACAATCACAATCGTACGATCACAATCATACGATCACAATCATACAATCACAATCATACAATCACAATCATACAATCGCAATCATACAATCACAATCATGCAATCACAACCATACAATCACAATCATACAATCGCAATCATACAATGACAATCATACAGTCACAGTCATACAGTCACAATCATACAATCGCAATCACACAATCACAATCCTACAATCACAATCATACAATCACAATCATACAATCACAATCACACAATCACAATCATACAAGCACAATCATACAATCATAATCATACAATCACAATCATACAATGACAATCATACAATCACAATCATACAATCATAATCATACAATCACAATCATACAATGACAATCATACAATCACAATCATACAGTCACAATCATACAATCGCATTCATACAATCACAATCATACAATCACAATCATACAATCACAATCATACAATCACAATCATACAATCACAATCATACAATCACAATCATACAATCACAATCATACAATCGCAATCAAAGAATCACAATCATACGATCACAATCATACAATCACAATCATACAATCACAATCATACAATCACAATCATACAATCACAATCATACAATCACAGTCATACAATCACAATCATACAATGACAATCATACAATCACAATCATACAATTACTATCATACAATCACAATCATACAATCACAATCATACAATCACAATCATACAATCACAATCATACAATCACAATCATACAATCACAATCATACAATCACAATCATACAATCACAATCATACAATCACAATCATACAATCACAATCACACAATCAAAATCATACAATCACAATCATACAATCACAATCATACAATCGCAATCAAAGAATCACAATCATACGATCACAATCATACAATCACAATCATACAATCACAATCATACAATCACAATCATACAATCACAATCATACACTCACAGTCATACAATCACAATCATACAATGACAATCATACAATCACAATCATACAATTACTATCATACAATCACAATCATACAATCGCAATCATACAATCACAATCATACAATCACAATCATACAATCACAATCATACAATCACAATCATACAATCACAATCATACAATCACAATCACACAATCAAAATCTCACAATCACGATCATAGAATCACGATCATACAATCAAAATCATACAATCACAATCTCACAATCACAATCACACAATCACAATCATACAATCACAATCATACGATCACAATCATACGATCACAATCATACGATCACAATCATACGATCACAATCATACGATCACAATCATACAATCACAATCATACAATCACAATCATACAATGACAATCATACAATCACAATCATACAATCACTATCATACAATCACAATCATACAATCACAATCATACAATCACAATCATACAATCACAATCATACAATCACAATCATACAATCACGATCTCACAATCACGATCATACAATCACGATCATACAATCAAAATCATACAATCACAATCATACAATCACAATCATACAATCACAATCATACAATCACAATCATACAATCACAATCATACAATCACAATCATACAATCACAATCATACAATCACAATCATACAATCGCAATCAAAGAATTGCAATCATACGATCACAATCATACAATCACAATCATACAATCACAATCATACAACCACAATCATACAATCACAATCTCACAATCACGATCATACAATCACGATCATACAATCACGATCATACAATCACAATCATACAATCACAATCATACAATCAGAATCATACAATCGCAATCATACAATCACAATCATACAATCACAATCATACAATCACAATTATACAATCACAATCATACGATCACAATCATACGATCACAATCATACAATCACAATCATACAATCACAATCATACAATCGCAATCATACAATGACAATCATACAATCACAATCATACAATTACTATCATACAATCACAATCATACAATCACAATCATACAATCACAATCATACAATCACAATCATACAATCACAATCATACAATCACAATCATACAATCACAATCTCACAATCACGATCATACAATCACAATCATGCAAACACATTCATACAATCACAATCATACAATCACAATCATACAATCACAATCATACAACCACTATCATACAATCACTATCTCACAATCACGATCATACAATCACGATCATACAATCACGATCATACAATCACAATCATACAATCAGAATCATAAAATCGCAATCATACAATCACAATCATACAATCACAATCATACAATCACAATTATACTATCACAATCACACAATCACAATCACACAATCACAATCATACAATCACAATCATACAATCAGAATCATACAATCGCAATCATACAATCACAATCATACAGAAACAATCATACAATCACAATCATACAATCACAATCATACAATCGCAATCATGCAATCACAATCATGCAATCACAATCATACAATCACAATCATACAATCACAATCATACAATCACAATCATACGATCATAATCATACAATCACAATCATACAATCACAATCATACAATCACAATCACACAATCACAATCATACAATGACAATCATACAATCATAATCATACAATCACAATCATACAATGACAATCATACAATCACAATCATACAGTCACAATCATACAATCGCAATCACACAATCACAATCATACGATCACAATCATACAATAACAATCATACAATCACAATCATACAATCGGAATCAAAGAATCACAATCATACGATCAGAATCATACAATCACAATCACACAATCACAAACATACAATCACAATCATACAATCATAATCATACAATCACAATCAAAGAATCACAATCATACAATCATAATCATACAATCACAATCATACAATGACAATCATACAATCACAATCATACAGTCACAATCATACAATCGCAATCACACAATCACAATCTTACAATCACAATCATACTATCAGAATCATACAATCACAATCACACAATCACAATCATACAATCACAATCAAACAATCACAACCATACAGTCACAATCATACAATCACAATCATACAATCACAATCATACAATGACAATCATACAATCACAATCATACAGTCACAATCATACAATCGCAATTATACGATCACAATCATACGATCACAATCATACGATCACAATCATACAATCACAATCATACAATCGCAATCATACAATCACCATTATACAATCACAATCATACGACCACAATCATACGATCACAATCATACAATCACAATCATACAATCACAATCATACAATCGCAATCATACAATCACAATCATACAATCACAATCATACAATCACAATCATACAATGACAATCATACAATCACAATCATACAGTCACAATCATACAATCGCAATTATATGATCACAATCATACGATCACAATTATACGATCACAATCATACAATCACAATCATACAATCGCAATCATACAATCACCATTATACAATCACAATCATACGACCACAATCATACGATCACAATCAAACGATCACAATCATACGATCACAATCATACAATCACAATCATACGATCATAATCATACAATCACAATCATACAATCACAATCATACAATCACAATCACACAATCACAATCATACAATGACAATCATACAATCATAATCATACAATCACAATCATACAATGACAATCTCACAATCACGATCATACAATCACGATCATATAACCACGATCATACAATCACAATCATACAATCGCAATCATACAATCGCAATCATACAATCACAATCATACAGAAACAATCATACAATCACAATCATACAATCACAATCATGCAATCACAATCATGCAATCACAATCATGCAATCACAATCATACAATCACAATCATACAATCACAATCATACAATCACAATCATACGATCACAATCATACGATCATAATCATACAATCACAATCATACAATCACAATCATACAATCACAATCACACAATCACAATCATACAATGACAATCATACAATCATAATCATACAATCACAATCATACAATGACAATCATACAATCACAATCATACAGTCACAATCATACAATCGCAATCACACAATCACAATCATACGATGCCAATCATACAATCACAGTCATACAATCACAATCATACAATCACAATCATACAATCAAAATCATACAATCGCAATCAAAGAATCACAATCATACAATCACAATCACACAATCGCAATCAAAGAATCACAATCATACGATCACAATCATACAATCACAATCATACAATCACAATCATACAATCACAATCATACAATCACAATCATACAATCACAGTCATACAATCACAATCATACAATGACAATCATACAATCACAATCATACAATTACAATCATACAATCACAATCATACAATCGCAATCATACAATCACAATCATACAATCACAATCATACAATCACAATCATACAACCACAATCATACAATCACTATCTCACAATCACGATCATACAATCACGATCATACAATCACGATCATACAATCACAATCATACAAACAGAATCATACAATCGCAATCATACAATCACAATCATACAATCACAATCATACAATCACAATTATACTATCACAATCACACAATCACAATCACACAATCACAATCATACAATCACAATCATACAATCAGAATCATACAATCGCAATCATACAATCACAATCATACAGAAACAATCATACAATCACAATCATACAATCACAATCATACAATCGCAATCATGCAATCACAATCATGCAATCACAATCATACAATCACAATCATACAATCACAATCATACAATCACAATCATACGATCATAATCATACAATCACAATCATACAATCACAATCATACAATCACAATCACACAATCACAATCATACAATGACAATCATACAATCATAATCATACAATCACAATCATACAATGACAATCATACAATCACAATCATACAGTCACAATCATACAATCGCAATCACACAATCACAATCATACGATCACAATCATACAATAACAATCATACAATCACAATCATACAATCGGAACCAAAGAATCACAATCATACGATCAGAATCATACAATCATAATCACACAATCACAATCATACAATCACAATCATACAATCATAATCATACAATCACAATCAAAGAATCACAATCATACAATCATAATCATACAATCACAATAATACAATGACAATCATACAATCACAATCATACAGTCACAATCATACAATCGCAATCACACAATCACAATCTTACAATCACAATCATACTATCAGAATCATACAATCACAATCACACAATAACAATCATACAATCACAATCAAACAATCACAACCATACAGTCACAATCATACAATCACAATCATACAATCACAATCATACAATGACAATCATACAATCACAATCATACAGTCACAATCATACAATCCCAATTATACGATCACAATCATACGATCACAATCATACAATCACAATCATACAATCGCAATCATACAATCACCATTATACAATCACAATCATACGACCACAATCATACGATCACAATCATACAATCACAATCATACAATCACAATCATACAATCGCAATCATACAATCACAATCATACAATCACAATCATACAATCACAATCATACAATCACAATCATACAATCACAATCATACAATCACAATCATACAATCACAATCATACGATCGCAATCAAGGTATCACAATCATACGATCACAATCATACGATCACAATCATACGATCACAATCATACAATCACAATCATACAATCACAATCATACAATCACAATCATACAATCACAATCATACAATCACAATCATACGATCACAATCATACGATCACAATCATACGATCACAATCATACGATCACAATCATACGATCACAATCATACGATCACAATCATACGATCACAATCATATGATCACAATCATACAATGACAATCATACAATTACTATCATACAATCACAATCATACAATCGCAATCATACAATCACAATCATACAATCACAATCACGCAATCACAATCATACAATCACAATCATGCAAACACAATCATACAATCACAATCATACAATCACAATCATACAATCACAATCATACAACCACAATCATACAATCACAATCTCACAATCACGATCATACAATCACGATCATATAATCACGATCATACAATCACAATCATACAATCGCAATCATACAATCGCAATCATACAATCACAATCATACAGAAACAATCATACAATCACAATCATACAATCACAATCATGCAATCACAATCATGCAATCACAATCATGCAATCACAATCATACAATCACTATCATACAATCACAATCATACAATCACAATCATACAATCACAATCATACGATCATAATCATACAATCACAATCATACAATCACAATCATACAATCACAGTCATACGATCACAATCATACAATGACAATCATACAATCACAATCATACAATTACTATCATACAATCACAATCATACAATCACAATCATACAATCACAATCATACAATCACAATCATACAATCACAATCATACAATCACAATCATACAATCACAATCATACAATCACAACCATACAATCACAATCATACAATCACAATCATACAATGACAATCATACAGTCACAGTCATACAGTCACAATCATACAATCGCAATCACACAATCACAATCTTACAATCACAATCATACAATCACAATCATACAATCACAATCACACAATTACAATCATACAAGCACAATCATACAATCATAATCATACAATCACAATCATACAATGACAATCATACAATCACAATCATACAGTCACAATCATACAATCGCAATCACACAATCACAATCTTACAATCACAATCATACTATCAGAATCATACAATCACAATCACACAATAACAATCATACAATCACAATCAAACAATCACAACCATACAGTCACAATCATACAATCACAATCATACAATCACAATCATACAATGACAATCATACAATCACAATCATACAGTCACAATCATACAATCCCAATTATACGATCACAATCATACGATCACAATCATACGATCACAATCATACAATCACAATCATACAATCGCAATCATACAATCACCATTATACAATCACAATCATACGACCACAATCATACGATCACAATCATACAATCACAATCATACAATCACAATCATACAATCGCAATCATACAATCACAATCATACAATCACAATCATACAATCACAATCATACAATCACAATCATACAATCACAATCATACAATCACAATCATACAATCACAATCATACGATCGCAATCAAGGAATCACAATCATACGATCACAATCATACGATCACAATCATACGATCACAATCATACAATCACAATCATACAATCACAATCATACAATCACAATCATACAATCACAATCATACAATCACAATCATACGATCACAATCATACGATCACAATCATACGATCACAATCATACGATCACAATCATACGATCACAATCATACGATCACAATCATACGATCACAATCATATGATCACAATCATACAATGACAATCATACAATTACTATCATACAATCACAATCATACAATCGCAATCATACAATCACAATCATACAATCACAATCACGCAATCACAATCATACAATCACAATCATGCAAACACAATCATACAATCACAATCATACAATCACAATCATACAATCACAATCATACAACCACAATCATACAATCACAATCTCACAATCACGATCATACAATCACGATCATATAATCACGATCATACAATCACAATCATACAATCGCAATCATACAATCGCAATCATACAATCACAATCATACAGAAACAATCATACAATCACAATCATACAATCACAATCATGCAATCACAATCATGCAATCACAATCATGCAATCACAATCATACAATCACTATCATACAATCACAATCATACAATCACAATCATACAATCACAATCATACGATCATAATCATACAATCACAATCATACAATCACAATCATACAATCACAGTCATACGATCACAATCATACAATGACAATCATACAATCACAATCATACAATTACTATCATACAATCACAATCATACAATCACAATCATACAATCACAATCATACAATCACAATCATACAATCACAATCATACAATCACAATCATACAATCACAATCATACAATCACAACCATACAATCACAATCATACAATCACAATCATACAATGACAATCATACAGTCACAGTCATACAGTCACAATCATACAATCGCAATCACACAATCACAATCATACAATCACAATCATACGATCACAATCATACGATCACAATCATACAATCACAATCATACAATCACAATCATACAATCGCAATCATACAATGACAATCATACAATCACAATCATACAATTACTATCATACAATCACAATCATACAATCACAATCATACAATCACAATCATACAATCACAATCATACAATCACAATCATACAATCACAATCATACAATCACAATCATACAATCACAATCATACAATCACAATCTCACAATCACGATCATACAATCACAATCATGCAAACACAATCATACAATCACAATCATACAATCACAATCATACAATCACAATCATACAACCACAATCATACAATCACTATCTCACAATCACGATCATACAATCACGATCATACAATCACGATCATACAATCACAATCATACAATCAGAATCATACAATCGCAATCATACAATCACAATCATACAATCACAATCATACAACCACAATCATACAATCACAATCTCACAATCACGATCATACAATCACGATCATACAATCACGATCATACAATCACAATCATACAATCACAATCATACAATCAGAATCATACAATCGCAATCATACAATCACAATCATACAATCACAATCATACAATCACAATTATACAATCACAATCATACGATCACAATCATACAATCACAATCATACAATCACAATCATACAATCACAATCATACAATCGCAATCATACAATCACAATCATACAATCACAATCATACAATTACTATCATACAATCACAATCATACAATCACAATCATACAATCACAATCATACAATCACAATCATACAATCACAATCATACAATCACAATCATACAATCACAATCATACAATCACAATCATACAATCACAATCATACAATCACAATCTCACAATCACGATCATACAATCACAATCATGCAAACACAATCATACAATCACAATCATACAATCACAATCATACAATCACAATCATACAACCACAATCATACAATCACTATCTCACAATCACGATCATACAATCACGATCATACAATCACGATCATACAATCACAATCATACAATCAGAATCATACAATCGCAATCATACAATCACAATCATACAATCACAATCATACAATCACAATTATACTATCACAATCACACAATCACAATCACACAATCACAATCATACAATCACAATCATACAATCAGAATCATACAATCGCAATCATACAATCACAATCATACAGAAACAATCATACAATCACAATCATACAATCACAATCATACAATCGCAATCATGCAATCACAATCATGCAATCACAATCATACAATCACAATCATACAATCACAATCATACAATCACAATCATACGATCATAATCATACAATCACAATCATACAATCACAATCATACAATCACAATCACACAATCACAATCACACAATCACAATCACACAATCACAATCATACAATGACAATCATACAATCATAATCATACAATCACAATCATACAATGACAATCATACAATCACAATCATACAGTCACAATCATACAATCGCAATCACACAATTACAATCATACGATCACAATCATACAATAACAATCATACAATCACAATCATACAATCATAATCACACAATCGCAATCATACAATCACAATCATACAGAAACAATCATACAATCACTATCATACAATCACAATCATACAATCAGAATCATACAATCACAATCATAAATCACAATCATACGATCATAATCATACAATCACAATCATGCAATCACAATCATACAATCACAATCATACAATCACCATCATACAATCACAATCATACAATCACAATCATACAATCACAATCATACAATCACGATCTCACAATCACGATCATACAATCACGGTCATACAATCAAAATCATACAATCACAATCTCACAATCACAATCATACAATCACAATCATACAATCACCATTATACAATCACAATCGTACGATCACAATCATACGATCACAATCATACAATCACAATCATACAATCACAATCATACAATCGCAATCATACAATCACAATCATGCAATCACAACCATACAATCACAATCATACAATCGCAATCATACAATGACAATCATACAGTCACAGTCATACAGTCACAATCATACAATCGCAATCACACAATCACAATCCTACAATCACAATCATACAATCACAATCATACAATCACAATCACACAATCACAATCATACAAGCACAATCATACAATCATAATCATACAATCACAATCATACAATGACAATCATACAATCACAATCATACAATCATAATCATACAATCACAATCATACAATGACAATCATACAATCACAATCATACAGTCACAATCATACAATCGCATTCATACAATCACAATCATACAATCACAATCATACAATCACAATCATACAATCACAATCATACAATCACAATCATACAATCACAATCATACAATCACAATCATACAATCGCAATCAAAGAATCACAATCATACGATCACAATCATACAATCACAATCATACAATCACAATCATACAATCACAATCATACAATCACAATCATACAATCACAGTCATACAATCACAATCATACAATGACAATCATACAATCACAATCATACAATTACTATCATACAATCACAATCATACAATCACAATCATACAATCACAATCATACAATCACAATCATACAATCACAATCATACAATCACAATCATACAATCACAATCATACAATCACAATCATACAATCACAATCATACAATCACAATCACACAATCAAAATCATACAATCACAATCATACAATCACAATCATACAATCGCAATCAAAGAATCACAATCATACGATCACAATCATACAATCACAATCATACAATCACAATCATACAATCACAATCATACAATCACAATCATACACTCACAGTCATACAATCACAATCATACAATGACAATCATACAATCACAATCATACAATTACTATCATACAATCACAATCATACAATCGCAATCATACAATCACAATCATACAATCACAATCATACAATCACAATCATACAATCACAATCATACAATCACAATCATACAATCACAATCACACAATCAAAATCTCACAATCACGATCATAGAATCACGATCATACAATCAAAATCATACAATCACAATCTCACAATCACAATCACACAATCACAATCATACAATCACAATCATACGATCACAATCATACGATCACAATCATACGATCACAATCATACGATCACAATCATACGATCACAATCATACAATCACAATCATACAATCACAATCATACAATGACAATCATACAATCACAATCATACAATCACTATCATACAATCACAATCATACAATCACAATCATACAATCACAATCATACAATCACAATCATACAATCACAATCATACAATCACGATCTCACAATCACGATCATACAATCACGATCATACAATCAAAATCATACAATCACAATCATACAATCACAATCATACAATCACAATCATACAATCACAATCATACAATCACAATCATACAATCACAATCATACAATCACAATCATACAATCACAATCATACAATCGCAATCAAAGAATTGCAATCATACGATCACAATCATACAATCACAATCATACAATCACAATCATACAACCACAATCATACAATCACAATCTCACAATCACGATCATACAATCACGATCATACAATCACGATCATACAATCACAATCATACAATCACAATCATACAATCAGAATCATACAATCGCAATCATACAATCACAATCATACAATCACAATCATACAATCACAATTATACAATCACAATCATACGATCACAATCATACGATCACAATCATACAATCACAATCATACAATCACAATCATACAATCGCAATCATACAATGACAATCATACAATCACAATCATACAATTACTATCATACAATCACAATCATACAATCACAATCATACAATCACAATCATACAATCACAATCATACAATCACAATCATACAATCACAATCATACAATCACAATCTCACAATCACGATCATACAATCACAATCATGCAAACACATTCATACAATCACAATCATACAATCACAATCATACAATCACAATCATACAACCACTATCATACAATCACTATCTCACAATCACGATCATACAATCACGATCATACAATCACGATCATACAATCACAATCATACAATCAGAATCATAAAATCGCAATCATACAATCACAATCATACAATCACAATCATACAATCACAATTATACTATCACAATCACACAATCACAATCACACAATCACAATCATACAATCACAATCATACAATCAGAATCATACAATCGCAATCATACAATCACAATCATACAGAAACAATCATACAATCACAATCATACAATCACAATCATACAATCGCAATCATGCAATCACAATCATGCAATCACAATCATACAATCACAATCATACAATCACAATCATACAATCACAATCATACGATCATAATCATACAATCACAATCATACAATCACAATCATACAATCACAATCACACAATCACAATCATACAATGACAATCATACAATCATAATCATACAATCACAATCATACAATGACAATCATACAATCACAATCATACAGTCACAATCATACAATCGCAATCACACAATCACAATCATACGATCACAATCATACAATAACAATCATACAATCACAATCATACAATCGGAATCAAAGAATCACAATCATACGATCAGAATCATACAATCACAATCACACAATCACAAACATACAATCACAATCATACAATCATAATCATACAATCACAATCAAAGAATCACAATCATACAATCATAATCATACAATCACAATCATACAATGACAATCATACAATCACAATCATACAGTCACAATCATACAATCGCAATCACACAATCACAATCTTACAATCACAATCATACTATCAGAATCATACAATCACAATCACACAATCACAATCATACAATCACAATCAAACAATCACAACCATACAGTCACAATCATACAATCACAATCATACAATCACAATCATACAATGACAATCATACAATCACAATCATACAGTCACAATCATACAATCGCAATTATACGATCACAATCATACGATCACAATCATACGATCACAATCATACAATCACAATCATACAATCGCAATCATACAATCACCATTATACAATCACAATCATACGACCACAATCATACGATCACAATCATACAATCACAATCATACAATCACAATCATACAATCGCAATCATACAATCACAATCATACAATCACAATCATACAATCACAATCATACAATGACAATCATACAATCACAATCATACAGTCACAATCATACAATCGCAATTATATGATCACAATCATACGATCACAATTATACGATCACAATCATACAATCACAATCATACAATCGCAATCATACAATCACCATTATACAATCACAATCATACGACCACAATCATACGATCACAATCAAACGATCACAATCATACGATCACAATCATACAATCACAATCATACGATCATAATCATACAATCACAATCATACAATCACAATCATACAATCACAATCACACAATCACAATCATACAATGACAATCATACAATCATAATCATACAATCACAATCATACAATGACAATCTCACAATCACGATCATACAATCACGATCATATAACCACGATCATACAATCACAATCATACAATCGCAATCATACAATCGCAATCATACAATCACAATCATACAGAAACAATCATACAATCACAATCATACAATCACAATCATGCAATCAGAATCATGCAATCACAATCATGCAATCACAATCATACAATCACAATCATACAATCACAATCATACAATCACAATCATACGATCACAATCATACGATCATAATCATACAATCACAATCATACAATCACAATCATACAATCACAATCACACAATCACAATCATACAATGACAATCATACAATCATAATCATACAATCACAATCATACAATGACAATCATACAATCACAATCATACAGTCACAATCATACAATCGCAATCACACAATCACAATCATACGATGCCAATCATACAATCACAGTCATACAATCACAATCATACAATCACAATCATACAATCAAAATCATACAATCGCAATCAAAGAATCACAATCATACAATCACAATCACACAATCGCAATCAAAGAATCACAATCATACGATCACAATCATACAATCACAATCATACAATCACAATCATACAATCACAATCATACAATCACAATCATACAATCACAGTCATACAATCACAATCATACAATGACAATCATACAATCACAATCATACAATTACAATCATACAATCACAATCATACAATCGCAATCATACAATCACAATCATACAATCACAATCATACAATCACAATCATACAACCACAATCATACAATCACTATCTCACAATCACGATCATACAATCACGATCATACAATCACGATCATACAATCACAATCATACAAACAGAATCATACAATCGCAATCATACAATCACAATCATACAATCACAATCATACAATCACAATTATACTATCACAATCACACAATCACAATCACACAATCACAATCATACAATCACAATCATACAATCAGAATCATACAATCGCAATCATACAATCACAATCATACAGAAACAATCATACAATCACAATCATACAATCACAATCATACAATCGCAATCATGCAATCACAATCATGCAATCACAATCATACAATCACAATCATACAATCACAATCATACAATCACAATCATACGATCATAATCATACAATCACAATCATACAATCACAATCATACAATCACAATCACACAATCACAATCATACAATGACAATCATACAATCATAATCATACAATCACAATCATACAATGACAATCATACAATCACAATCATACAGTCACAATCATACAATCGCAATCACACAATCACAATCATACGATCACAATCATACAATAACAATCATACAATCACAATCATACAATCGGAACCAAAGAATCACAATCATACGATCAGAATCATACAATCATAATCACACAATCACAATCATACAATCACAATCATACAATCATAATCATACAATCACAATCAAAGAATCACAATCATACAATCATAATCATACAATCACAATAATACAATGACAATCATACAATCACAATCATACAGTCACAATCATACAATCGCAATCACACAATCACAATCTTACAATCACAATCATACTATCAGAATCATACAATCACAATCACACAATAACAATCATACAATCACAATCAAACAATCACAACCATACAGTCACAATCATACAATCACAATCATACAATCACAATCATACAATGACAATCATACAATCACAATCATACAGTCACAATCATACAATCCCAATTATACGATCACAATCATACGATCACAATCATACGATCACAATCATACAATCACAATCATACAATCGCAATCATACAATCACCATTATACAATCACAATCATACGACCACAATCATACGATCACAATCATACAATCACAATCATACAATCACAATCATACAATCGCAATCATACAATCACAATCATACAATCACAATCATACAATCACAATCATACAATCACAATCATACAATCACAATCATACAATCACAATCATACAATCACAATCATACGATCGCAATCAAGGAATCACAATCATACGATCACAATCATACGATCACAATCATACGATCACAATCATACAATCACAATCATACAATCACAATCATACAATCACAATCATACAATCACAATCATACAATCACAATCATACGATCACAATCATACGATCACAATCATACGATCACAATCATACGATCACAATCATACGATCACAATCATACGATCACAATCATACGATCACAATCATATGATCACAATCATACAATGACAATCATACAATTACTATCATACAATCACAATCATACAATCGCAATCATACAATCACAATCATACAATCACAATCACGCAATCACAATCATACAATCACAATCATGCAAACACAATCATACAATCACAATCATACAATCACAATCATACAATCACAATCATACAACCACAATCATACAATCACAATCTCACAATCACGATCATACAATCACGATCATATAATCACGATCATACAATCACAATCATACAATCGCAATTATACAATCGCAATCATACAATCACAATCATACAGAAACAATCATACAATCACAATCATACAATCACAATCATGCAATCACAATCATGCAATCACAATCATGCAATCACAATCATACAATCACTATCATACAATCACAATCATACAATCACAATCATACAATCACAATCATACGATCATAATCATACAATCACAATCATACAATCACAATCATACAATCACAGTCATACGATCACAATCATACAATGACAATCATACAATCACAATCATACAATTACTATCATACAATCACAATCATACAATCACAATCATACAATCACAATCATACAATCACAATCATACAATCACAATCATACAATCACAATCATACAATCACAATCATACAATCACAACCATACAATCACAATCATACAATCACAATCATACAATGACAATCATACAGTCACAGTCATACAGTCACAATCATACAATCGCAATCACACAATCACAATCTTACAATCACAATCATACAATCACAATCATACAATCACAATCACACAATTACAATCATACAAGCACAATCATACAATCATAATCATACAATCACAATCATACAATGACAATCATACAATCACAATCATACAGTCACAATCATACAATCGCAATCACACAATCACAATCTTACAATCACAATCATACGATCAGAATCATACAATCACAATCACACAATCACAATCATACAATCACAATCATACAATCATAATCATACAATCACAATCATACAATGAAAATCATACAATCACAATCATACAGTCACAATCATACAATCGCATTCATACAATCACAATCATATAATCACAATCATACAATCACAATCATACAATCACAATCATACAATCACAATCATACAATCACAATCATACAATCGCAATCAAAGAATCACAATCATACGATCACAATCATACAATCACAATCATACAATCACAATCATACAATCACAATCATACAATCACAATCATACAATCACAATCATACAATCACAGTCATACAATCACAATCATACAATGACAATCATACAATCACAATCATACAATTACTATCATACAATCACAATCATACAATCACAATCATACAATCACAATCATACAATCACAATCATACAATCACAATCATACAATCACAATCATACGATCACAATCATACAATCAAAATCTCACAATCACGATCATAGAATCACGATCATACAATCAAAATCATACAATCACAATCTCACAATCACAATCACACAATCACAATCATACAATCGCAATCATACAATCAAAATCATACAATCACAATCATACAATCACAATCATACAGAAACAATCAAAGAATCGCAATCATACGATCACAATCATACAATCACAATCATACAATCACAATCATACAATCGCAATCATACAATCACAATCATACAATCACAATCATACAATCACAATCATACAATCACAATCACGCAATCACAATCATACAATCACAATCATGCAAACACAATCATACAATCACAATCATACAATCACAATCATACAATCACAATCATACAACCACAATCATACAATCACAATCTCACAATCACGATCATACAATCACGATCATATAATCACGATCATACAATCACAATCATACAATCACAATCATACAATCAGAATCATACAATCACAATCATACGATCACAATCATACGATCACAATCATACAATCACAATCATACAATCGCAATCATACAATCACAATCATACAATCACAATCATACAATCACAATCATACAATCACAATCATGCAATCACAATCATACAATCACAATCATACAATCACAATCATACAATCACAATCATACGATCATAATCATACAATCACAATCATACAATCACAATCATACAATCACAATCACACAATCACAATCATACAATGACAATCATACAATCATAATCATACAATCACAATCATACAATGACAATCATACAATCACAATCATACAGTCACAATCATACAATCGCAATCACACAATCACAATCATACGATGCCAATCATACAATCACAGTCATACAATCACAATCATACAATCACAATCATACAATCAAAATCATACAATCGCAATCAAAGAATCACAATCATACGATCAGAATCATACAATCACAATCACACAATCACAATCAAACAATCACAATCATACAATCACAATCATACAATCACAATCATACAATCACAATCATACAATCACAATCACACAATCAAAATCTCACAATCACGATCATAGAATCACGATCATACAATCAAAATCATACAATCACAATCTCACAACCACAATCACACAATCACAATCATACAATCACAATCATACGATCACAATCATACAATCACAATCATACAATCACAATCATACAATCACAATCATACAATCACAATCATACAATCACAGTCATACAATCACAATCATACAATGACAATCATACAATCACAATCATACAATTACTATCATACAATCACAATCATACAATCACAATCATACAATCACAATCATACAATCACAATCATACAATCACAATCATACAATCACAATCATACAATCACAATCATACAATCACAATCACACAATCAAAATCATACAATCACAATCATACAATCACAATCATACAATCACAATCATACAATCACAATCATACAATCACAATCATACAATCATAATCATACAATCACAATCATACAATGAAAATCATACAATCACAATCATACAGTCACAATCATACAATCGCATTCATACAATCACAATCATATAATCACAATCATACAATCACAATCATACAATCACAATCATACAATCACAATCATACAATCGCAATCAAAGAATCACAATCATACGATCACAATCATACAATCACAATCATACAATCACAATCATACAATCACAATCATACAATCACAATCATACAATCACAATCATACAATCACAGTCATACAATCACAATCATACAATGACAATCATACAATCACAATCATACAATTACTATCATACAATCACAATCATACAATCACAATCATACAATCACAATCATACAATCACAATCATACAATCACAATCATACGATCACAATCATACAATCAAAATCTCACAATCACGATCATAGAATCACGATCATACAATCAAAATCATACAATCACAATCTCACAATCACAATCACACAATCACAATCATACAATCGCAATCATACAATCAAAATCATACAATCACAATCATACAATCACAATCATACAGAAACAATCAAAGAATCGCAATCATACGATCACAATCATACAATCACAATCATACAATCACAATCATACAATCGCAATCATACAATCACAATCATACAATCACAATCATACAATCACAATCATACAATCACAATCATACAATCACAATCACGCAATCACAATCATACAATCACAATCATGCAAACACAATCATACAATCACAATCATGCAATCACAATCATACAATCACAATCATACAACCACAATCATACAATCACAATCTCACAATCACGATCATACAATCACGATCATATAATCACGATCATACAATCACAATCATACAATCACAATCATACAATCAGAATCATACAATCACAATCATACGATCACAATCATACGATCACAATCATACAATCACAATCATACAATCGCAATCATACAATCACAATCATACAATCACAATCATACAATCACAATCATACAATCACAATCATACAATCAGAATCATACAATCGCAATCATACAATCGCAATCATACAATCACAATCATACAGAAACAATCATACAATCACAATCATACAATCACAATCATACAATCACAATCATGCAATCACAATCATGCAATCACAATCATACAATCACAATCATACAATCACAATCATACAATCACAATCATACGATCATAATCATACAATCACAATCATACAATCACAATCATACAATCACAATCATACAACCACAATCACACAATCACAATCATACAATGACAATCATACAATCATAATCATACAATCACAATCATACAACGACAATCATACAATCACAATCATACAATCGCAATCATACAATCGCAATCACACAATCACAATCATACGATGCCAATCATACAATCACAGTCATACAATCACAATCATACAATCACAATCATACAATCACAATCATACAATCGCAATCAAAGAATCACAATCATACGATCAGAATCATACAATCACAATCACACAATCACAATCATACAATCACAATCATACAATCATAATCATACAATCACAATCAAAGAATCACAATCATACAATCATAATCATACAATCACAATCATACAATGACAATCATACAATCACAATCATACAGTCACAATCATACAATCGCAATCACACAATCACAATCTTACAATCACAATCATACAATCAGAATCATACAATCACAATCACACAATCACAATCATACAATCACAATCAAACAATCACAATCATACAGTCACAATCATACAATCACAATCATACAATCACAATCATACAATGACAATCATACAATCACAATCATACAGTCACAATCATAGAATCGCAATTATACGATCACAATCATACGATCACAATCATACGATCACAATCATACAGTCACAATCATGCAATAACAATCATACAATCACAATCGTACAATCACTATCATACAATCACAATCATACAATCACAATCTCACAATCACGATCATACAATCACGATCATACAATCACAATCATACAATCACAATCATACAATCACAATCATACAATCGCAATCAAAGAATCGCAATCATACGATCACAACCATACAATCACAATCATACAATCACAATCATACAATCACAATCATACAATCGCAATCATACAATCACCATTATACAATCACAATCATACGACCACAATCATACGATCACAATCATACAATCACAATCATACAATCACAATCATACAATCGCAATCATACGATCACAATCATACGATCACAATCATACAATCACAATCATACAATCACAATCATACAATCACAATCATACAATCACAATCATACAATCACAATCATACAATCACAATCATACAATCACAATCATACGATCACAATCATACGATCACAATCATACGATCACAATCATACAACCACAATCATACAATCACAATCTCACAATCACGATCATACAATCACGATCATACAATCACGATCATACAATCACAATCATACAGTCACAATCATACAATCAGAATCATACAATCGCAATCATACAATCACAATCATACAATCACAATCATACAATCACCATTATACAATCACAATCGTACGATCACAATCATACGATCACAATCATACAATCACAATCATACAATCGCAATCATACAATCGCAATCATACAATCACAATCATACAATCACAACCCTACAATCACAATCATACAATCGCAATCATACAATGACAATCATACAGTCACAGTCATACAGTCACAATCATACAATCGCAATCACACAATCACAATATTACAATCACAATCATACAGTCACAATCATACAATCGCAATCACACAATCACAATCTTACAATCACAGTCATACAATCACAATCATACAATGACAATCATACAATCACAATCATACAATTACTATCATACAATAACAATCATACAATCACAATCATACAATCACAATCATACAATCACAATCATACAATCACAATCATACAATCACAATCATACGATCACAATCATACAATCAAAATCTCACAATCATAATCATACAATCACAATCATACAATGAAAATCATACAATCACAATCATACAGTCACAATCTTACAATCGCATTCATACAATCACAATCATATAATCACAATCATACAATCACAATCATACAATCACAATCATACAATCACAATCATACAATCACAATCATACAATCACAATCATACAATCGCAATCAAAGAATCACAATCATACGATCACAATCATACAATCACAATCATACAATCACAATCATACAATCACAATCATACAATCACAATCATACAATCACAGTCATACAATCACAATCATACAATGACAATCATACAATCACAATCATACAATTACTATCATACAATCACAATCATACAATCACAATCATACAATCACAATCATACAATCACAATCATACAATCACAATCATACAATCACAATCATACGATCACAATCATACAATCAAAATCTCACAATCACGATCATAGAATCACGATCATACAATCAAAATCATACAATCACAATCTCACAATCACAATCACACAATCACAATCATACAATCGCAATCATACAATCAAAATCATACAATCACAATCATACAATCACAATCATACAGAAACAATCAAAGAATCGCAATCATACGATCACAATCATACAATCACAATCATACAATCACAATCATACAATCGCAATCATACAATCACAATCATACAATCACAATCATACAATCACAATCATACAATCACAATCATACAATCACAATCACGCAATCACAATCATACAATCACAATCATGCAAACACAATCATACAATCACAATCATGCAATCACAATCATACAATCACAATCATACAACCACAATCATACAATCACAATCTCACAATCACGATCATACAATCACGATCATATAATCACGATCATACAATCACAATCATACAATCACAATCATACAATCAGAATCATACAATCACAATCATACGATCACAATCATACGATCACAATCATACAATCACAATCATACAATCGCAATCATACAATCACAATCATACAATCACAATCATACAATCACAATCATACAATCACAATCATACAATCAGAATCATACAATCGCAATCATACAATCGCAATCATACAATCACAATCATACAGAAACAATCATACAATCACAATCATACAATCACAATCATACAATCACAATCATGCAATCACAATCATGCAATCACAATCATACAATCACAATCATACAATCACAATCATACGATCATAATCATACAATCACAATCATACAATCACAATCATACAATCACAATCATACAACCACAATCACACAATCACAATCATACAATGACAATCATACAATCATAATCATACAATCACAATCATACAACGACAATCATACAATCACAATCATACAATCGCAATCATACAATCGCAATCACACAATCACAATCATACGATGCCAATCATACAATCACAGTCATACAATCACAATCATACAATCACAATCATACAATCACAATCATACAATCACAATCATACAATCGCAATCAAAGAATCACAATCATACGATCAGAATCATACAATCACAATCACACAATCACAATCATACAATCACAATCATACAATCATAATCATACAATCACAATCAAAGAATCACAATCATACAATCATAATCATACAATCACAATCATACAATGACAATCATACAATCACAATCATACAGTCACAAACATACAATCGCAATCACACAATCACAATCTTACAATCACAATCATACGATCAGAATCATACAATCACAATCACACAATCACAATCATACAATCACAATCAAACAATCACAATCATACAGTCACAATCATACAATCACAATCATACAATCACAATCATACAATGACAATCATACAATCACAATCATACAGTCACAATCATAGAATCGCAATTATACGATCACAATCATACGATCACAATCATACGATCACAATCATACAGTCACAATCATGCAATAACAATCATACAATCACAATCGTACAATCACTATCATACAATCACAATCATACAATCACAATCTCACAATCACGATCATACAATCACGATCATACAATCACAATCATACAATCACAATCATACAATCACAATCATACAATCGCAATCAAAGAATCGCAATCATACGATCACAACCATACAATCACAATCATACAATCACAATCATACAATCACAATCATACAATCGCAATCATACAATCACCATTATACAATCACAATCATACGACCACAATCATACGATCACAATCATACAATCACAATCATACAATCACAATCATACAATCGCAATCATACGATCACAATCATACGATCACAATCATACAATCACAATCATACAATCACAATCATACAATCACAATCATACAATCACAATCATACAATCACAATCATACAATCACAATCATACAATCACAATCATACGATCACAATCATACGATCACAATCATACGATCACAATCATACAACCACAATCATACAATCACAATCTCACAATCACGATCATACAATCACGATCATACAATCACGATCATACAATCACAATCATACAGTCACAATCATACAATCAGAATCATACAATCGCAATCATACAATCACAATCATACAATCACAATCATACAATCACCATTATACAATCACAATCGTACGATCACAATCATACGATCACAATCATACAATCACAATCATACAATCGCAATCATACAATCGCAATCATACAATCACAATCATACAATCACAACCATACAATCACAATCATACAATCGCAATCATACAATGACAATCATACAGTCACAGTCATACAGTCACAATCATACAATCGCAATCACACAATCACAATATTACAATCACAATCATACAGTCACAATCATACAATCGCAATCACACAATCACAATCTTACAATCACAGTCATACAATCACAATCATACAATGACAATCATACAATCACAATCATACAATTACTATCATACAATAACAATCATACAATCACAATCATACAATCACAATCATACAATCACAATCATACAATCACAATCATACAATCACAATCATACGATCACAATCATACAATCAAAATCTCACAATCACGATCATAGAATCACGATCATACAATCAAAATCATACAATCACAATCTCACAATCACAATCACACAATCACAATCATACAATCGCAATCATACAATCAAAATCATACAATCACAATCATACAATCACAATCATACAGAAACAATCAAAGAATCGCAATCATACGATCACAATCATACAATCACAATCATACAATCACAATCATACAATCGCAATCATACAATCACAATCATACAATCACAATCATACAATCACAATCATACAATCACAATCACGCAATCACAATCACACAATCACAATCATGCAAACACAATCATACAATCACAATCATGCAATCACAATCATACAATCACAATCATACAACCACAATCATACAATCACAATCTCACAATCACGATCATACAATCACAATCACACAATCACAATCATACAATCAGAATCATACAATCACAATCATACGATCACAATCATACGATCACAATCATACAATCACAATCATACAATCGCAATCATACAATCACAATCATACAATCACAATCATACAATCACAATCATACAATCACAATCATACAATCAGAATCATACAATCGCAATCATACAATCGCAATCATACAATCACAATCATACAGAAACAATCATACAATCACAATCATACAATCACAATCATACAATCACAATCATGCAATCACAATCATGCAATCACAATCATACAATCACAATCATACAATCACAATCATACAATCACAATCATACGATCATAATCATACAATCACAATCATACAATCACAATCATACAATCACAATCATACAACCACAATCACACAATCACAATCATACAATGACAATCATACAATCATAATCATACAATCACAATCATACAACGACAATCATACAATCACAATCATACAATCGCAATCATACAATCGCAATCACACAATCACAATCATACGATGCCAATCATACAATCACAGTCATACAATCACAATCATACAATCACAATCATACAATCACAATCATACAATCGCAATCAAAGAATCACAATCATACGATCAGAATCATACAATCACAATCACACAATCACAATCATACAATCACAATCATACAATCATAATCATACAATCACAATCAAAGAATCACAATCATACAATCATAATCATACAATCACAATCATACAATGACAATCATACAATCACAATCATACAGTCACAATCATACAATCGCAATCACACAATCACAATCTTACAATCACAATCATACGATCAGAATCATACAATCACAATCACACAATCACAATCATACAATCACAATCAAACAATCACAATCATACAGTCACAATCATACAATCACAATCATACAATCACAATCATACAATGACAATCATACAATCACAATCATACAGTCACAATCATAGAATCGCAATTATACGATCACAATCATACGATCACAATCATACAGTCACAATCATGCAATAACAATCATACAATCACAATCGTACAATCACTATCATACAATCACAATCATACAATCACAATCTCACAATCACGATCATACAATCACGATCATACAATCACAATCATACAATCACAATCATACAATCACAATCATACAATCGCAATCAAAGAATCGCAATCATACGATCACAACCATACAATCACAATCATACAATCACAATCATACAATCACAATCATACAATCACAATCATACAATCGCAATCATACAATCACCATTATACAATCACAATCATACGACCACAATCATACGATCACAATCATACAATCACAATCATACAATCACAATCATACAATCGCAATCATACGATCATAATCATACGATCACAATCATACAATCACAATCATACAATCACAATCATACAATCACAATCATACAATCACAATCATACAATCACAATCATACAATCACAATCATACAATCACAATCATACGATCACAATCATACGATCACAATCATACGATCACAATCATACAACCACAATCATACAATCACAATCTCACAATCACGATCATACAATCACGATCATACAATCACGATCATACAATCACAATCATACAGTCACAATCATACAATCAGAATCATACAATCGCAATCATACAATCACAATCATACAATCACAATCATACAATCACCATTATACAATCACAATCGTACGATCACAATCATACGATCACAATCATACGATCACAATCATACAATCACAATCATACAATCGCAATCATACAATCGCAATCATACAATCACAATCATACAATCACAACCATACAATCACAATCATACAATCGCAATCATACAATGACAATCATACAGTCACAGTCATACAGTCACAATCATACAATCGCAATCACACAATCACAATATTACAATCACAATCATACAATCACAATCATACGATCACAATCATACGATCACAATCATACGATCACAATCATACAATCACAATCATACAATCACAATCATACAATCGCAATCATACAATCACAATCATACAATCACAATCATACAATCACAATCATACAATCACAATCATACAATCGCAATCATACAATCACAATCATACGATCACAATCATACAATCACAATCATACAATCACAATCATACAATCACAATCATACAATCAGAATCATACAATCACAATCATACAATCGCAATCAAAGAATCACAATCATACGATCACAATCATACAATCACAATCATACGATCACAATCATACGATCACAATCATACGGTCACAATCATACGATCACAATCATACGATCACAATCATACGATCACAATCATACGATCACAATCATACGATCACAATCATACGATCACAATCATACAATGACAATCATACAATGACAATCATACAATCACAATCATACAATCACTATCATACAATCACAATCATACAATCACAATCATACAATCACAATCATACAATCACAATCATACAATCACAATCATACAATCACAATCATACAATCACAATCATACAATCACGATCTCACAATCACGATCATACAATCACGGTCATACAATCAAAATCATACAATCACAATCTCACAATCACAATCACACAATCACAATCACACAATCACAATCATACAATCATAATCACACAATCGCAATCATACAATCACATTCATACAGAAACAATCATACAATCACTATCATACAATCACAATCATACAATCAGAATCATACAATCACAATCATAAATCACAATCATACAATCACAATCATACAGTCACAATCATGCAATAACAATCATACAATCACAATCGTACAATCACAATCATACAATCACAATCATACAATCACAATCATACAATCACCATTATACAATCACAATCGTACGATCACAATCATACGATCACAATCATACAATCACAATCATACAATCACAATCATACAATCACAATCATACAATCACAATCATGCAATCACAACCATACATTCACAATCATACAATCGCAATCATACAATGACAATCATGCAGTCACAGTCATACAGTCACAATCATACAATCGCAATCACACAATCACAATCTTACAATCACAATCATACAATCACAATCATACAATCACAATCACACAATCACAATCATACAAGCACAATCATACAATCATAATCATACAATCACAATCATACAATGACAATCATACAATCACAATCATACACTCACAATCATACAATCGCAATCACACAATCACAATCTTACAATCACAATCATACGATCAGTATCATACAATCACAATCACACAATCACAATCATACAATCACAATCATACAATCATAATCATACAATCACAATCATACAATGACAATCATACAATCACAATCATACAGTCACAATCATACAATCGCATTCATACAATCACAATCATACAATCACAATCATACAATCACAATCATACAATCACAATCATACAATCACAATCATACAATCGCAATCAAAGAATCACAATCATACAATCACAATCATACAATCGCAATCATACAATCACAATCATACAATCACAATCATACAATCACAGTCATACAATCACAATCATACAATGACAATCATACAATCACAATCATACAATTACTATCATACAATCACAATCATACAATCACAATCGTACAATCACAATCATACAATCACAGTCATACAATCACAATCATACAATCACAATCATACAATCACAATCATACAATCACAATCATACAATCACAATCACACAATCAAAATCATACAATCACAATCATACAATCACAATCATACAATCACAATCATACAATCGCAATCAAAGAATCACAATCATACGATCACAATCATACAATCACAATCATACAATCACAATCATACAATCACAATCATACAATCGCAATCATACAATCACAGTCATACAATCACAATCATACAATGACAATCATACAATCACAATCATACAATTACTATCATACAATCACAATCATACAATCGCAATCATACAATCGCAATCATACAATCACAATCATACAATCACAATCATACAATCACAATCATACAATCACAATCACACAATCAAAATCTCACAATCACGATCATAGAATCACGATCATACAATCGCAATCTCACAATCACAATCACACAATCACAATCATACAATCACAATCATACGATCACAATCATACGATCACAATCATACGATCACAATCATACGATCACAATCATACGATCACAATCATACAATCACAATCATACAATCACAATCATACAATGACAATCATACAATCACAATCATACAATCACTATCATACAATCACAATCATACAATCACAATCATACAATCACAATCATACAATCACAATCATACAATCACGATCTCACAATCACGATCATACAATCACGATCATACAATCAAAATCATACAATCACAATCATACTATCACAATCATACAATCACAATCATACAATCACAATCATACAATCACAATCATACAATCACAATCATACAATCGCAATCAAAGAATCGCAATCATACGATCACAATCATACAATCACAATCATACAATCACAATCATACAACCACAATCATACAATCACAATCTCACAATCACGATCATACAATCACGATCATACAATCACGATCATACAATCACAATCATACAATCACAATCACACAATCACAATCATACAATCAGAATCATACAATCACAATCATACGATCACAATCATACGATCACAATCATACAATCACAATCATACAATCGCAATCATACAATCACAATCATACAATCACAATCATACAATCACAATCATACAATCACAATCATACAATCAGAATCATACAATCGCAATCATACAATCAGAATCATACAATCGCAATCATACAATCGCAATCATACAATCACAATCATACAGAAACAATCATACAATCACAATCATACAATCACAATCATACAATCACAATCATGCAATCACAATCATGCAATCACAATCATACAATCACAATCATACAATCACAATCATACGATCATAATCATACAATCACAATCATACAATCACAATCATACAATCACAATCATACAACCACAATCACACAATCACAATCATACAATGACAATCATACAATCATAATCATACAATCACAATCATACAACGACAATCATACAATCACAATCATACAATCGCAATCATACAATCGCAATCACACAATCACAATCATACGATGCCAATCATACAATCACAGTCATACAATCACAATCATACAATCACAATCATACAATCACAATCATACAATCGCAATCAAAGAATCACAATCATACGATCAGAATCATACAATCACAATCACACAATCACAATCATACAATCACAATCATACAATCATAATCATACAATCACAATCAAAGAATCACAATCATACAATCACAATCATACGATCAGAATCATACAATCACAATCACACAATCACAATCATACAATCACAATCAAACAATCACAATCATACAGTCACAATCATACAATCACAATCATACAATCACAATCATACAATGACAATCATACAATCACAATCATACAGTCACAATCATAGAATCGCAATTATACGATCACAATCATACGATCACAATCATACAGTCACAATCATGCAATAACAATCATACAATCACAATCGTACAATCACTATCATACAATCACAATCATACAATCACAATCTCACAATCACGATCATACAATCACGATCATACAATCACAATCATACAATCACAATCATACAATCACAATCATACAATCGCAATCAAAGAATCGCAATCATACGATCACAACCATACAATCACAATCATACAATCACAATCATACAATCACAATCATACAATCGCAATCATACAATCACCATTATACAATCACAATCATACGACCACAATCATACGATCACAATCATACAATCACAATCATACAATCACAATCATACAATCGCAATCATACGATCATAATCATACGATCACAATCATACAATCACAATCATGCAATCACAATCATACAATCACAATCATACAATCACAATCATACAATCACAATCATACAATCACAATCATACAATCACAATCATACGATCACAATCATACGATCACAATCATACGATCACAATCATACAACCACAATCATACAATCACAATCTCACAATCACGATCATACAATCACGATCATACAATCACGATCATACAATCACAATCATACAGTCACAATCATACAATCAGAATCATACAATCGCAATCATACAATCACAATCATACAATCACAATCATACAATCACCATTATACAATCACAATCGTACGATCACAATCATACGATCACAATCATACGATCACAATCATACAATCACAATCATACAATCGCAATCATACAATCGCAATCATACAATCACAATCATACAATCACAACCATACAATCACAATCATACAATCGCAATCATACAATGACAATCATACAGTCACAGTCATACAGTCACAATCATACAATCGCAATCACACAATCACAATATTACAATCACAATCATACAATCACAATCATACGATCACAATCATACGATCACAATCATACGATCACAATCATACAATCACAATCATACAATCACAATCATACAATCGCAATCATACAATCACAATCATACAATCACAATCATACAATCACAATCATACAATCACAATCATACAATCGCAATCATACAATCACAATCATACGATCACAATCATACAATCACAATCATACAATCACAATCATACAATCACAATCATACAATCAGAATCATACAATCACAATCATACAATCGCAATCAAAGAATCACAATCATACGATCACAATCATACAATCACAATCATACGATCACAATCATACGATCACAATCATACGGTCACAATCATACGATCACAATCATACGATCACAATCATACGATCACAATCATACGATCACAATCATACGATCACAATCATACGATCACAATCATACAATGACAATCATACAATGACAATCATACAATCACAATCATACAATCACTATCATACAATCACAATCATACAATCACAATCATACAATCACAATCATACAATCACAATCATACAATCACAATCATACAATCACAATCATACAATCACAATCATACAATCACGATCTCACAATCACGATCATACAATCACGGTCATACAATCAAAATCATACAATCACAATCTCACAATCACAATCACACAATCACAATCACACAATCACAATCATACAATCATAATCACACAATCGCAATCATACAATCACATTCATACAGAAACAATCATACAATCACTATCATACAATCACAATCATACAATCAGAATCATACAATCACAATCATAAATCACAATCATACAATCACAATCATACAGTCACAATCATGCAATAACAATCATACAATCACAATCGTACAATCACAATCATACAATCACAATCATACAATCACAATCATACAATCACCATTATACAATCACAATCGTACGATCACAATCATACGATCACAATCATACAATCACAATCATACAATCACAATCATACAATCACAATCATACAATCACAATCATGCAATCACAACCATACATTCACAATCATACAATCGCAATCATACAATGACAATCATGCAGTCACAGTCATACAGTCACAATCATACAATCGCAATCACACAATCACAATCTTACAATCACAATCATACAATCACAATCATACAATCACAATCACACAATCACAATCATACAAGCACAATCATACAATCATAATCATACAATCACAATCATACAATGACAATCATACAATCACAATCATACAGTCACAATCATACAATCGCAATCACACAATCACAATCTTACAATCACAATCATACAATCACAATCATACAATCACAATCATACAATCACAATCATACAATCGCAATCAAAGAATCACAATCATACAATCACAATCATACAATCGCAATCATACAATCACAATCATACAATCACAATCATACAATCACAGTCATACAATCACAATCATACAATGACAATCATACAATCACAATCATACAATTACTATCATACAATCACAATCATACAATCACAATCATACAATCACAATCATACAATCACAGTCATACAATCACAATCATACAATCACAATCATACAATCACAATCATACAATCACAATCATACAATCACAATCACACAATCAAAATCATACAATCACAATCATACAATCACAATCATACAATCACAATCATACAATCGCAATCAAAGAATCACAATCATACGATCACAATCATACAATCACAATCATACAATCACAATCATACAATCACAATCATACAATCGCAATCATACAATCACAGTCATACAATCACAATCATACAATGACAATCATACAATCACAATCATACAATTACTATCATACAATCACAATCATACAATCGCAATCATACAATCGCAATCATACAATCACAATCATACAATCACAATCATACAATCACAATCATACAATCACAATCACACAATCAAAATCTCACAATCACGATCATAGAATCACGATCATACAATCGCAATCTCACAATCACAATCACACAATCACAATCATACAATCACAATCATACGATCACAATCATACGATCACAATCATACGATCACAATCATACGATCACAATCATACGATCACAATCATACAATCACAATCATACAATCACAATCATACAATGACAATCATACAATCACAATCATACAATCACTATCATACAATCACAATCATACAATCACAATCATACAATCACAATCATACAATCACAATCATACAATCACGATCTCACAATCACGATCATACAATCACGATCATACAATCAAAATCATACAATCACAATCATACTATCACAATCATACAATCACAATCATACAATCACAATCATACAATCACAATCATACAATCACAATCATACAATCGCAATCAAAGAATCGCAATCATACGATCACAATCATACAATCACAATCATACAATCACAATCATACAACCACAATCATACAATCACAATCTCACAATCACGATCATACAATCACGATCATACAATCACGATCATACAATCACAATCATACAATCACAATCATACAATCAGAATCATACAATCGCAATCATACAATCACAATCATACAATCACAATCATACAATCACAATTATACAATCACAATCATACGATCACAATCATACAGTCACAATCATACAATCGCAATCACACAATCACAATCTTACAATCACAGTCATACAATCACAATCATACAATGACAATCATACAATCACAATCATACAATTACTATCATACAATAACAATCATACAATCACAATCATACAATCACAATCATACAATCACAATCATACAATCACAATCATACAATCACAACCATACGATCACAATCATACAATCAAAATCTCACAATCACGACCATAGAATCACGATCATACAATCAAAATCATACAATCACAATCCCACAATCACAATCACACAATCACAATCATACAATCGCAATCATACAATCAAAATCATACAATCACAATCATACAATCACAATCATACAGAAACAATCAAAGAATCGCAATCATACGATCACAATCATACAATCACAATCATACAATCACAATCATACAATCGCAATCATACAATCACAATCATACAATCACAATCATACAATCACAATCATACAATCACAATCACGCAATCACAATCATACAATCACAATCATGCAAACACAATCATACAATCACAATCATGCAATCACAATCATACAATCACAATCATACAACCACAATCATACAATCACAATCTCACAATCACGATCATACAATCACAATCACACAATCACAATCATACAATCAGAATCATACAATCACAATCATACGATCACAATCATACGATCACAATCATACAATCACAATCATACAATCGCAATCATACAATCACAATCATACAATCACAATCATACAATCACAATCATACAATCACAATCATACAATCAGAATCATACAATCGCAATCATACAATCAGAATCATACAATCGCAATCATACAATCGCAATCATACAATCACAATCATACAGAAACAATCATACAATCACAATCATACAATCACAATCATACAATCACAATCATGCAATCACAATCATGCAATCACAATCATACAATCACAATCATACAATCACAATCATACAATCACAATCATACGATCATAATCATACAATCACAATCATACAATCACAATCATACAATCACAATCATACAACCACAATCACACAATCACAATCATACAATGACAATCATACAATCATAATCATACAATCACAATCATACAACGACAATCATACAATCACAATCATACAATCGCAATCATACAATCGCAATCACACAATCACAATCATACGATGCCAATCATACAATCACAGTCATACAATCACAATCATACAATCACAATCATACAATCACAATCATACAATCGCAATCAAAGAATCACAATCATACGATCAGAATCATACAATCACAATCACACAATCACAATCATACAATCACAATCATACAATCATAATCATACAATCACAATCAAAGAATCACAATCATACAATCATAATCATACAATCACAATCATACAATGACAATCATACAATCACAATCATACAGTCACAATCATACAATCGCAATCACACAATCACAATCTTACAATCACAATCATACGATCAGAATCATACAATCACAATCACACAATCACAATCATACAATCACAATCAAACAATCACAATCATACAGTCACAATCATACAATCACAATCATACAATCACAATCATACAATGACAATCATACAATCACAATCATACAGTCACAATCATAGAATCGCAATTATACGATCACAATCATACGATCACAATCATACGATCACAATCATACAGTCACAATCATGCAATAACAATCATACAATCACAATCGTACAATCACTATCATACAATCACAATCATACAATCACAATCTCACAATCACGATCATACAATCACGATCATACAATCACAATCATACAATCACAATCATACAATCACAATCATACAATCGCAATCAAAGAATCGCAATCATACGATCACAACCATACAATCACAATCATACAATCACAATCATACAATCACAATCATACAATCGCAATCATACAATCACCATTATACAATCACAATCATACGACCACAATCATACGATCACAATCATACAATCACAATCATACAATCACAATCATACAATCGCAATCACACGATCATAATCATACGATCACAATCATACAATCACAATCATACAATCACAATCATACAATCACAATCATACAATCACAATCATACAATCACAATCATACAATCACAATCATACAATCACAATCATACGATCACAATCATACGATCACAATCATACGATCACAATCATACAACCACAATCATACAATCACAATCTCATAATCACGATCATACAATCACGATCATACAATCACGATCATACAATCACAATCATACAGTCACAATCATACAATCAGAATCATACAATCGCAATCATACAATCACAATCATACAATCACAATCATACAATCACCATTATACAATCACAATCGTACGATCACAATCATACGATCACAATCATACGATCACAATCATACAATCACAATCATACAATCGCAATCATACAATCGCAATCATACAATCACAATCATACAATCACAACCATACAATCACAATCATAAAATCGCAATCATACAATGACAATCATACAGTCACAGTCATACAGTCACAATCATACAATCGCAATCACACAATCACAATATTACAATCACAATCATACAATCACAATCATACGATCACAATCATACGATCACAATCATACGATCACAATCATACAATCACAATCATACAATCACAATCATACAATCGCAATCATACAATCACAATCATACAATCACAATCATACAATCACAATCATACAATCACAATCATACAATCGCAATCATACAATCACAATCATACAATCACAATCATACAATCACAATCATACAATCACAATCATACAATCACAATCATACAATCATAATCATACGATCACAATCATACAATCACAATCATACAATCACAATCATACAATCACAATCATACAATCACAATCATACAATCACAATCATACAATCACAATCATACAATCACAATCATACGATCACAATCATACGATCACAATCATACGATCACAATCATACAATGACAATCATACAATGACAATCATACAATCACAATCATACAATCACTATCATACAATCACAATCATACAATCACAATCATACAATCACAATCATACAATCACAATCATACAATCACAATCATACAATCACAATCATACAATCACAATCATACAATCACGATCTCACAATCACGATCATACAATCACGGTCATACAATCAAAATCATACAATCACAATCTCACAATCACAATCACACAATCACAATCACACAATCACAATCATACAATCATAATCACACAATCGCAATCATACAATCACATTCATACAGAAACAATCATACAATCACTATCATACAATCACAATCATACAATCAGAATCATACAATCACAATCATAAATCACAATCATACAATCACAATCATACAGTCACAATCATGCAATAACAATCATACAATCACAATCGTACAATCACAATCATACAATCACAATCATACAATCACAATCATACAATCACCATTATACAATCACAATCGTACGATCACAATCATACGATCACAATCATACAATCACAATCATACAATCACAATCATACAATCACAATCATACAATCACAGTCATGCAATCACAACCATACAATCACAATCATACAATCGCAATCATACAATGACAATCATGCAGTCACAGTCATAGAGTCACAATCATACAATCGCAATCACACAATCACAATCTTACAATCACAATCATACAATCACAATCATACAATCACAATCACACAATCACAATCATACAAGCACAATCATACAATCATAATCATACAATCACAATCATACAATGACAATCATACAATCACAATCATACAGTCACAATCATACAATCGCAATCACACAATCACAATCTTACAATCACAATCATACGATCAGTATCATACAATCACAATCACACAATCACAATCATACAATCACAATCATACAATCATAATCATACAATCACAATCATACAATGACAATCATACAATCACAATCATACAGTCACAATCATACAATCGCATTCATACAATCACAATCATACAATCACAATCATACAATCACAATCATACAATCACAATCATACAATCACAATCATACAATCGCAATCAAAGAATCACAATCATACGATCACAATCATACAATCACAATCATACAATCGCAATCATACAATCACAATCATACAATCACAATCATACAATCACAGTCATACAATCACAATCATACAATGACAATCATACGATCACAATCATACAATCACAATCATACAATCACAATCATACAATCACAATCATACAATCACAATCATACAATCACAGTCATACAATCACAATCATATAATCACAATCATACAATCACAATCATACAATTACTATCATACAATCACAATCATACAATCGCAATCATACAATCACAATCATTCAATCACAATCATACAATCACAATCATACAATCACAATCATACAATCACAATCACACAATCAAAATCTCACAATCACGATCATAGAATCACGATCATACAATCGCAATCTCACAATCACAATCACACAATCACAATCATACAATCACAATCATACGATCACAATCATACGATCACAATCATACGATCACAATCATACGATCACAATCATACGATCACAATCATATAATCACAATCATACAATCACAATCATACAATGACAATCATACAATCACAATCATACAATCACTATCATACAATCACAATCATACAATCACAATCATACAATCACAATCATACAATCACAATCATACAATCACGATCTCACAATCACGATCATACAATCACGATCATACAATCACAATCATGCAATCACAACCATACAATCACAATCATACAATCGCAATCATACAATGACAATCATGCAGTCACAGTCATACAGTCACAATCATACAATCGCAATCACACAATCACAATCTTACAATCACAATCATACAATCACAATCATACAATCACAATCACACAATCACAATCATACAAGCACAATCATACAATCATAATCATACAATCACAATCATACAATGACAATCATACAATCACAATCATACAGTCACAATCATACAATCGCAATCACACAATCACAATCTTACAATCACAATCATACGATCAGTATCATACAATCACAATCACCCAATCACAATCATACAATCACAATCATACAATCATAATCATACAATCACAATCATACAATGACAATCATACAATCACAATCATACAGTCACAATCATACAATCGCATTCATACAATCACAATCATACAATCACAATCATACAATCACAATCATACAATCACAATCATACAATCACAATCATACAATCACAATCATACAATCACAATCATACGATCACAATCATACAATCACAATCATACAATCGCAATCATACAATCACAATCATACAATCACAATCATACAATCACAGTCATACAATCACAATCATACAATGACAATCATACAATCACAATCATACAATTACTATCATACAATCACAATCATACAATCACAATCATACAATCACAATCATACAATCACAGTCATACAATCACAATCATACAATCACAATCACACAATCACAATCATACAATCATAATCACACAATCGCAATCATACAATCACATTCATACAGAAACAATCATACAATCACTATCATACAATCACAATCATACAATCAGAATCATACAATCACAATCATAAATCACAATCATACAATCACAATCATACAGTCACAATCATGCAATAACAATCATACAATCACAATCGTACAATCACAATCATACAATCACAATCATACAATCACAATCATACAATCACCATTATACAATCACAATCGTACGATCACAATCATACGATCACAATCATACAATCACAATCATACAATCACAATCATACAATCACAATCATACAATCACAATCATGCAATCACAACCATACAATCACAATCATACAATCGCAATCATACAATGACAATCATGCAGTCACAGTCATACAGTCACAATCATACAATCGCAATCACACAATCACAATCTTACAATCACAATCATACAATCACAATCATACAATCACAATCACACAATCACAATCATACAAGCACAATCATACAATCATAATCATACAATCACAATCATACAATGACAATCATACAATCACAATCATACAGTCACAATCATACAATCGCAATCACACAATCACAATCTTACAATCACAATCATACGATCAGTATCATACAATCGCAATCAAAGAATCACAATCATACGATCACAATCATACAATCACAATCATACAATCACAATCATACAATCACAATCATACAATCACAATCATACAATCACAGTCATACAATCACAATCATACAATGACAATCATACAATCACAATCATACAATTACTATCATACAATCACAATCATACAATCGCAATCATACAATCACAATCATACAATCACAATCATACAATCACAATCATACAATCACAATCATACAATCACAATCACACAATCAAAATCTCACAATCACGATCATAGAATCACGATCATACAATCGCAATCTCACAATCACAATCACACAATCACAATCATACAATCACAATCATACGATCACAATCATACGATCACAATCATACGATCACAATCATACGATCACAATCATACGATCACAATCATACAATCACAATCATACAATCACAATCATACAATGACAATCATACAATCACAATCATACAATCACTATCATACAATCACAATCATACAATCACAATCATACAATCACAATCATACAATCACAATCATACAATCACGATCTCACAATCACGATCATACAATCACGATCATACAATCAAAATCATACAATCACAATCATACAATCACAATCATACAATCACAATCTTACAATCACAATCATACAATCACAATCATACAATCGCAATCAAAGAATCGCAATCATACGATCACAATCATACAATCACAATCATACAATCACAATCATACAACCACAATCATACAATCACAATCTCACAATCACGATCATACAATCACGATCATACAATCACGATCATACAATCACAATCATACAATCACAATCATACAATCAGAATCATACAATCGCAATCATACAATCACAATCATACAATCACAATCATACAATCACAATTATACAATCACAATCATACGATCACAATCATACGATCACAATCATACAATCACAATCATACAATCACAATCATACAATCGCAATCATACAATGACAATCATACAATCACAATCATACAATTACTATCATACAATCACAATCATACAATCACAATCATACAATCACAATCATACAATCACAATCATACAATCACAATCATACAATCACAATCATACAATCACAGTCATACAATCACAATCATACAATCACAATCATACAATCACAATCTCACAATCACGATCATACAATCACAATCATGCAAACACAATCATACAATCACAATCATACAATCACAATCATACAATCACAATCATACAACCACAATCATACAATCACTATCTCACAATCACGATCATACAATCACGTTCATACAATCACGATCATACAATCACAATCATACAATCAGAATCATACAATCGCAATCATACAATCACAATCATACAATCACAATCATACAATCACAATTATACTATCACAATCACACAATCACAATCACACAATCACAATCATACAATCACAATCATACAATCAGAATCATACAATCGCAATCATACAATCACAATCATACAGAAACAATCATACAATCACAATCATACAATCACAATCATACAATCGCAATCATGCAATCACAATCATGCAATCACAATCATACAATCACAACCATACAATCACAATCATACAATCACAATCATACGATCATAATCATACAATCACAATCATACAATCACAATCATACAATCACAATCACACAATCACAATCATACAATGACAATCATACAATCATAATCATACAATCACAATCATACAATGACAATCATACAATCACAATCATACAGTCACAATCATACAATCGCAATCACACAATCACAATCATACAATCACAATCATACAATCACAGTCATACAATCACAATCATACAATGACAATCATACAATCACAATCATACAATTACTATCATACAATCACAATCATACAATCACAATCATACAATCACAATCATACAATCACAATCATACAATCACAATCATACAATCACAATCACACAATCAAAATCTCACAATCACGATCATAGAATCACGATCATACAATCAAAATCATACAATCACAATCTCACAATCACAATCACACAATCACAATCATACAATCACAATCATACAATCACAATCATACGATCACAATCATACGATCACAATCATACGATCACAATCATACGATCACAATCATACGATCACAATCATACAATCACAATCATACAATCACAATCATACAGAAACAATCATACAATCACAATCATACAATCACAATCATACAATCACAATCATGCAATCACAATCATGCAATCACAATCATACAATCACAATCATACAATCACAATCATACAATCACAATCATACGATCATAATCATACAATCACAATCATACAATCACAATCATACAATCACAATCACACAATCACAATCATACAATGACAATCATACAATCATAATCATACAATCACAATCATACAATGACAATCATACTATGACAATCATACAGTCACAATCATACAATCGCAATCACACAATCACAATCATACGATGCCAATCATACAATCACAATCATACAATCACAATCATACAATAACAATCACACAATCACAATCATACAATCGCAATCAAAGAATCACAATCATACGATCAGAATCATACAATCACAATCACACAATCACAATCATACAATCACAATCATACAATCATAATCATACAATCACAATCAAAGAATCACAATCATACAATCATAATCATACAATCACAATCATACAATGACAATCATACAATCACAATCATACAGTCACAATCATACAATCGCAATCACACAATCACAATCTTACAATCACAATCATACTATCAGAATCATACAATCACAATCACACAATCACAATCATACAATCACAATCAAACAATCACAATCATACAGTCACAATCATACAATCACAATCATACAATCGCGATCATACAATCACGATCATACAATCACGATCATACAATCACGATCATACAATCACAATCATACAATCACAATCATACAATCAGAATCATACAATCGCAATCATACAATCACAATCATACAATCACAATCATACAATCACCATTATACAATCACAATCGTACGATCACAATCATACGATCACAATCATACAATCACAATCATACAATCGCAATCATACAATCGCAATCATACAATCACAATCATACAATCACAACCATACAATCACAATCATACAATCACAATCATACAATGACAATCATACAGTCACAGTCATACAGTCACAATCATACAATCGCAATCACACAATCACAATCTTACAATCACAATCATACAATCACAATCATACAATCACAATCACACAATCACAATCATACAAGCACAATCATACAATCATAATCATACAATCACAATCATACAATGACAATCATACAATCACAATCATACAGTCACAATCATACAATCGCAATCACACAATCACAATCTTACAATCACAATCATACGATCAGAATCATACAATCACAATCACACAATCACAATCATACAATCACAATCATACAATCATAATCATACAATCACAATCATACAATGACAATCATACAATCACAATCATACAGTCACAATCATACAATCGCATTCATACAATCACAATCATATAATCACAAACATACAATCACAATCATACAATCACAATCATACAATCGCAATCAAAGAATCACAATCATACGATCACTATCATACAATCACAATCATACAATCACAATCATACAATCACAATCATACAATCACAATCATACAATCACAGTCATACAATCACAATCATACAATGACAATCATACAATCACAATCATACAATTACTATCATACAATCACAATCATACAATCACAATCATACAATCACAATCATACAATCACAATCATACAATCACAATCATACAATCACAATCATACGATCACAATCATACAATCAAAATCTCACAATTACGATCATAGAATCACGATCATACAATCAAAATCATACAATCACAATCTCACAATCACAATCACACAATCACAATCATACAATCGCAATCATACAATCAAAATCATACAATCACAATCATACAATCACAATCATACAGAAACAATCAAAGAATCGCAATCGTACGATCACAATCATACAATCACAATCATACAATCACAATCATACAATCGCAATCATACAATCACAATCATACAATCACAATCATACAATCACAATCATACAATCACAATCACGCAATCACAATCATACAATCACAATCATGCAAACACAATCATACAATCACAATCATACAATCACAATCATACAATCACAATCATACAACCACAATCATACAATCACAATCTCACAATCACGATCATACAATCACGATCATATAATCACGATCATACAATCACGATCATACAATCACGATCATACAATCACAATCATACAATCAGAATCATACAATCGCAATCATACAATCACAATCATACAATCACAATCATACAATCACAATTATACAATCACAATCATACGATCACAATCATACGATCACAATCATACAATCACAATCATACAATCGCAATCATACAATCACAATCATACAATCACAATCATACAATCACAATCATACAATCACAATCATACAATCACAATCATACAATCACAATCACACAATCAGAATCATACAATCGCAATCATACAATCGCAATCAAAGAATCACAATCATACGATCAGAATCATACAATCACAATCACACAATCACAATCATACAATCACAATCATACAATCATAATCATACAATCACAATCAAAGAATCACAATCATACAATCATAATCATACAATCACAATCATACAATGACAATCATACAATCACAATCATACAGTCACAATCATACAATCGCAATCACACAATCACAATCTTACAATCACAATCATACGATCAGAATCATACAATCACAATCACACAATCACAATCATACAATCACAATCAAACAATCACAATAATACAGTCACAATCATACAATCACAATCATACAATCACAATCATACAATGACAATCATACAATCACAATCATACAGTCACAATCATACAATCGCAATTATACGATCACAATCATACGATCACAATCATACGATCACAATCATACGATCACAATCATACAGTCACAATCATGCAATAACAATCATACAATCACAATCGTACAATCACAATCATACAATCACAATCATACAATCACAATCATACAATCACAATCATACAATGACAATCATACAATCACAATCATACAATCACGATCTCACAATCACGATCATACAATCACGATCATACAATCAAAATCATACAATCACAATCATACAATCACAATCATACAATCACAATCATACAATCACAATCATACAATCACAATCATACAATCACAATCATACAATCGCAATCAAAGAATCGCAATCATACGATCACAATCATACAATCACAATCATACAATCACAATCATACAACCACAATCATACAATCACAATCTCACAATCACGATCATACAATCACGATCATACAATCACGATCATACAATCACAATCATACAATCACAATCATACAATCAGAATCATACAATCGCAATCATACAATCACAATCATACAATCACAATCATACAATCACAATTATACAATCACAATCATACGATCACAATCATACGATCACAATCATACAATCACAATCATACAATCACAATCATACAATCGCAATCATACAATGACAATCATACAATCACAATCATACAATCACTATCATACAATGACAATCATACAATCATAATCATACAATCACAATCATACAATCACAATCATACAATCACAATCATACAATCACAATCATACAATCACAATCTCACAATCACGATCATACAATCACAATCATGCAAACACAATCATACAATCACAATCATACAATCACAATCATACAATCACAATCATACAACCACAATCATACAATCACTATCTCACAATCACGATCATACAATCACGATTATACAATCACGATCATACAATCACAATCATACAATCAGAATCATACAATCGCAATCATACAATCACAATCATACAATCACAATCATACAATCACAATTATACTATCACAATCACACAATCACAATCACACAATCACAATCATACAATCAGAATGATACAATCGCAATCATACAATCACAATCATACAGAAACAATCATACAATCACAATCATACAATCACAATCATACAATCACAATCATGCAATCACAATCATGCAATCACAATCATACAATCACAATCATACAATCACAATCATACAATCACAATCATACGATCATAATCATACAATCACAATCATACAATCACAATCATACAATCACAATCACACAATCACAATCATACAATGACAATCATACAATCACAATCTCACAATCACGATCATACAATCACAATCATGCAAACACAATCATACAATCACAATCATACAATCACAATCATACAATCACAATCATACAACCACAATCATACAATCACTATCTCACAATCACGATCATACAATCACGATCATACAATCACGATCATACAATCACAATCATACAATCAGAATCATACAATCGCAATCATACAATCACAATCATACAATCACAATTATACTATCACAATCACACAATCACAGTCACACAATCACAATCACACAATCACAATCATACAATCACAATCATACAATCAGAATCATACAATCGCAATCATACAATCACAATCATACAGAAACAATCATACAATCTCAATCATACAATCACAATCATACAATCGCAATCATGCAATCACAATCATGCAATCACAATCATACAATCACAACCATACAATCACAATCATACAATCACAATCATACAATCACAATCATACGATCATAATCATACAATCACAATCATACAATCACAATCATACAATCACAATCACACAATCACAATCATACAATGACAATCATACAATCATAATCATACAATCACAATCATACAATCAGAATCATACAATCGCAATCATACAATCACAATCATACAATCACAATCATACAATCACAATTATACAATCACAATCATACGATCACAATCATACGATCACAATCATACAATCACAATCATACAATCGCAATCATACAATCACAATCATACAATCACAATCATACAATCACAATCATACAATCACAATCATACAATCACAATCATACAATCACAATCACACAATCAGAATCATACAATCGCAATCATACAATCGCAATCAAAGAATCACAATCATACGATCAGAATCATACAATCACAATCACACAATCACAATCATACAATCACAATCATACAATCATAATCATACAATCACAATCAAAGAATCACAATCATACAATCATAATCATACAATCACAATCATACAATGACAATCATACAATCACAATCATACAGTCACAATCATACAATCGCAATCACACAATCACAATCTTACAATCACAATCATACGATCAGAATCATACAATCACAATCACACAATCACAATCATACAATCACAATCAAACAATCACAATAATACAGTCACAATCATACAATCACAATCATACAATCACAATCATACAATGACAATCATACAATCACAATCATACAGTCACAATCATACAATCGCAATTATACGATCACAATCATACGATCACAATCATACGATCACAATCATACGATCACAATCATACAGTCACAATCATGCAATAACAATCATACAATCACAATCGTACAATCACAATCATACAATCACAATCATACAATCACAATCATACAATCACAATCATACAATGACAATCATACAATCACAATCATACAATCACGATCTCACAATCACGATCATACAATCACGATCATACAATCAAAATCATACAATCACAATCATACAATCACAATCATACAATCACAATCATACAATCACAATCATACAATCACAATCATACAATCACAATCATACAATCGCAATCAAAGAATCGCAATCATACGATCACAATCATACAATCACAATCATACAATCACAATCATACAACCACAATCATACAATCACAATCTCACAATCACGATCATACAATCACGATCATACAATCACGATCATACAATCACAATCATACAATCACAATCATACAATCAGAATCATACAATCGCAATCATACAATCACAATCATACAATCACAATCATACAATCACAATTATACAATCACAATCATACGATCACAATCATACGATCACAATCATACAATCACAATCATACAATCACAATCATACAATCGCAATCATACAATGACAATCATACAATCACAATCATACAATCACTATCATACAATGACAATCATACAATCATAATCATACAATCACAATCATACAATCACAATCATACAATCACAATCATACAATCACAATCATACAATCACAATCTCACAATCACGATCATACAATCACAATCATGCAAACACAATCATACAATCACAATCATACAATCACAATCATACAATCACAATCATACAACCACAATCATACAATCACTATCTCACAATCACGATCATACAATCACGATTATACAATCACGATCATACAATCACAATCATACAATCAGAATCATACAATCGCAATCATACAATCACAATCATACAATCACAATCATACAATCACAATTATACTATCACAATCACACAATCACAATCACACAATCACAATCATACAATCAGAATCATACAATCGCAATCATACAATCACAATCATACAGAAACAATCATACAATCACAATCATACAATCACAATCATACAATCACAATCATGCAATCACAATCATGCAATCACAATCATACAATCACAATCATACAATCACAATCATACAATCACAATCATACGATCATAATCATACAATCACAATCATACAATCACAATCATACAATCACAATCACACAATCACAATCATACAATGACAATCATACAATCACAATCTCACAATCACGATCATACAATCACAATCATGCAAACACAATCATACAATCACAATCATACAATCACAATCATACAATCACAATCATACAACCACAATCATACAATCACTATCTCACAATCACGATCATACAATCACGATCATACAATCACGATCATACAATCACAATCATACAATCAGAATCATACAATCGCAATCATACAATCACAATCATACAATCACAATTATACTATCACAATCACACAATCACAGTCACACAATCACAATCACACAATCACAATCATACAATCACAATCATACAATCAGAATCATACAATCGCAATCATACAATCACAATCATACAGAAACAATCATACAATCTCAATCATACAATCACAATCATACAATCGCAATCATGCAATCACAATCATGCAATCACAATCATACAATCACAACCATACAATCACAATCATACAATCACAATCATACAATCACAATCATACGATCATAATCATACAATCACAATCATACAATCACAATCATACAATCACAATCACACAATCACAATCATACAATGACAATCATACAATCATAATCATACAATCACAATCATACGATGACAATCATACAATCACAATCATACAGTCACAATCATACAATCGCAATCACACAATCACAATCATACGATCACAATCATACAATAACAATCATACAATCACAATCATACAATCGGAATCAAAGAATCACAATCATACGATCAGAATCATACAATCACAATCACACAATCACAATCATACAATCACAATCATACAATCATAATCATACAATCACAATCAAAGAAACACAATCATACAATCATAATCATACATTCACAATCATACAATGACAATCATACAATCACAATCATACAGTCACAATCATACAATCGCAATCACACAATCACAATCTTACAATCACAATCATACTATCAGAATCATACAATCACAATCACACAATCACAATCATACAATCACAATCAAACAAGCACAATCATACAGTCACAATCATACAATCACAATCATACAATCACAATCATACAGTCACAATCATACAATCGCAATTATACGATCACAATCATACGATCACAATCATACGATCACAATCATACAATCACAATCATACAATCGCAATCATACAATCACCATTATACAATCACAATCATACGACCACAATCATACGATCACAATCATACAATCACAATCATACAATCACAATCATACAATCGCAATCATACAATCACCATTATACAATCACAATCATACGACCACAATCATACGATCACATTCATACAATCACAATCATACAATCACAATCATACAATCACAATCATACAATCACAATCATACAATCACAATCATACAATCACAATCATACAATCACAATCATACAATCACAATCATACAATCACAATCATACAATCACAATCATACAATCACAATCATACAATCACAATCATACAATCACAATCATACAATCACAATCATACAATCACAATCATACAATCACAATCATACAATCGCAATCAAAGAATCACAATCATACGATCACAATCATACGATCACAATCATACGATCACAATCATACGATCACAATCATACAATCACAATCATACAATCACAATCATACAATCACAATCATACAATCACAATCATACAATCACAATCATACGATCACAATCATACGATCACAATCATACGATCACAATCATACGATCACAATCATACGATCACAATCATACAATCACAATCATACAATGACAATCATACAATTACTATCATACAATCACAATCATACAATCACAATCATACAATCACAATCATACAATCACAAACACGCTATCACAATCATACAATCACAATCATGCAAACACAATCATACAATCACAATCATACAATCACAATCATACAATCACAATCATACAACCACAATCATACAATCACAATCTCACAATCACGATCATACAATCACGATCATATAATCACGATCATACAATCACAATCATACAATCGCAATCATACAATCGCAATCATACAATCACAATCATACAGAAACAAACATACAATCACAATCATACAATCACAATCATACAATCACAATCATGCAATCACAATCATGCAATCACAATCATACAATCACAATCATACAATCACAATCATACAATCACAATCATACGATTATAATCATACAATCACAATCATACAATCACAATCATACAATCACAATCACACAATCACAATCATACAATGACAATCATACAATCATAATCATACAATCACAATCATACAATGACAATCATACAATCACAATCATACAGTCACAATCATACAATCACAATCACACAATCACAATCATACGATGCCAATCATACAATCACAGTCATACAATCACAATCATACAATAACAATCATACAATCAAAATCATACAATCGCAATCAAAGAATCACAATCATACGATCAGAATCATACAATCACAATCACACAATCACAATCATACAATCACAATCATACAATCACAATCATACAATCACAATCATACAATCACAATCATACAATCACAATCATACAATCACAATCACACAATCAAAATCTCACAATCACGATCATAGAATCACGATCATACAATCAAAATCATACAATCACAATCTCACAATCACAATCACACAATCACAATCATACAATCACAATCATACAATCACAATCATACGATCACTATCATACAATCACAATCATACAATCACAATCATACAATCACAATCATACAATCTCAATCATACAATCACAGTCATACAATCACAATCATACAATGACAATCATACAATCACAATCATACAATTACTATCATACAGTCACAATCATACAATCACAATCATACAATCACAATCATACAATCACAATCATACAATCACAATCATACAATCACAATCATACAATCACAATCATACAATCACAATCATACAATCACAATCATACAATCACAATCATACAATCACAATCACACAATCAAAATCATACAATCACAATCATACAATCACAATCATACAATCACAATCATACAATCACGATCTCACAATCACGATCATACAATCACGATCATACAATCAAAATCATACAATCACGATCATACAATCAAAATCATACAATCACAATCATACAATCACAATCATACAATCGCAATCAAAGAATCGCAATCATACGATCACAATCATACAATCACAATCATACAATCACAATCATAAAACCACAATCATACAATCACAATCTCACAATCACGATCATACAATCACGATCATACAATCACGATCATACAATCACAATCATACAATCACAATAATACAATCAGAATCATACAATCGCAATCATACAATCACAATAATACAATCACAATCATACAATCACAATTATACAATCACAATCATACGATCACAATCATACGATCACAATCATACAATCACAATCATACAATCACAATCATACAATCGCAATCATACAATGACAATCATACAATCACTATCATACAATTACTATCATACAATGACAATCATACAATCACAATCATACAATCACAATCATACAATCACAATCATACAATCACAATCTCACAATCACGATCATACAATCACAATCATGCAAACACAATCATACAATCACAATCATACAATCACAATCATACAATCACAATCATACAACCACAATCATACAATCACTATCTCACAATCACGATCATACAATCACGATTATACAATCACGATCATACAATCACAATCATACAATCAGAATCATACAATCGCAATCATACAATCACAATCATACAATCACAATCATACAATCACAATCATACAATCACAATCACGCAATCACAATCATACAATCACAATCATGCAAACACAATCATACAATCACAATCATACAATCACAATCATACAATCGCAATCATACAATCACAATCATACAATCACAATCATACAATCACAATCATACAATCGCAATCATACAATCACAATCACACAATCAGAATCATACAATCGCAATCATACAATCGCAATCAAAGAATCACAATCATACGATCAGAATCATACAATCACAATCACACAATCACAATCATACAATCACAATCATACAATCATAATCATACAATCACAATCAAAGAATCACAATCATACAATCATAATCATTCAAATCACAATCATACAATGACAATCATACAATCACAATCATACAGTCACAATCATACAATCGCAATCACACAATCACAATCTTACAATCACAATCATACGATCAGAATCATACAATCACAATCACACAATCACAATCATACAATCACAATCAAACAATCACAATCATACAGTCACAATCATACAATCACAATCATACAATCACAATCATACAATGACAATCATACAATCACAATCATGCAAACACAATCATACAATCACAATCATACAATCACAATCATACAATCACAATCATACAACCACAATCATACAATCACTATCTCACAATCACGATCATACAATCACGATTATACAATCACGATCATACAATCACAATCGTACAATCAGAATCATACAATCGCAATCATACAATCACAATCATACAATCACAATCATACAATCACGATCATACAATCACGATCATACAATCACAATCATACGATCACAATCATACGATCACAATCATACAATCACAATCATACAGTCACAATCATACAATCACAATCATACAATCACAATCATACAATCACAATCATACAATCACAATCATACAATCACAATCATACAATCGCAATCATACAATCGCAATCAAAGAATCACAATCATACGATCAGAATCATACAATCACAATCACACAATCACAATCATACAATCACAATCATACAATCATAATCATACAATCACAATCAAAGAATCACAATCATACAATCATAATCATTCAAATCACAATCATACAATGACAATCATACAATCACAATCATACAGTCACAATCATACAATCGCAATCACACAATCACAATCTTACAATCACAATCATACGATCAGAATCATACAATCACAATCACACAATCACAATCATACAATCACAATCAAACAATCACAATCATACAGTCACAATCATACAATCACAATCATACAATCACAATCATACAATGACAATCATACAATCACAATCATACTGTCACAATCATACAATCGCAATTATACGATCACAATCATACGATCACAATCATACGATCACAATCATACGATCACAATCATACAGTCACAATCATGCAATAACAATCATACAATCACAATCGTACAATCACAATCATACAATCACAATCATACAATCACAATCATACAATCACAATCATACAATGACAATCATACAATCACAATCATACAATCACTATCATACAATCACAATCATACAATCACAATCATACAATCACAATCATACAATCACAATCATACAATCACGATCTCACAATCACGATCATACAATCACGATCATACAATCAAAATCATACAATCACAATCATACAATCACAATCATACAATCACAATCATACAATCACAATCATACAATCACAATCATACAATCACAATCATACAATCACAATCATACAATCACAATCATACAATCACAGTCATACAATCACAATCATACAATGACAATCATACAATCACAGTCATACAATTACTATCATACAATCACAATCATACAATCACAATCATACAATCACAATCATACAATCATAATCATACAATCACAATCAAAGAATCACAATCATACAATCATAATCATACATTCACAATCATACAATGACAATCATACAATCACAATCATACAGTCACAATCATACAATCGCAATCACACAATCACAATCTTACAATCACAATCATGCTATCAGAATCATACAATCACAATCACACAATCACAATCATACAATCACAATCAAACAATCACAATCATACAGTCACAATCATACAATCACAATCATACAATCACAATCATACAGTCACAATCATACAATCGCAATTATACGATCACAATCATACGATCACAATCATACGATCACAATCATACAATCACAATCATACAATCGCAATCATACAATCACCATTATACAATCACAATCATACGACCACAATCATACGATCACAATCATACAATCACAATCATACAATCACAATCATACAATCGCAATCATACAATCACCATTATACAATCACAATCATACGACCACAATCATACGATCACATTCATACAATCACAATCATACAATCACAATCATACAATCACAATCATACAATCACAATCATACAATCACAATCATACAATCACAATCATACAATCACAATCATACAATCACAATCATACAATCACAATCATACAATCACAATCATACAATCACAATCATACAATCACAATCATACAATCACAATCATACAATCGCAATCAAAGAATCACAATCATACGATCACAATCATACGATCACAATCATACGATCACAATCATACGATCACAATCATACAATCACAATCATACAATCACAATCATACAATCACAATCATACAATCACAATCATACAATCACAATCATACGATCACAATCATACGATCACAATCATACGATCACAATCATACGATCACAATCATACGATCACAATCATACAATCACAATCATACAATGACAATCATACAATCACAATCATACAATCAGAATCATACAATCGCAATCATACAATGACAATCATACAGAAACAATCATACGATCACAATCATACAATCACAATCATACAATCACAATCATACAATCGCAATCATACAATCACAATCATACAATCACAATCATACAATCACAATCATACGATCACAATCATACAATCAATATCTCACAATCACGATCATAGAATCACGATCATACAATCAAAATCATACAATCACAACCATACAATCACAATCATACAATCACAATCATACAATGACAATCATACAGTCACAGTCATATAGTTACAATCATACAATCGCAATCACACAATCACAATCTTACAATCACAATCATACAATCACAATCATACAATCGCAATCATACAATCACAATCATACAATCACAATCATACAATCACCATTATACAATCACAATCGTACGATCACAATCATACGATCACAATCATACAATCACAATCATACAATCGCAATCATACAATCGCAATCATACAATCACAATCATACAATCACAACCATACAATCACAATCATACAATCACAATCATACAATGACAATCATACAGTCACAGTCATACAGTTACAATCATACAATCGCAATCACACAATCACAATCTTACAATCACAATCATACAATCACAATCATACAATCACAATCACACAATCACAATCATACAAGCACAATCATACAATCATAATCATACAATCACAATCATACAATGACAATCATACAATCACAATCATACAGTCACAATCATACAATCGCAATCACACAATCACAATCTTACAATCACAATCATACGATCAGAATCATACAATCACAATCACACAATCACAATCATACAATCACAATCATACAATCATAATCATACAATCACAATCATACAATGACAATCATACGATCACAATCATACAGTCACAATCATACAATCGCATTCATACAATCACAATCATATAATCACAAACATACAATCACAATCATACAATCACAATCATACAATCGCAATCAAAGAATCACAATCATACGATCACTATCATACAATCACAATCATACAATCACAATCATACAATCACAATCATACAATCACAATCATACAATCACAATCATACAATCACAGTCATACAATCACAATCATACAATGACAATCATACAATCACAATCATACGATTACTATCATACAATCACAATCATACAATCACAATCATACAATCACAATCATACAATCACAATCATACAATCACAATCATACAATCACAATCATACGATCACAATCATACAATCAATATCTCACAATCACGATCATAGAATCACGATCATACAATCAAAATCATACAATCACAATCTCACAATCACAATCACACAATCACAATCATACAATCGCAATCATACAATCAAAATAATACAATCACAATCATACAATCACAATCATACAGAAACAATCAAAGAATCGCAATCATACGATCACAATCATACAATCACAATCATACAATCACAATCATACAATCGCAATCATACAATCACAATCATACAATCACAATCATACAATCACAATCATACAATCACAATCACGCAATCACAATCATACAATCACAATCATGCAAACACAATCATACAATCACAATCATACAATCACAATCATACAATCGCAATCATACAATCACAATCATACAATCACAATCATACAATCACAATCATACAATCACAATCATACAATCACAATCACACAATCAGAATCATACAATCGCAATCATACAATCGCAATCAAAGAATCACAATCATACGATCAGAATCATACAATCACAATCACACAATCACAATCATACAATCACAATCATACAATCATAATCATACAATCACAATCAAAGAATCACAATCATACAATCATAATCATTCAAATCACAATCATACAATGACAATCATACAATCACAATCATACAGTCACAGTCATACAATCGCAATCACACAATCACAATCTTACAATCACAATCATACGATCAGAATCATACAATCACAATCACACAATCACAATCATACAATCACAATCAAACAATCACAATCATACAGTCACAATCATACAATCACAATCATACAATCACAATCATACAATGACAATCATACAATCACAATCATGCAAACACAATCATACAATCACAATCATACAATCACAATCATACAATCACAATCATACAACCACAATCATACAATCACTATCTCACAATCACGATCATACAATCACGATTATACAATCACGATCATACAATCACAATCATACAATCAGAATCATACAATCGCAATCATACAATCACAATCATACAATCACAATCATACAATCACGATCATACAATCACGATCATACAATCACAATCATACGATCACAATCATACGATCACAATCATACAATCACAATCATACAGTCACAATCATACAATCACAATCATACAATCACAATCATACAATCACAATCATACAATCACAATCATACAATCACAATCACACAATCAGAATCATACAATCGCAATCATACAATCGCAATCAAAGAATCACAATCATACGATCAGAATCATACAATCACAATCACACAATCACAATCATACAATCACAATCATACAATCATAATCATACAATCACAATCAAAGAATCACAATCATGCAATCATAATCATTCAAATCACAATCATACAATGACAATCATACAATCACAATCATACAGTCACAATCATACAATCGCAATCACACAATCACAATCTTACAATCACAATCATACGATCAGAATCATACAATCACAATCACACAATCACAATCATACAATCACAATCAAACAATCACAATCATACAGTCACAATCATACAATCACAATCATACAATCACAATCATACAATGACAATCATACAATCACAATCATACTGTCACAATCATACAATCGCAATTATACGATCACAATCATACGATCACAATCATACGATCACAATCATACGATCACAATCATACAGTCACAATCATGCAATAACAATCATACAATCACAATCGTACAATCACAATCATACAATCACAATCATACAATCACAATCATACAATCACAATCATACAATGACAATCATACAATCACAATCATACAATCACTATCATACAATCACAATCATACAATCACAATCATACAATCACAATCATACAATCACAATCATACAATCACAATCATACAATCACGATCTCACAATCACGATCATACAATCACGATCATACAATCAAAATCATACAATCACAATCATACAATCACAATCATACAATCACAATCATACAATCACAATCATACAATCACAATCATACAATCACAATCATACAATCACAGTCATACAATCACAATCATACAATGACAATCATACAATCACAGTCATACAATTACTATCATACAATCACAATCATAAAATCACAATCATACAATCACAATCATACAATCACAATCATACAATCACAAACACGCTATCACAATCATACAATCACAATCATGCAAACACAATCATACAATCACAATCATACAATCACAATCATACAATCACAATCATACAACCACAATCATACAATCACAATCTCACAATCACGATCATACAATCACGATCATATAATCACGATCATACAATCACAATCATACAATCGCAATCATACAATCGCAATCATACAATCACAATCATACAGAAACAAACATACAATCACAATCATACAATCACAATCATACAATCACAATCATGCAATCACAATCATGCAATCACAATCATACAATCACAATCATACAATCACAATCATACAATCACAATCATACGATTATAATCATACAATCACAATCATACAATCACAATCATACAATCACAATCACACAATCACAATCATACAATGACAATCATACAATCATAATCATACAATCACAATCATACAATGACAATCATACAATCACAATCATACAGTCACAATCATACAATCAAAATCACACAATCACAATCATACGATGCCAATCATACAATCACAGTCATACAATCACAATCATACAATAACAATCATACAATCAAAATCATACTATCGCAATCAAAGAATCACAATCATACGATCAGAATCATACAATCACAATCACACAATCACAATCATACAATCACAATCATACAATCACAATCATACAATCACAATCATACAATCACAATCATACAATCACAATCATACAATCACAATCATACAATCACAATCACACAATCAAAATCTCACAATCACGATCATAGAATCACGATCATACAATCAAAATCATACAATCACAATCTCACAATCACAATCACACAATCACAATCATACAATCACAATCATACGATCACAATCATACGATCACAATCATACAATCACAATCATACAATCACAATCATACAATCACAATCATACAATCACAGTCATACAATCACAGTCATACAATCACAGTCATACAATCACAATCATACAATCACAATCATACAATTACTATCATACAGTCACAATCATACAATCACAATCATACAATCACAATCATACAATCACAATCATACAATCACAATCATACAATCACAATCATACAATCACAATCATACAATCACAATCATACAATCACAATCATACAATCACAATCATACAATCACAATCACACAATCAAAATCATACAATCACAATCATACAATCACAATCATACAATCACAATCATACAATCACGATCTCACAATCACGATCATACAATCACGATCATACAATCAAAATCATACAATCACGATCATACAATCAAAATCATACAATCACAATCATACAATCACAATCATACAATCGCAATCAAAGAATCGCAATCATACGATCACAATCATACAATCACAATCATACAATCACAATCATACAACCACAATCATACAATCACAATCTCACAATCACGATCATACAATCACGATCATACAATCACGATCATACAATCACAATCATACAATCACAATCATACAATCACGATCTCACAATCACGATCATACAATCACGATCATACAATCAAAATCATACAATCGCAATCAAAGAATCACAATCATACGATCACAATCATACAATCACAATCATACAATCACAATCATACAATCACAATCATACAATCACAATCATACAATCACAGTCATACAATCACAATCATACAATGACAATCATACAATCACAATCATACAATCACTATCATACAATCACAATCATACAATCACAATCATACAATCACAATTATACAATCACAATCATACGATCACAATCATACGATCACAATCATACAATCACAATCATACAATCACAATCATACAATCGCAATCATACAATGACAATCATACAATCACTATCATACAATTACTATCATACAATGACAATCATACAATCACAATCATACAATCACAATCATACAATCACAATCATACAATCACAATCTCACAATCACGATCATACAATCACAATCATACAATCACAATCATACAATCACAATCATACAATCACAATCATACAATGACAATCATACAATCACAATCATACAATCACTATCATACAATCACAATCATACAATCACAATCATACAATCACAATCATACAATCACAATCATACAATCACGATCTCACAATCACGATCATACAATCACGATCATACAATCAAAATCATACAATCACAATCATACAATCACAATCATACAATCACAATCATACAATCACAATCATACAATCACAATCATACAATCACAATCATACAATCACAGTCATACAATCACAATCATACAATGACAATCATACAATCACAGTCATACAATTACTATCATACAATCACAATCATAAAATCACAATCATACAATCACAATCATACAATCACAATCATACAATCACAATCATACAATCACAATCATACAATCACAATCATACAATCACAATCATACAATCACAATCATACAATCACAATCATACAATCACAATCATACAATCACAATCACACAATCAAAATCATACAATCACAATCATACAATCACAATCATACAATCGCAATCAAAGAATCACAATCATACGATCACAATCATACAATCACAATCATACAATCACAATCATACAATCACAATCATACAATCACAATCATACAATCACAGTCATACAATCACAATCATACAATGACAATCATACAATCACAATCATACAATCACTATCATACAATCACAATCATACAATCGCAATCATACAATCACAATCATACAATCACAATCATACAATCACAATCATACAATCATAATCATACAATCACAATCATACAATCACAATCACACAATCAAAATCTCACAATCACGATCATAGAATCACGATCATACAATCAAAATCATACAATCACAATCTCACAATCACAATCACACAATCACAATCATACAATCGCAATCAAAGAATCGCAATCATACGATCACAATCGTACAATCACAATCATACAATCACAATCATACAACCACAATCATACAATCACAATCTCACAATCACGATCATACAATCACGATCATACAATCACGATCATACAATCACGATCATACAATCACAATCATACAATCAGAATCATACAATCGCAATCATACAATCACAATCATACAATCACAATCACACAATCACAATCATACAAGCACAATCATACAATCATAATCATACAATCACAATCATACAATGACAGTCATACAATCACAATCATACAGTCACAATCATACAATCGCAATCACACAATCACAATCTTAAAATCACAATCATACGATCAGTATCATACAATCACAATCACACAATCACAATCATACAATCAATATCTCACAATCACGATCATAGAATCACGATCATACAATCAAAATCATACAATCACAATCATACAACCACAATCATACAATCACAATCTCACAATCACGATCATACAATCACGATCATACAATCACGATCATACAATCACGATCATACAATCACAATCATACAATCAGAATCATACAATCACAATCATACAATCACAATCATACAGTCACAATCATACAATCGCATTCATACAATCACAATCATACAATCACAATCATACAATCACAATCATACAATCACAATCATACAATCACAATCATACAATCGCAATCAAAGAATCACAATCATACGATCACAATCATACAATCACAATCATACAATCGCAATCATACAATCACAATCATACAATCACAATCATACAATCACAGTCATACAATCACGATCATACAATCACGATCATACAATCACAATCATACGATCACAATCATACGATCACAATCATACAATCACAATCATACAGTCACAATCATACGATCACAATCATACAATCAATATCTCACAATCACGATCATAGAATCACGATCATACAATCAAAATCATACAATCACAATCTCACAATCACAATCACACAATCACAATCATACAATCGCAATCATACAATCAAAATAATACAATCACAATCATACAATCACAATCATACAGAAACAATCAAAGAATCGCAATCATACGATCACAATCATACAATCACAATCATACAATCACAATCATACAATCACAATCATACAATCACAATCATACAATCACGATCTCACAATCACGATCATACAATCACGATCATACAATCAAAATCATACAATCACAATCTTAAAATCACAATCATACGATCAGTATCATACAATCACAATCACACAATCACAATCATACAATCACAATCATACAATCATAATCATACAATCACAATCATACAATGACAATCATACAATCACAATCATACAGTCACAATCATACAATCGCATTCATACAATCACAATCATACAATCACTATCATACAATCACAATCATACAATCACAATCATACAATCACAATCATACAATCACAATCATACAATCACAATCATACAATCACAGTCATACAATCACAATCATACAATGACAATCATACAATCACAATCATACAATCGCAATCAAAGAATCACAATCATACGATCAGAATCATACAATCACAATCACACAATCACAATCATACAATCACAATCATACAATCATAATCATACAATCACAATCAAAGAATCACAATCATACAATCATAATCATTGAAATCACAATCATACAATGACAATCATACAATCACAATCATACAGTCACAGTCATACAATCGCAATCACACAATCACAATCTTACAATCACAATCATACGATCAGAATCATACAATCACAATCACACAATCACAATCATACAATCACAATCAAACAATCACAATCATACAGTCACAATCATACAATCACAATCATACAATCACAATCATACAATGACAATCATACAATCACAATCATGCAAACACAATCATACAATCACAATCATACAATCACAATCATACAATCACAATCATACAACCACAATCATACAATCAATATCTCACAATCACGATCATAGAATCACGATCATACAATCAAAATCATACAATCACAATCTCACAATCACAATCACACAATCACAATCATACAATCGCAATCATACAATCAAAATAATACAATCACAATCATACAATCACAATCATACAGAAACAATCAAAGAATCGCAATCATACGATCACAATCATACAATCACAATCATACAATCACGATCATACAATCACAATCATACGATCACAATCATACGATCACAATCATACAATCACAATCATACAGTCACAATCATACAATCACAATCATACAATCACAATCATACAATCACAATCATACAATCACAATCATACAATCACAATCACACAATCAGAATCATACAATCGCAATCATACAATCGCAATCAAAGAATCACAATCATACGATCAGAATCATACAATCACAATCACACAATCACAATCATACAATCACAATCATACAATCATAATCATACAATCACAATCAAAGAATCACAATCATACAATCATAATCATTCAAATCACAATCATACAATGACAATCATACAATCACAATCATACAGTCACAATCATACAATCGCAATCACACAATCACAATCTTACAATCACAATCATACGATCAGAATCATACAATCACAATCACACAATCACAATCATACAATCACAATCAAACAATCACAATCATACAGTCACAATCATACAATCACAATCATACAATCACAATCATACAATGACAATCATACAATCACAATCATACTGTCACAATCATACAATCGCAATTATACGATCACAATCATACGATCACAATCATACGATCACAATCATACGATCACAATCATACAGTCACAATCATGCAATAACAATCATACAATCACAATCGTACAATCACAATCATACAATCACAATCATACAATCACAATCATACAATCACAATCATACAATGACAATCATACAATCACAATCATACAATCACTATCATACAATCACAATCATACAATCACAATCATACAATCACAATCATACAATCACAATCATACAATCACGATCTCACAATCACGATCATACAATCACGATCATACAATCAAAATCATACAATCACAATCATACAATCACAATCATACAATCACAATCATACAATCACAATCATACAATCACAATCATACAATCACAATCATACAATCACAGTCATACAATCACAATCATACAATGACAATCATACAATCACAGTCATACAATTACTATCATACAATCACAATCATAAAATCACAATCATACAATCACAATCATACAATCACAATCATACAATCACAAACACGCTATCACAATCATACAATCACAATCATGCAAACACAATCATACAATCACAATCATACAATCACAATCATACAATCACAATCATACAACCACAATCATACAATCACAATCTCACAATCACGATCATACAATCACGATCATATAATCACGATCATACAATCACAATCATACAATCGCAATCATACAATCGCAATCATACAATCACAATCATACAGAAACAAACATACAATCACAATCATACAATCACAATCATACAATCACAATCATGCAATCACAATCATGCAATCACAATCATACAATCACAATCATACAATCACAATCATACAATCACAATCATACGATTATAATCATACAATCACAATCATACAATCACAATCATACAATCACAATCACACAATCACAATCATACAATGACAATCATACAATCATAATCATACAATCACAATCATACAATGACAATCATACAATCACAATCATACAGTCACAATCATACAATCAAAATCACACAATCACAATCATACGATGCCAATCATACAATCACAGTCATACAATCACAATCATACAATAACAATCATACAATCAAAATCATACTATCGCAATCAAAGAATCACAATCATACGATCAGAATCATACAATCACAATCACACAATCACAATCATACAATCACAATCATACAATCACAATCATACAATCACAATCATACAATCACAATCATACAATCACAATCATACAATCACAATCACACAATCAAAATCTCACAATCACGATCATAGAATCACGATCATACAATCAAAATCATACAATCACAATCTCACAATCACAATCACACAATCACAATCATACAATCACAATCATACGATCACAATCATACAATCACAATCATACAATCACAATCATACAATCACAATCATACAATCACAATCATACAATCACAGTCATACAATCACAATCATACAATGACAATCATACAATCACAATCATACAATTACTATCATACAGTCACAATCATACAATCACAATCATACAATCACAATCATACAATCACAATCATACAATCACAATCATACAATCACAATCATACAATCACAATCACACAATCACAATCATACAATCACAATCATACAATCACAATCATACAATCACAATCACACAATCAAAATCATACAATCACAATCATACAATCACAATCATACAATCACAATCATACAATCACGATCTCACAATCACGATCATACAATCACGATCATACAATCAAAATCATACAATCACGATCATACAATCAAAATCATACAATCACAATCATACAATCACAATCATACAATCGCAATCAAAGAATCGCAATCATACGATCACAATCATACAATCACAATCATACAATCACAATCATACAACCACAATCATACAATCACAATCTCACAATCACGATCATACAATCACGATCATACAATCACGATCATACAATCACAATCATACAATCACAATCATACAATCACGATCTCACAATCACGATCATACAATCACGATCATACAATCAAAATCATACAATCGCAATCAAAGAATCACAATCATACGATCACAATCATACAATCACAATCATACAATCACAATCATACAATCACAATCATACAATCACAATCATACAATCACAGTCATACAATCACAATCATACAATGACAATCATACAATCACAATCATACAATCACTATCATACAATCACAATCATACAATCACAATCATACAATCACAATTATACAATCACAATCATACGATCACAATCATACGATCACAATCATACAATCACAATCATACAATCACAATCATACAATCGCAATCATACAATGACAATCATACAATCACTATCATACAATTACTATCATACAATGACAATCATACAATCACAATCATACAATCACAATCATACAATCACAATCATACAATCACAATCTCACAATCACGATCATACAATCACAATCATACAATCACAATCATACAATCACAATCATACAATCACAATCATACAATGACAATCATACAATCACAATCATACAATCACTATCATACAATCACAATCATACAATCACAATCATACAATCACAATCATACAATCACAATCATACAATCACGATCTCACAATCACGATCATACAATCACGATCATACAATCAAAATCATACAATCACAATCATACAATCACAATCATACAATCACAATCATACAATCACAATCATACAATCACAGTCATACAATCACAATCATACAATGACAATCATACAATCACAGTCATACAATTACTATCATACAATCACAATCATAAAATCACAATCATACAATCACAATCATACAATCACAATCATACAATCACAATCATACAATCACAATCATACAATCACAATCATACAATCACAATCATACAATCACAATCATACAATCACAATCATACAATCACAATCATACAATCACAATCATACAATCACAATCACACAATCAAAATCATACAATCACAATCATACAATCACAATCATACAATCGCAATCAAAGAATCACAATCATACGATCACAATCATACAATCACAATCATACAATCACAATCATACAATCACAATCATACAATCACAATCATACAATCACAGTCATACAATCACAATCATACAATGACAATCATACAATCACAATCATACAATCACTATCATACAATCACAATCATACAATCGCAATCATACAATCACAATCATACAATCACAATCATACAATCACAATCATACAATCATAATCATACAATCACAATCATACAATCACAATCACACAATCAAAATCTCACAATCACGATCATAGAATCACGATCATACAATCAAAATCATACAATCACAATCTCACAATCACAATCACACAATCACAATCATACAATCGCAATCAAAGAATCGCAATCATACGATCACAATCGTACAATCACAATCATACAATCACAATCATACAACCACAATCATACAATCACAATCTCACAATCACGATCATACAATCACGATCATACAATCACGATCATACAATCACGATCATACAATCACAATCATACAATCAGAATCATACAATCGCAATCATACAATCACAATCATGCAATCACAATCACACAATCACAATCATACAAGCACAATCATACAATCATAATCATACAATCACAATCATACAATGACAATCATACAATCACAATCATACAGTCACAATCATACAATCGCAATCACACAATCACAATCTTAAAATCACAATCATACGATCAGTATCATACAATCACAATCACACAATCACAATCATACAATCACAATCATACAATCATAATCATACAATCACAATCATACAATGACAATCATACAATCACAATCATACAGTCACAATCATACAATCGCATTCATACAATCACAATCATACAATCACAATCATACAATCACAATCATACAATCACAATCATACAATCACAATCATACAATCGCAATCAAAGAATCACAATCATACGATCACAATCATACAATCACAATCATACAATCGCAATCATACAATCACAATCATACAATCACAATCATACAATCACAGTCATACAATCACAATCATACAATGACAATCATACGATCACAATCATACAATCACAATCATACAATCACAATCATACAATCACAATCATACAATCACAATCATACAATCACAGTCATACAATCACAATCATATAATCACAATCATACAATCACAATCATACAATTACTATCATACAATCACAATCATACAATCGCAATCATACAATCACAATCATACAATCACAATCATACAATCACAATCATACAATCACAATCATACAATCACAATCACACAATCAAAATCTCACAATCACGATCATAGAATCACGATCATACAATCGCAATCTCACAATCACAATCACACAATCACAATCATACAATCACAATCATACGATCACAATCATACGATCACAATCATACGATCACAATCATACGATCACAATCATACGATCACAATCATATAATCACAATCATACAATCACAATCATACAATGACAATCATACAATCACAATCATACAATCACTATCATACAATCACAATCATACAATCACAATCATACAATCACAATCATACAATCACAATCATACAATCACAATCATACAATCACGATCTCACAATCACGATCATACAATCACGATCATACAATCACAATCATGCAATCACAACCATACAATCACAATCATACAATCGCAATCATACAATGACAATCATGCAGTCACAGTCATACAGTCACAATCATACAATCGCAATCACACAATCACAATCTTACAATCACAATCATACAATCACAATCATACAATCACAATCACACAATCACAATCATACAAGCACAATCATACAATCATAATCATACAATCACAATCATACAATGACAATCATACAATCACAATCATACAGTCACAATCATACAATCGCAATCACACAATCACAATCTTACAATCACAATCATACGATCAGTATCATACAATCACAATCACACAATCACAATCATACAATCACAATCATACAATCATAATCATACAATCACAATCATACAATGACAATCATACAATCACAATCATACAGTCACAATCATACAATCGCATTCATACAATCACAATCATACAATCACAATCATACAATCACAATCATACAATCACAATCATACAATCACAATCATACAATCGCAATCAAAGAATCACAATCATACGATCACAATCATACAATCACAATCATACAATCGCAATCATACAATCACAATCATACAATCACAATCATACAATCACAGTCATACAATCACAATCATACAATGACAATCATACAATCACAATCATACAATTACTATCATACAATCACAATCATACAATCACAATCATACAATCACAATCATACAATCACAGTCATACAATCACAATCATACAATCACAATCACACAATCACAATCATACAATCATAATCACACAATCGCAATCATACAATCACATTCATACAGAAACAATCATACAATCACTATCATACAATCACAATCATACAATCAGAATCATACAATCACAATCATAAATCACAATCATACAATCACAATCATACAGTCACAATCATGCAATAACAATCATACAATCACAATCGTACAATCACAATCATACAATCACAATCATACAATCACAATCATACAATCACCATTATACAATCACAATCGTACGATCACAATCATACGATCACAATCATACAATCACAATCATACAATCACAATCATACAATCACAATCATACAATCACAATCATGCAATCACAACCATACAATCACAATCATACAATCGCAATCATACAATGACAATCATGCAGTCACAGTCATACAGTCACAATCATACAATCGCAATCACACAATCACAATCTTACAATCACAATCATACAATCACAATCATACAATCACAATCACACAATCACAATCATACAAGCACAATCATACAATCATAATCATACAATCACAATCATACAATGACAATCATACAATCACAATCATACAGTCACAATCATACAATCGCAATCACACAATCACCATCTTACAATCACAATCATACGATCAGTATCATACAATCGCAATCAAAGAATCACAATCATACGATCACAATCATACAATCACAATCATACAATCACAATCATACAATCACAATCATACAATCACAATCATACAATCACAGTCATACAATCACAATCATACAATGACAATCATACAATCACAATCATACAATTACTATCATACAATCACAATCATACAATCACAATCATACAATCACAATCATACAATCACAATCATACAATCACAGTCATACAATCACAATCATACAATCACAATCATACAATCACAATCTCACAATCACGATCATACAATCACAATCATGCAAACACAATCATACAATCACAATCATACAATCACAATCATACAATCACAATCATACAACCACAATCATACAATCACTATCTCACAATCACGATCATACAATCACGTTCATACAATCACGATCATACAATCACAATCATACAATCAGAATCATACAATCGCAATCATACAATCACAATCATACAATCACAATCATACAATCACAATTATACTATCACAATCACACAATCACAATCACACAATCACAATCATACAATCACAATCATACAATCAGAATCATACAATCGCAATCATACAATCACAATCATACAGAAACAATCATACAATCACAATCATACAATCACAATCATACAATCGCAATCATGCAATCACAATCATGCAATCACAATCATACAATCACAACCATACAATCACAATCATACAATCACAATCATACGATCATAATCATACAATCACAATCATACAATCACAATCATACAATCACAATCACACAATCACAATCATACAATGACAATCATACAATCATAATCATACAATCACAATCATACAATGACAATCATACAATCACAATCATACAGTCACAATCATACAATCGCAATCACACAATCACAATCATACAATCACAATCATACAATCACAGTCATACAATCACAATCATACAATGACAATCATACAATCACAATCATACAATTACTATCATACAATCACAATCATACAATCACAATCATACAATCACAATCATACAATCACAATCATACAATCACAATCATACAATCACAATCACACAATCAAAATCTCACAATCACGATCATAGAATCACGATCATACAATCAAAATCATACAATCACAATCTCACAATCACAATCACACAATCACAATCATACAATCACAATCATACAATCACAATCATACGATCACAATCATACGATCACAATCATACGATCACAATCATACGATCACAATCATACGATCACAATCATACAATCACAATCATACAATCACAATCATACAGAAACAATCATACAATCACAATCATACAATCACAATCATACAATCACAATCATGCAATCACAATCATGCAATCACAATCATACAATCACAATCATACAATCACAATCATACAATCACAATCATACGATCATAATCATACAATCACAATCATACAATCACAATCATACAATCACAATCACACAATCACAATCATACAATGACAATCATACAATCATAATCATACAATCACAATCATACAATGACAATCATACTATGACAATCATACAGTCACAATCATACAATCGCAATCACACAATCACAATCATACGATGCCAATCATACAATCACAATCATACAATCACAATCATACAATAACAATCACACAATCACAATCATACAATCGCAATCAAAGAATCACAATCATACGATCAGAATCATACAATCACAATCACACAATCACAATCATACAATCACAATCATACAATCATAATCATACAATCACAATCAAAGAATCACAATCATACAATCATAATCATACAATCACAATCATACAATGACAATCATACAATCACAATCATACAGTCACAATCATACAATCGCAATCACACAATCACAATCTTACAATCACAATCATACTATCAGAATCATACAATCACAATCACACAATCACAATCATACAATCACAATCAAACAATCACAATCATACAGTCACAATCATACAATCACAATCATACAATCGCGATCATACAATCACGATCATACAATCACGATCATACAATCACGATCATACAATCACAATCATACAATCACAATCATACAATCAGAATCATACAATCGCAATCATACAATCACAATCATACAATCACAATCATACAATCACCATTATACAATCACAATCGTACGATCACAATCATACGATCACAATCATACAATCACAATCATACAATCGCAATCATACAATCGCAATCATACAATCACAATCATACAATCACAACCATACAATCACAATCATACAATCACAATCATACAATGACAATCATACAGTCACAGTCATACAGTCACAATCATACAATCGCAATCACACAATCACAATCTTACAATCACAATCATACAATCACAATCATACAATCACAATCACACAATCACAATCATACAAGCACAATCATACAATCATAATCATACAATCACAATCATACAATGACAATCATACAATCACAATCATACAGTCACAATCATACAATCGCAATCACACAATCACAATCTTACAATCACAATCATACGATCAGAATCATACAATCACAATCACACAATCACAATCATACAATCACAATCATACAATCATAATCATACAATCACAATCATACAATGACAATCATACAATCACAATCATACAGTCACAATCATACAATCGCATTCATACAATCACAATCATATAATCACAAACATACAATCACAATCATACAATCACAATCATACAATCGCAATCAAAGAATCACAATCATACGATCACTATCATACAATCACAATCATACAATCACAATCATACAATCACAATCATACAATCACAATCATACAATCACAGTCATACAATCACAATCATACAATGACAATCATACAATCACAATCATACAATTACTATCATACAATCACAATCATACAATCACAATCATACAATCACAATCATACAATCACAATCATACAATCACAATCATACAATCACAATCATACGATCACAATCATACAATCAAAATCTCACAATTACGATCATAGAATCACGATCATACAATCAAAATCATACAATCACAATCTCACAATCACAATCACACAATCACAATCATACAATCGCAATCATACAATCAAAATCATACAATCACAATCATACAATCACAATCATACAGAAACAATCAAAGAATCGCAATCGTACGATCACAATCATACAATCACAATCATACAATCACAATCATACAATCGCAATCATACAATCACAATCATACAATCACAATCATACAATCACAATCATACAATCACAATCACGCAATCACAATCATACAATCACAATCATGCAAACACAATCATACAATCACAATCATACAATCACAATCATACAATCACAATCATACAACCACAATCATACAATCACAATCTCACAATCACGATCATACAATCACGATCATATAATCACGATCATACAATCACGATCATACAATCACGATCATACAATCACAATCATACAATCAGAATCATACAATCGCAATCATACAATCACAATCATACAATCACAATCATACAATCACAATTATACAATCACAATCATACGATCACAATCATACGATCACAATCATACAATCACAATCATACAATCGCAATCATACAATCACAATCATACAATCACAATCATACAATCACAATCATACAATCACAATCATACAATCACAATCACACAATCAGAATCATACAATCGCAATCATACAATCGCAATCAAAGAATCACAATCATACGATCAGAATCATACAATCACAATCACACAATCACAATCATACAATCACAATCATACAATCATAATCATACAATCACAATCAAAGAATCACAATCATACAATCATAATCATACAATCACAATCATACAATGACAATCATACAATCACAATCATACAGTCACAATCATACAATCGCAATCACACAATCACAATCTTACAATCACAATCATACGATCAGAATCATACAATCACAATCACACAATCACAATCATACGATCACAATCAAACAATCACAATAATACAGTCACAATCATACAATCACAATCATACAATCACAATCATACAATGACAATCATACAATCACAATCATACAGTCACAATCATACAATCGCAATTATACGATCACAATCATACGATCACAATCATACGATCACAATCATACGATCACAATCATACAGTCACAATCATGCAATAACAATCATACAATCACAATCGTACAATCACAATCATACAATCACAATCATACAATCACAATCATACAATCACAATCATACAATGACAATCATACAATCACAATCATACAATCACGATCTCACAATCACGATCATACAATCACGATCATACAATCAAAATCATACAATCACAATCATACAATCACAATCATACAATCACAATCATACAATCACAATCATACAATCACAATCATACAATCGCAATCAAAGAATCGCAATCATACGATCACAATCATACAATCACAATCATACAATCACAATCATACAACCACAATCATACAATCACAATCTCACAATCACGATCATACAATCACGATCATACAATCACGATCATACAATCACAATCATACAATCACAATCATACAATCAGAATCATACAATCGCAATCATACAATCACAATCATACAATCACAATCATACAATCACAATTATACAATCACAATCATACGATCACAATCATACGATCACAATCATACAATCACAATCATACAATCACAATCATACAATCGCAATCATACAATGACAATCATACAATCACAATCATACAATCACTATCATACAATGACAATCATACAATCATAATCATACAATCACAATCATACAATCACAATCATACAATCACAATCATACAATCACAATCTCACAATCACGATCATACAATCACAATCATGCAAACACAATCATACAATCACAATCATACAATCACAATCATACAATCACAATCATACAACCACAATCATACAATCACTATCTCACAATCACGATCATACAATCACGATTATACAATCACGATCATACAATCACAATCATACAATCAGAATCATACAATCGCAATCATACAATCACAATCATACAATCACAATCATACAATCACAATTATACTATCACAATCACACAATCACAATCACACAATCACAATCATACAATCAGAATCATACAATCGCAATCATACAATCACAATCATACAGAAACAATCATACAATCACAATCATACAATCACAATCATACAATCACAATCATGCAATCACAATCATGCAATCACAATCATACAATCACAATCATACAATCACAATCATACAATCACAATCATACGATCATAATCATACAATCACAATCATACAATCACAATCATACAATCACAATCACACAATCACAATCATACAATGACAATCATACAATCACAATCTCACAATCACGATCATACAATCACAATCATGCAAACACAATCATACAATCACAATCATACAATCACAATCATACAATCACAATCATACAACCACAATCATACAATCACTATCTCACAATCACGATCATACAATCACGATCATACAATCACGATCATACAATCACAATCATACAATCAGAATCATACAATCGCAATCATACAATCACAATCATACAATCACAATTATACTATCACAATCACACAATCACAGTCACACAATCACAATCACACAATCACAATCATACAATCACAATCATACAATCAGAATCATACAATCGCAATCATACAATCACAATCATACAGAAACAATCATACAATCTCAATCATACAATCACAATCATACAATCGCAATCATGCAATCACAATCATGCAATCACAATCATACAATCACAACCATACAATCACAATCATACAATCACAATCATACGATCATAATCATACAATCACAATCATACAATCACAATCATACAATCACAATCACACAATCACAATCATACAATGACAATCATACAATCATAATCATACAATCACAATCATACGATGACAATCATACAATCACAATCATACAGTCACAATCATACAATCGCAATCACACAATCACAATCATACGATCACAATCATACAATAACAATCATACAATCACAATCATACAATCGGAATCAAAGAATCACAATCATACGATCAGAATCATACAATCACAATCACACAATCACAATCATACAATCACAATCATACAATCATAATCATACAATCACAATCAAAGAATCACAATCATACAATCATAATCATACATTCACAATCATACAATGACAATCATACAATCACAATCATACAGTCACAATCATACAATCGCAATCACACAATCACAATCTTACAATCACAATCATACTATCAGAATCATACAATCACAATCACACAATCACGATCATACAATCAAAATCATACAATCACGATCATACAATCAAAATCATACAATCACAATCATACAATCACAATCATACAATCGCAATCAAAGAATCGCAATCATACGATCACAATCATACAATCACAATCATACAATCACAATCATACAACCACAATCATACAATCACAATCTCACAATCACGATCATACAATCACGATCATACAATCACGATCATACAATCACAATCATACAATCACAATCATACAATCAGAATCATACAATCGCAATCATACAATCACAATAATACAATCACAATCATACAATCACAATTATACAATCACAATCATACGATCACAATCATACGATCACAATCATACAATCACAATCATACAATCACAATCATACAATCGCAATCATACAATGACAATCATACAATCACAATCTCACAATCACGATCATACAATCACAATCATGCAAACACAATCATACAATCACAATCATACAATCACAATCATACAATCACAATCATACAACCACAATCATACAATCACTATCTCACAATCACGATCATACAATCACGATTATACAATCACGATCATACAATCACAATCATACAATCAGAATCATACAATCGCAATCATACAATCACAATGATACAATCACAATCATACAATCACAATTATACTATCACAATCACACAATCACAATCACACAATCACAATCATACAATCAGAATCATACAATCGCAATCATACAATGACAATCATACAGAAACAATCATACGATCACAATCATACAATCACAATCATACAATCACAATCATACAATCGCAATCATACAATCACAATCATACAATCACAATCATACAATCACAATCATACGATCACAATCATACAATCAATATCTCACAATCACGATCATAGAATCACGATCATACAATCAAAATCATACAATCACAACCATACAATCACAATCACACAATCACAATCATACAATCGCAATCATACAATCAAAATAATACAATCACAATCATACAATCACAATCATACAGAAACAATCAAAGAATCGCAATCATACGATCACAATCATACAATCACAATCATACAATCACAATCATACAATCGCAATCATACAATCACAATCATACAATCACAATCATACAATCACAATCATACAATCACAATCACGCAATCACAATCATACAATCACAATCATGCAAACACAATCATACAATCACAATCATACAATCACAATCATACAATCGCAATCATACAATCACAATCATACAATCACAATCATACAATCACAATCATACAATCACAATCATACAATCACAATCACACAATCAGAATCATACAATCGCAATCATACAATCGCAATCAAAGAATCACAATCATACGATCAGAATCATACAATCACAATCACACAATCACAATCATACAATCACAATCATACAATCATAATCATACAATCACAATCAAAGAATCACAATCATACAATCATAATCATTCAAATCACAATCATACAATGACAATCATACAATCACAATCATACAGTCACAATCATACAATAGCAATCACACAATCACAATCTTACAATCACAATCATACGATCAGAATCATACAATCACAATCACACAATCACAATCATACAATCACAATCAAACAATCACAATCATACAGTCACAATCATACAATCACAATCATACAATCACAATCATACAATGACAATCATACAATCACAATCATGCAAACACAATCATACAATCACAATCATACAATCACAATCATACAATCACAATCATACAACCACAATCATACAATCACTATCTCACAATCACGATCATACAATCACGATTATACAATCACGATCATACAATCACAATCATACAATCAGAATCATACAATCGCAATCATACAATCACAATCATACAATCACAATCATACAATCACGATCATACAATCACGATCATACAATCACAATCATACGATCACAATCATACGATCACAATCATACAATCACAATCATACAGTCACAATCATACAATCACAATCATACAATCACAATCATACAATCACAATCATACAATCACAATCATACAATCACAATCACACAATCAGAATCATACAATCGCAATCATACAATCGCAATCAAAGAATCACAATCATACGATCAGAATCATACAATCACAATCACACAATCACAATCATACAATCACAATCATACAATCATAATCATACAATCACAATCAAAGAATCACAATCATACAATCATAATCATTCAAATCACAATCATACAATGACAATCATACAATCACAATCATACAGTCACAATCATACAATCGCAATCACACAATCACAATCTTACAATCACAATCATACGATCAGAATCATACAATCACAATCACACAATCACAATCATACAATCACAATCAAACAATCACAATCATACAGTCACAATCATACAATCACAATCATACAATCACAATCATACAATGACAATCATACAATCACAATCATACTGTCACAATCATACAATCGCAATTATACGATCACAATCATACGATCACAATCATACGATCACAATCATACGATCACAATCATACAGTCACAATCATGCAATAACAATCATACAATCACAATCGTACAATCACAATCATACAATCACAATCATACAATCACAATCATACAATCACAATCATACAATGACAATCATACAATCACAATCATACAATCACTATCATACAATCACAATCATACAATCACAATCATACAATCACAATCATACAATCACAATCATACAATCACGATCTCACAATCACGATCATACAATCACGATCATACAATCAAAATCATACAATCACAATCATACAATCACAATCATACAATCACAATCATACAATCACAATCATACAATCACAATCATACAATCACAATCATACAATCACAATCATACAATCACAGTCATACAATCACAATCATACAATGACAATCATACAATCACAGTCATACAATTACTATCATACAATCACAATCATACAATCACAATCATACAATCACAATCATACAATCATAATCATACAATCACAATCAAAGAATCACAATCATACAATCATAATCATACATTCACAATCATACAATGACAATCATACAATCACAATCATACAGTCACAATCATACAATCGCAATCACACAATCACAATCTTACAATCACAATCATACTATCAGAATCATACAATCACAATCACACAATCACAATCATACAATCACAATCAAACAATCACAATCATACAGTCACAATCATACAATCACAATCATACAATCACAATCATACAGTCACAATCATACAATCGCAATTATACGATCACAATCATACGATCACAATCATACGATCACAATCATACAATCACAATCATACAATCGCAATCATACAATCACCATTATACAATCACAATCATACGACCACAATCATACGATCACAATCATACAATCACAATCATACAATCACAATCATACAATCGCAATCATACAATCACCATTATACAATCACAATCATACGACCACAATCATACGATCACATTCATACAATCACAATCATACAATCACAATCATACAATCACAATCATACAATCACAATCATACAATCACAATCATACAATCACAATCATACAATCACAATCATACAATCACAATCATACAATCACAATCATACAATCACAATCATGCAATCACAATCATACAATCACAATCACACAATCACAATCATACGATCACAATCATACGATCACAATCATACGATCACAATCATACAATGACAATCATACAATCACAATCATACAGTCACAATCATACAATCACAATCACACAATCACAATCATACGATGCCAATCATACAATCACAGTCATACAATCACAATCATACAATAACAATCATACAATCAAAATCATACAATCACAATCTCACAATCACAATCACACAATCACAATCATACAATCACAATCATACGATCACAATCATACAATCACAATCATACAATCACAATCATACAATCACAATCATACAATCACAATCATACAATCACAGTCATACAATCACAATCATACAATGACAATCATACAATCACAATCATACAATTACTATCATACAGTCACAATCATACAATCACAATCATACAATCACAATCATACAATCACAATCATACAATCACAATCATACAATCACAATCATACAATCACAATCATACAATCACAATCATACAATCACAATCATACAATCACAATCACACAATCACAATCATACAATGACAATCATACAATAATAATCATACAATCACAATCATACAATGACAATCTCACAATCACGATCATACAATCACGATCATATAATCACGATCATACAATCACAATCATACAATCGCAATCATACAATCGCAATCATACAATCACAATCATACAATCACAATCATACAATCACAATCACACAATCAAAATCATACAATCACAATCATACAATCACAATCATACAATCACAATCATACAATCACGATCTCACAATCACGATCATACAATCACGATCATACAATCAAAATCATACAATCACGATCATACAATCAAAATCATACAATCACAATCATACAATCACAATCATACAATCGCAATCAAAGAATCGCAATCATTCGATCACAATCATACAATCACAATCATACAATCACAATCATACAACCACAATCATACAATCACAATCTCACAATCACGATCATACAATCACGATCATACAATCACGATCATACAATCACAATCATACAATCACAATCATACAATCAGAATCATACAATCGCAATCATACAATCACAATAATACAATCACAATCATACAATCACAATTATACAATCACAATCATACGATCACAATCATACGATCACAATCATACAATCACAATCATACAATCACAATCATACAATCGCAATCATACAATGACAATCATACAATCACTATCATACAATTACTATCATACAATGACAATCATACAATCACAATCATACAATCACAATCATACAATCACAATCATACAATCACAATCTCACAATCACGATCATACAATCACAATCATGCAAACACAATCATACAATCACAATCATACAATCACAATCATACAATCACAATCATACAACCACAATCATACAATCACTATCTCACAATCACGATCATACAATCACGATTATACAATCACGATCATACAATCACAATCATACAATCAGAATCATACAATCGCAATCATACAATCACAATGATACAATCACAATCATACAATCACAATTATACTATCACAATCACACAATCACAATCACACAATCACAATCATACAATCAGAATCATACAATCGCAATCATACAATGACAATCATACAGAAACAATCATACGATCACAATCATACAATCACAATCATACAATCACAATCATACAATCGCAATCATACAATCACAATCATACAATCACAATCATACAATCACAATCATACGATCACAATCATACAATCAATATCTCACAATCACGATCATAGAATCACGATCATACAATCAAAATCATACAATCACAACCATACAATCACAATCATACAATCACAATCATACAATGACAATCATACAGTCACAGTCATATAGTTACAATCATACAATCGCAATCACACAATCACAATCTTACAATCACAATCATACAATCACAATCATACAATCGCAATCATACAATCACAATCATACAATCACAATCATACAATCACCATTATACAATCACAATCGTACGATCACAATCATACGATCACAATCATACAATCACAATCATACAATCGCAATCATACAATCGCAATCATACAATCACAATCATACAATCACAACCATACAATCACAATCATACAATCACAATCATACAATGACAATCATACAGTCACAGTCATACAGTTACAATCATACAATCGCAATCACACAATCACAATCTTACAATCACAATCATACAATCACAATCATACAATCACAATCACACAATCACAATCATACAAGCACAATCATACAATCATAATCATACAATCACAATCATACAATGACAATCATACAATCACAATCATACAGTCACAATCATACAATCGCAATCACACAATCACAATCTTACAATCACAATCATACGATCAGAATCATACAATCACAATCACACAATCACAATCATACAATCACAATCATACAATCATAATCATACAATCACAATCATACAATGACAATCATACAATCACAATCATACAGTCACAATCATACAATCGCATTCATACAATCACAATCATATAATCACAAACATACAATCACAATCATACAATCACAATCATACAATCGCAATCAAAGAATCACAATCATACGATCACTATCATACAATCACAATCATACAATCACAATCATACAATCACAATCATACAATCACAATCATACAATCACAATCATACAATCACAATCATACAATCACAGTCATACAATCACAATCATACAATGACAATCATACAATCACAATCATACGATTACTATCATACAATCACAATCATACAATCACAATCATACAATCACAATCATACAATCACAATCATACAATCACAATCATACAATCACAATCATACGATCACAATCATACAATCAATATCTCACAATCACGATCATAGAATCACGATCATACAATCAAAATCATACAATCACAATCTCACAATCACAATCACACAATCACAATCATACAATCGCAATCATACAATCAAAATAATACAATCACAATCATACAATCACAATCATACAGAAACAATCAAAGAATCGCAATCATACGATCACAATCATACAATCACAATCATACAATCACAATCATACAATCGCAATCATACAATCACAATCATACAATCACAATCATACAATCACAATCATACAATCACAATCACGCAATCACAATCATACAATCACAATCATGCAAACACAATCATACAATCACAATCATACAATCACAATCATACAATCGCAATCATACAATCACAATCATACAATCACAATCATACAATCACAATCATACAATCACAATCATACAATCACAATCACACAATCAGAATCATACAATCGCAATCATACAATCGCAATCAAAGAATCACAATCATACGATCAGAATCATACAATCACAATCACACAATCACAATCATACAATCACAATCATACAATCATAATCATACAATCACAATCAAAGAATCACAATCATACAATCATAATCATTCAAATCACAATCATACAATGACAATCATACAATCACAATCATACAGTCACAGTCATACAATCGCAATCACACAATCACAATCTTACAATCACAATCATACGATCAGAATCATACAATCACAATCACACAATCACAATCATACAATCACAATCAAACAATCACAATCATACAGTCACAATCATACAATCACAATCATACAATCACAATCATACAATGACAATCATACAATCACAATCATGCAAACACAATCATACAATCACAATCATACAATCACAATCATACAATCACAATCATACAACCACAATCATACAAGCACTATCTCACAATCACGATCATACAATCACGATTATACAATCACGATCATACAATCACAATCATACAATCAGAATCATACAATCGCAATCATACAATCACAATCATACAATCACAATCATACAATCACGATCATACAATCACGATCATACAATCACAATCATACGATCACAATCATACGATCACAATCATACAATCACAATCATACAGTCACAATCATACAATCACAATCATACAATCACAATCATACAATCACAATCATACAATCACAATCATACAATCACAATCACACAATCAGAATCATACAATCGCAATCATACAATCGCAATCAAAGAATCACAATCATACGATCAGAATCATACAATCACAATCACACAATCACAATCATACAATCACAATCATACAATCATAATCATACAATCACAATCAAAGAATCACAATCATACAATCATAATCATTCAAATCACAATCATACAATGACAATCATACAATCACAATCATACAGTCACAATCATACAATCGCAATCACACAATCACAATCTTACAATCACAATCATACGATCAGAATCATACAATCACAATCACACAATCACAATCATACAATCACAATCAAACAATCACAATCATACAGTCACAATCATACAATCACAATCATACAATCACAATCATACAATGACAATCATACAATCACAATCATACTGTCACAATCATACAATCGCAATTATACGATCACAATCATACGATCACAATCATACGATCACAATCATACGATCACAATCATACAGTCACAATCATGCAATAACAATCATACAATCACAATCGTACAATCACAATCATACAATCACAATCATACAATCACAATCATACAATCACAATCATACAATGACAATCATACAATCACAATCATACAATCACTATCATACAATCACAATCATACAATCACAATCATACAATCACAATCATACAATCACAATCATACAATCACGATCTCACAATCACGATCATACAATCACGATCATACAATCAAAATCATACAATCACAATCATACAATCACAATCATACAATCACAATCATACAATCACAATCATACAATCACAATCATACAATCACAATCATACAATCACAGTCATACAATCACAATCATACAATGACAATCATACAATCACAGTCATACAATTACTATCATACAATCACAATCATACAATCACAATCATACAATCACAATCATACAATCACAATCATACAATCACAATCATACAATCACAATCATACAATCACAATCATACAATCACAATCATACAATCACAATCATACAATCACAATCATACAATCACAATCATACAATCACAATCATACAATCACAATCACACAATCAAAATCATACAATCACAATCATACAATCACAATCATACAATCGCAATCAAAGAATCACAATCATACGATCACAATCATACAATCACAATCATACAATCACAATCATACAATCACAATCATACAATCACAATCATACAATCACAGTCATACAATCACAATCATACAATGACAATCATACAATCACAATCATACAATCACTATCATACAATCACAATCATACAATCGCAATCATACAATCACAATCATACAATCACAATCATACAATCACAATCATACAATCATAATCATACAATCACAATCATACAATCACAATCACACAATCAAAATCTCACAATCACGATCATAGAATCACGATCATACAATCAAAATCATACAATCACAATCTCACAATCACAATCACACAATCACAATCATACAATCACAATCATACGATCACAATCATACGATCACAATCATACGATCACAATCATACGATCACAATCATACGATCACAATCATACAATCACAATCATACAATCACAATCATACAATCACAATCATACAATCACGATCTCACAATCACGATCATACAATCACGATCATACAATCAAAATCATACAATCACAATCATACAATCACAATCATACAATCACAATCATACAATCACAATCATACAATCACAATCATACAATCACAATCATACAATCGCAATCAAAGAATCGCAATCATACGATCACAATCGTACAATCACAATCATACAATCACAATCATACAACCACAATCATACAATCACAATCTCACAATCACGATCATACAATCACGATCATACAATCACGATCATACAATCACGATCATACAATCACAATCATACAATCAGAATCATACAATCGCAATCATACAATCACAATCATACAATCACAATCATACAATCACAATTATACAATCACAATCATACGATCACAATCATACGATCACAATCATACGATCACAATCATACAATCACAATCATACAATCACAATCATACAATCGCAATCATACAATGACAATCATACAATCACAATCATACAATTACTATCATACAATCAGAATCATACAATCGCAATCATACAATCACAATCATACAATCACAATCATACAATCACAATTATACTATCACAATCACACAATCACAATCACACAATCACAATCATACAATCACAATCATACAATCAGAATCATACAATCGCAATCATACAATCACAATCATACAGAAACAATCATACAATCACAATCATACAATCACAATCATACAATCGCAATCATGCAATCACAATCATGCAATCACAATCATACAATCACAATCATACAATCACAATTATACAATCACAATCATACGATCATAATCATACAATCACAATCATACAATCACAATCATACAATCACAATCACACAATCACAATCATACAATGACAATCATACAATCATAATCATACAATCACAATCATACAATGACAATCATACAATCACAATCATACAGTCACAGTCATACAATCGCAATCACACAATCACAATCATACGATCACAATCATACAATAACAATCATACAATCACAATCATACAATCGGAATCAAAGAATCACAATCATACGATCAGAATCATACAATCACAATCACACAATCACAATCATACAATCACAATCATACAATCACAATCATACAATCACAATCATACAATTACTATCATACAATCAGAATCATACAATCGCAATCATACAATCACAATCATACAATCACAATCATACAATCACAATTATACTATCACAATCACACAATCACAATCACACAATCACAATCATACAATCACAATCATACAATCAGAATCATACAATCGCAATCATACAATCACAATCATACAGAAACAATCATACAATCACAATCATACAATCACAATCATACAATCGCAATCATGCAATCACAATCATGCAATCACAATCATACAATCACAATCATACAATCACAATTATACAATCACAATCATACGATCATAATCATACAATCACAATCATACAATCACAATCATACAATCACAATCACACAATCACAATCATACAATGACAATCATACAATCATAATCATACAATCACAATCATACAATGACAATCATACAATCACAATCATACAGTCACAGTCATACAATCGCAATCACACAATCACAATCATACGATCACAATCATACAATAACAATCATACAATCACAATCATACAATCGGAATCAAAGAATCACAATCATACGATCAGAATCATACAATCACAATCACACAATCACAATCATACAATCACAATCATACAATCATAATCATACAATCACAATCAAAGAATCACAATCATACAACCATAATCATACAATCACAATCATACAATGACAATCATACAATCACAATCATACAGTCACAATCATACAATCGCAATCACACAATCACAATCTTACAATCACAATCATACTATCAGAATCATACAATCACAATCACACAATCACAATCATACAATCACAATCAAACAATCACAACCATACAGTCACAATCATACAATCACAATCATACAATCACAATCATACAATGACAATCATACAATCACAATCATACAGTCACAATCATACAATCGCAATTATACGATCACAATCATACGATCACAATCATACGATCACAATCATACGATCACAATCATACAATCAATATCTCACAATCACGATCATAGAATCACGATCATACAATCAAAATCATACAATCACAATCTCACAATCACAATCACACAATCACAATCATACAATCGCAATCATACAATCAAAATAATACAATCACAATCATACAATCACAATCATACAGAAACAATCAAAGAATCGCAATCATACGATCACAATCATACAATCACAATCATACAATCACAATCATACAATCGCAATCATACAATCACAATCATACAATCACAATCATACAATCACAATCATACAATCACAATCACGCAATCACAATCATACAATCACAATCATGCAAACACAATCATACAATCACAATCATACAATCACAATCATACAATCGCAATCATACAATCACAATCAAACAATCACAATCATACAATCACAATCATACAATCACAATCATACAATCACAATCACACAATCAGAATCATACAATCGCAATCATACAATCGCAATCAAAGAATCACAATCATACGATCAGAATCATACAATCACAATCACACAATCACAATCATACAATCACAATCATACAATCATAATCATACAATCACAATCAAAGAATCACAATCATACAATCATAATCATTCAAATCACAATCATACAATGACAATCATACAATCACAATCATACAGTCACAGTCATACAATCGCAATCACACAATCACAATCTTACAATCACAATCATACGATCAGAATCATACAATCACAATCACACAATCACAATCATACAATCACAATCAAACAATCACAATCATACAGTCACAATCATACAATCACAATCATACAATCACAATCATACAATGACAATCATACAATCACAATCATGCAAACACAATCATACAATCACAATCATACAATCACAATCATACAATCACAATCATACAACCACAATCATACAAGCACTATCTCACAATCACGATCATACAATCACGATTATACAATCACGATCATACAATCACAATCATACAATCAGAATCATACAATCGCAATCATACAATCACAATCATACAATCACAATCATACAATCACGATCATACAATCACGATCATACAATCACAATCATACGATCACAATCATACGATCACAATCATACAATCACAATCATACAGTCACAATCATACAATCACAATCATACAATCACAATCATACAATCACAATCATACAATCACAATCATACAATCACAATCACACAATCACAATCTTACAATCACAATCATACGATCAGAATCATACAATCACAATCACACAATCACAATCATACAATCACAATCAAACAATCACAATCATACAGTCACAATCATACAATCACAATCATACAATCACAATCATACAATGACAATCATACAATCACAATCATACTGTCACAATCATACAATCGCAATTATACGATCACAATCATACGATCACAATCATACGATCACAATCATACGATCACAATCATACAGTCACAATCATACAATCGCAATTATACGATCACAATCATACGATCACAATCATACGATCACAATCATACGATCACAATCATACAATCAATATCTCACAATCACGATCATAGAATCACGATCATACAATCAAAATCATACAATCACAATCTCACAATCACAATCACACAATCACAATCATACAATCGCAATCATACAATCAAAATAATACAATCACAATCATACAATCACAATCATACAGAAACAATCAAAGAATCGCAATCATACGATCACAATCATACAATCACAATCATACAATCACAATCATACAATCGCAATCATACAATCACAATCATACAATCACAATCATACAATCACAATCATACAATCACAATCACGCAATCACAATCATACAATCACAATCATGCAAACACAATCATACAATCACAATCATACAATCACAATCATACAATCGCAATCATACAATCACAATCATACAATCACAATCATACAATCACAATCATACAATCACAATCATACAATCACAATCACACAATCAGAATCATACAATCGCAATCATACAATCGCAATCAAAGAATCACAATCATACGATCAGAATCATACAATCACAATCACACAATCACAATCATACAATCACAATCATACAATCATAATCATACAATCACAATCAAAGAATCACAATCATACAATCATAATCATTCAAATCACAATCATACAATGACAATCATACAATCACAATCATACAGTCACAGTCATACAATCGCAATCACACAATCACAATCTTACAATCACAATCATACGATCAGAATCATACAATCACAATCACACAATCACAATCATACAATCACAATCAAACAATCACAATCATACAGTCACAATCATACAATCACAATCATACAATCACAATCATACAATGACAATCATACAATCACAATCATGCAAACACAATCATACAATCACAATCATACAATCACAATCATACAATCACAATCATACAACCACAATCATACAAGCACTATCTCACAATCACGATCATACAATCACGATTATACAATCACGATCATACAATCACAATCATACAATCAGAATCATACAATCGCAATCATACAATCACAATCATACAATCACAATCATACAATCACGATCATACAATCACGATCATACAATCACAATCATACGATCACAATCATACGATCACAATCATACAATCACAATCATACAGTCACAATCATACAATCACAATCATACAATCACAATCATACAATCACAATCATACAATCACAATCATACAATCACAATCACACAATCACAATCTTACAATCACAATCATACGATCAGAATCATACAATCACAATCACACAATCACAATCATACAATCACAATCAAACAATCACAATCATACAGTCACAATCATACAATCACAATCATACAATCACAATCATACAATGACAATCATACAATCACAATCATACTGTCACAATCATACAATCGCAATTATACGATCACAATCATACGATCACAATCATACGATCACAATCATACGATCACAATCATACAGTCACAATCATGCAATAACAATCATACAATCACAATCGTACAATCACAATCATACAATCACAATCATACAATCACAATCATACAATCACAATCATACAATGACAATCATACAATCTTAATCATACAATCACTATCATACAATCACAATCATACAATCACAATCATACAATCACAATCATACAATCACAATCATACAATCACAATCATACAATCACAATCATACAATCACGATCTCACAATCACGATCATACAATCACGATCATACAATCAAAATCATACAATCACAATCATACAATCACAATCATACAATCACAATCATACAATCACAATCATACAATCACAATCATACAATCACAATCATACAATCACAGTCATACAATCACAATCATACAATGACAATCATACAATCACAGTCATACAATTACTATCATACAATCACAATCATACAATCACAATCATACAATCACAATCATACAATCACAATCATACAATCACAATCATACAATCACAATCATACAATCACAATCATACAATCACAATCATACAATCACAATCATACAATCACAATCATACAATCACAATCATACAATCACAATCATACAATCACAATCACACAATCAAAATCATACAATCACAATCATACAATCACAATCATACAATCGCAATCAAAGAATCACAATCATACGATCACAATCATACAATCACAATCATACAATCACAATCATACAATCACAATCATACAATCACAATCATACAATCACAGTCATACAATCACAATCATACAATGACAATCATACAATCACAATCATACAATCACTATCATACAATCACAATCATACAATCGCAATCATACAATCACAATCATACAATCACAATCATACAATCACAATCATACAATCATAATCATACAATCACAATCATACAATCACAATCACACAATCAAAATCTCACAATCACGATCATAGAATCACGATCATACAATCAAAATCATACAATCACAATCTCACAATCACAATCACACAATCACAATCATACAATCACAATCATACGATCACAATCATACGATCACAATCATACGATCACAATCATACGATCACAATCATACGATCACAATCATACAATCACAATCATACAATCACAATCATACAATGACAATCATACAATCACAATCATACAGTCACAGTCATACAATCGCAATCACACAATCACAATCATACGATCACAATCATACAATAACAATCATACAATCACAATCATACAATCGGAATCAAAGAATCACAATCATACGATCAGAATCATACAATCACAATCACACAATCACAATCATACAATCACAATCATACAATCATAATCATACAATCACAATCAAAGAATCACAATCATACAACCATAATCATACAATCACAATCATACAATGACAATCATACAATCACAATCATACAGTCACAATCATACAATCGCAATCACACAATCACAATCTTACAATCACAATCATACTATCAGAATCATGCAATCACAATCACACAATCACAATCATACAATCACAATCAAACAATCACAACCATACAGTCACAATCATACAATCACAATCATACAATCACAATCATACAATGACAATCATACAATCACAATCATACAGTCACAATCATACAATCGCAATTATACGATCACAATCATACGATCACAATCATACGATCACAATCATACGATCACAATCATACAATCAATATCTCACAATCACGATCATAGAATCACGATCATACAATCGCAATCACACAATCACAATCACACAATCACAATCATACAATCGCAATCATACAATCAAAATAATACAATCACAATCATACAATCACAATCATACAGAAACAATCAAAGAATCGCAATCATACGATCACAATCATACAATCACAATCATACAATCACAATCATACAATCGCAATCATACAATCACAATCATACAATCACAATCATACAATCACAATCATACAATCACAATCACGCAATCACAATCATACAATAACAATCATGCAAACACAATCATACAATCACAATCATACAATCACAATCATACAATCGCAATCATACAATCACAATCATACAATCACAATCATACAATCACAATCATACAATCACAATCATACAATCACAATCACACAATCAGAATCATACAATCGCAATCATACAATCGCAATCAAAGAATCACAATCATACGATCAGAATCATACAATCACAATCACACAATCACAATCATACAATCACAATCATACAATCATAATCATACAATCACAATCAAAGAATCACAATCATACAATCATAATCATTCAAATCACAATCATACAATGACAATCATACAATCACAATCATACAGTCACAGTCATACAATCGCAATCACACAATCACAATCTTACAATCACAATCATACGATCAGAATCATACAATCACAATCACACAATCACAATCATACAATCACAATCAAACAATCACAATCATACAGTCACAATCATACAATCACAATCATACAATCACAATCATACAATGACAATCATACAATCACAATCATGCAAACACAATCATACAATCACAATCATACAATCACAATCATACAATCACAATCATACAACCACAATCATACAAGCACTATCTCACAATCACGATCATACAATCACGATTATACAATCACGATCATACAATCACAATCATACAATCAGAATCATACAATCGCAATCATACAATCACAATCATACAATCACAATCATACAATCACGATCATACAATCACGATCATACAATCACAATCATACGATCACAATCATACGATCACAATCATACAATCACAATCATACAGTCACAATCATACAATCACAATCATACAATCACAATCATACAATCACAATCATACAATCACAATCATACAATCACAATCACACAATCAGAATCATACAATCGCAATCATACAATCGCAATCAAAGAATCACAATCATACGATCAGAATCATACAATCACAATCACACAATCACAATCATACAATCACAATCATACAATCATAATCATACAATCACAATCAAAGAATCACAATCATACAATCATAATCATTCAAATCACAATCATACAATGACAATCATACAATCACAATCATACAGTCACAATCATACAATCGCAATCACACAATCACAATCTTACAATCACAATCATACGATCAGAATCATACAATCACAATCACACAATCACAATCATACAATCACAATCAAACAATCACAATCATACAGTCACAATCATACAATCACAATCATACAATCACAATCATACAATGACAATCATACAATCACAATCATACGGTCACAATCATACAATCGCAATTATACGATCACAATCATACGATCACAATCATACGATCACAATCATACGATCACAATCATACAGTCACAATCATGCAATAACAATCATACAATCACAATCGTACAATCACAATCATACAATCACAATCATACAATCACAATCATACAATCACAATCATACAATGACAATCATACAATCACAATCATACAATCACTATCATACAATCACAATCATACAATCACAATCATACAATCACAATCATACAATCACAATCATACAATCACAATCATACAATCACGATCTCACAATCACGATCATACAATCACGATCATACAATCAAAATCATACAATCACAATCATACAATCACAATCATACAATCACAATCATACAATCACAATCATACAATCACAATCATACAATCACAATCATACAATCACAGTCATACAATCACAATCATACAATGACAATCATACAATCACAGTCATACAATTACTATCATACAATCACAATCATACAATCACAATCATACAATCACAATCATACAATCACAATCATACAATCACAATCATACAATCACAATCATACAATCACAATCATACAATCACAATCATACAATCACAATCATACAATCACAATCATACAATCACAATCATACAATCACAATCATACAATCACAATCACACAATCAAAATCATACAATCACAATCATACAATCACAATCATACAATCGCAATCAAAGAATCACAATCATACGATCACAATCATACAATCACAATCATACAATCACAATCATACAATCACAATCATACAATCACAATCATACAATGACAATCATACAATCACAATCATACAATCACTATCATACAATCACAATCATACAATCGCAATCATACAATCACAATCATACAATCACAATCATACAATCACAATCATACAATCATAATCATACAATCACAATCATACAATCACAATCACACAATCAAAATCTCACAATCACGATCATAGAATCACGATCATACAATCAAAATCATACAATCACAATCTCACAATCACAATCACACAATCACAATCATACAATCACAATCATACGATCACAATCATACGATCACAATCATACGATCACAATCATACGATCACAATCATACGATCACAATCATACAATCACAATCATACAATCACAATCATACAATCACAATCATACAATCACGATCTCACAATCACGATCATACAATCACGATCATACAATCAAAATCATACAATCACAATCATACAATCACAATCATACAATCACAATCATACAATCACAATCATACAATCACAATCATACAATCACAATCATACAATCACAATCATACAATCGCAATCAAAGAATCGCAATCATACGATCACAATCGTACAATCACAATCATACAATCACAATCATACAACCACAATCATACAATCACAATCTCACAATCACGATCATACAATCACGATCATACAATCACGATCATACAATCACGATCATACAATCACAATCATACAATCAGAATCATACAATCGCAATCATACAATCACAATCATACAATCACAATCATACAATCACAATTATACAATCACAATCATACGATCACAATCATACGATCACAATCATACGATCACAATCATACAATCACAATCATACAATCGCAATCGTACAATGACAATCATACAATCACAATCATACAATTACTATCATACAATCAGAATCATACAATCGCAATCATACAATCACAATCATACAATCACAATCATACAATCACAATTATACTATCACAATCACACAATCACAATCACACAATCACAATCATACAATCACAATCATACAATCAGAATCATACAATCGCAATCATACAATCACAATCATACAGAAACAATCATACAATCACAATCATACAATCACAATCATACAATCGCAATCATGCAATCACAATCATGCAATCACAATCATACAATCACAATCATACAATCACAATTATACAATCACAATCATACGATCATAATCATACAATCACAATCATACAATCACAATCATACAATCACAATCACACAATCACAATCATACAATGACAATCATACAATCATAATCATACAATCACAATCATACAATGACAATCATACAATCACAATCATACAGTCACAGTCATACAATCGCAATCACACAATCACAATCATACGATCACAATCATACAATAACAATCATACAATCACAATCATACAATCGGAATCAAAGAATCACAATCATACGATCAGAATCATACAATCACAATCACACAATCACAATCATACAATCACAATCAAACAATCACAACCATACAGTCACAATCATACAATCACAATCATACAATCACAATCATACAATGACAATCATACAATCACAATCATACAGTCACAATCATACAATCGCAATTATACGATCACAATCATACGATCACAATCATACGATCACAATCATACAATCACAATCATACAATCGCAATCATACAATCACCATTATACAATCACAATCATACGACCACAATCATACGATCACAATCATACAATCACAATCATACAATCACAATCATACAATCGCAATCATACAATCACAATCATACAATCACAATCATACAATCACAATCATACAATGACAATCATACAATCACAATCATACAGTCACAATCATACAATCGCAATTATATGATCACAATCATACGATCACAATCATACGATCACAATCATACAATCACAATCATACAATCGCAATCATACAATCACCATTATACAATCACAATCATACGACCACAATCATACGATCACAATCATACGATCACAATCATACGATCACAATCATACAATCACAATCATACGATCATAATCATACAATCACAATCATACAATCACAATCATACAATCACAATCACACAATCACAATCATACAATGACAATCATACAATCATAATCATACAATCACAATCATACAATGACAATCTCACAATCACGATCATACAATCACGATCATATAATCACGATCATACAATCACAATCATACAATCGCAATCATACAATCGCAATCATACAATCACAATCATACAGAAACAATCATACAATCACAATCATACAATCACAATCATGCAATCACAATCATGCAATCACAATCATGCAATCACAATCATACAATCACAATCATACAATCACAATCATACGATCACAATCATACGATCATAATCATACAATCACAATCATACAATCACAATCATACAATCACAATCATACAATCACAGTCATACAATCACAATCATACAATGACAATCATACAATCACAATCATACAATTACTATCATACAATCACAATCATACAATCGCAATCATACAATCACAATCATACAATCACAATCATACAATCACAATCATACAACCACAATCATACAATCACTATCTCACAATCACGATCATACAATCACGATCATACAATCACAATCATACAATCAGAATCATACAATCGCAATCATACAATCACAATCATACAATCACAATCATACAATCACAATCATACAATCACAGTCATACAATCACAATCATACAATGACAATCATACAATCACAATCATACAATTACTATCATACAATCACAATCATACAATCGCAATCATACAATCACAATCATACAATCACAATCATACAATCACAATCATACAACCACAATCATACAATCACTATCTCACAATCACGATCATACAATCACGATCATACAATCACGATCATACAATCACAATCATACAATCAGAATCATACAATCGCAATCATACAATCACAATCATACAATCACAATCATACAATCACAATTATACTATCACAATCACACAATCACAATCACACAATCACAATCATACAATCACAATCATACAATCAGAATCATACAATCGCAATCATACAATCACAATCATACAGAAACAATCATACAATCACAATCATAAAATCACAATCATACAATCGCAATCATGCAATCACAATCATGCAATCACAATCATACAATCACAATCATACAATCACAATCATACAATCACAATCATACGATCATAATCATACAATCACAATCATACAATCACAATCATACAATCACAATCACACAATCACAATCATACAATGACAATCATACAATCATAATCATACAATCACAATCATACAATGACAATCATACAATCACAATCATACAGTCACAATCATACAATCGCAATCACACAATCACAATCATACAATCACCATTATACAAACACAATCATACGACCACAATCATACGATCACAATCATACAATCATAATCACACAATCACAATCATACAATCACAATCATACAATCATAATCATACAATCACAATCAAAGAATCACAATCATACAATCATAATCATACAATCACAATCATACAATGACAATCATACAATTACAATCATACAGTCACAATCATACAATCGCAATCACACAATCACAATCCTACAATCACAATCATACTATCAGAATCATACAATCACAATCACACAATCACAATCATACAATCACAATCAAACAATCACAACCATACAGTCACAATCATACAATCACAATCATACAATCACAATCATACAATGACAATCATACAATCACAATCATACAGTCACAATCATACAATCGCAATTATACGATCACAATCATACGATCACAATCATACGATCACAATCATACAATCACAATCATACAATCGCAATCATACAATCACCATTATACAATCACAATCATACGACCACAATCATACGATCACAATCATACAATCACAATCATACAATCACAATCATACAATCGCAATCATACAATCACAATCATACAATCACAATCATACAATCACAATCATACAATCACAATCATACAATCACAATCATACAATCACAATCATACAATCACAATCATACAATCACAATCCTACAATCACAATCATACAATCACAGTCATACAATCACAATCATACAATGACAATCATACAATCACAATCATACAATTACTATCATACAATCACAATCATACAATCACAATCATACAATCACAATCATACAATCACAATCATACAATCACAATCATACAATCACAATCATACAATCACAACCATACAATCACAATCATACAATCACAATCATACAATGACAATCATACAGTCACAGTCATACAGTCACAATCATACAATCGCAATCACACAATCACAATCTTACAACCACAATCATACAATCACAATCATACAATCACAATCACACAATCACAATCATACAAGCACAATCATACAATCATAATCATACAATCACAATCATACAATGACAATCATACAATCACAATCATACAGTCACAATCATACAATCGCAATCACACAATCACAATCTTACAATCACAATCATACGATCAGAATCATACAATCACAATCACACAATCACAATCATACAATCACAATCATACAATCATAATCATACAATCACAATCATACAATGAAAATCATACAATCACAATCATACAGTCACAATCATACAATCGCATTCATACAATCACAATCATATAATCACAATCATACAATCACAATCATACAATCACAATCATACAATCACAATCATACAATCGCAATCAAAGAATCACAATCATACGATCACAATCATACAATCACAATCATACAATCACAATCATACAATCACAATCATACAATCACAATCATACAATCACAGTCATACAATCACAATCATACAATGACAATCATACACTCACAATCATACAATTACTATCATACAATCACAATCATACAATCACAATCATACAATCACAATCATACAATCACAATCATACAATCACAATCATACAATCACAATCATACAATCACAATCATACGATCACAATCATACAATCAAAATCTCACAATCACGATCATAGAATCACGATCATACAATCAAAATCATACAATCACAATCTCACAATCACAATCACACAATCAGAATCATACAATCGCAATCATACAATCACAATCATACAGAAACAATCATACAATCACAATCATAAAATCACAATCATACAATCGCAATCATGCAATCACAATCATGCAATCACAATCATACAATCACAATCATACAATCACAATCATACAATCACAATCATACGATCATAATCATACAATCACAATCATACAATCACAATCATACAATCACAATCACACAATCACAATCATACAATGACAATCATACAATCATAATCATACAATCACAATCATACAATGACAATCATACAATCACAATCATACAGTCACAATCATACAATCGCAATCACACAATCACAATCATACAATCACCATTATACAATCACAATCATACGACCACAATCATACGATCACAATCATACAATCATAATCACACAATCACAATCATACAATCACAATCATACAATCATAATCATACAATCACAATCAAAGAATCACAATCATACAATCATAATCATACAATCACAATCATACAATGACAATCATACAATTACAATCATACAGTCACAATCATACAATCGCAATCACACAATCACAATCCTACAATCACAATCATACTATCAGAATCATACAATCACAATCACACAATCACAATCATACAATCACAATCAAACAATCACAACCATACAGTCACAATCATACAATCACAATCATACAATCACAATCATACAATGACAATCATACAATCACAATCATACAGTCACAATCATACAATCGCAATTATACGATCACAATCATACGATCACAATCATACGATCACAATCATACAATCTCAATCATACAATCGCAATCATACAATCACCATTATACAATCACAATCATACGACCACAATCATACGATCACAATCATACAATCACAATCATACAATCACAATCATACAATCGCAATCATAAAATCACAATCATACAATCACAATCATACAATCACAATCATACAATCACAATCATACAATCACAATCATACAATCACAATCATACAATCACAATCATACAATCACAATCCTACAATCACAATCATACAATCACAGTCATACAATCACAATCATACAATGACAATCATACAATCACAATCATACAATTACTATCATACAATCACAATCATACAATCACAATCATACAATCACAATCATACAATCACAATCATACAATCACAATCATACAATCACAATCATACAATCACAACCATACAATCACAATCATACAATCACAATCATACAATGACAATCATACAGTCACAGTCATACAGTCACAATCATACAATCGCAATCACACAATCACAATCTTACAACCACAATCATACAATCACAATCATACAATCACAGTCACACAATCACAATCATACAAGCACAATCATACAATCATAATCATACAATCACAATCATACAATGACAATCATACAATCACAATCATACAGTCACAATCATACAATCGCAATCACACAATCACAATCTTACAATCACAATCATACGATCAGAATCATACAATCACAATCACACAATCACAATCATACAATCACAATCATACAATCATAATCATACAATCACAATCATACAATGAAAATCATACAATCACAATCATACAGTCACAATCATACAATCGCATTCATACAATCACAATCATATAATCACAATCATACAATCACAATCATACAATCACAATCATACAATCACAATCATACAATCACAATCATACAATCGCAATCAAAGAATCACAATCATACGATCACAATCATACAATCACAATCATACAATCACAATCATACAATCACAATCATACAATCACAATCATACAATCACAGTCATACAATCACAATCATACAATGACAATCATACACTCACAATCATACAATTACTATCATACAATCACAATCATACAATCACAATCATACAATCACAATCATACAATCACAATCATACAATCACAATCATACAATCACAATCATACAATCACAATCATACGATCACAATCATACAATCAAAATCTCACAATCACGATCATAGAATCACGATCATACAATCAAAATCATACAATCACAATCTCACAATCACAATCACACAATCACAATCATACAATCGCAATCATACAATCAAAATCATACAATCACAATCATACAATCACAATCATACAGAAGCAATCAAAGAATCGCAATCATACGATCACAATCATACAATCACAACCATACAATCACAATCATACAATCGCAATCATACAATCACAATCATACAATCACAATCATACAATCATAATCATACAATCACAATCAAAGAATCACAATCATACAACCATAATCATACAATCACAATCATACAATGACAATCATACAATCACAATCATACAGTCACAATCATACAATCGCAATCACACAATCACAATCTTACAATCACAATCATACTATCAGAATCATACAATCACAATCACACAATCACAATCATACAATCACAATCAAACAATCACAACCATACAGTCACAATCATACAATCACAATCATACAATCACAATCATACAATGACAATCATACAATCACAATCATACAGTCACAATCATACAATCGCAATTATACGATCACAATCATACGATCACAATCATACAATCACAGTCATACAATCACAATCATACAATGACAATCATACACTCACAATCATACAATTACTATCATACAATCACAATCATACAATCACAATCATACAATCACAATCATACAATCACAATCATACAATCACAATCATACAATCACAATCATACAATCACAATCATACGATCACAATCATACAATCAAAATCTCACAATCACGATCATAGAATCACGATCATACAATCAAAATCATACAATCACAATCTCACAATCACAATCACACAATCAGAATCATACAATCGCAATCATACAATCACAATCATACAGAAACAATCATACAATCACAATCATAAAATCACAATCATACAATCGCAATCATGCAATCACAATCATGCAATCACAATCATACAATCACAATCATACAATCACAATCATACAATCACAATCATACGATCATAATCATACAATCACAATCATACAATCACAATCATACAATCACAATCACACAATCACAATCATACAATGACAATCATACAATCATAATCATACAATCACAATCATACAATGACAATCATACAATCACAATCATACAGTCACAATCATACAATCGCAATCACACAATCACAATCATACAATCACCATTATACAATCACAATCATACGACCACAATCATACGATCACAATCATACAATCATAATCACACAATCACAATCATACAATCACAATCATACAATCATAATCATACAATCACAATCAAAGAATCACAATCATACAATCATAATCATACAATCACAATCATACAATGACAATCATACAATTACAATCATACAGTCACAATCATACAATCGCAATCACACAATCACAATCCTACAATCACAATCATACTATCAGAATCATACAATCACAATCACACAATCACAATCATACAATCACAATCAAACAATCACAACCATACAGTCACAATCATACAATCACAATCATACAATCACAATCATACAATGACAATCATACAATCACAATCATACAGTCACAATCATACAATCGCAATTATACGATCACAATCATACGATCACAATCATACGATCACAATCATACAATCTCAATCATACAATCGCAATCATACAATCACCATTATACAATCACAATCATACGACCACAATCATACGATCACAATCATACAATCACAATCATACAATCACAATCATACAATCGCAATCATAAAATCACAATCATACAATCACAATCATACAATCACAATCATACAATCACAATCATACAATCACAATCATACAATCACAATCATACAATCACAATCATACAATCACAATCCTACAATCACAATCATACAATCACAGTCATACAATCACAATCATACAATGACAATCATACAATCACAATCATACAATTACTATCATACAATCACAATCATACAATCACAATCATACAATCACAATCATACAATCACAATCATACAATCACAATCATACAATCACAATCATACAATCACAACCATACAATCACAATCATACAATCACAATCATACAATGACAATCATACAGTCACAGTCATACAGTCACAATCATACAATCGCAATCACACAATCACAATCTTACAACCACAATCATACAATCACAATCATACAATCACAGTCACACAATCACAATCATACAAGCACAATCATACAATCATAATCATACAATCACAATCATACAATGACAATCATACAATCACAATCATACAGTCACAATCATACAATCGCAATCACACAATCACAATCTTACAATCACAATCATACGATCAGAATCATACAATCACAATCACACAATCACAATCATACAATCACAATCATACAATCATAATCATACAATCACAATCATACAATGAAAATCATACAATCACAATCATACAGTCACAATCATACAATCGCATTCATACAATCACAATCATATAATCACAATCATACAATCACAATCATACAATCACAATCATACAATCACAATCATACAATCACAATCATACAATCGCAATCAAAGAATCACAATCATACGATCACAATCATACAATCACAATCATACAATCACAATCATACAATCACAATCATACAATCACAATCATACAATCACAGTCATACAATCACAATCATACAATGACAATCATACACTCACAATCATACAATTACTATCATACAATCACAATCATACAATCACAATCATACAATCACAATCATACAATCACAATCATACAATCACAATCATACAATCACAATCATACAATCACAATCATACGATCACAATCATACAATCAAAATCTCACAATCACGATCATAGAATCACGATCATACAATCAAAATCATACAATCACAATCTCACAATCACAATCACACAATCACAATCATACAATCGCAATCATACAATCAAAATCATACAATCACAATCATACAATCACAATCATACAGAAGCAATCAAAGAATCGCAATCATACGATCACAATCATACAATCACAACCATACAATCACAATCATACAATCGCAATCATACAATCACAATCATACAATCACAATCATACAATCATAATCATACAATCACAATCAAAGAATCACAATCATACAACCATAATCATACAATCACAATCATACAATGACAATCATACAATCACAATCATACAGTCACAATCATACAATCGCAATCACACAATCACAATCTTACAATCACAATCATACTATCAGAATCATACAATCACAATCACACAATCACAATCATACAATCACAATCAAACAATCACAACCATACAGTCACAATCATACAATCACAATCATACAATCACAATCATACAATGACAATCATACAATCACAATCATACAGTCACAATCATACAATCGCAATTATACGATCACAATCATACGATCACAATCATACGATCACAATCATACAATCACAATCATACAATCGCAATCATACAATCACCATTATACAATCACAATCATACGACCACAATCATACGATCACAATCATACAATCACAATCATACAATCACAATCATACAATCGCAATCATACAATCACAATCATACAATCACAATCATACAATCACAATCATACAATGACAATCATACAATCACAATCATACAGTCACAATCATACAATCGCAATTATATGATCACAATCATACGATCACAATCATACGATCACAATCATACAATCACAATCATACAATCGCAATCATACAATCACCATTATACAATCACAATCATACGACCACAATCATACGATCACAATCATACGATCACAATCATACGATCACAATCATACAATCACAATCATACGATCATAATCATACAATCACAATCATACAATCACAATCATACAATCACAATCACACAATCACAATCATACAATGACAATCATACAATCATAATCATACAATCACAATCATACAATGACAATCTCACAATCACGATCATACAATCACGATCATATAATCACGATCATACAATCACAATCATACAATCGCAATCATACAATCGCAATCATACAATCACAATCATACAGAAACAATCATACAATCACAATCATACAATCACAATCATGCAATCACAATCATGCAATCACAATCATGCAATCACAATCATACAATCACAATCATACAATCACAATCATACGATCACAATCATACGATCATAATCATACAATCACAATCATACAATCACAATCATACAATCACAATCATACAATCACAGTCATACAATCACAATCATACAATGACAATCATACAATCACAATCATACAATTACTATCATACAATCACAATCATACAATCGCAATCATACAATCACAATCATACAATCACAATCATACAATCACAATCATACAACCACAATCATACAATCACTATCTCACAATCACGATCATACAATCACGATCATACAATCACAATCATACAATCAGAATCATACAATCGCAATCATACAATCACAATCATACAATCACAATCATACAATCACAATCATACAATCACAGTCATACAATCACAATCATACAATGACAATCATACAATCACAATCATACAATTACTATCATACAATCACAATCATACAATCGCAATCATACAATCACAATCATACAATCACAATCATACAATCACAATCATACAACCACAATCATACAATCACTATCTCACAATCACGATCATACAATCACGATCATACAATCACGATCATACAATCACAATCATACAATCAGAATCATACAATCGCAATCATACAATCACAATCATACAATCACAATCATACAATCACAATTATACTATCACAATCACACAATCACAATCACACAATCACAATCATACAATCACAATCATACAATCAGAATCATACAATCGCAATCATACAATCACAATCATACAGAAACAATCATACAATCACAATCATAAAATCACAATCATACAATCGCAATCATGCAATCACAATCATGCAATCACAATCATACAATCACAATCATACAATCACAATCATACAATCACAATCATACGATCATAATCATACAATCACAATCATACAATCACAATCATACAATCACAATCACACAATCACAATCATACAATGACAATCATACAATCATAATCATACAATCACAATCATACAATGACAATCATACAATCACAATCATACAGTCACAATCATACAATCGCAATCACACAATCACAATCATACAATCACCATTATACAATCACAATCATACGACCACAATCATACGATCACAATCATACAATCATAATCACACAATCACAATCATACAATCACAATCATACAATCATAATCATACAATCACAATCAAAGAATCACAATCATACAATCATAATCATACAATCACAATCATACAATGACAATCATACAATTACAATCATACAGTCACAATCATACAATCGCAATCACACAATCACAATCCTACAATCACAATCATACTATCAGAATCATACAATCACAATCACACAATCACAATCATACAATCACAATCAAACAATCACAACCATACAGTCACAATCATACAATCACAATCATACAATCACAATCATACAATGACAATCATACAATCACAATCATACAGTCACAATCATACAATCGCAATTATACGATCACAATCATACGATCACAATCATACGATCACAATCATACAATCACAATCATACAATCGCAATCATACAATCACCATTATACAATCACAATCATACGACCACAATCATACGATCACAATCATACAATCACAATCATACAATCACAATCATACAATCGCAATCATACAATCACAATCATACAATCACAATCATACAATCACAATCATACAATCACAATCATACAATCACAATCATACAATCACAATCATACAATCACAATCATACAATCACAATCCTACAATCACAATCATACAATCACAGTCATACAATCACAATCATACAATGACAATCATACAATCACAATCATACAATTACTATCATACAATCACAATCATACAATCACAATCATACAATCACAATCATACAATCACAATCATACAATCACAATCATACAATCACAATCATACAATCACAACCATACAATCACAATCATACAATCACAATCATACAATGACAATCATACAGTCACAGTCATACAGTCACAATCATACAATCGCAATCACACAATCACAATCTTACAACCACAATCATACAATCACAATCATACAATCACAATCACACAATCACAATCATACAAGCACAATCATACAATCATAATCATACAATCACAATCATACAATGACAATCATACAATCACAATCATACAGTCACAATCATACAATCGCAATCACACAATCACAATCTTACAATCACAATCATACGATCAGAATCATACAATCACAATCACACAATCACAATCATACAATCACAATCATACAATCATAATCATACAATCACAATCATACAATGAAAATCATACAATCACAATCATACAGTCACAATCATACAATCGCATTCATACAATCACAATCATATAATCACAATCATACAATCACAATCATACAATCACAATCATACAATCGCAATCAAAGAATCACAATCATACGATCACAATCATACAATCACAATCATACAATCACAATCATACAATCACAATCATACAATCACAATCATACAATCACAGTCATACAATCACAATCATACAATGACAATCATACACTCACAATCATACAATTACTATCATACAATCACAATCATACAATCACAATCATACAATCACAATCATACAATCACAATCATACAATCACAATCATACAATCACAATCATACAATCACAATCATACGATCACAATCATACAATCAAAATCTCACAATCACGATCATAGAATCACGATCATACAATCAAAATCATACAATCACAATCTCACAATCACAATCACACAATCAGAATCATACAATCGCAATCATACAATCACAATCATACAGAAACAATCATACAATCACAATCATAAAATCACAATCATACAATCGCAATCATGCAATCACAATCATGCAATCACAATCATACAATCACAATCATACAATCACAATCATACAATCACAATCATACGATCATAATCATACAATCACAATCATACAATCACAATCATACAATCACAATCACACAATCACAATCATACAATGACAATCATACAATCATAATCATACAATCACAATCATACAATGACAATCATACAATCACAATCATACAGTCACAATCATACAATCGCAATCACACAATCACAATCATACAATCACCATTATACAATCACAATCATACGACCACAATCATACGATCACAATCATACAATCATAATCACACAATCACAATCATACAATCACAATCATACAATCATAATCATACAATCACAATCAAAGAATCACAATCATACAATCATAATCATACAATCACAATCATACAATGACAATCATACAATTACAATCATACAGTCACAATCATACAATCGCAATCACACAATCACAATCCTACAATCACAATCATACTATCAGAATCATACAATCACAATCACACAATCACAATCATACAATCACAATCAAACAATCACAACCATACAGTCACAATCATACAATCACAATCATACAATCACAATCATACAATGACAATCATACAATCACAATCATACAGTCACAATCATACAATCGCAATTATACGATCACAGTCATACGATCACAATCATACGATCACAATCATACAATCACAATCATACAATCGCAATCATACAATCACCATTATACAATCACAATCATACGACCACAATCATACGATCACAATCATACAATCACAATCATACAATCACAATCATACAATCGCAATCATACAATCACAATCATACAATCACAATCATACAATCACAATCATACAATCACAATCATACAATCACAATCATACAATCACAATCATACAATCACAATCATACAATCACAATCCTACAATCACAATCATACAATCACAGTCATACAATCACAATCATACAATGACAATCATACAATCACAATCATACAATTACTATCATACAATCACAATCATACAATCACAATCATACAATCACAATCATACAATCACAATCATACAATCACAATCATACAATCACAATCATACAATCACAACCATACAATCACAATCATACAATCACAATCATACAATGACAATCATACAGTCACAGTCATACAGTCACAATCATACAATCGCAATCACACAATCACAATCTTACAACCACAATCATACAATCACAATCATACAATCACAATCACACAATCACAATCATACAAGCACAATCATACAATCATAATCATACAATCACAATCATACAATGACAATCATACAATCACAATCATACAGTCACAATCATACAATCGCAATCACACAATCACAATCTTACAATCACAATCATACGATCAGAATCATACAATCACAATCACACAATCACAATCATACAATCACAATCATACAATCATAATCATACAATCACAATCATACAATGAAAATCATACAATCACAATCATACAGTCACAATCATACAATCGCATTCATACAATCACAATCATATAATCACAATCATACAATCACAATCATACAATCACAATCATACAATCACAATCATACAATCGCAATCAAAGAATCACAATCATACGATCACAATCATACAATCACAATCATACAATCACAATCATACAATCACAATCATACAATCACAATCATACAATCACAGTCATACAATCACAATCATACAATGACAATCATACACTCACAATCATACAATTACTATCATACAATCACAATCATACAATCACAATCATACAATCACAATCATACAATCACAATCATACAATCACAATCATACAATCAGAATCATACAATCACAATCATACGATCACAATCATACAATCAAAATCTCACAATCACGATCATAGAATCACGATCATACAATCAAAATCATACAATCACAATCTCACAATCACAATCACACAATCACAATCATACAATCGCAATCATACAATCAAAATCATACAATCACAATCATACAATCACAATCATACAGAAACAATCAAAGAATCGCAATCATACGATCACAATCATACAATCACAATCATACAATCACAATCATACAATCGCAATCATACAATCACAATCATACAATCACAATCATACAATCACAATCATACAATCACAATCACGCAATCACAATCATACAATCACAATCATGCAAACGCAATCATACAATCACAATCATACAATCACAATCATACAATCACAATCATACAACCACAATCATACAATCACAATCTCACAATCACGATCATACAATCACGATCATATAATCACGATCATACAATCACAATCATACAATCACAATCATACAATCAGCATCATACAATCACAATCATACGATCACAATCATACGATCACAATCATACAATCACAATCATACAATCGCAATCATACAATCACAATCATACAATCACAATCATACAATCACAATCATACAATCACAATCATGCAATCACAATCATACAATCACAATCATACAATCACAATCATACAATCACAATCATACGATCATAATCATACAATCACAATCATACAATCACAATCATACAATCACAATCACACAATCACAATCATACAATGACAATCATACAATCACAATCTCACAATCACGATCATACAATCACAATCATGCAAACACAATCATACAATCACAATCATACAATCACAATCATACAATCACAATCATACAACCACAATCATACAATCACTATCTCACAATCACGATCATACAATCACGATCATATAATCACGATCATACAATCACAATCATACAATCAGAATCATACAATCGCAATCATACAATCACAATCATACAATCACAATCATACCATCACAACTATACTATCACAATCACACAATCACAATCACACAATCACAATCATACAATCACAATCATACAATCAGAATCATACAATCGCAATCATACAATCACAATCATACAGAAACAATCATACAATCACAATCATACAATCACAATCATACAATCGCAATCATGCAATCACAATCATGCAATCACAATCATACAATCACAATCATACAATCACAATCATACAATCACAATCATACGATCATAATCATACAATCACAATCATACAATCACAATCATACAATCGCAATCAAAGAATCGCAATCATACGATCACAATCATACAATCACAATCATACAATCACAATCATACAACCACAATCATACAATCACAATCTCACAATCACGATCATACAATCACGATCATACAATCACGATCATACAATCACGATCATACAATCACAATCATACGATCACAATCATACGATCACAATCATACGATCACAATCATACGATCACAATCATACGATCACAATCATACAATCACAATCATACAATCACAATCATACAATGACAATCATACAATCACAATCATACAATCACTATCATACAATCACAATCATACAATCACAATCATACAATCACAATCATACAATCACAATCATACAATCACAATCATACAATCACAATCATACAATCACGATCTCACAATCACGATCATACAATCACGATCATACAATCAAAATCATACAATCACAATCATACAATCACAATCATACAATCACAATCATACAATCACAATCATACAATCACAATCATACAATCGCAATCAAAGAATCGCAATCATACGATCACAATCATACAATCACAATCATACAATCACAATCATACAACCACAATCATACAATCACAATCTCACAATCACGATCATACAATCACGATCATACAATCACGATCATACAATCACAATCATACAATCACAATCATACAATCAGAATCATACAATCGCAATCATACAATCACAATCATACAATCACAATCATACAATCACAATTATACAATCACAATCATACGATCACAATCATACGATCACAATCATACAATCACAATCATACAATCACAATCATACAATCGCAATCATACAATGACAATCATACAATCACAATCATACAATTACTATCATACAATCACAATCATACAATCACAATCATACAATCACAATCATACAATCACAATCATACAATCACAATCATACAATCACAATCATACAATTACTATCATTCAATCACAATCATACAATCACAATCATACAATCACAATCATACAATCACAGTCATACAATCACAATCATACAATGACAATCATACAATCACAATCATACAATTACTATCATACAATCACAATCATACAATCGCAATCATACAATCACAATCATACAATCACAATCATACAATCACAATCATACAACCACAATCATACAATCACTATCTCACAATCACGATCATACAATCACGATCATACAATCACGATCATACAATCACAATCATACAATCAGAATCATACAATCGCAATCATACAATCACAATCATACAATCACAATCATACAATCACAATTATACTATCACAATCACACAATCACAATCACACAATCACAATCATACAATCACAATCATACAATCAGAATCATACAATCGCAATCATACAATCACAATCATACAGAAACAATCATACAATCACAATCATACAATCACAATCATACAATCGCAATCATGCAATCACAATCATGCAATCACAATCATACAATCACAATCATACAATCACAATCATACAATCACAATCATACGATCATAATCATACAATCACAATCATACAATCACAATCATACAATCACAATCACACAATCACAATCATACAATGACAATCATACAATCATAATCATACAATCACAATCATACAATGACAATCATACAATCACAATCATACAGTCACAATCATACAATCGCAATCACACAATCACAATCATACGATCACAATCATACAATAACAATCATACAATCACAATCATACAATCGGAATCAAAGAATCACAACCATACGATCAGAATCATACAATCATAATCACACAATCACAATCATACAATCACAATCATACAGTCACAATCATACAATCGCAATCATACAATCAAAATCATACAATCACAATCATACAATCACAATCATACAGAAACAATCAAAGAATCGCAATCATACGATCACAATCATACAATCACAATCATACAATCACAATCATACAATCGCAATCATACAATCACAATCATACAATCACAATCATACAATCACAATCATACAATCACAATCACGCAATCACAATCATACAATCACAATCATGCAAACGCAATCATACAATCACAATCATACAATCACAATCATACAATCACAATCATACAACCACAATCATACAATCACAATCTCACAATCACGATCATACAATCACGATCATATAATCACGATCATACAATCACAATCATACAATCACAATCATACAATCAGCATCATACAATCACAATCATACGATCACAATCATACGATCACAATCATACAATCACAATCATACAATCGCAATCATACAATCACAATCATACAATCACAATCATACAATCACAATCATACAATCACAATCATGCAATCACAATCATACAATCACAATCATACAATCACAATCATACAATCACAATCATACGATCATAATCATACAATCACAATCATACAATCACAATCATACAATCACAATCACACAATCACAATCATACAATGACAATCATACAATCACAATCTCACAATCACGATCATACAATCACAATCATGCAAACACAATCATACAATCACAATCATACAATCACAATCATACAATCACAATCATACAACCACAATCATACAATCACTATCTCACAATCACGATCATACAATCACGATCATATAATCACGATCATACAATCACAATCATACAATCAGAATCATACAATCGCAATCATACAATCACAATCATACAATCACAATCATACAATCACAACTATACTATCACAATCACACAATCACAATCACACAATCACAATCATACAATCACAATCATACAATCAGAATCATACAATCGCAATCATACAATCACAATCATACAGAAACAATCATACAATCACAATCATACAATCACAATCATACAATCGCAATCATGCAATCACAATCATGCAATCACAATCATACAATCACAATCATACAATCACAATCATACAATCACAATCATACGATCATAATCATACAATCACAATCATACAATCACAATCATACAATCGCAATCAAAGAATCGCAATCATACGATCACAATCATACAATCACAATCATACAATCACAATCATACAACCACAATCATACAATCACAATCTCACAATCACGATCATACAATCACGATCATACAATCACGATCATACAATCACGATCATACAATCACAATCATACGATCACAATCATACGATCACAATCATACGATCACAATCATACGATCACAATCATACGATCACAATCATACAATCACAATCATACAATCACAATCATACAATGACAATCATACAATCACAATCATACAATCACTATCATACAATCACAATCATACAATCACAATCATACAATCACAATCATACAATCACAATCATACAATCACAATCATACAATCACAATCATACAATCACGATCTCACAATCACGATCATACAATCACGATCATACAATCAAAATCATACAATCACAATCATACAATCACAATCATACAATCACAATCATACAATCACAATCATACAATCACAATCATACAATCGCAATCAAAGAATCGCAATCATACGATCACAATCATACAATCACAATCATACAATCACAATCATACAACCACAATCATACAATCACAATCTCACAATCACGATCATACAATCACGATCATACAATCACGATCATACAATCACAATCATACAATCACAATCATACAATCAGAATCATACAATCGCAATCATACAATCACAATCATACAATCACAATCATACAATCACAATTATACAATCACAATCATACGATCACAATCATACGATCACAATCATACAATCACAATCATACAATCACAATCATACAATCGCAATCATACAATGACAATCATACAATCACAATCATACAATTACTATCATACAATCACAATCATACAATCACAATCATACAATCACAATCATACAATCACAATCATACAATCACAATCATACAATCACAATCATACAATTACTATCATTCAATCACAATCATACAATCACAATCATACAATCACAATCATACAATCACAGTCATACAATCACAATCATACAATGACAATCATACAATCACAATCATACAATTACTATCATACAATCACAATCATACAATCGCAATCATACAATCACAATCATACAATCACAATCATACAATCACAATCATACAACCACAATCATACAATCACTATCTCACAATCACGATCATACAATCACGATCATACAATCACGATCATACAATCACAATCATACAATCAGAATCATACAATCGCAATCATACAATCACAATCATACAATCACAATCATACAATCACAATTATACTATCACAATCACACAATCACAATCACACAATCACAATCATACAATCACAATCATACAATCAGAATCATACAATCGCAATCATACAATCACAATCATACAGAAACAATCATACAATCACAATCATACAATCACAATCATACAATCGCAATCATGCAATCACAATCATGCAATCACAATCATACAATCACAATCATACAATCACAATCATACAATCACAATCATACGATCATAATCATACAATCACAATCATACAATCACAATCATACAATCACAATCACACAATCACAATCATACAATGACAATCATACAATCATAATCATACAATCACAATCATACAATGACAATCATACAATCACAATCATACAGTCAAAATCATACAATCGCAATCACACAATCACAATCATACGATCACAATCATACAATAACAATCATACAATCACAATCATACAATCGGAATCAAAGAATCACAACCATACGATCAGAATCATACAATCATAATCACACAATCACAATCATACAATCACAATCATACACTCATAATCATACAATCAGAATCAAAGAATCACAATCATACAATCATAATCATACAATCACAATCATACAATGACAATCATACAATCACAATCATACAGTCACAATCATACAATCGCAATCACACAATCACAATCCTACAATCACAATCATACTATCAGAATCATACAATCACAATCACACAATCACAATCATACAATCACAATCAAACAATCACAACCATACAGTCACAATCATACAATCACAATCATACAATCACAATCATACAATGACAATCATACAATCACAATCATACAGTCACAATCATACAATCGCAATTATACGATCACAATCATACGATCACAATCATACGATCACAATCATACAATCACAATCATACAATCGCAATCATACAATCACCATTATACAATCACAATCATACGACCACAATCATACGATCACAATCATACAATCACAATCATACAATCACAATCATACAATCGCAATCATACAATCACGATCTCACAATCACGATCATACAATCACGATCATACAATCAAAATCATACAATCACAATCATACAATCACAATCATACAATCACAATCATACAATCACAATCATACAATCACAATCATACAATCACAATCATACAATCACAGTCATACAATCACAATCATACAATGACAATCTTACAATCACAGTCATACAATTACTATCATACAATCACAATCATACAATCACAATCATACAATCACAATCATACAATCACAATCATACAATCACAATCATACAATCACAATCATACAATCACAATCATACAATCACAATCATACAATCACAATCATACAATCACAATCATACAATGACAATCATACAATCACAATCATACTGTCACAATCATACAATCGCAATTATACGATCACAATCATACGATCACAATCATACGATCACAATCATACGATCACAATCATACAGTCACAATCATGCAATAACAATCATACAATCACAATCGTACAATCACAATCATACAATCACAATCATACAATCACAATCATACAATCACAATCATACAATGACAATCATACAATCACAATCATACAATCACTATCATACAATCACAATCATACAATCACAATCATACAATCACAATCATACAATCACAATCATACAATCACGATCTCACAATCACGATCATACAATCACGATCATACAATCAAAATCATACAATCACAATCATACAATCACAATCATACAATCACAATCATACAATCACAATCATACAATCACAATCATACAATCACAATCATACAATCACAAACATACAATCACAATCATACAATCACAGTCATACAATCACAATCATACAATGACAATCATACAATCACAGTCATACAATTACTATCATACAATCACAATCATACAATCACAATCATACAATCACAATCATACAATCACAATCATACAATCGCAATCATACAATCACAATCATACAATCACAATCATACAATCACAATCATACAATCACAATCATACAATCACAATCATACAATCACAATCATACAATCACAATCATACAATCACAATCATACAATCACAATCATACAATCACAATCACACAATCAAAATCATACAATCACAATCATACAATCACAATCATACAATCGCAATCAAAGAATCACAATCATACGATCACAATCATACAATCACAATCATACAATCACAATCATACAATCACAATCATACAATCACAATCATACAATCACAGTCATACAATCACAATCATACAATGACAATCATACAATCACAATCATACAATTACTATCATACAATCACAATCATACAATCGCAATCATACAATCACAATCATACAATCACAATCATACAATCACAATCATACAATCACAATCATACAATCACAATCATACAATCACAATCACACAATCAAAATCTCACAATCACGATCATAGAATCACGATCATACAATCAAAATCATACAATCACAATCTCACAATCACAATCACACAATCACAATCATACAATCACAATCATACGATCACAATCATACGATCACAATCATACGATCACAATCATACGATCACAATCATACGATCACAATCATACAATCACAATCATACAATCACAATCATACAATCACAATCATACAATCACAATCATACAATCACGATCTCACAATCACGATCATACAATCACGATCATACAATCAAAATCATACAATCACAATCATACAATCACAATCATACAATCACAATCATACAATCACAATCATACAATCACAATCATACAATCGCAATCAAAGAATCGCAATCATACGATCACAATCGTACAATCACAATCATACAATCACAATCATACAACCACAATCATACAATCACAATCTCACAATCACGATCATACAATCACGATCATACAATCACGATCATACAATCACGATCATACAATCACAATCATACAATCAGAATCATACAATCGCAATCATACAATCACAATCATACAATCACAATCATACAATCACAATTATACAATCACAATCATACGATCACAATCATACGATCACAATCATACGATCACAATCATACAATCACAATCATACAATCACAATCATACAATCGCAATCATACAATGACAATCATACAATCACAATCATACAATTACTATCATACAATCAGAATCATACAATCGCAATCATACAATCACAATCATACAATCACAATCATACAATCACAATTATACTATCACAATCACACAATCACAATCACACAATCACAATCATACAATCACAATCATACAATCAGAATCATACAATCGCAATCATACAATCACAATCATACAGAAACAATCATACAATCACAATCATACAATCACAATCATACAATCGCAATCATGCAATCACAATCATGCAATCACAATCATACAATCACAATCATACAATCACAATCATACAATCACAATCATACGATCATAATCATACAATCACAATCATACAATCACAATCATACAATCACAATCACACAATCACAATCATACAATGACAATCATACAATCATAATCATACAATCACAATCATACAATGACAATCATACAATCACAATCATACAGTCACAGTCATACAATCGCAATCACACAATCACAATCATACGATCACAATCATACAATAACAATCATACAATCTCAATCATACAATCGGAATCAAAGAATCACAATCATACGATCAGAATCATACAATCACAATCACACAATCACAATCATACAATCACAATCATACAATCATAATCATACAATCACAATCAAAGAATCACAATCATACAACCATAATCATACAATCACAATCATACAATGACAATCATACAATCACAATCATACAGTCACAATCATACAATCGCAATCACACAATCACAATCTTACAATCACAATCATACTATCAGAATCATACAATCACAATCACACAATCACAATCATACAATCACAATCAAACAATCACAACCATACAGTCACAATCATACAATCACAATCATACAATCACAATCATACAATGACAATCATACAATCACAATCATACAGTCACAATCATACAATCGCAATTATACGATCACAATCATACGATCACAATCATACGATCACAATCATACAATCACAATCATACAATCGCAATCATACAATCACCATTATACAATCACAATCATACGACCACAATCATACGATCACAATCATACAATCACAATCATAAAATCACAATCATACAATCGCAATCATACAATCACAATCATACAATCACAATCATACAATCACAATCATACAATGACAATCATACAATCACAATCATACAGTCACAATCATACAATCGCAATTATATGATCACAATCATACGATCACAATCATACGATCACAATCATACAATCACAATCATACAATCGCAATCATACAATCACCATTATACAATCACAATCATACGACCACAATCATACGATCACAATCATACGATCACAATCATACGATCACAATCATACAATCACAATCATACAATGACAATCATACAATCACAATCATACAGTCACAATCATACAATCGCAATTATATGATCACAATCATACGATCACAATCATACGATCACAATCATACAATCACAATCATACAATCGCAATCATACAATCACCATTATACAATCACAATCATACGACCACAATCATACGATCACAATCATACGATCACAATCATACGATCACAATCATACAATCACAATCATACAATCATAATCATACAATCACAATCATACAATGACAATCTCACAATCACGATCATACAATCACGATCATATAATCACGATCATACAATCACAATCATACAATCGCAATCATACAATCGCAATCATACAATCACAATCATACAGAAACAATCATACAATCACAATCATACAATCACAATCATGCAATCACAATCATGCAATCACAATCATGCAATCACAATCATACAATCACAATCATACAATCACAATCATACAATCACAATCATACAATCACAATCATACAATCACAATCATACAATCACAATCACACAATCAAAATCTCACAATCACGATCATAGAATCACGATCATACAATCAAAATCATACAATCACAATCTCACAATCACAATCACACAATCACAATCATACAATCACAATCATACGATCACAATCATACGATCACAATCATACGATCACAATCATACGATCACAATCATACGATCACAATCATACAATCACAATCATACAATCACAATCATACAATCACAATCATACAATCACAATCATACAATCACGATCTCACAATCACGATCATACAATCACGATCATACAATCAAAATCATACAATCACAATCATACAATCACAATCATACAATCACAATCATACAATCACAATCATACAATCACAATCATACAATCACAATCATACAATCGCAATCAAAGAATCGCAATCATACGATCACAATCGTACAATCACAATCATACAATCACAATCATACAACCACAATCATACAATCACAATCTCACAATCACGATCATACAATCACGATCATACAATCACGATCATACAATCACGATCATACAATCACAATCATACAATCAGAATCATACAATCGCAATCATACAATCACAATCATACAATCACAATCATACAATCACAATTATACAATCACAATCATACGATCACAATCATACGATCACAATCATACGATCACAATCATACAATCACAATCATACAATCACAATCATACAATCGCAATCATACAATGACAATCATACAATCACAATCATACAATTACTATCATACAATCAGAATCATACAATCGCAATCATACAATCACAATCATACAATCACAATTATACTATCACAATCACACAATCACAATCACACAATCACAATCATACAATCACAATCATACAATCAGAATCATACAATCGCAATCATACAATCACAATCATACAGAAACAATCATACAATCACAATCATACAATCACAATCATACAATCGCAATCATGCAATCACAATCATGCAATCACAATCATACAATCACAATCATACAATCACAATCATACAATCACAATCATACGATCATAATCATACAATCACAATCATACAATCACAATCATACAATCACAATCAAACAATCACAATCATACAATGACAATCATACAATCATAATCATACAATCACAATCATACAATGACAATCATACAATCACAATCATACAGTCACAGTCATACAATCGCAATCACACAATCACAATCATACGATCACAATCATACAATAACAATCATACAATCTCAATCATACAATCGGAATCAAAGAATCACAATCATACGATCAGAATCATACAATCACAATCACACAATCACAATCATACAATCACAATCATACAATCATAATCATACAATCACAATCAAAGAATCACAATCATACAACCATAATCATACAATCACAATCATACAATGACAATCATACAATCACAATCATACAGTCACAATCATACAATCGCAATCACACAATCACAATCTTACAATCACAATCATACTATCAGAATCATACAATCACAATCACACAATCACAATCATACAATCACAATCAAACAATCACAACCATACAGTCACAATCATACAATCACAATCATACAATCACAATCATACAATGACAATCATACAATCACAATCATACAGTCACAATCATACAATCGCAATTATACGATCACAATCATACGATCACAATCATACGATCACAATCATACAATCACAATCATACAATCGCAATCATACAATCACCATTATACAATCACAATCATACGACCACAATCATACGATCACAATCATACAATCACAATCATACAATCACAATCATACAATCGCAATCATACAATCACAATCATACAATCACAATCATACAATCACAATCATACAATGACAATCATACAATCACAATCATACAGTCACAATCATACAATCGCAATTATATGATCACAATCATACGATCACAATCATACGATCACAATCATACAATCACAATCATACAATCGCAATCATACAATCACCATTATACAATCACAATCATACGACCACAATCATACGATCACAATCATACGATCACAATCATACGATCACAATCATACAATCACAATCATACGATCATAATCATACAATCACAATCATACAATCACAATCATACAATCACAATCACACAATCACAATCATACAATGACAATCATACAATCATAATCATACAATCACAATCATACAATGACAATCTCACAATCACGATCATACAATCACGATCATATAATCACGATCATACAATCACAATCATACAATCGCAATCATACAATCGCAATCATACAATCACAATCATACAGAAACAATCATACAATCACAATCATACAATCACAATCATGCAATCACAATCATGCAATCACAATCATGCAATCACAATCATACAATCACAATCATACAATCACAATCATACGATCACAATCATACGATCATAATCATACAATCACAATCATACAATCACAATCATACAATCACAATCATACAATCACAGTCATACAATCACAATCATACAATGACAATCATACAATCACAATCATACAATTACTATCATACAATCACAATCATACAATCGCAATCATACAATCACAATCATACAATCACAATCATACAATCACAATCATACAACCACAATCATACAATCACTATCTCACAATCACGATCATACAATCACGATCATACAATCACAATCATACAATCAGAATCATACAATCGCAATCATACAATCACAATCATACAATCACAATCATACAATCACAATCATACAATCACAGTCATACAATCACAATCATACAATGACAATCATACAATCACAATCATACAATTACTATCATACAATCACAATCATACAATCGCAATCATACAATCACAATCATACAATCACAATCATACAATCACAATCATACAACCACAATCATACAATCACTATCTCACAATCACGATCATACAATCACGATCATACAATCACGATCATACAATCACGATCATACAATCACAATCATACAATCAGAATCATACAATCGCAATCATACAATCACAATCATACAATCACAATCATACAATCACAATTATACTATCACAATCACACAATCACAATCACACAATCACAATCATACAATCACAATCATACAATCAGAATCATACAATCGCAATCATACAATCACAATCATACAGAAACAATCATACAATCACAATCATAAAATCACAATCATACAATCGCAATCATGCAATCACAATCATGCAATCACAATCATACAATCACACACATACAATCACAATCATACAATCACAATCATACGATCATAATCATACAATCACAATCATACAATCACAATCATACAATCACAATCACACAATCACAATCATACAATGACAATCATACAATCATAATCATACAATCACAATCATACAATGACAATCATACAATCACAATCATACAGTCACAATCATACAATCGCAATCACACAATCACAATCATACAATCACCAGCATACAATCACAATCATACGACCACAATCATACGATCACAATCATACAATCATAATCACACAATCACAATCATACAATCACAATCATACAATCATAATCATACAATCACAATCAAAGAATCACAATCATACAATCATAATCATACAATCATAATCATACAATGACAATCATACAATTACAATCATACAGTCACAATCATACAATCGCAATCACACAATCACAATCCTACAATCACAATCATACTATCAGAATCATACAATCACAATCACACAATCACAATCATACAATCACAATCAAACAATCACAACCATACAGTCACAATCATACAATCACAATCATACAATCACAATCATACAATGACAATCATACAATCACAATCATACAGTCACAATCATACAATCGCAATTATACGATCACAATCATACGATCACAATCATACGATCACAATCATACAATCACAATCATACAATCACAATCATACAATCGCAATCATACAATCACAATCATACAATCACAATCATACAATCACAATCATACAATCACAATCATACAATTACAATCATACAATCACAATCATACAATCACAATCATACAATCACAATCATACAATCACAATCCTACAATCACAATCATACAATCACAGTCATACAATCACAATCATACAATGACAATCATACAATCACAATCATACAATTACTATCATACAATCACAATCATACAATCACAATCATACAATCACAATCATACAATCACAATCATACAATCACAATCATACAATCACAATCATACAATCACAACCATACAATCACAATCATACAATCACAATCATACAATGACAATCATACAGTCACAGTCATACAGTCACAATCACACAATCACAATCACACAATCACAATCATACAATCACAATCATACAATCAGAATCATACAATCGCAATCATACAATCACAATCATACAGAAACAATCATACAATCACAATCATAAAATCACAATCATACAATCGCAATCATGCAATCACAATCATGCAATCACAATCATACAATCACAATCATACAATCACAATCATACAATCACAATCATACGATCATAATCATACAATCACAATCATACAATCACAATCATACAATCACAATCACACAATCACAATCATACAATGACAATCATACAATCATAATCATACAATCACAATCATACAATGACAATCATACAATCACAATCATACAGTCACAATCATACAATCGCAATCACACAATCACAATCATACAATCACCATTATACAATCACAATCATACGACCACAATCATACGATCACAATCATACAATCATAATCACACAATCACAATCATACAATCACAATCATACAATCATAATCATACAATCACAATCAAAGAATTACAATCATACAATCATAATCATACAATCACAATCATACAATGACAATCATACAATTACAATCATACAGTCACAATCATACAATCGCAATCACACAATCACAATCCTACAATCACAATCATACTATCAGAATCATACAATCACCATCACACAATCACAATCATACAATCACAATCAAACAATCACAACCATACAGTCACAATCATACAATCACAATCATACAATCACAATCATACAATGACAATCATACAATCACAATCATACAGTCACAATCATACAATCGCAATTATACGATCACAATCATACGATCACAATCATACGATCACAATCATACAATCACAATCATACAATCGCAATCATACAATCACCATTATACAATCACAATCATACGACCACAATCATACGATCACAATCATACAATCACAATCATACAATCACAATCATACAATCGCAATCATACAATCACAATCATACAATCACAATCATACAATCACAATCATACAATCACAATCATACAATCACAATCATACAATCACAATCATACAATCACAATCATACAATCACAATCCTACAATCACAATCATACAATCACAGTCATACAATCACAATCATACAATGACAATCATACAATCACAATCATACAATTACTATCATACAATCACAATCATACAATCACAATCATACAATCACAATCATACAATCACAATCATACAATCACAATCATACAATCACAATCATACAATCACAACCATACAATCACAATCATACAATCACAATCATACAATGACAATCATACAGTCACAGTCATACAGTCACAATCATACAATCGCAATCACACAATCACAATCTTACAACCACAATCATACAATCACAATCATACAATCACAATCACACAATCACAATCATACAAGCACAATCATACAATCATAATCATACAATCACAATCATACAATGACAATCATACAATCACAATCATACAGTCACAATCATACAATCGCAATCACACAATCACAATCTAACAATCACAATCATACGATCAGAATCATACAATCACAATCACACAATCACAATCATACAATCACAATCATACAATCATAATCATACAATCACAATCATACAATGAAAATCATACAATCACAATCATACAGTCACAATCATACAATCGCATTCATACAATCACAATCATATAATCACAATCATACAATCACAATCATACAATCACAATCATACAATCACAATCATACAATCGCAATCAAAGAATCACAATCATACGATCACAATCATACAATCACAATCATACAATCACAATCATACAATCACAATCATACAATCACAATCATACAATCACAATCATACAATCACAGTCATACAATCACAATCATACAATGACAATCATACACTCACAATCATACAATTACTATCATACAATCACAATCATACAATCACAATCATACAATCACAATCATACAATCACAATCATACAATCACAATCATACGATCACAATCATACAATCAAAATCTCACAATCACGATCATAGAATCACGATCATACAATCAAAATCATACAATCACAATCTCACAATCACAATCACACAATCACAATCATACAATCGCAATCATACAATCAAAATCATACAATCACAATCATACAATCACAATCATACAGAAACAATCAAAGAATCGCAATCATACGATCACAATCATACAATCACAATCATACAATCACAATCATACAATCGCAATCATACAATCACAATCATACAATCACAATCATACAATCACAATCATACAATCACAATCACGCAATCACAATCACGCAATCACAATCATACAATCACAATCATGCAAACGCAATCATACAATCACAATCATACAATCACAATCGTACAATCACAATCATACAACCACAATCATACAATCACAATCTCACAATCACGATCATACAATCACGATCATATAATCACGATCATACAATCACAATCATACAATCACAATCATACAATCAGAATCATACAATCACAATCATACGATCACAATCATACGATCACAATCATACAATCGCAATCATACAATCACAATCATACAATCACAATCATACAATCACAATCATACAATCACAATCATGCAATCACAATCATACAATCACAATCATACAATCACAATCATACAATCACAATCATACGATCATAATCATACAATCACAATCATACAATCACAATCATACAATCACAATCACACAATCACAATCATACAATGACAATCATACAATCACAATCTCACAATCACGATCATACAATCACAATCATGCAAACACAATCATACAATCACAATCATACAATCACAATCATACAATCACAATCATACAACCACAATCATACAATCACTATCTCACAATCACGATCATACAATCACGATCATACAATCACGATCATACAATCACAATCATACAATCAGAATCATACAATCGCAATCATACAATCACAATCATACAATCACAATCATACAATCACAACTATACTATCACAATCACACAATCACAATCACACAATCACAATCATACAATCACAATCATACAATCAGAATCATACAATCGCAATCATACAATCACAATCATACAGAAACAATCATACAATCACAATCATACAATCACAATCATACAATCGCAATCATGCAATCACAATCATGCAATCACAATCATACAATCACAATCATACAATCACAATCATACAATCACAATCATACGATCATAATCATACAATCACAATCATACAATCACAATCATACAATCGCAATCAAAGAATCGCAATCATACGATCACAATCATACAATCACAATCATACAATCACAATCATACAACCACAATCATACAATCACAATCTCACAATCACGATCATACAATCACGATCATACAATCACGATCATACAATCACGATCATACAATCACAATCATACGATCACAATCATACGATCACAATCATACGATCACAATCATACGATCACAATCATACGATCACAATCATACAATCACAATCATACAATCACAATCATACAATGACAATCATACAATCACAATCATACAATCACTATCATACAATCACAATCATACAATCACAATCATACAATCACAATCATACAATCACAATCATACAATCACAATCATACAATCACAATCATACAATCACGATCTCACAATCACGATCATACAATCACGATCATACAATCAAAATCATACAATCACAATCATACAATCACAATCATACAATCACAATCATACAATCACAATCATACAATCACAATCATACAATCGCAATCAAAGAATCGCAATCATACGATCACAATCATACAATCACAATCATACAATCACAATCATACAACCACAATCATACAATCACAATCTCACAATCACGATCATACAATCACGATCATACAATCACGATCATTCAATCACAATCATACAATCACAATCATACAATCAGAATCATACAATCGCAATCATACAATCACAATCATACAATCACAATCATACAATCACAATCCTACAATCACAATCATACAATCACAGTCATACAATCACAATCATACAATGACAATCATACAATCACAATCATACAATTACTATCATACAATCACAATCATACAATCACAATCATACAATCACAATCATACAATCACAATCATACAATCACAATCATACAATCACAATCATACAATCACAACCATACAATCACAATCATACAATCACAATCATACAATGACAATCATACAGTCACAGTCATACAGTCACAATCATACAATCGCAATCACACAATCACAATCTTACAACCACAATCATACAATCACAATCATACAATCACAATCACACAATCACAATCATACAAGCACAATCATACAATCATAATCATACAATCACAATCATACAATGACAATCATACAATCACAATCATACAGTCACAATCATACAATCGCAATCACACAATCACAATCTTACAATCACAATCATACGATCAGAATCATACAATCACAATCACACAATTACAATCATACAATCACAATCATACAATCATAATCATACAATCACAATCATACAATGAAAATCATACAATCACAATCATACAGTCACAATCATACAATCGCATTCATACAATCACAATCATATAATCACAATCATACAATCACAATCATACAATCACAATCATACAATCACAATCATACAATCGCAATCAAAGAATCACAATCATACGATCACAATCATACAATCACAATCATACAATCACAATCATACAATCACAATCATACAATCACAATCATACAATCACAGTCATACAATCACAATCATACAATGACAATCATACACTCACAATCATACAATTACTATCATACAATCACAATCATACAATCACAATCATACAATCACAATCATACAATCACAATCATACAATCACAATCATACAATCACAATCATACAATCACAATCATACGATCACAATCATACAATCAAAATCTCACAATCACGATCATAGAATCACGATCATACAATCAAAATCATACAATCACAATCTCACAATCACAATCACACAATCACAATCATACAATCGCAATCATACAATCAAAATCATACAATCACAATCATACAATCACAATCATACAGAAACAATCAAAGAATCGCAATCATACGATCACAATCATACAATCACAATCATACAATCACAATCATACAATCGCAATCATACAATCACAATCATACAATCACAATCATACAATCACAATCATACAATCACAATCACGCAATCACAATCATACAATCACAATCATGCAAACACAATCATACAATCACAATCATACAATCACAATCATACAATCACAATCATACAACCACAATCATACAATCACAATCTCACAATCACGATCATACAATCACGATCATATAATCACGATCATACAATCACAATCATACAATCACAATCATACAATCAGAATCATACAATCACAATCATACGATCACAATCATACGATCACAATCATACAATCACAATCATACAATCGCTATCATACAATCACAATCATACAATCACAATCATACAATCACAATCATACAATCACAATCTCACAATCACGATCATACAATCACAATCATGCAAACACAATCATACAATCACAATCATACAATCACAATCATACAATCACAATCATACAACCACAATCATACAATCACTATCTCACAATCACGATCATACAATCACGATCATACAATCACGATCATACAATCACAATCATACAATCAGAATCATACAATCGCAATCATACAATCACAATCATACAATCACAATCATACAATCACAACTATACTATCACAATCACACAATCACAATCACACAATCACAATCATACAATCACAATCATACAATCAGAATCATACAATCGCAATCATACAATCACAATCATACAGAAACAATCATACAATCACAATCATACAATCACAATCATACAATCGCAATCATGCAATCACAATCATGCAATCACAATCATACAATCACAATCATACAATCACAATCATACAATCACAATCATACGATCATAATCATACAATCACAATCATACAATCACAATCATACAATCGCAATCAAAGAATCGCAATCATACGATCACAATCATACAATCACAATCATACAATCACAATCATACAACCACAATCATACAATCACAATCTCACAATCACGATCATACAATCACGATCATACAATCACGATCATACAATCACAATCATACGATCACAATCATACAATCACAATCATACAATCACAATCATACAATCACAATCATACAATCACAACCATACAATCACAATCATACAATCACAATCATACAATGACAATCATACAGTCACAGTCATACAGTCACAATCATACAATCGCAATCACACAATCACAATCTTACAACCACAATCATACAATCACAATCATACAATCACAATCACACAATCACAATCATACAAGCACAATCATACAATCATAATCATACAATCACAATCATACAATGACAATCATACAATCACAATCATACAGTCACAATCATACAATCGCAATCACACAATCACAATCTTACAATCACAATCATACGATCAGAATCATACAATCACAATCACACAATTACAATCATACAATCACAATCATACAATCATAATCATACAATCACAATCATACAATGAAAATCATACAATCACAATCATACAGTCACAATCATACAATCGCATTCATACAATCACAATCATATAATCACAATCATACAATCACAATCATACAATCACAATCATACAATCACAATCATACAATCGCAATCAAAGAATCACAATCATACGATCACAATCATACAATCACAATCATATAATCACAATCATACAATCACAATCATACAATCACAATCATACAATCACAGTCATACAATCACAATCATACAATGACAATCATACACTCACAATCATACAATTACTATCATACAATCACAATCATACAATCACAATCATACAATCACAATCATACAATCACAATCATACAATCACAATCATACAATCACAATCATACAATCGCAATCATACGATCACAATCATACAATCAAAATCTCACAATCACGATCATAGAATCACGATCATACAATCAAAATCATACAATCACAATCTCACAATCACAATCACACAATCACAATCATACAATCGCAATCATACAATCAAAATCATACAATCACAATCATACAATCACAATCATACAGAAACAATCAAAGAATCGCAATCATACGATCACAATCATACAATCACAATCATACAATCACAATCATACAATCGCAATCATACAATCACAATCATACAATCACAATCATACAATCACAATCATACAATCACAATCACGCAATCACAATCATACAATCACAATCATGCAAACACAATCATACAATCACAATCATACAATCACAATCATACAATCACAATCATACAACCACAATCATACAATCACAATCTCACAATCACGATCATACAATCACGATCATATAATCACGATCATACAATCACAATCATACAATCACAATCATACAATCAGAATCATACAATCACAATCATACGATCACAATCATACGATCACAATCATACAATCACAATCATACAATCGCTATCATACAATCACAATCATACAATCACAATCATACAATCACAATCATACAATCATAATCATGCAATCACAATCATACAATCACAATCATACAATCACAATCATACAATCACAATCATACGATCATAATCATACAATCACAATCATACAATCACAATCATACAATCACAATCACACAATCACAATCATACAATGACAATCATACAATCACCATCTCACAATCACGATCATACAATCACAATCATGCAAACACAATCATACAATCACAATCATACAATCACAATCATACAATCACAATCATACAACCACAATCATACAATCACTATCTCACAATCACGATCATACAATCACGATCATACAATCACGATCATACAATCACAATCATACAATCAGAATCATACAATCGCAATCATACAATCACAATCATACAATCACAATCCTACAATCACAACTATACCATCACAATCACACAATCACAATCACACAATCACAATCATACAATCACAATCATACAATCAGAATCATACAATCGCAATCATACAATCACAATCATACAGAAACAATCATACAATCACAATCATACAATCACAATCATACAATCGCAATCATGCAATCACAATCATGCAATCACAATCATACAATCACAATCATACAATCACAATCATACAATCACAATCATACGATCATAATCATACAATCACAATCATACAATCACCATCATACAATCGCAATCAAAGAATCGCAATCATACGATCACAATCATACAATCACAATCATACAATCACAATCATACAACCACAATCATACAATCACAATCTCACAATCACGATCATACAATCACGATCATACAATCACGATCATACAATCACAATCATACGATCACAATCATACGATCACAATCATACGATCACAATCATACGATCACAATCATACGATCACAATCATACAATCACAATCATACAATCACAATCATACAATGACAATCATACAATCACAATCATACAATCACTATCATACAATCACAATCATACAACCACAATCATACAATCACAATCATACAATCACAATCATACAATCACAATCATACAATCACGATCTCACAATCACGATCATACAATCACGATCATACAATCAAAATCATACAATCACAATCATACAATCACAATCATACAATCACAATCATACAATCACAATCATACAATCGCAATCAAAGAATCGCAATCATACGATCACAATCATACAATCACAATCATACAATCACAATCATACAACCACAATCATACAATCACAATCTCACAATCACGATCATACAATCACGATCATACAATCACGATCATACAATCACAATCATACAATCACAATCATACAATCAGAATCATACAATCGCAATCATACAATCACAATCATACAATCACAATCATACAATCACAATTATACAATCACAATCATACGATCACAATCATACGATCACAATCATACAATCACAATCATACAATCACAATCATACAATCGCAATCATACAATGACAATCTCACAATCACGATCATACAATCACGATCATACAATCACAATCATACAATCACAATAATACAATCGCAATCAAAGAATCACAATCATACGATCACAATCATACAATCACAATCATACAATCACAATCATACAATCACAATCATACAATCACAATCATACAATCACAATCATACAATCACAATCATACGATCACAATCATACGATCACAATCATACGATCACAATCATACGATCACAATCATACAACCACAATCATACAATCACAATCTCACAATCACGATCATACAATCACGATCATACAATCACGATCATACAATCACAATCATACAATCACAATCATACAATCAGAATCATACAATCGCAACCATACAATCACAATCATACAATCACAATCATACAATGACAATCATACAGTCACAGTCATACAGTCACAATCATACAATCGCAATCACACAATCACAATCTTACAACCACAATCATACAATCACAATCATACAATCACAATCACACAATCACAATCATACAAGCACAATCATACAATCATAATCATACAATCACAATCATACAATGACAATCATACAATCACAATCATACAGTCACAATCATACAATCGCAATCACACAATCACAATCTTACAATCACAATCATACGATCAGAATCATACAATCACAATCACACAATTACAATCATACAATCACAATCATACAATCATAATCATACAATCACAATCATACAATGAAAATCATACAATCACAATCATACAGTCACAATCATACAATCGCATTCATACAATCACAATCATATAATCACAATCATACAATCACAATCATACAATCACAATCATACAATCACAATCATACAATCGCAATCAAAGAATCACAATCATACGATCACAATCATACAATCACAATCATACAATCACAATCATACAATCACAATCATACAATCACAATCATACAATCACAGTCATACAATCACAATCATACAATGACAATCATACACTCACAATCATACAATTACTATCATACAATCACAATCATACAATCACAATCATACAATCACAATCATACAATCACAATCATACAATCACAATCATACGATCACAATCATACAATCAAAATCTCACAATCACGATCATAGAATCACGATCATACAATCAAAATCATACAATCACAATCTCACAATCACAATCACACAATCACAATCATACAATCGCAATCATACAATCAAAACCATACAATCACAATCATACAATCACAATCATACAGAAACAATCAAAGAATCGCAATCATACGATCACAATCATACAATCACAATCATACAATCACAATCATACAATCGCAATCATACAATCACAATCATACAATCACAATCATACAATCACAATCATACAATCACAATCACGCAATCACAATCATACAATCACAATCATGCAAACACAATCATACAATCACAATCATACAATCACAATCATACAATCACAATCATACAACCACAATCATACAATCACAATCTCACAATCACGATCATACAATCACGATCATATAATCACGATCATACAATCACAATCATACAATCACAATCATACAATCAGAATCATACAATCACAATCATACGATCACAATCATACGATCACAATCATACAATCACAATCATACAATCGCTATCATACAATCACAATCATACAATCACAATCATACAATCACAATCATACAATCACAATCATGCAATCACAATCATACAATCATAATCATACAATCACAATCATACAATCACAATCATACGATCATAATCATACAATCACAATCATACAATCACAATCATACAATCACAATCACACAATCACAATCATACAATGACAATCATACAATCACAATCTCACAATCACGATCATACAATCACAATCATGCAAACACAATCATACAATCACAATCATACAATCACAATCATACAATCACAATCATACAACCACAATCATACAATCACTATCTCACAATCACGATCATACAATCACGATCATACAATCACGATCATACAATCACAATCATACAATCAGAATCATACAATCGCAATCATACAATCACAATCATACAATCACAATCATACAATCACAACCATACTATCACAATCACACAATCACAATCACACAATCACAATCATACAATCACAATCATACAATCAGAATCATACAATCGCAATCATACAATCACAATCATACAGAAACAATCATACAATCACAATCATACAATCACAATCATACAATCGCAATCATGCAATCACAATCATGCAATCACAATCATACGATCATAATCATACAATCACAATCATACAATCACAATCATACAATCGCAATCAAAGAATCGCAATCATACGATCACAATCATACAATCACAATCATACAATCACAATCATACAACCACAATCATACAATCACAATCTCACAATCACGATCATACAATCACGATCATACAATCACGATCATACAATCACAATCATACGATCACAATCATACAATCACAATCATACAATCACAATCATACAATCACAATCATACAATCACAACCATACAATCACAATCATACAATCACAATCATACAATGACAATCATACAGTCACAGTCATACAGTCACAATCATACAATCGCAATCACACAATCACAATCTTACAACCACAATCATACAATCACAATCATACAATCACAATCACACAATCACAATCATACAAGCACAATCATACAATCATAATCATACAATCACAATCATACAATGACAATCATACAATCACAATCATACAGTCACAATCATACAATCGCAATCACACAATCACAATCTTACAATCACAATCATACGATCAGAATCATACAATCACAATCACACAATTACAATCATACAATCACAATCATACAATCATAATCATACAATCACAATCATACAATGAAAATCATACAATCACAATCATACAGTCACAATCATACAATCGCATTCATACAATCACAATCATATAATCACAATCATACAATCACAATCATACAATCACAATCATACAATCACAATCATACAATCGCAATCAAAGAATCACAATCATACGATCACAATCATACAATCACAATCATACAATCACAATCATACAATCACAATCATACAATCACAATCATACAATCACAGTCATACAATCACAATCATACAATGACAATCATACACTCACAATCATACAATTACTATCATACAATCACAATCATACAATCACAATCATACAATCACAATCATACAATCACAATCATACAATCACAATCATACAATCACAATCATACAATCACAATCATACGATCACAATCATACAATCAAAATCTCACAATCACGATCATAGAATCACGATCATACAATCAAAATCATACAATCACAATCTCACAATCACAATCACACAATCACAATCATACAATCGCAATCATACAATCAAAACCATACAATCACAATCATACAATCACAATCATACAGAAACAATCAAAGAATCGCAATCATACGATCACAATCATACAATCACAATCATACAATCACAATCATACAATCGCAATCATACAATCACAATCATACAATCACAATCATACAATCACAATCATACAATCACAATCACGCAATCACAATCATACAATCACAATCATGCAAACACAATCATACAATCACAATCATACAATCACAATCATACAATCACAATCATACAACCACAATCATACAATCACAATCTCACAATCACGATCATACAATCACGATCATATAATCACGATCATACAATCACAATCATACAATCACAATCATACAATCAGAATCATACAATCACAATCATACGATCACAATCATACGATCACAATCATACAATCACAATCATACAATCGCTATCATACAATCACAATCATACAATCACAATCATACAATCACAATCATACAATCACAATCATGCAATCACAATCATACAATCATAATCATACAATCACAATCATACAATCACAATCATACGATCATAATCATACAATCACAATCATACAATCACAATCATACAATCACAATCACACAATCACAATCATACAATGACAATCATACAATCACAATCTCACAATCACGATCATACAATCACAATCATGCAAACACAATCATACAATCACAATCATACAATCACAATCATACAATCACAATCATACAACCACAATCATACAATCACTATCTCACAATCACGATCATACAATCACGATCATACAATCACGATCATACAATCACAATCATACAATCAGAATCATACAATCGCAATCATACAATCACAATCATACAATCACAATCATACAATCACAACTATACTATCACAATCACACAATCACAATCACACAATCACAATCATACAATCACAATCATACAATCAGAATCATACAATCGCAATCATACAATCACAATCATACAGAAACAATCATACAATCACAATCATACAATCACAATCATACAATCGCAATCATGCAATCACAATCATGCAATCACAATCATACAATCACAATCATACAATCACAATCATACAATCACAATCATACGATCATAATCATACAATCACAATCCTACAATCACAATCATACAATCGCAATCAAAGAATCGCAATCATACGATCACAATCATACAATCACAATCATACAATCACAATCATACAACCACAATCATACAATCACAATCTCACAATCACGATCATACAATCACGATCATACAATCACGATCATACAATCACAATCATACGATCACAATCATACAATCACAATCATACAATCACAATCATACAATCACAATCATACAATCACAACCATACAATCACAATCATACAATCACAATCATACAATGACAATCATACAGTCACAGTCATACAGTCACAATCATACAATCGCAATCACACAATCACAATCTTACAACCACAATCATACAATCACAATCATACAATCACAATCACACAATCACAATCATACAAGCACAATCATACAATCATAATCATACAATCACAATCATACAATGACAATCATACAATCACAATCATACAGTCACAATCATACAATCGCAATCACACAATCACAATCTTACAATCACAATCATACGATCAGAATCATACAATCACAATCACACAATTACAATCATACAATCACAATCATACAATCATAATCATACAATCACAATCATACAATGAAAATCATACAATCACAATCATACAGTCACAATCATACAATCGCATTCATACAATCACAATCATATAATCACAATCATACAATCACAATCATACAATCACAATCATACAATCACAATCATACAATCGCAATCAAAGAATCACAATCATACGATCACAATCATACAATCACAATCATATAATCACAATCATACAATCACAATCATACAATCACAATCATACAATCACAGTCATACAATCACAATCATACAATGACAATCATACACTCACAATCATACAATTACTATCATACAATCACAATCATACAATCACAATCATACAATCACAATCATACAATCACAATCATACAATCACAATCATACAATCACAATCATACAATCGCAATCATACGATCACAATCATACAATCAAAATCTCACAATCACGATCATAGAATCACGATCATACAATCAAAATCATACAATCACAATCTCACAATCACAATCACACAATCACAATCATACAATCGCAATCATACAATCAAAATCATACAATCACAATCATACAATCACAATCATACAGAAACAATCAAAGAATCGCAATCATACGATCACAATCATACAATCACAATCATACAATCACAATCATACAATCGCAATCATACAATCACAATCATACAATCACAATCATACAATCACAATCATACAATCACAATCACGCAATCACAATCATACAATCACAATCATGCAAACACAATCATACAATCACAATCATACAATCACAATCATACAATCACAATCATACAACCACAATCATACAATCACAATCTCACAATCACGATCATACAATCACGATCATATAATCACGATCATACAATCACAATCATACAATCACAATCATACAATCAGAATCATACAATCACAATCATACGATCACAATCATACGATCACAATCATACAATCACAATCATACAATCGCTATCATACAATCACAATCATACAATCACAATCATACAATCACAATCATACAATCACAATCATGCAATCACAATCATACAATCACAATCATACAATCACAATCATACAATCACAATCATACGATCATAATCATACAATCACAATCATACAATCACAATCATACAATCACAATCACACAATCACAATCATACAATGACAATCATACAATCACAATCTCACAATCACGATCATACAATCACAATCATGCAAACACAATCATACAATCACAATCATACAATCACAATCATACAATCACAATCATACAACCACAATCATACAATCACTATCTCACAATCACGATCATACAATCACGATCATACAATCACGATCATACAATCACAATCATACAATCAGAATCATACAATCGCAATCATACAATCACAATCATACAATCACAATCCTACAATCACAACTATACTATCACAATCACACAATCACAATCACACAATCACAATCATACAATCACAATCATACAATCAGAATCATACAATCGCAATCATACAATCACAATCATACAGAAACAATCATACAATCACAATCATACAATCACAATCATACAATCGCAATCATGCAATCACAATCATGCAATCACAATCATACAATCACAATCATACAATCACAATCATACAATCACAATCATACAATCACAATCATACGATCACAATCATACGATCACAATCATACGATCACAATCATACGATCACAATCATACAACCACAATCATACAATCACAATCTCACAATCACGATCATACAATCACGATCATACAATCACGATCATACAATCACAATCATACAATCACAATCATACAATCAGAATCATACAATCGCAACCATACAATCACAATCATACAATCACAATCATACAATGACAATCATACAGTCACAGTCATACAGTCACAATCATACAATCGCAATCACACAATCACAATCTTACAACCACAATCATACAATCACAATCATACAATCACAATCACACAATCACAATCATACAAGCACAATCATACAATCATAATCATACAATCACAATCATACAATGACAATCATACAATCACAATCATACAGTCACAATCATACAATCGCAATCACACAATCACAATCTTACAATCACAATCATACGATCAGAATCATACAATCACAATCACACAATTACAATCATACAATCACAATCATACAATCATAATCATACAATCACAATCATACAATGAAAATCATACAATCACAATCATACAGTCACAATCATACAATCGCATTCATACAATCACAATCATATAATCACAATCATACAATCACAATCATACAATCACAATCATACAATCACAATCATACAATCGCAATCAAAGAATCACAATCATACGATCACAATCATACAATCACAATCATACAATCACAATCATACAATCACAATCATACAATCACAATCATACAATCACAGTCATACAATCACAATCATACAATGACAATCATACACTCACAATCATACAATTACTATCATACAATCACAATCATACAATCACAATCATACAATCACAATCATACAATCACAATCATACAATCACAATCATACAATCACAATCATACAATCACAATCATACGATCACAATCATACAATCAAAATCTCACAATCACGATCATAGAATCACGATCATACAATCAAAATCATACAATCACAATCTCACAATCACAATCACACAATCACAATCATACAATCGCAATCATACAATCAAAACCATACAATCACAATCATACAATCACAATCATACAGAAACAATCAAAGAATCGCAATCATACGATCACAATCATACAATCACAATCATACAATCACAATCATACAATCGCAATCATACAATCACAATCATACAATCACAATCATACAATCACAATCATACAATCACAATCACGCAATCACAATCATACAATCACAATCATGCAAACACAATCATACAATCACAATCATACAATCACAATCATACAATCACAATCATACAACCACAATCATACAATCACAATCTCACAATCACGATCATACAATCACGATCATATAATCACGATCATACAATCACAATCATACAATCACAATCATACAATCAGAATCATACAATCACAATCATACGATCACAATCATACGATCACAATCATACAATCACAATCATACAATCGCTATCATACAATCACAATCATACAATCACAATCATACAATCACAATCATACAATCACAATCATGCAATCACAATCATACAATCATAATCATACAATCGCAATCATACAATCACAATCATACGATCATAATCATACAATCACAATCATACAATCACAATCATACAATCACAATCACACAATCACAATCATACAATGACAATCATACAATCACAATCTCACAATCACGATCATACAATCACAATCATGCAAACACAATCATACAATCACAATCATACAATCACAATCATACAATCACAATCATACAACCACAATCATACAATCACTATCTCACAATCACGATCATACAATCACGATCATACAATCACGATCATACAATCACAATCATACAATCAGAATCATACAATCGCAATCATACAATCACAATCATACAATCACAATCATACAATCACAACTATACTATCACAATCACACAATCACAATCACACAATCACAATCATACAATCACAATCATACAATCAGAATCATACAATCGCAATCATACAATCACAATCATACAATCGCAATCATACAATCAAAATCATACAATCACAATCATACAATCACAATCATACAGAAACAATCAAAGAATCGCAATCATACGATCACAATCATACAATCACAATCATACAATCACAATCATACAATCGCAATCATACAATCACAATCATACAATCACAATCATACAATCACAATCATACAATCACAATCACGCAATCACAATCATACAATCACAATCATGCAAACACAATCATACAATCACAATCATACAATCACAATCATACAATCACAATCATACAACCACAATCATACAATCACAATCTCACAATCACGATCATACAATCACGATCATATAATCACGATCATACAATCACAATCATTCAATCACAATCATACAATCAGAATCATACAATCACAATCATACGATCACAATCATACGATCACAATCATACAATCACAATCATACAATCGCTATCATACAATCACAATCATACAATCACAATCATACAATCACAATCATACAATCACAATCATGCAATCACAATCATACAATCACAATCATACAATCACAATCATACAATCACAATCATACGATCATAATCATACAATCACAATCATACAATCACAATCATACAATCACAATCACACAATCACAATCATACAATGACAATCATACAATCACAATCTCACAATCACGATCATACAATCACAATCATGCAAACACAATCATACAATCACAATCATACAATCACAATCATACAATCACAATCATACAATCACAATCATACAATCACTATCTCACAATCACGATCATACAATCACGATCATACAATCACGATCATACAATCACAATCATACAATCAGAATCATACAATCGCAATCATACAATCACAATCATACAATCACAATCCTACAATCACAACTATACTATCACAATCACACAATCACAATCACACAATCACAATCATACAATCACAATCATACAATCAGAATCATACAATCGCAATCATACAATCACAATCATACAGAAACAATCATACAATCACAATCATACAATCACAATCATACAATCGCAATCATGCAATCACAATCATGCAATCACAATCATACAATCACAATCATACAATCACAATCATACAATCACAATCATACGATCATAATCATACAATCACAATCATACAATCACAATCATACAATCGCAATCAAAGAATCGCAATCATACGATCACAATCATACAATCACAATCATACAATCACAATCATACAACCACAATCATACAATCACAATCTCACAATCACGATCATACAATCACGATCATACAATCACGATCATACAATCACAATCATACGATCACAATCATACGATCACAATCATACGATCACAATCATACGATCACAATCATACGATCACAATCATACAATCACAATCATACAATCACAATCATACAATGACAATCATACAATCACAATCATACAATCACTATCATACAATCACAATCATACAACCACAATCATACAATCACAATCATACAATCACAATCATACAATCACAATCATACAATCACGATCTCACAATCACGATCATACAATCACGATCATACAATCAAAATCATACAATCACAATCATACAATCACAATCATACAATCACAATCATACAATCACAATCATACAATCACAATCATACAATCGCAATCAAAGAATCGCAATCATACGATCACAATCATACAATCACAATCATACAATCACAATCATACAACCACAATCATACAATCACAATCTCACAATCACGATCATACAATCACGATCATACAATCACGATCATACAATCACAATCATACAATCACAATCATACAATCAGAATCATACAATCGCAATCATACAATCACAATCATACAATCACAATCATACAATCACAATTATACAATCACAATCATACGATCACAATCATACGATCACAATCATACAATCACAATCATACAATCACAATCATACAATCGCAATCATACAATGACAATCATACAATCACAATCATACAATTACTATCATACAATCACAATCATACAATCACAATCATACAATCACAATCATACAATCACAATCATACAATCACAATCATACAATCACAATCATACAATCACAATCATACAATCAGAATCATACAATCGCAATCATACAATCACAATCATACAATCACAATCATACAATCACCATTATACAATCACAATCATACGATCACAATCATACGATCACAATCATACAATCACAATCATACAATCGCAATCATACAATCACAATCATACAATCACAATCATACAATCGCAATCATACAATCACAATCATACAATCACAATCATACAATCACAACCACACAATCACAATCATACAATCATAATCATACAATCGCAATCATACAATCACAATCATACAGAAACAATCATACAATCACTATCATACAATCACAATCATACAATCAGAATCATACAATCACAATCATAAATCACAATCATACAATCACAATCATACAGTCACAATCATGCAATAACAATCATACAATCACAATCGTACAATCACAATCATACAATCACAATCATACAATCACAATCTCACAATCACGATCATACAATCACGATCATACAATCACAATCATACAATCACAATCATACAATCACAATCATACAATCACAATCATACAATCGCAATCAAAGAATCGCAATCATACGATCACAACCATACAATCACAATCATACAATCACAATCATACAATCGCAAACATACAATCACCATTATACAATCACAATCATACGACCACAATCATACGATCACAATCATACAATCACAATCATACAATCACAATCTCACAATCACGATCATACAATCACGATCATACAATCACAATCATACAATCACAATCATACAATCACAATCATACAATCACAATCATACAATCACAATCATACAATCACAATCATACAATCACAATCATACAATCACAATCATACAATCGCAATCAAAGAATCACAATCATACGATCACAATCATACAATCACAATCATACAATCACAATCATACAATCACAATCATACAATCACAATCATACGATCACAATCATACGATCACAATCATACGATCACAATCATACGATCACAATCATACGATCACAATCATACGATCACAATCATACGATCACAATCATACGATCACAATCATACGATCACAATCATACAATCACAATCATACAATCACAATCATACAATGTCAATCATACAATCACAATCATACAATCACTATCATACAATCACAATCATACAATCACAATCATACAATCACAATCACACAATCACAATCATACAATCATAATCATACAATCGCAATCATACAATCACAATCAAAGAATCACAATCATACGATCACAATCATACAATCACAATCATACAATCACAATCATACAATCGCAATCATACAATCACAATCATACAATCACAATCATACAATCACAATCATACAATCACAATCATACAATCACAATCATACAATCACAATCATACAATCACAATCATACAATCACAATCATACAATCACAATAATACAATCGCAATCAAAGAATCACAATCATACGATCACAATCATACAATCACAATCATACAATCACAATCATACAATCACAATCATACAATCACAATCATACAATCACAATCATACGATCACAATCATACGATCACAATCATACGATCACAATCATACGATCACAATCATACAACCACAATCATACAATCACAATCTCACAATCACGATCATACAATCACGATCATACAATCACGATCATACAATCACAATCATACAATCACAATCATACAATCAGAATCATACAATCGCAATCATACAATCACAATCATACAATCACAATCATACAATCACAATCATACAATCACCATTATACAATCACAATCGTACGATCACAATCATACGATCACAATCATACAATCACAATCATACAATCACAATCATACAATCGCAATCATACAATCACAATCATACAATCACAATCATACAATCACAATCATACGATCACAATCATACGATCGCAATCATACAACCACAATCATACAATCACAATCTCACAATCACGATCATACAATCACGATCATACAATCAAAGTCATACAATCACAATCACACAATCACAATCACACAATCACAATCACACAATCACAATCATACAACCATAATCATACAATCGCAATCATACAACCACAATCATACAGAAACAATCATACAATCACTATCATACAATCAGAATCATACAATCACAATCATAAATCACAATCATACAATCACAATCATACAGTCACAATCATGCAATAACAATCATACAATCACAATCATACAATCACTATCATACAATCACAATCATACAATCACAATCATACAATCACAATCATACAATCACAATCATACAATCACAATCATACAATCACAATCATACAATCACAATCATACAATCACAATCATACAATCACAATCATACAATCACGATCTCACAATCACGATCATACAATCACGATCATACAATCAAAATCATACAATCACAATCACACAATCACAATCACACAATCACAATCACACAATCACAATCATACAATCATAATCATACAATCGCAATCATACAATCACAATCATACAGAAACAATCATACAATCACTATCATACAATCAGAATCATACAATCACAATCATAAATCACAATCATACAATCACAATCATACAGTCACAATCATGCAATAACAATCATACAATCACAATCATACAATCACTATCATACAATCACAATCATACAATCACAATCATACAATCACAATCATACAATCACAATCATACAATCACAATCATACAATCACAATCATACAATCACAATCATACAATCACAATCATACAATCACAATCATACAATCACAATCATACAATCACAATCATACAATCACAATCATACAATCACAATCATACAATCACAATCATACAATCACAATCATACAATCACAATCATACAATCACAATCATACAATCACAATCACACAATCACAATCATACAATGACAATCATACAATCATAGTCATACAATCACAATCATACAATGACAATCATACAATCACAATCATACAGTCACAATCATACAATCACAATCATACAATCACAATCATTCAATCACAATCATACAATCACAATAATACAATCGCAATCAAAGAATCACAATCATACGATCACAATCATACAATCACAATCATACAATCACAATCATACAATCACAATCATACAATCACAATCATACAATCACAATCATACAATCACAATCATACAATCGCAATCATACGATCACAATCATACGATCACAATCATACAACCACAATCATACAATCACAATCTCACAATCACGATCATACAGTCACGATCATACAATCACGATCATACAATCACAATCATACAATCACAATCATACAATCAGAATCATACAATCGCAATCATACAATCACAATCATACAATCACAATCATACAATCACAATCATACAATCACCATTATACAATCACAATCGTACGATCACAATCATACGATCACAATCATACAATCACAATCATACAATCGCAATCATACAATCACCATTATACAATCACAATCATACGACCACAATCATACGATCACAATCATACAATCACAATCATACAATCACAATCATACAATCGCAATCATACAATCACCATTATACAATCACAATCGTACGATCACAATCATACGATCACAATCATACAATCACAATCATACAATCACAATCATACAATCGCAATCATACAATCACAATCATACAATCACAATCATACAATCGCAATCATACAATGACAATCATACAGTCACAGTCATACAGTCACAATCATACAATCGCAATCACACAATCACAATCTTACAATCACAATCATACAGTCACAATCATACAATCGCAATCACACAATCACAATCTTACAATCACAATCATACGATCAGAATCGTACAATCACAATCACACAATCACAATCATACAATCACAATCATACAATCATAATCATACAATCACAATCATGCAATGACAATCATACAATCGCAATCATACAGTCACCATTATACAATCACAATCATACGATCACAATCATACAATCACAATCATACAATCACAATCATACAATCACAATCATACAATCACAATCATACAATCACAATCATACAATCACAATCATACAATCACAATCATACAATCACAATCACACAATCACAATCATACAATGACAATCATACAATCATAGTCATACAATCACAATCATACAATGACAATCATACAATCACAATCATACAGTCACAATCATACAATCGCAATCACACAATCACAATCATACGATGCCAATCATACAATCACAATCATACAATCACAATCATACAATCACCATTATACAATCACAATCATAGGATCACAATCATACGATCACAATCATACAATCACAATCATACAATCACAATCATACAATCACAATCATACAATCACAATCACACAATCACGATCATACAATCATAATCATACAATCGCAATCATACAATCACAATCATACAGAAACAATCATACAATCACTATCATACAATCACAATCATACAATCAGAATCATACAATCACAATCATAAATCACAATCATACAATCACAATCATACAGTGACAATCATGCAATAACAATCATACAATCACAATCGTACAATCACAATCATACAATCACCATCATACAATCACAATCTCACAATCACGATCATACGATCATAATCATACAATCGCAATCATACAATCACAATCATACAGAAACAATCATACAATCACTATCATACAATCACAATCATACAATCAGAATCATACAATCACAATCATAAATCACAATCATACAATCACAATCATACAGTCACAATCATGCAATAACAATCATACAATCACAATCGTACAATCACAATCATACAATCACAATCATACAATCACAATCTCACAATCACGATCATACAATCACGATCATACAATCACAATCATACAATCACAATCATACAATCACAATCATACAATCACAATCATACAATCGCAATCAAAGAATCGCAATCATACGATCACAACCATACAATCACAATCATACAATCACAATCATACAATCGCAATCATACAATCGCAATCATACAATCACAATCATACAATCACAATCATACAATCACAATCATACAATCACAATCATACAATCACAATCATACAATCACAATCATACAATCACAATCATACAATCACAATCATACAATCGCAATCAAAGAATCACAATCATACGATCACAATCATACAATCACAATCATACAATCGCAATCATACAATCACAATCATACAATCACAATCATACAATCACAATCATACGATCACAATCATACGATCACAATCATACAACCACAATCATACAACCACAATCATACAATCACAATCTCACAATCACGATCATACAATCACGATCATACAATCACAATCATACAATCACAATCATACAATCACAATCATACAATCACAATCATACAATCACAATCATACAATCACAATCATACAATCACAATCAAAGAATCACAATCATACGATCACAATCATACGATCACAATCATACAATCACAATCATACAATCACAATCATACAATGACAATCATACAATCACAATCATACAATCACTATCATACAATCACAATCATACAATCACAATCATACAATCACAATCATACAATCACAATCATACAATCACAATCATACAATCACAATCATACAATCACGATCTCACAATCACGATCATACAATCACGATCATACAATCAAAATCATACAATCACAATCACACAATCACAATCACACAATCACAATCACACAATCACAATCATACAATCATAATCATACAATCGCAATCATACAACCACAATCATACAGAAACAATCATACAATCACTATCATACAATCAGAATCATACAATCACAATCATAAATCACAATCATACAATCACAATCATACAGTCACAATCATGCAATAACAATCATACAATCACAATCATACAATCACTATCATACAATCACAATCATACAATCACAATCATACAATCACAATCATACAATCACAATCATACAATCACAATCATACAATCACAATCATACAATCACAATCATACAATCACAATCATACAATCACGATCTCACAATCACGATCATACAATCACGATCATACAATCAAAATCATACAATCACAATCACACAATCACAATCACACAATCACAATCACACAATCACAATCATACAATCATAATCATACAATCGCAATCATACAATCACAATCATACAGAAACAATCATACAATCACTATCATACAATCAGAATCATACAATCACAATCATAAATCACAATCATACAATCACAATTATACAGTCACAATCATGCAATAACAATCATACAATCACAATCATACAATCACTATCATACAATCACAATCATACAATCACAATCATACAATCACAATCATACAATCACAATCATACAATCACAATCATACAATCACAATCATACAATCACAATCATACAATCACAATCATACAATCACAATCATACAATCACAATCATACAATCACAATCACACAATCACAATCATACAATCACAATCATACGATCACAATCATACGATCACAATCATACAACCACAATCATACAATCACAATCTCACAATCACGATCATACAGTCACGATCATACAATCACGATCATACAATCACAATCATACAATCACAATCATACAATCAGAATCATACAATCGCAATCATACAATCACAATCATACAATCACAATCATACAATCACAATCATACAATCACCATTATACAATCACAATCGTACGATCACAATCATACGATCACAATCATACAATCACAATCATACAATCGCAATCATACAATCACCATTATACAATCACTATCATACGACCACAATCATACGATCACAATCATACAATCACAATCATACAATCACAATCATACAATCGCAATCATACAATCACCATTATACAATCACAATCGTACGATCACAATCATACGATCACAATCATACAATCACAATCATACAATCACAATCATACAATCGCAATCATACAATCACAATCATACAATCACAACCATACAATCACAATCATACAATCGCAATCATACAATGACAATCATACAGTCACAGTCATACAGTCACAATCATACAATCGCAATCACACAATCACAATCTCACAATCACAATCATACAGTCACAATCATACAATCGCTATCACACAATCACAATCTTACAATCACAATCATACGATCAGAATCATACAATCACAATCACACAATCACAATCATACAATCACAATCATACAATCATAATCATACAATCACAATCATACAATGACAATCATACAATCACAATCATACAGTCACCATTATACAATCACAATCATACGATCACAATCATACAATCACAATCATACAATCACAATCATACAATCACAATCATACAATCACAATCATACAATCACAATCATACAATCACAATCATACAATCACAATCATACAATCACAATCATACAATCACAATCACACAATCACAATCATACAATGACAATCATACAATCATAGTCATACAATCACAATCATACAATGACAATCATACAATCACAATCATACAGTCACAATCATACAATCGCAATCACACAATCACAATCATACGATGCCAATCATACAATCACAATCATACAATCACAATCATACAATCACCATTATACAATCACAATCATACGATCACAATCATACGATCACAATCATACAATCACAATCATACAATCACAATCATACAATCACAATCATACAATCACAATCACACAATCACGATCATACAATCATAATCATACAATCGCAATCATACAATCACAATCATACAGAAACAATCATACAATCACTATCATACAATCACAATCATACAATCAGAATCATACAATCACAATCATAAATCACAATCATACAATCACAATCATACAGTCACAATCATGCAATAACAATCATACAATCACAATCGTACAATCACAATCATACAATCACAATCATACAATCACAATCTCACAATCACGATCATACAATCACGATCATACAATCACAATCATACAATCACAATCATACAATCACAATCATACAATCACAATCATACAATCACAATCATACAATCGCAATCAAAGAATCGCAATCATACGATCACAACCATACAATCACAATCATACAATCACAATCATACAATCGCAATCATACAATCACCATTATACAATCACAATCATACGACCACAATCATACGATCACAATCATACAATCACAATCATACAATCACAATCATACAATCGCAATCATACAATCACAATCATACAATCACAATCATACAATCACAATCATACAATCACAATCATACAATCACAATCATACAATCACAATCATACAATCACAATCATACAATCACAATCATACAATCGCAATCAAAGAATCACAATCATACGATCACAATCATACAATCACAATCATACAATCGCAATCATACAATCACAATCATACAATCACAATCATACAATCACAATCATACGATCACAATCATACGATCACAATCATACAACCACAATCATACAACCACAATCATACAATCACAATCTCACAATCACGATCATACAATCACGATCATACAATCACAATCATACAATCACAATCATACAATCACAATCATACAATCACAATCATACAATCACAATCATACAATCACAATCAAAGAATCACAATCATACGATCACAATCATACGATCACAATCATACAATCACAATCATACAATCACAATCATACAATCACAATCATAGAATCACAATCATACAATCACAATCATACAATCACAATCATACAATCACAATCATACGATCACAATCATACGATCACAATCATACGATCACAATCATACAATCACAATCATACAATCACAATCATACAATCACGATCTCACAATCACGATCATACAATCACGGTCATACAATCAAAATCATACAATCACAATCTCACAATCACAATCACACAATCACAATCACACAATCACAATCACACAATCACAATCATACAATCATAATCACACAATCGCAATCATACAATCACAATCATACAGAAACAATCATACAATCACTATCATACAATCACAATCATACAATCAGAATCATACAATCACAATCATAAATCACAATCATACAATCACAATCATACAGTCACAATCATGCAATAACAATCATACAATCACAATCGTACAATCGCAATCATACAATCACAATCATACAATCACAATCATACAATCACCATTATACAATCACAATCGTACGATCACAATCATACGATCACAATCATACAATCACAATCATACAATCACAATCATACAATCGCAATCATACAATCACAATCATACAATCACAACCATACAATCAGAATCATACAATCGCAATCATACAATGACAATCATACAGTCACAGTCATACAGTCACAATCATACAATCGCAATCACACAATCACAATCTTACAATCACAATCATACAATCACAATCATACAATCACAATCACACAATCACAATCATACAAGCACAATCATACAATCATAATCATACAATCACAATCATACAATGACAATCATACAATCACAATCATACAGTCACAATCATACAATCGCAATCACACAATCACAATCTTACAATCACAATCATACGATCAGAATCATACAATCACAGTCACACAATCACAATCATACAATCACAATCATACAATCATAATCATACAATCACAATCATACAATGACAATCATACAATCACAATCATACAGTCACAATCATACAATCGCATTCATACAATCACAATCATACAATCACAATCATACAATCACAATCATACAATCACAATCATACAATCACAATCATACAATCACAATCATACAGTCACAATCATACAATCGCAATCAAAGAATCACAATCATACGATCACAATCGTACAATCAGAATCATACAATCACAATCATACAATCACAATCATACAATCACAATCATACAATCACAGTCATACAATCACAATCATACAATGACAATCATACAATCACAATCATACAATTACTATCATACAATCACAATCATACAATCGCAATCATACAATCACAATCATACAATCACAATCATACAATCACAATCGTACAATCACAATCATACAATCGCAATCATACAATCACAATCATACAATCACAATCATACAATCACAATCATACAATCACAATCATACAATCACAATCATACAATCACAATCATACAATCACAATCACACAATCACAATCATACAATCATAATCATACAATCGCAATCATACAATCACAATCATACAGAAACAATCATACAATCACAATCATACAATCACAATCACACCATCACAATCATACAATCATAATCATACAATCGCAATCATACAATCACAATCATACAATCACAATCATACAATCACCATTATACAATCACAATCATACGATCACAATCATACGATCACAATCATACAATCACAATCATACAATCACAATCATACAATCGCAATCATACAATCCCAATCATACAATCACAATCATACAATCGCAATCATACAATCACAATCATACAATCACAATCATACAATCACAACCACACAATCACAATCATACAATCATAATCATACAATCGCAATCATACAATCACAATCATACAGAAACAATCATACAATCACTATCATACAATCACAATCATACAATCAGAATCATACAATCACAATCATAAATCACAATCATACAATCACAATCATACAGTCACAATCATGCAATAACAATCATACAATCACAATCATACAATCACAATCATACAATCACAATCATACAATCACAATCATACAATCACAATCATACAATCACAATCACACAATCACAATCATACAATGACAATCATACAATCATAGTCATACAATCACAATCATACAATGACAATCATACAATCACGATCATACAGTCACAATCATACAATCGCAATCACACAATCACAATCATACGATGCCAATCATACAATCACAATCATACAATCACAATCATACAATCACAATCATACAATCACAATCATACAATCACAATCATACAATCACAATCATACAATCACAATCATACAATCACAATCATACAATCACAATCATACAATCACAATCATACAATCACAATCATTCAATCACAATCATACAATCACAATCATACAATCAGAATCATACAATCGCAATCATACAATCACAATCATACGATCACAATCATACGATCACAATCATACAATCACAATCATACAATCACAATCATACAATCGCAATCATACAATCACAATCATACAATCACAATCATACAATCGCAATCATACAATCACAATCATACAATCACAATCATACAATCACAACCACACAATCACAATCATACAATCATAATCATACAATCGCAATCATACAATCACAATCATACAGAAACAATCATACAATCACTATCATACAATCACAATCATACAATCAGAATCATACAATCACAATCATAAATCACAATCATACAATCACAATCATACAGTCACAATCATGCAATAACAATCATACAATCACAATCGTACAATCACAATCATACAATCACAATCATACAATCACAATCTCACAATCACGATCATACAATCACGATCATACAATCACAATCATACAATCACAATCATACAATCACAATCATACAATCACAATCATACAATCGCAATCAAAGAATCGCAATCATACGATCACAACCATACAATCACAATCATACAATCACAATCATACAATCGCAATCATACAATCACCATTATACAATCACAATCATACGACCACAATCATACGATCACAATCATACAATCACAATCATACAATCACAATCATACAATCGCAATCATACAATCACAATCACACAATCACAATCATACAAACACAATCATACAATCACAATCATACAATCACAATCATACAATCACAATCATACAATCACACTCATACAATCACAATAATACAATCGCAATCAAAGAATCACAATCATACGATCACAATCATACAATCACAATCATACAATCACAATCATACAATCACAATCATACAATCACAATCATACAATCACAATCATACAATCACAATCATACAATCACAATCATACGATCACAATCATACAATCACAATCATACGATCACAATCATACGATCACAATCATACAACCACAATCATACAATCACAATCTCACAATCACGATCATACAATCACGATCATACAATCACGATCATACAATCACAATCATACAATCACAATCATACAATCAGAATCATACAATCGCAATCATACAATCACAATCATACAATCACAATCATACAATCACAATCATACAATCACAATCATACAATCACCATTATACAATCACAATCGTACGATCACAATCATACGATCACAATCATACAATCACAATCATACAATCACAATCATACAATCGCAATCATACAATCACAATCATACAATCACAATCATACAATCACAATCATACGATCACAATCATACGATCACAATCATACAACCACAGTCATACAATCACAATCTCACAATCACGATCATACAATCACGATCATACAATCACAATCATACAATCACAATCATACAATCACAATCATACAATCACAATCATACAATCACAATGATACAATCACAATCATGCAATCACAATCATACAATCACAATCATACAATCACAATCATACAATCACAATCATACAATCACAATCATACAATCAGAATCATACAATCGCAATCATACAATCACAATCATACGATCACAATCATACGATCACAATCATACAATCACAATCATACAATCACAATCATACAATCGCAATCATACAATCACAATCATACAATCACAATCATACAATCGCAATCATACAATCACAATCATACAATCACAATCATACAATCACAACCACACAATCACAATCATACAATCATAATCATACAATCACGATCATACAATCACGATCATACAATCACAATCATACAATCACAATCATACAATCACAATCATACAATCACAATCATACAATCACAATGATACAATCACAATCATGCAATCACAATCATACAATCACAATCATACAATCACAATCATACAATCACAATCATACAATCACAATCATACAATCAGAATCATACAATCGCAATCATACAATCACAATCATACGATCACAATCATACGATCACAATCATACAATCACAATCATACAATCACAATCATACAATCGCAATCATACAATCACAATCATACAATCACAATCATACAATCGCAATCATACAATCACAATCATACAATCACAATCATACAATCACAACCACACAATCACAATCATACAATCATAATCATACAATCGCAATCATACAATCACAATCATACAGAAACAATCATACAATCACTATCATACAATCACAATCATACAATCAGAATCATACAATCACAATCATAAATCACAATCATACAATCACAATCATACAGTCACAATCATGCAATAACAATCATACAATCACAATCGTACAATCACAATCATACAATCACAATCATACAATCACAATCTCACAATCACGATCATACAATCACGATCATACAATCACAATCATACAATCACAATCATACAATCACAATCATACAATCACAATCATACAATCGCAATCAAAGAATCGCAATCATACGATCACAACCATACAATCACAATCATACAATCACAATCATACAATCGCAATCATACAATCACCATTATACAATCACAATCATACGACCACAATCATACGATCACAATCATACAATCACAATCATACAATCACAATCATACAATCGCAATCATACAATCACAATCACACAATCACAATCATACAATCACAATCATACAATCACAATCATACAATCACAATCATACAATCACAATCATACAATCACACTCATACAATCACAATAATACAATCGCAATCAAAGAATCACAATCATACGATCACAATCATACAATCACAATCATACAATCACAATCATACAATCACAATCATACAATCACAATCATACAATCACAATCATACAATCACAATCATACAATCACAATCAAACAATCACAATCATACGATCACAATCATACGATCACAATCATACAACCACAATCATACAATCACAATCTCACAATCACGATCATACAATCACGATCATACAATCACGATCATACAATCACAATCATACAATCACAATCATACAATCAGAATCATACAATCGCAATCATACAATCACAATCATACAATCACAATCATACAATCACAATCATACAATCACCATTATACAATCACAATCGTACGATCACAATCATACGATCACAATCATACAATCACAATCATACAATCACAATCATACAATCGCAATCATACAATCACAATCATACAATCACAATCATACAATCACAATCATACGATCACAATCATACGATCACAATCATACAACCACAGTCATACAATCACAATCTCACAATCACGATCATACAATCACGATCATACAATCACAATCATACAATCACAATCATACAATCACAATCATACAATCACAATCATACAATCACAATGATACAATCACAATCATGCAATCACAATCATACAATCACAATCATACAATCGCAATCAAAGAATCACAATCATACGATCACAATCATACAATCACAATCATACAATCACAATCATACAATCGCAATCAAAGAATCACAATCATACGATCGCAATCATACAATCACAATCATACAATCACAATCATACAATCACAATCATACAATCAGAATCATACAATCGCAATCATACAATCACAATCATACAATCACAATCATACAATCACCATTATACAATCACAATCATACGATCACAATCATACGATCACAATCATACAATCACAATCATACAATCGCAATCATACAATCGCAATCATACAATCACAATCATACAATCACAATCATACAATCACAATCATACAATCACAATCATACAATCACAATCATACAATCACAATCACACAATCACAATCATACAATCATAATCATACAATCGCAATCATACAATCACAATCATACAGAAACAATCATACAATCACTATCATACATTCACAATCATACAATCAGAATCATACAATCACAATCATAAATCACACTCATACAATCACAATCATACAGTCACAATCATGCAATAACAATCATACAATCACAATCGTACAATCACAATCATACAATCACAATCATACAATCACAATCTCACAATCACGATCATACAATCACGATCATACAATCACAATCATACAATCACAATCATACAATCACAGTCATACAATCACAATCATACAATCGCAATCATACAATCACAATCATACAATCACAATCATACAATCACAATCATACAATCACAATCATAAAATCACAATCATACAATCGCAATCAAAGAATCACAATCATACGATCACAATCATACAATCACAATCATACAATCACAATCATACAATCACAATCATACAATCACAATCATACAATCACAATCATACGATCACAATCATACGATCACAATCATACGATCACAATCATACGATCACAATGATACGATCACAATGATACGATCACAATCATACAATCACAATCATACAATCGCAATCATACAATCGCAATCATACAATCACAATCATACAATCACAATCATACAATCACAATCATACAATCACAATCATACAATCACAATCATACAATCAGAATCATACAATCACAATCATACAATCGCAATCAAAGAATCACAATCATACGATCACAATCATACAATCACAATCATACAATCACAATCATACGATCACAATCATACGATCACAATCATACGATCACAATCATACGATCACAATCATACGATCACAATCATACGATCACAATCATACGATCACAATCATACGATCACAATCATACAATCACAATCATACAATCACAATCATACAATGACAATCATACAATCACAATCATACAATCACTATCATACAATCACAATCATACAATCACAATCATACAATCACAATCATACAATCACAATCATACAATCAGAATCATACAATCGCAATCATACAATCGCAATCAAAGTATCACAATCATACGATCACAATCATACAATCACAATCATGCAATCACAATCATACAATCACCATTATACAATCACAATCGTACGATCACAATCATACGATCACAATCATACAATCACAATCATACAATCACAATCATACAATCACAATCATACAATCACAATCATACAGTCACCATTATACAATCACAATCATACGATCACAATCATACAATCACAATCATACAATCACAATCATACAATCACAATCATACAATCACAATCATACAATCACAATCATACAATCACAATCATACAATCACAATCATACAATCACAATCATACAATCACAATCATTCAATCACAATCATACAATCACAATCATACAATCACAATCATACAATCACAATCATACAATCACAATCACACAATCACAATCATACAATGACAATCATACAATCATAGTCATACAATCACAATCATACAATGACAATCATACAATCACAATCATACAGTCACAATCATACAATCACAATCACACAATCACAATCATACAATCATAATCATACAATCGCAATCATACAATCACAATCATACAGAAACAATCATACAATCACAATCATACGACCACAATCATACGATCACAATCATACAATCACAATCATACAATCACAATCATACAATCGCAATCATACAATCACAATCATACAATCACAATCATACAATCACAATCATACAATCACAATCATACAATCACAATCATACAATCACAATCATACAATCACAATCATACAATCACAATCATACAATCACAATCACACAATCACAATCATACAATCGCAATCAAAGAATCACAATCATACGATCACAATCATACAATCACAATCACACAATCGCAATCATACAATCACAATCATACAATCACAATCATACAATCACAATCATACGATCACAATCATACGATCACAATCATACAACCACAATCAAACAACCACAATCATACAATCACAATCTCACAATCACGATCATACAATCACGATCATACAATCACAATCATACAATCACAATCATACAATCACAATCATACGATCACAATCATACAATCACAATCATACAATCGCAATCATACAATCGCAATCATACAATCACAATCATACAATCACAATCATACAATCACAATCATACAATCACAATCATACAATCACAATCATACAATCAGAATCATACAATCGCAATCATACAATCACAATCATACAATCACAATCATACAATCACCATTATACAATCACAATCGTACGATCACAATCATACGATCACAATCATACAATCACAATCATACAATCACAATCATACAATCGCAATCATACAATCACAATCATACAATCACAACCATACAATCACAATCATACAATCGCAATCATACAATGATAATCATACAGTCACAGTCATACAGTCACAATCATACAATCGCAATCACACAATCACAATCTTACAATCACAATCATACAGTCACAATCATACAATCGCAATTACACAATCACAATCTTACAATCACATTCATACGATCAGAATCATACAATCACAATCACACAATCACAATCATACAATCACAATCATACAATCATAATCATACAATCACAATCATACAATGATAATCATACAATCACAATCATACAGTCACCATTATACAATCACAATCATACGATCACAATCATACAATCACAATCATACAATCACAATCATACAATCACAATCATACAATCACAATCATACAATCACAATCATACAATCACAATCATTCAATCACAATCATACAATCACAACCATACAATCACAATCATACAATCACAATCATACAATCACAATCACACAATCACAATCATACAATGACAATCATACAATCATAGTCATACAATCACAATCATACAATGACAATCATACAATCACAATCATACAGTCACAATCATACAATCGCAATCACACAATCACAATCATACGATGCCAATCATACAATCACAATCATACAATCACAATCATACAATCACAATCATACAATCACAATCATACAATCACAATCATACAATCACAATCATACAATCACAATCATACAATCACAATCATACAATCACAATCATACAATCACAATCATACAATCACAATCATACAATCACAATCATACAATCACAATCATACAATCACAATCATACAATCAGAATCATACAATCGCAATCATACAATCACAATCATACAATCACAATCATACAATCACCATTATACAATCACAATCATACGATCACAATCATACGATCACAATCATGCAATCACAATCATACAATCGCAATCATACAATCGCAATCATACAATCACAATCATACAATCACAATCATACAATCACAATCATACAATCACAATCATACAATCACAATCATACAATCACAATCACACAATCACAATCATACAATCATAATCATACAATCGCAATCATACAATCACAATCATACAGAAACAATCATACAATCACTATCATACAATCACAATCATACAATCAGAATCATACAATCACAATCATAAATCACAATCATACAATCACAATCATACAGTCACAATCATGCAATAACAATCATACAATCACAATCGTACAATCACAATCATACAATCACAATCATACAATCACAATCTCACAATCACGATCATACAATCACGATCATACAATCACAATCATACAATCACAATCATACAATCACAGTCATACAATCACAATCATACAATCGCAATCAAAGAATCGCAATCATACGATCACAACCATACAATCACAATCATACAATCACAATCATACAATCGCAATCATACAATCACCATTATACAATCACAATCATACGACCACAATCATACGATCACAATCATACAATCACAATCATACAATCACAATCATACAATCGCAATCATACAATCACAATCATACAATCACAATCATACAATCACAATCATACAATCACAATCATACAATCACAATCATACAATCACAATCATACAATCACAATCATACAATCACAATCACACAATCACAATCATACAATCGCAATCAAAGAATCACAATCATACGATCACAATCATACAATCACAATCACACAATCGCAATCATACAATCACAATCATACAATCACAATCATACAATCACAATCATACGATCACAATCATACGATCACAATCATACAACCACAATCATACAACCACAATCATACAATCACAATCTCACAATCACGATCATACAACCACGATCATACAATCACAATCATACAATCACAATCATACAATCACAATCATACAATCACAATCATACAATCACAATCATACAATCACAATCATACAATCACAATCATACAATCACAATCATACAATCACAATCATACAATCACAATCACACAATCACAATCATACAATGACAATCATACAATCATAGTCATACAATCACAATCATACAATGACAATCATACAATCATAGTCATACAATCACAATCATACAATGACAATCATACAATCACAATCATACAGTCACAATCATACAATCGCAATCACACAATCACAATCATACGATGCCAATCATACAATCACAATCATACAATCACAATCATACAATCACAATCATACAATCACAATCATACAATCACAATCATACAATCACAATCATACAATCACAATCATACAATCACAATCATACAATCACAATCATACAATCACAATCATACAATCACAATCATACAATCACAATCATACAATCACAATCATACAATCAGAATCATACAATCGCAATCATACAATCACAATCATACAATCACAATCATACAATCACCATTATACAATCACAATCATACGATCACAATCATACGATCACAATCATACAATCACAATCATACAATCGCAATCATACAATCGCAATCATACAATCACAATCATACAATCACAATCATACAATCACAATCATACAATCACAATCATACAATCACAATCATACAATCACAATCACACAATCGCAATCATACAATCACAATCATACAATCACAATCATACAATCACAATCATACAATCACAATCATACAATCACAATCATACAATCACAATCATACGATCACAATCATACGATCACAATCATACAACCACAATCAAACAACCACAATCATACAATCACAATCTCACAATCACGATCATACAATCACGATCATACAATCACAATCATACAATCACAATCATACAATCACAATCATACGATCACAATCATACAATCACAATCATACAATCGCAATCATACAATCGCAATCATACAATCACAATCATACAATCACAATCATACAATCACAATCATACAATCACAATCATACAATCACAATCATACAATCAGAATCATACAATCGCAATCATACAATCACAATCATACAATCACAATCATACAATCACCATTATACAATCACAATCGTACGATCACAATCATACGATCACAATCATACAATCACAATCATACAATCACAATCATACAATCGCAATCATACAATCACAATCATACAATCACAACCATACAATCACAATCATACAATCGCAATCATACAATGATAATCATACAGTCACAGTCATACAGTCACAATCATACAATCGCAATCACACAATCACAATCTTACAATCACAATCATACAGTCACAATCATACAATCGCAATTACACAATCACAATCTTACAATCACATTCATACGATCAGAATCATACAATCACAATCACACAATCACAATCAGACAATCACAATCATACAATCATAATCATACAATCACAATCATACAATGATAATCATACAATCACAATCATACAGTCACCATTATACAATCACAATCATACGATCACAATCATACAATCACAATCATACAATCACAATCATACAATCACAATCATACAATCACAATCATACAATCACAATCATACAATCACAATCATTCAATCACAATCATACAATCACAACCATACAATCACAATCATACAATCACAATCATACAATCACAATCACACAATCACAATCATACAATGACAATCATACAATCATAGTCATACAATCACAATCATACAATGACAATCATACAATCACAATCATACAGTCACAATCATACAATCGCAATCACACAATCACAATCATACGATGCCAATCATACAATCACAATCATACAATCACAATCATACAATCACAATCATACAATCACAATCATACAATCACAATCATACAATCACAATCATACAATCACAATCATACAATCACAATCATACAATCACAATCATACAATCACAATCATACAATCACAATCATACAATCACAATCATACAATCACAATCATACAATCAGAATCATACAATCGCAATCATACAATCACAATCATACAATCACAATCATACAATCACCATTATACAATCACAATCATACGATCACAATCATAAGATCACAATCATGCAATCACAATCATACAATCGCAATCATACAATCGCAATCATACAATCACAATCATACAATCACAATCATACAATCACAATCATACAATCACAATCATACAATCACAATCATACAATCACAATCACACAATCACAATCATACAATCATAATCATACAATCGCAATCATACAATCACAATCATACAGAAACAATCATACAATCACTATCATACAATCACAATCATACAATCAGAATCATACAATCACAATCATAAATCACAATCATACAATCACAATCATACAGTCACAATCATGCAATAACAATCATACAATCACAATCGTACAATCACAATCATACAATCACAATCATACAATCACAATCTCACAATCACGATCATACAATCACGATCATACAATCACAATCATACAATCACAATCATACAATCACAGTCATACAATCACAATCATACAATCGCAATCAAAGAATCGCAATCATACGATCACAACCATACAATCACAATCATACAATCACAATCATACAATCGCAATCATACAATCACCATTATACAATCACAATCATACGACCACAATCATACGATCACAATCACACAATCACAATCATACAATCACAATCATACAATCGCAATCATACAATCACAATCATACAATCACAATCATACAATCACAATCATACAATCACAATCATACAATCACAATCATACAATCACAATCACACAATCACAATCATACAATCGCAATCAAAGAATCACAATCATACGATCACAATCATACAATCACAATCACACAATCGCAATCATACAATCACAATCATACAATCACAATCATACAATCACAATCATACGATCACAATCATACGATCACAATCATACAACCACAATCATACAACCACAATCATACAATCACAATCTCACAATCACGATCATACAACCACGATCATACAATCACAATCATACAATCACAATCATACAATCACAATCATACAATCACAATCATACAATCACAATCATACAATCACAATCATACAATCACAATCATACAATCACAATCACACAATCACAATCATACAATGACAATCATACAATCATAGTCATACAATCACAATCATACAATGACAATCATACAATCATAGTCATACAATCACAATCATACAATGACAATCATACAATCACAATCATACAGTCACAATCATACAATCGCAATCACACAATCACAATCATACGATGCCAATCATACAATCACAATCATACAATCACAATCATACAATCACAATCATACAATCACAATCATACAATCACAATCATACAATCACAATCATACAATCACAATCATACAATCACAATCATACAATCACAATCATACAATCACAATCATACAATCACAATCATACAATCACAATCATACAATCACAATCATACAATCACAATCATACAATCACAATCTCACAATCACGATCATACAATCACGATCATACAATCACAATCATACAATCACAATCATACAATCACAGTCATACAATCACAATCATACAATCGCAATCAAAGAATCGCAATCATACGATCACAACCATACAATCACAATCATACAATCACAATCATACAATCGCAATCATACAATCACCATTATACAATCACAATCATACGACCACAATCATACGATCACAATCATACAATCACAATCATACAATCACAATCATACAATCGCAATCATACAATCACAATCATACAATCACAATCATACAATCACAATCATACAATCACAATCATACAATCACAATCATACAATCACAATCATACAATCACAATCATACAATCACAATCATACAATCACAATCACACAATCACAATCATACAATCGCAATCAAAGAATCACAATCATACGATCACAATCATACAATCACAATCACACAATCGCAATCATACAATCACAATCATACAATCACAATCATACAATCACAATCATACGATCACAATCATACGATCACAATCATACAACCACAATCATACAACCACAATCATACAATCACAATCTCACAATCACGATCATACAATCACAATCATACAATCACAATCATACAATCACAATCATACAATCACAATCATACAATCACAATCATACAATCACAATCATACAATCACAATCATAAAATCACAATCATACAATCGCAATCAAAGAATCACAATCATACGATCACAATCATACAATCACAATCACACAATCGCAATCATACAATCACAATCATACAATCACAATCATACAATCACAATCATACGATCACAATCATACGATCACAATCATACGATCACAATCATACGATCACAATCATACGATCACAATCATACGATCACAATCATACGATCACAATCATACGATCACAATCATACAATCACAATCATACAATCACAATCATACAATGACAATCATACAATCACAATCATACAATCACTATCATACAATCACAATCATACAATCACAATCATACAATCACAATCATACAATCACAATCATACAATCAGAATCATACAATCGCAATCATACAATCGCAATCATACAATCGCAATCAAAGTATCACAATCATACGATCACAATCATACAATCACAATCATGCAATCACAATCATACAATCACCATTATACAATCACAATCGTACGATCACAATCATACGATCACAATCATACAATCACAATCATACAATCACAATCATACAATCACAATCATACAGTCACCATTATACAATCACAATCATACGATCACAATCATACAATCACAATCATACAATCACAATCATACAATCACAATCATACAATCACAATCATACAATCACAATCATACAATCACAATCATACAATCACAATCATACAATCACAATCATACAATCACAATCATTCAATCACAATCATACAATCACAATCATACAATCACAATCATACAATCACAATCATACAATCACAATCACACAATCACAATCATACAATGACAATCATACAATCATAGTCATACAATCACAATCATACAATGACAATCATACAATCACAATCATACAGTCACAATCATACAATCGCAATCACACAATCACAATCATACAATCATAATCATACAATCGCAATCATACAATCACAATCATACAGAAACAATCATACAATCACAATCATACGACCACAATCATACGATCACAATCATACAATCACAATCATACAATCACAATCATACAATCGCAATCATACAATCACAATCATACAATCACAATCATACAATCACAATCATACAATCACAATCATACAATCACAATCATACAATCACAATCATACAATCACAATCATACAATCACAATCATACAATCACAATCACACAATCACAATCATACAATCGCAATCAAAGAATCACAATCATACGATCACAATCATACAATCACAATCACACAATCGCAATCATACAATCACAATCATACAATCACAATCATACAATCACAATCATACGATCACAATCATACGATCACAATCATACAACCACAATCATACAACCACAATCATACAATCACAATCTCACAATCACGATCATACAATCACGATCATACAATCACAATCATACAATCACAATCATACAATCACAATCATACGATCACAATCATACAATCACAATCATACAATCGCAATTATACAATCGCAATCATACAATCACAATCATACAATCACAATCATACAATCACAATCATACAATCACAATCATACAATCACAATCATACAATCAGAATCATACAATCGCAATCATACAATCACAATCATACAATCACAATCATACAATCACCATTATACAATCACAATCGTACGATCACAATCATACGATCACAATCATACAATCACAATCATACAATCACAATCATACAATCGCAATCATACAATCACAATCATACGATCACAATCATACAATCACAATCATACAATCGCAATTATACAATCGCAATCATACAATCACAATCATACAATCACAATCATACAATCACAATCATACAATCGCAATCATACAATCACAATCATACAATCGCAATCATAGAATCACAATCATACAATCACAATCATTCAATCACAATCATACAATCACAACCATACAATCACAATCATACAATCACAATCATACAATCACAATCACACAATCACAATCATACAATGACAATCATACAATCATAGTCATACAATCACAATCATACAATGACAATCATACAATCACAATCATACAGTCACAATCATACAATCGCAATCACACAATCACAATCATACGATGCCAATCATACAATCACAATCATACAATCACAATCATACAATCACAATCATACAATCACAATCATACAATCACAATCATACAATCACAATCATACAATCACAATCATACAATCACAATCATACAATCACAATCATACAATCACAATCATACAATCACAATCATACAATCACAATCATACAATCACAATCATACAATCAGAATCATACAATCGCAATCATACAATCACAATCATACAATCACAATCATACAATCACCATTATACAATCACAATCATACGATCACAATCATACGATCACAATCATACAATCACAATCATACAATCGCAATCATACAATCGCAATCATACAATCACAATCATACAATCACAATCATACAATCACAATCATACAATCACAATCATACAATCACAATCATACAATCACAATCACACAATCACAATCATACAATCATAATCATACAATCGCAATCATACAATCACAATCATACAGAAACAATCATACAATCACTATCATACAATCACAATCATACAATCAGAATCATACAATCACAATCATAAATCACAATCATACAATCACAATCATACAGTCACAATCATGCAATAACAATCATACAATCACAATCGTACAATCACAATCATACAATCACAATCATACAATCACAATCTCACAATCACGATCATACAATCACGATCATACAATCACAATCATACAATCACAATCATACAATCACAGTCATACAATCACAATCATACAATCGCAATCAAAGAATCGCAATCATACGATCACAACCATACAATCACAATCATACAATCACAATCATACAATCGCAATCATACAATCACCATTATACAATCACAATCATACGACCACAATCATACGATCACAATCATACAATCACAATCATACAATCACAATCATACAATCGCAATCATACAATCACAATCATACAATCACAATCATACAATCACAATCATACAATCACAATCATACAATCACAATCATACAATCACAATCATACAATCACAATCATACAATCACAATCATACAATCACAATCACACAATCACAATCATACAATCGCAATCAAAGAATCACAATCATACGATCACAATCATACAATCACAATCACACAATCGCAATCATACAATCACAATCATACAATCACAATCATACAATCACAATCATACGATCACAATCATACGATCACAATCATACAACCACAATCATACAACCACAATCATACAATCACAATCTCACAATCACGATCATACAATCACGATCATACAATCACAATCATACAATCACAATCATACAATCACAATCATACAATCACAATCATACAATCACAATCATACAATCACAATCGTACGATCACAATCATACGATCACAATCATACAATCACAATCATACAATCACAATCATACAATCACAATCATACGATCACAATCATACAATCACAATCATACAATCACAATCATACAATCACAATCATACAATCACAATCATACAATCACAATCATACGATCACAATCATACAATCACAATCATACAATCACAATCATACAATCACAATCATACAATCACAATCATACAATCACAATCATACAATCGCAATCATACAATCACAATCATACAATCACAATCATACAATCACAATCATACAATCACAATCATACAATCACAATCATACAATCAGAATCATACAATCACAATCATACAATCGCAATCAAAGAATCACAATCATACGATCACAATCATACAATCACAATCATACAATCACAATCATACAATCACAATCATAAATCACAATCATACAATCACAATCATACAGTCACAATCATGCAATAACAATCATACAATCACAATCGTACAATCACAATCATACAATCACAATCATACAATCACAATCTCACAATCACGAACATACAATCACGATCATACAATCACAATCATACAATCACAATCATACAATCACAATCATACAATCACAATCATACAATCGCAATCAAAGAATCGCAATCATACGATCACAACCATACAATCACAATCATACAATCACAATCATACAATCGCAATCATACAATCACCATTATACAATCACAATCATACGACCACAATCATACGATCACAATCATACAATCACAATCATACAATCACAATCATACAATCGCAATCATACAATCACAATCATACAATCACAATCATACAATCACAATCATACAATCACAATCATACAATCACAATCATACAATCACAATCATACAATCGCAATCAAAGAATCACAATCATACGATCACAATCATACAATCACAATCATACAATCGCAATCATACAATCACAATCATACAATCACAATCATACAATCACAATCATACGATCACAATCATACGATCACAATCATACAACCACAATCATACAACCACAATCATACAATCACAATCTCACAATCACGATCATACAATCACGATCATACAATCACGATCATACAATCACAATCATACAATCACAATCATACAATCACAATCATACAATCACAATCATACAATCACAATCATACAATCACAATCATACAATCGCAATCAAAGAATCACAATCATACGATCACAATCATACGATCACAATCATACAATCACAATCATACAATCACAATCATACAATCACAATCATACAATCACAATCATACAATCACAATCATACGATCACAATCATACGATCACAATCATACGATCCCAATCATACGATCACAATCATACAATCACAATCATACAATCACAATCATACAATCGCAATCATACAATCACAATCATACAATCACAATCATACAATCACAATCATACAATCACAATCATACACTCACAATCATACAATCACAATCATACAATCACAATCATACAATCACAATCATACAATCAGAATCATACAATCACAATCATACAATCGCAATCAAAGAATCACAATCATACGATCACAATCATACAATCACAATCATACAATCACAATCATACAATCACAATCATACCATCACAATCATACGATCACAATCATACGATCACAATCATACGATCACAATCATACGATCACAATCATACGATCACAATCATACGATCACAATCATACGATCACAATCATACAATCACAATCATACAATCACAATCATACAATGACAATCATACAATCACAATCATACAATCACTATCATACAATCACAATCATACAATCACAATCATACAATCACAATCATACAATCACAATCATACAATCACAATCATACAATCACGATCTCACAATCACGATCATACAATCACGGTCATACAATCAAAATCACACAATCACAATCATACAAGCACAATCATACAATCACAATCATACAATCACAATCATACAATCGCAATCAAAGAATCGCAATCATACGATCACAACCATACAATCACAATCATACAATCACAATCATACAATCGCAATCATACAATCACCATTATACAATCACAATCATACGACCACAATCATACGATCACAATCATACAATCACAATCATACAATCACAATCATACAATCGCAATCATACAATCACAATCATACAATCACAATCATACAATCACAATCATACAATCACAATCATACAATCACAATCATACAATCACAATCATACAATCACAATCATACAATCACAATCATACAATCACAATCATACAATCACAATCATACAATCGCAATCAAAGAATCACAATCATACGATCACAATCATACAATCACAATCATACAATCGCAATCATACAATCACAATCATACAACCACAATCATACAACCACAATCATACAATCACAATCTCACAATCACGATCATACAATCACGATCATACAATCACAATCATACAATCACAATCATACAATCACAATCATACAAACACAATCATACAATCACAATCATACAATCACAATCATACAATCGCAATCATACAATCGCAATCAAAGAATCACAATCATACGATCACAATCATACAATCACAATCATACAATCACAATCATACAATCACAATCATACAATCACAATCATACGATCACAATCATACGATCACAATCATACGATCACAATCATACGATCACAATCATACGATCACAATCATACGATCACAATCATACAATCACAATCATACAATCGCAATCATACAATCGCAATCATACAATCACAATCATACAATCACAATCATACAATCACAATCATACAATCACAATCATACAATCACAATCATACAATCAGAATCATACAATCGCAATCATACAATCGCAATCAAAGTATCACAATCATACGATCACAATCATACAATCACAATCATACAATCACAATCATACAATCACAATCATACAATCACAATCATACGATCACAATCATACGATCACAATCATACGATCACAATCATACGATCACAATCATACGATCACAATCATACGATCACAATCATACCATCACAATCATACAATGACAATCATACAATCACAATCATACAATCACTATCATACAATTACAATCATACAATCACAATCATACAATCACAATCATACAATCACAATCATACAATCGCAATCATACAATCACGATCTCACAATCACGATCATACAATCACGGTCATACAATCAAAATCATACAATCACAATCTCACAATCACAATCACACAATCACAATCACACAATCACAATCATACAATCATAATCACACAATCGCAATCATACAATCACAATCATACAGAAACAATCCGTCAATAACAATCATACAATCACAATCGTACAATCACAATCATACAATCACAATCATACAATCACAATCATACAATCACCATTATACAATCACAATCGTACGATCACAATCATACGATCACAATCATACAATCACAATCATACAATCACAATCATACAATCGCAATCATACAATCACAATCATGCAATCACAACCATACAATCACAATCATACAATCGCAATCATACAATGACAATCATACAGTCACAGTCATACAGTCACAATCATACAATCGCAATCACACAATCACAATCTTACAATCACAATCATACAATCACAATCATACAATCACAATCACACAATCACAATCATACAAGCACAATCATACAATCATAATCATACAATCACAATCATACAATGACAATCATACAATCACAATCATACAGTCACAATCATACAATCGCAATCACACAATCACAATCTTACAATCACAATCATACGATCAGAATCATACAATCACAATCACACAATCACAATCATACAATCACAATCATACAATCATAATCATACAATCACAATCATACAATGACAATCATACAATCACAATCATACAGTCACAATCATACAATCGCATTCATACAATCACAATCATACAATCACAATCATACAATCACAATCATACAATCACAATCATACAATCACAATCATACAATCACAATCATACAATCACAATCATACAATCGCAATCAAAGAATCACAATCATACGATCACAATCATACAATCACAATCATACAATCACAATCATACAATCACAATCATACAATCACAATCATACAATCACAGTCATACAATCACAATCATACAATGACAATCATAAAATCACAATCATACAATTACTATCATACAATCACAATCATACAATCACAATCATACAATCACAATCATACAATCACAATCATACAATCACAATCATACAATCACAATCATACAATCACAATCATACAATCACAATCACACAATCAAAATCATACAATCACAATCATACAATCACAATCATACAATCGCAATCAAAGAATCACAATCATACGATCACAATCATACAATCACAATCATGCAATCACAATCATACAATCACAATCATACAATCACAGTCATACAATCACAATCATACAATGACAATCATACAATCACAATCATGCAATTACTATCATACAATCACAATCATACAATCGCAATCATACAATCACAATCATACAATCACAATCATACAATCACAATCATACAATCACAATCATACAATCACAATCACACAATCGAAATCTCACAATCACGATCATAGAATCACGATCATACAATCAAAATCATACAATCACAATCTCACAATCTCAATCACACAATCACAATCATACAATCACAATCATACGATCACAATCATACGATCACAATCATACGATCACAATCATACGATCACAATCATACGATCACAATCATACAATCGCAATCATACAATCACAATCATACAATGACAATCATACAATCACAATCATACAATCACTATCATACAATCACAATCATACAATCACAATCATACAATCACAATCATACAATCACAATCATACAATCACAATCATACAATCACGATCTCACAATCACGATCATACAATCACGATCATACAATCAAAATCATACAATCACAATCATACAATCACAATCATACAATCAGAATCATACAATCGCAATCATACAATCACAATCATACAATCACAATCATACAATCACAATTATACAATCACAATCATACGATCACAATCATACGATCACAATCATACAATCACAATCATACAATCACAATCATACAATCGCAATCATACAATGACAATCATACAATCACAATCATACAATTACTATCATACAATCACAATCATACAATCACAATCATACAATCACAATCATACAATCACAATCATACAATCACAATCATACAATCACAATCATACAATCACAATCATACAATCACAATCATACAATCACAATCATACAATCACAATCTCACAATCACGAACATACAATCACAATCATGCAAACACAATCATACAATCACAATCATACAATCACAATCATACAATCACAATCATACAACCACAATCATACAATCACTATCTCACAATCACGATCATACAATCACGATCATACAATCACGATCATACAATCACAATCATACAATCAGAATCATACAATCGCAATCATACAATCACAATCATACAATCACAATCATACAATCACAATTATACTATCACAATCACACAATCACAATCACACAATCACAATCATACAATCACAATCATACAATCAGAATCATACAATCGCAATCATACAATCACAATCATACAGAAACAATCATACAATCACAATCATACAATCACAATCATACAATCGCAATCATGCAATCACAATCATGCAATCACAATCATACAATCACAATCATACAATCACAATCATACAATCACAATCATACGATCATAATCATACAATCACAATCATACAATCACAATCATACAATCACAATCACACAATCACAATCACACAATCACAATCATACAATGACAATCATACAATCATAATCATACAATCACAATCATACAATGACAATCATACAATCACAATCATACAGTCACAATCATACAATCGCAATCACACAATCACAATCATACGATCACAATCATACAATAACAATCATACAATCACAATCATACAATCATAATCACACAATCGCAATCATACAATCACAATCATACAGAAACAATCATACAATCACTATCATACAATCACAATCATACAATCAGAATCATACAATCACAACCATAAATCACAATCATACGATCATAATCATACAATCACAATCATACAATCACAATCATACAATCACAATCATACAATCACAATCATACAATCACAATCATACAATCACAATCATACAATCACAATCATACAATCACAATCATACAATCACAATCATACAATCACGATCTCACAATCACGATCATACAATCACGGTCATACAATCAAAATCATACAATCACAATCTCACAATCACAATCATACAATCACAATCATACAATCACCATTATACAATCACAATCGTACGATCACAATCATACGATCACAATCATACAATCACAATCATACAATCACAATCATACAATCGCAATCATACAATCACAATCATGCAAACACAACCATACAATCACAATCATACAATCGCAATCATACAATGACAATCATACAGTCACAGTCATACAGTCACAATCATACAATCGCAATCACACAATCACAATCCTACAATCACAATCATACAATCACAATCATACAATCACAATCACACAATCACAATCATACAAGCACAATCATACAATCATAATCATACAATCACAATCATACAATGACAATCATACAATCACAATCATACAATCATAATCATACAATCACAATCATACAATGACAATCATACAATCACAATCATACAGTCACAATCATACAATCGCATTCATACAATCACAATCATACAATCACAATCATACAATCACAATCATACAATCACAATCATACAATCACAATCATACAATCACAATCATACAATCACAATCATACAATCACAATCATACAATCGCAATCAAAGAATCACAATCATACGATCACAATCATACAATCACAATCATACAATCACAATCATACAATCACAATCATACAATCACAATCATACAATCACAGTCATACAATCACAATCATACAATGACAATCATACAATCACAATCATACAATTACTATCATACAATCACAATCATACAATCACAATCATACAATCACAATCATACAATCACAATCATACAATCACAATCATACAATCACAATCATACAATCACAATCATACAATCACAATCATACAATCACAATCATACAATCACAATCACACAATCAAAATCATACAATCACAATCATACAATCACAATCATACAATCGCAATCAAAGAATCACAATCATACGATCACAATCATACAATCACAATCATACAATCACAATCATACAATCACAATCATACAATCACAATCATACAATCACAGTCATACAATCACAATCATACAATGACAATCATACAATCACAATCATACAATTACTATCATACAATCACAATCATACAATCGCAATCATACAATCACAATCATACAATCACAATCATACAATCACAATCATACAATCACAATCATACAATCACAATCATACAATCACAATCACACAATCAAAATCTCACAATCACGATCATAGAATCACGATCATACAATCAAAATCATACAATCACAATCTCACAATCACAATCACACAATCACAATCATACAATCACAATCATACGATCACAATCATACGATCACAATCATACGATCACAATCATACGATCACAATCATACGATCACAATCATACAATCACAATCATACAATCACAATCATACAATGACAATCATACAATCACAATCATACAATCACTATCATACAATCACAATCATACAATCACAATCATACAATCACAATCATACAATCACAATCATACAATCACAATCATACAATCACGATCTCACAATCACGATCATACAATCACGATCATACAATCAAAATCATACAATCACAATCATACAATCACAATCATACAATCACAATCATACAATCACAATCATACAATCGCAATCAAAGAATCGCAATCATACGATCACAATCATACAATCACAATCATACAATCACAATCATACAACCACAATCATACAATCACAATCTCACAATCACGATCATACAATCACGATCATACAATCACGATCATACAATCACAATCATACAATCACAATCATACAATCAGAATCATACAATCGCAATCATACAATCACAATCATACAATCACAATCATACAATCACAATTATACAATCACAATCATACGATCACAATCATACGATCACAATCATACAATCACAATCATACAATCACAATCATACAATCGCAATCATACAATGACAATCATACAATCACAATCATACAATTACTATCATACAATCACAATCATACAATCACAATCATACAATCACAATCATACAATCACAATCATACAATCACAATCATACAATCACAATCTCACAATCACGATCATACAATCACAATCATGCAAACACAATCATACAATCACAATCATACAATCACAATCATACAATCACAATCATACAACCACAATCATACAATCACTATCTCACAATCACGATCATACAATCACGATCATACAATCACGATCATACAATCACAATCATACAATCAGAATCATAAAATCGCAATCATACAATCACAATCATACAATCACAATCATACAATCACAATTATACTATCACAATCACACAATCACAATCACACAATCACAATCATACAATCATAATCATACAATCAGAATCATACCATCGCAATCATACAATCACAATCATACAGAAACAATCATACAATCACAATCATACAATCACAATCATACAATCGCAATCATGCAATCACAATCATGCAATCACAATCATACAATCACAATCATACAATCACAATCATACAATCACAATCATACGATCATAATCATACAATCACAATCATACAATCACAATCATACAATCACAATCACACAATCACAATCATACAATGACAATCATACAATCATAATCATACAATCACAATCATACAATGACAATCATACAATCACAATCATACAGTCACAATCATACAATCGCAATCACACAATCACAATCATACGATCACAATCATACAATAACAATCATACAATCACAATCATACAATCGGAATCAAAGAATCACAATCATACGATCAGAATCATACAATCACAATCACACAATCACAAACATACAATCACAATCATACAATCATAATCATACAATCACAATCAAAGAATCACAATCATACAATCATAATCATACAATCACAATCATACAATGACAATCATACAATCACAATCATACAGTCACAATCATACAATGACAATCATACAATCACAATCATACAATCACTATCATACAATCACAATCATACAATCACAATCATACAATCACAATCATACAATCACAATCATACAATCACAATCATACAATCACGATCTCACAATCACGATCATACAATCACGATCATACAATCAAAATCATACAATCACAATCATACAATCACAATCATACAATCACAATCATACAATCACAATCATACAATCACAATCATACAATCACAATCATACAATCACAATCATACAATCGCAATCAAAGAATCGCAATCATACGATCACAATCATACAATCACAATCATACAATCACAATCATACAACCACAATCATACAATCACAATCTCACAATCACGATCATACAATCACGATCATACAATCACGATCATACAATCACAATCATACAATCACAATCATACAATCAGAATCATACAATCGCAATCATACAATCACAATCATACAATCACAATCATACAATCACAATTATACAATCACAATCATACGATCACAATCATACGATCACAATCATACAATCACAATCATACAATCACAATCATACAATCGCAATCATACAATGACAATCATACAATCACAATCACACAATTACTATCATACAATCACAATCATACAATCACAATCATACAATCACAATCATACAATCACAATCATACAATCACAATCATACAATCACAATCATACAATCACAATCATACAATCACAATCATACAATCACAATCTCACAATCACGATCATACAATCACAATCATGCAAACACAATCATACAATCACAATCATACAATCACAATAATACAATCACAATCATACAACCACAATCATACAATCACTATCTCACAATCACGATCATACAATCACGATCATACAATCACAATCATACAATCACAATCATACAATGACAATCATACAATCACAATCATACAGTCACAATCATACAATCGCAATTATACGATCACAATCATACGATCACAATCATACGATCACAATCATACAATCACAATCATACAATCGCAATCATACAATCACCATTATACAATCACAATCATACGACCACAATCATACGATCACAATCATACAATCACAATCATACAATCACAATCATACAATCGCAATCATACAATCACAATCATACAATCACAATCATACAATCACAATCATACAATGACAATCATACAATCACAATCATACAGTCACAATCATACAATCGCAATTATATGATCACAATCATACGATCACAATCATACGATCACAATCATACAATCACAATCATACAATCGCAATCATACAATCACCATCATACGACCACAATCATACGATCACAATCATACGATCACAATCATACGATCACAATCATACAATCACAATCATACGATCATAATCATACAATCACAATCATACAATCACAATCATACAATCACAATCACACAATCACAATCATACAATGACAATCATACAATCATAATCATACAATCACAATCATACAATGACAATCTCACAATCACGATCATACAATCACGATCATATAACCACGATCATACAATCACAATCATACAATCGCAATCGTACAATCGCAATCATACAATCACAATCATACAGAAACAATCATACAATCACAATCATACAATCACAATCATGCAATCACAATCATGCAATCACAATCATGCAATCACAATCATACAATCACAATCATACAATCACAATCATACAATCACAATCATACGATCACAATCATACGATCATAATCATACAATCACAATCATACAATCACAATCATACAATCACAATCACACAATCACAATCATACAATGACAATCATACAATCATAATCATACAATCACAATCATACAATGACAATCATACAATCACAATCATACAGTCACAATCATACAATCGCAATCACACAATCACAATCATACGATGCCAATCATACAATCACAGTCATACAATCACAATCATACAATCACAATCATACAATCAAAATCATACAATCGCAATCAAAGAATCACAATCATACAATCACAATCACACAATCGCAATCAAAGAATCACAATCATACGATCACAATCATACAATCACAATCATACAATCACAATCATACAATCACAATCATACAATCACAATCATACAATCACAGTCATACAATCACAATCATACAATGACAATCATACAATCACAATCATACAATTACAATCATACAATCACAAACATACAATCGCAATCATACAATCACAATCATACAATCACAATCATACAATCACAATCATACAACCACAATCATACAATCACTATCTCACAATCACGATCATACAATCACGATCATACAATCACGATCATACAATCACAATCATACAATCAGAATCATACAATCGCAATCATACAATCACAATCATACAATCACAATCATACAATCACAATTATACTATCACAATCACACAATCACAATCACACAATCACAATCATACAATCACAATCATACAATCAGAATCATACAATCGCAATCATACAATCACAATCATACAATAACAATCATACAATCACAATCATACAATCGCAATCATACAATCACAATCATACAATCACAATCATACAATCACAATCATACAATCACAATCATACAATCACAATCATACAATCACAATCATACAATCACAATCATACAATCGCAATCAAGGAATCACAATCATACGATCACAATCATACGATCACAATCATACGATCACAATCATACAATCACAATCATACAATCACAATCATACAATCACAATCATACAATCACAATCATACAATCACAATCATACGATCACAATCATACGATCACAATCATACGATCACAATCATACGATCACAATCATACGATCACAATCATACGATCACAATCATACAATGACAATCATACAATTACTATCATACAATCACAATCATACAATCGCAATCATACAATCACAATCATACAATCACAATCACGCAATCACAATCATACAATCACAATCATGCAAACACAATCATACAATCACAATCATACAATCACAATCATACAATCACAATCATACAACCACAATCATACAATCACAATCTCACAATCACGATCATACAATCACGATCATATAATCACGATCATACAATCACAATCATACAATCGCAATCATACAATCGCAATCATACAATCACAATCATACAGAAACAATCATACAATCACAATCATACAATCACAATCATGCAATCACAATCATGCAATCACAATCATGCAATCACAATCATACAATCACAATCATACAATCACAATCATACAATCACAATCATACAATCACAATCATACAATCACAATCATACGATCATAATCATACAATCACAATCATACAATCACAATCATACAATCACAATCACACAATCACAATCATACAATGACAATCATACAATCATAATCATACAATCACAATCATACAATGACAATCATACAATCACAATCATACAGTCACAATCATACAATCGCAATCACACAATCACAATCATACGATGCCAATCATACAATCACAGTCATACAATCACAATCATACAATCACAATCATACAATCAAAATCATACAATCGCAATCAAAGAATCACAATCATACGATCAGAATCATACAATCACAATCACACAATCACAATCATACAATCACAATCATACAATCACAATCATACAATCACAATCATACAATCACAATCATACAATCACAATCACACAATCAAAATCTCACAATCACGATCATAGAATCACGATCATACAATCAAAATCATACAATCACAATCTCACAATCACAATCACACAATCACAATCATACAATCACAATCATACGATCACAATCATACAATCACAATCATACAATCACAATCATACAATCACAATCATACAATCACAGTCATACAATCACAATCATACAATGACAATCATACAATCACAATCATACAATTACTATCATACAATCACAATCATACAATCACAATCATACAATCACAATCATACAATCACAATCATACAATCACAATCATACAATCACAATCACACAATCAAAATCATACAATCACAATCATACAATCACAATCATACAATCGCAATCAAAGAATCACAATCATACGATCACAATCATACAATCACAATCATACAATCACAATCATACAATCACAATCATACAATCACAATCATACAATCACAATCATACAATCACAGTCATACAATCACAATCATACAATGACAATCATACAATCACAATCATACAATTACTATCATACAATCACAATCATACAATCACAATCATACAATCACAATCATACAATCACAATCATACAATCACAATCATACAATCACAACCATACAATCACAATCATACAATCACAATCATACAATGACAATCATACAGTCACAGTCATACAGTCACAATCATACAATCGCAATCACACAATCACAATCTTACAATCACAATCATACAATCACAATCATACAATCACAATCACACAATCACAATCATACAAGCACAATCATACAATCATAATCATACAATCACAATCATACAATGACAATCATACAATCACAATCATACAGTCACAATCATACAATCGCAATCACACAATCACAATCTTACAATCACAATCATACGATCAGAATCATACAATCACAATCACACAATCACAATCATACAATCACAATCATACAATCACAATCATACAATCATAATCATACAATCACAATCATACAATGAAAATCATACAATCACAATCATACAGTCACAATCATACAATCGCATTCATACAATCACAATCATATAATCACAATCATACAATCACAATCATACAATCACAATCATACAATCACAATCATACAATCACAATCATACAATCGCAATCAAAGAATCACAATCATACGATCACAATCATACAATCACAATCATACAATCACAATCATACAATCACAATCATACAATCACAATCATACAATCACAATCATACAATCACAGTCATACAATCACAATCATACAATGACAATCATACAATCACAATCATACAATTACTATCATACAATCACAATCATACAATCACAATCATACAATCACAATCATACAATCACAATCATACAATCACAATCATACAATCACAATCATACGATCACAATCATACAATCAAAATCTCACAATCACGATCATAGAATCACGATCATACAATCAAAATCATACAATCACAATCTCACAATCACAATCACACAATCACAATCATACAATCGCAATCATACAATCAAAATCATACAATCACAATCATACAATCACAATCATACAGAAACAATCAAAGAATCGCAATCATACGATCACAATCATACAATCACAATCATACAATCACAATCATACAATCGCAATCATACAATCACAATCATACAATCACAATCATACAATCACAATCATACAATCACAATCACGCAATCACAATCATACAATCACAATCATGCAAACACAATCATACAATCACAATCATACAATCACAATCATACAATCACAATCATACAACCACAATCATACAATCACAATCTCACAATCACGATCATACAATCACGATCATATAATCACGATCATACAATCACAATCATACAATCACAATCATACAATCAGAATCATACAATCACAATCATACGATCACAATCATACGATCACAATCATACAATCACAATCATACAATCGCAATCATACAATCACAATCATTCAATCACAATCATACAATCACAATCATACAATCACAATCATGCAATCACAATCATACAATCACAATCATACAATCACAATCATACAATCACAATCATACGATCATAATCATACAATCACAATCATACAATCACAATCATACAATCACAATCACACAATCACAATCATACAATGACAATCATACAATCAAATAATCATACAATCACAATCATACAATGACAATCATACAATCACAATCATACAGTCACAATCATACAATCGCAATCACACAATCACAATCATACGATGCCAATCATACAATCACAGTCATACAATCACAATCATACAATCACAATCATACAATCAAAATCATACAATCGCAATCAAAGAATCACAATCATACGATCAGAATCATACAATCACAATCACACAATTACAATCATACAATCACAATCATACAATCACAATCATACAATCACAATCATACAATCACAATCATACAATCACAATCACACAATCAAAATCTCACAATCACGATCATAGAATCACGATCATACAATCAAAATCATACAATCACAATCTCACAATCACAATCACACAATCACAATCATACAATCACAATCATACGATCACAATCATACAATCACAATCATACAATCACAATCATCCAATCACAATCATACAATCACAATCATACAATCACAGTCATACAAAAACAATCATACAATGACAATCATACAATCACAATCATACAATTACTATCATACAGTCACAATCATACAATCACAATCATACAATCACAATCATACAATCACAATCATACAATCACAATCATACAATCACAATCATACAATCACAATCACACAATCAAAATCAAACAATCACAATCATACAATCACAATCATACAATCACAATCATACAATCACAACCATACAATCACAATCATACAATCACAATCATACAATGACAATCATACAGTCACAGTCATACAGTCACAATCATACAATCGCAATCACACAATCACAATCTTACAATCACAATCATACAATCACAATCATACAATCACAATCACACAATCACAATCATACAAGCACAATCATACAATCATAATCATACAATCACAATCATACAATGACAATCATACAATCACAATCATACAGTCACAATCATACAATCGCAATCACACAATCACAATCTTACAATCACAATCATACGATCAGAATCATACAATCACAATCACACAATCACAATCATACAATCACAATCATACAATCATAATCATACAATCACAATCATACAATGAAAATCATACAATCACAATCATACAGTCACAATCATACAATCGCATTCATACAATCACAATCATATAATCACAATCATACAATCACAATCATACAATCACAATCATACAATCACAATCATACAATCGCAATCAAAGAATCACAATCATACGATCACAATCATACAATCACAATCATACAATCACAATCATACAATCACAATCATACAATCACAATCATACAATCACAGTCATACAATCACAATCATACAATGACAATCATACAATCACAATCATACAATTACTATCATACAATCACAATCATACAATCACAATCATACAATCACAATCATACAATCACAATCATACAATCACAATCATACAATCACAATCATACAATCGCAATCAAAGAATCACAATCATACGATCACAATCATACAATCACAATCATACAATCACAATCATACAATCACAATCATACAATCACAATCATACAATCACAGTCATACAATCACAATCATACAATGACAATCATACAATCACAATCATACAATCACAATCATACAATCACAATCATACAATCACAATCATGCAATCACAATCATACAATCACAATCATACAATCACAATCATACAATCACAATCATACGATCATAATCATACAATCACAATCATACAATCACAATCATACAATCACAATCACACAATCACAATCATACAATGACAATCATACAATCATAATCATACAATCACAATCATACAATGACAATCATACAATCACAATCATACAGTCACAATCATACAATCGCAATCACACAATCACAATCATACGATGCCAATCATACAATCACAGTCATACAATCACAATCATACAATCACAATCATACAATCAAAATCATACAATCGCAATCAAAGAATCACAATCATACGATCAGAATCATACAATCACAATCACACAATTACAATCATACAATCACAATCATACAATCACAATCATACAATCACAATCATACAATCACAATCATACAATCACAATCACACAATCAAAATCTCACAATCACGATCATAGAATCACGATCATACAATCAAAATCATACAATCACAATCTCACAATCACAATCACACAATCACAATCATACAATCACAATCATACGATCACAATCATACAATCACAATCATACAATCACAATCATACAATCACAATCATACAATCACAATCATACAATCACAGTCATACAATCACAATCATACAATGACAATCATACAATCACAATCATACAATTACTATCATACAATCACAATCATACAATCACAATCATACAATCACAATCATACAATCACAATCATACAATCACAATCATACAATCACAATCATACAATCACAATCACACAATCAAAATCATACAATCACAATCATACAATCACAATCATACAATCACAATCATACAATCACAACCATACAATCACAGTCATACAATCACAATCATACAATGACAATCATACAGTCACAGTCATACAGTCACAATCATACAATCGCAATCACACAATCACAATCTTACAATCACAATCATACAATCACAATCATACAATCACAATCACACAATCACAATCATACAAGCACAATCATACAATCATAATCATACAATCACAATCATACAATGACAATCATACAATCACAATCATACAGTCACAATCATACAATCGCAATCACACAATCACAATCTTACAATCACAATCATACGATCAGAATCATACAATCACAATCACACAATCACAATCATACAATCACAATCATACAATCATAATCATACAATCACAATCATACAATGAAAATCATACAATCACAATCATACAGTCACAATCATACAATCGCATTCATACAATCACAATCATATAATCACAATCATACAATCACAATCATACAATCACAATCATACAATCGCAATCAAAGAATCACAATCATACGATCACAATCATACAATCACAATCATACAATCACAATCATACAATCACAATCATACAATCACAATCATACAATCACAGTCATACAATCACAATCATACAATGACAATCATACAATCACAATCATACAATTACTATCATACAATCACAATCATACAATCACAATCATACAATCACAATCATACAATCACAATCATACAATCACAATCATACAATCACAATCATGCGATCACAATCATACAATCAAAATCTCACAATCACGATCATAGAATCACGATCATACAATCAAAATCATACAATCACAATCTCACAATCACAATCACACAATCACAATCATACAATCGCAATCATACAATCAAAATCATACAATCACAATCATACAATCACAATCATACAGAAACAATCAAAGAATCGCAATCATACGATCACAATCATACAATCACAATCATACAATCACAATCATACAATCGCGATCATACAATCACAATCATACAATCACAATCATACAATCACAATCATACAATCACAATCACGCAATCACAATCATACAATCACAATCATGCAAACACAATCATACAATCACAATCATGCAATCACAATCATACAATCACAATCATACAACCACAATCATACAATCACAATCTCACAATCACGATCATACAATCACGATCATATAATCACGATCATACAATCACAATCATACAATCACAATCATACAATCACAATCATACAATCAGAATCATACAATCACAATCATACGATCACAATCATACGATCACAATCATACAATCACAATCATACAATCGCAATCATACAATCACAATCATACAATCACAATCATACAATCACAATCATACAATCACAATCATACAATCAGAATCATACAATCGCAATCATACAATCGCAATCATACAATCACAATCATACAGAAACAATCATACAATCACAATCATACAATCACAATCATACAATCACAATCATGCAATCACAATCATGCAATCACAATCATACAATCACAATCATACAATCACAATCATACAATCACAATCATACAATCACAATCATACAATCGCAATCATACAATCACAATCATACAATCACAATCATACAATCACAATCATACAATCACAATCATACAATCGCAATCACGCAATCACAATCATACAATCACAATCATGCAAACACAATCATACAATCACAATCATACAATCACAATCATACAATCACAATCATACAACCACAATCATACAATCACAATCTCACAATCACGATCATACAATCACGATCATATAATCACGATCATACAATCACAATCATACAATCACAATCATACAATCAGAATCATACAATCACAATCATACGATCACAATCATACGATCACAATCATACAATCACAATCATACAATCGCAATCATACAATCACAATCATACAATCACAATCATACAATCACAATCATACAAACACAATCATGCAATCACAATCATACAATCACAATCATACAATCACAATCATACAATCACAATCATACGATCATAATCATACAATCACAATCATACAATCACAATCATACAATGACAATCACACAATCACAATCATACAATGACAATCATACAATCATAATCATACAATCACAATCATACAATGACAATCATACAATCACAATCATACAGTCACAATCATACAATCGCAATCACACAATCACGATCATACGATGCCAATCATACAATCACAGTCATACAATCACAATCATACAATCACAATCATACAATCAAAATCATACAATCGCAATCAAAGAATCACAATCATACGATCAGAATCATACAATCACAATCACACAATCACAATCATACAATCACAATCATACAATCACATTCATACAATCACAATCATACAATCACAATCATACAATCACAATCACACAATCAAAATCTCACAATCACGATCATAGAATCACGATCATACAATCAAAATCATACAATCACAATCTCACAATCACAATCACACAATCACAATCATACAATCACAATCATACGATCACAATCAAACAATCACAATCATACAATCGCAATCAAAGAATCACAATCATACGATCACAATCATACAATCACAATCATACAATCACAATCACACAATCACAATCATACAAACACAATCATACAATCACAATCATACAATCACAATCATACAATCACAATCATACAATCACAATCATACAATCACAGTCATACAATCACAATCATACAATGACAATCATACAATCACAATCATACAATTACTATCATACAATCACAATCATACAATCACAATCATACAATCACAATCATACAATCACAATCATACAATCACAATCATACAATCACAATCATACGATCACAATCATACAATCAAAATCTCACAATCACGATCATAGAATCACGATCATACAATCAAAATCATACAATCACAATCTCACAATCACAATCACACAATCACAATCATACAATCGCAATCATACAATCAAAATCATACAATCACAATCATACAATCACAATCATACAGAAACAATCAAAGAATCGCAATCATACGATCACAATCATACAATCACAATCATACAATCACAATCATACAATCGCAATCATACAATCACAATCATACAATCACAATCATACAATCACAATCATACAATCACAATCATACAATCACAATCACGCAATCACAATCATACAATCACAATCATGCAAACACAATCATACAATCACAATCATGCAATCACAATCATACAATCACAATCATACAACCACAATCATACAATCACAATCTCACAATCACGATCATACAATCACGATCATATAATCACGATCATACAATCACAATCATACAATCACAATCATACAATCAGAATCATACAATCACAATCATACGATCACAATCATACGATCACAATCATACAATCACAATCATACAATCGCAAACATACAATCACAATCATACAATCACAATCATACAATCACAATCATACAATCACAATCATACAATCAGAATCATACAATCGCAATCATACAATCGCAATCATACAATCACAATCATACAGAAACAATCATACAATCACAATCATACAATCACAATCATACAATCACAATCATGCAATCACAATCATGCAATCACAATCATACAATCACAATCATACAATCACAATCATACAATCACAATCATACGATCATAATCATACAATCACAATCATACAATCACAATCATACAATCACAACCATACAACCACAATCACACAATCACAATCATACAATGACAATCATACAATCATAATCATACAATCACAATCATACAACGACAATCATACAATCACAATCATACAATCGCAATCATACAATCGCAATCACACAATCACAATCATACGATGCCAATCATACAATCACAGTCATACAATCACAATCATACAATCACAATCATACAATCACAATCATACAATCGCAATCAAAGAATCACAATCATACGATCAGAATCATACAATCACAATCACACAATCACAATCATACAATCACAATCATACAATCATAATCATACAATCACAATCAAAGAATCACAATCATACAATCATAATCATACAATCACAATCATACAATGACAATCATACAATCACAATCATACAGTCACAATCATACAATCGCAATCACACAATCACAATCTTACAATCACAATCATACGATCAGAATCATACAATCACAATCACACAATCACAATCATACAATCACAATCAAACAATCACAATCATACAGTCACAATCATACAATCACAATCATACAATCACAATCATACAATGACAATCATACAATCACAATCATACAGTCACAATCATAGAATCGCAATTATACGATCACAATCATACGATCACAATCATACGATCACAATCATACAGTCACAATCATGCAATAACAATCATACAATCACAATCGTACAATCACTATCATACAATCACAATCATACAATCACAATCTCACAATCACGATCATACAATCACGATCATACAATCACAATCATACAATCACAATCATACAATCACAATCATACAATCGCAATCAAAGAATCGCAATCATACGATCACAACCATACAATCACAATCATACAATCACAATCATACAATCACAATCATACAATCGCAATCATACAACAACCATTATACAATCACAATCATACGACCACAATCATACGATCACAATCATACAATCACAATCATACAATCACAATCATACAATCGCAATCATACGATCATAATCATACGATCACAATCATACAATCACAATCATACAATCACAATCATACAATCACAATCATACAATCACAATCATACAATCACAATCATACAATCACAATCATACAATCACAATCATACGATCACAATCATACGATCACAATCATACGATCACAATCATACAACCACAATCATACAATCACAATCTCACAATCACGATCATACAATCACGATCATACAATCACGATCATACAATCACAATCATACAGTCACAATCATACAATCAGAATCATACAATCGCAATCATACAATCACAATCATACAATCACAATCATACAATCACCATTATACAATCACAATCGTACGATCACAATCATACGATCACAATCATACGATCACAATCATACAATCACAATCATACAATCGCAATCATACAATCGCAATCATACAATCACAATCATACAATCACAACCATACAATCACAATCATACAATCGCAATCATACAATGACAATCATACAGTCACAGTCATACAGTCACAATCATACAATCGCAATCACACAATCACAATATTACAATCACAATCATACAATCACAATCATACAATCACAATCATACGATCACAATCATACGATCACAATCATACGATCACAATCATACAACCACAATCATACAATCACAATCTCACAATCACGATCATACAATCACGATCATACAATCACGATCATACAATCACAATCATACAGTCACAATCATACAATCAGAATCATACAATCGCAATCATACAATCACAATCATACAATCACAATCATACAATCACCATTATACAATCACAATCGTACGATCACAATCATACGATCACAATCATACGATCACAATCATACAATCACAATCATACAATCGCAATCATACAATCGCAATCATACAATCACAATCATACAATCACAACCATACAATCACAATCATACAATCGCAATCATACAATGACAATCATACAGTCACAGTCACACAGTCACAATCATACAATCGCAATCACACAATCACAATATTACAATCACAATCATACAATCACAATCATACGATCACAATCATACGATCACAATCATACGATCACAATCATACAATCACAATCATACAATCACAATCATACAATCGCAATCATACAATCACAATCATACAATCACAATCATACAATCACAATCATACAATCACAATCATACAATCGCAATCATACAATCACAATCATACAATCACAATCATACAATCACAATCATACAATCACAATCATACAATCACAATCATACAATCAGAATCATACAATCACAATCATACAATCGCAATCAAAGAATCACAATCATACGATCACAATCATACAATCACAATCATACGATCACAATCATACGATCACAATCATACGATCACAATCATACGATCACAATCATACGATCACAATCATACGATCACAATCATACGATCACAATCATACGATCACAATCATACAATGACAATCATACAATCACAATCATACAATCACTATCATACAATCACAATCATACAATCACAATCATACAATCACAATCATACAATCACAATCATACAATCACAATCATACAATCACAATCATACAATCACAATCATACAATCACAATCATACAATCACGATCTCACAATCACGATCATACAATCACGGTCATACAATCAAAATCATACAATCACAATCTCACAATCACAATCACACAATCACAATCACACAATCACAATCATACAATCATAATCACACAATCGCAATCATACAATCACATTCATACAGAAACAATCATACAATCACTATCATACAATCACAATCATACAATCAGAATCATACAATCACAATCATAAATCACAATCATACAATCACAATCATACAGTCACAATCATGCAATAACAATCATACAATCACAATCGTACAATCACAATCATACAATCACAATCATACAATCACAATCATACAATCACCATTATACAATCACAATCGTACGATCACAATCATACGATCACAATCATACAATCACAATCATGCAATAACAATCATACAATCACAATCGTACAATCACTATCATACAATCACAATCATACAATCACAATCTCACAATCACGATCATACAATCACGATCATACAATCACAATCATACAATCACAATCATACAATCACAATCATACAATCACAATCATGCAATCACAACCATACAATCACAATCTTACAATCACAATCATACAATCACAATCATACAATCACAATCACACAATCACAATCATACAAGCACAATCATACAATCATAATCATACAATCACAATCATACAATGACAATCATACAATCACAATCATACAGTCACAATCATACAATCGCAATCACACAATCACAATCTTACAATCACAATCATACGATCAGTATCATACAATCACAATCACACAATCACAATCATACAATCACAATCATACGATCACAATCATACGATCACAATCATACGATCACAATCATACGATCACAATCATACGATCACAATCATACAATCACAATCATACAATCACAATCATACAATGACAATCATACAATCACAATCATACAATCACTATCATACAATCACAATCATACAATCACAATCATACAATCACAATCATACAATCACAATCATACAATCACGATCTCACAATCACGATCATACAATCACGATCATACAATCACAATCATGCAATCACAACCATACAATCACAATCATTCAATCGCAATCATACAATGACAATCATGCAGTCACAGTCATACAGTCACAATCATACAATCGCAATCACACAATCACAATCTTACAATCACAATCATACAATCACAATCATACAATCACAATCACACAATCACAATCATACAATCACAATCATACAATCACAATCATACAATCGCAATCAAAGAATCACAATCATACGATCACAATCATACAATCACAATCATACAATCGCAATCATACAATCACAATCATACAATCACAATCATACAATCACAGTCATACAATCACAATCATACAATGACAATCATACAATCACAATCATACAATTACTATCATACAATCACAATCATACAATCACAATCATACAATCACAATCATACAATCACAGTCATACAATCACAATCATACAATCACAATCACACAATCACAATCATACAATCATAATCACACAATCGCAATCATACAATCACATTCATACAGAAACAATCATACAATCACTATCATACAATCACAATCATACAATCAGAATCATACAATCACAATCATAAATCACAATCATACAATCACAATCATACAGTCACAATCATGCAATAACAATCATACAATCACAATCGTACAATCACAATCATACAATCACAATCATACAATCACAATCATACAATCACCATTATACAATCACAATCGTACGATCACAATCATACGATCACAATCATACAATCACAATCATACAATCACAATCATACAATCACAATCATACAATCACAATCATGCAATCACAACCATACAATCACAATCATACAATCGCAATCATACAATGACAATCATGCAGTCACAGTCATACAGTCACAATCATACAATCGCAATCACACAATCACAATCTTACAATCACAATCATACAATCACAATCATACAATCACAATCACACAATCACAATCATACAAGCACAATCATACAATCATAATCATACAATCACAATCATACAATGACAATCATACAATCACAATCATACAGTCACAATCATACAATCGCAATCACACAATCACAATCTTACAATCACAATCATACGATCAGTATCATACAATCACAATCACACAATCACAATCATACAATCACAATCATACAATCATAATCATACAATCACAATCATACAATGACAATCATACAATCACAATCATACAGTCACAATCATACAATCGCATTCATACAATCACAATCATACAATCACAATCATACAATCACAATCATACAATCACAATCATACAATCACAATCATACAATCGCAATCAAAGAATCACAATCATACGATCACAATCATACAATCACAATCATACAATCGCAATCATACAATCACAATCATACAATCACAATCATACAATCACAGTCATACAATCACAATCATACAATGACAATCATACAATCACAATCATACAATTACTATCATACAATCACAATCATACAATCACAATCATACAATCACAATCATACAATCACAGTCATACAATCACAATCATACAATCACAATCATACAATCACAATCATACAATCACAATCATACAATCACAATCACACAATCAAAATCATACAATCACAATCATACAATCACAATCATACAATCACAATCATACAATCGCAATCAAAGAATCACAATCATACGATCACAATCATACAATCACAATCATACAATCACAATCATACAATCACAATCATACAATCACAATCATACAATCACAGTCATACAATCACAATCATACAATGACAATCATACAATCACAATCATACAATTACTATCATACAATCACAATCATACAATCGCAATCATACAATCACAATCATACAATCACAATCATACAATCACAATCATACAATCACAATCATACAATCACAATCACACAATCAAAATCTCACAATCACGATCATAGAATCACGATCATACAATCGCAATCTCACAATCACAATCACACAATCACAATCATACAATCACAATCATACGATCACAATCATACGATCACAATCATACGATCACAATCATACGATCACAATCATACGATCACAATCATACAATCACAATCATACAATCACAATCATGCAATCACAATCATGCAATCACAATCATACAATCACAATCATACAATCACAATCATACAATCACAATCATACGATCATAATCATACAATCACAATCACACAATCACAATCATACAATCACAATCATACAACCACAATCACACAATCACAATCATACAATGACAATCATACAATCATAATCATACAATCACAATCATACAACGACAATCATACAATCACAATCATACAATCGCAATCATACAATCGCAATCACACAATCACAATCATACGATGCCAATCATACAATCACAGTCATACAATCACAATCATACAATCACAATCATACAATCACAATCATACAATCGCAATCAAAGAATCACAATCATACGATCAGAATCATACAATCACAATCACACAATCACAATCATACAATCACAATCATACAATCATAATCATACAATCACAATCAAAGAATCACAATCATACAATCATAATCATACAATCACAATCATACAATGACAATCATACAATCACAATCATACAGTCACAATCATACAATCGCAATCACACAATCACAATCTTACAATCACAATCATACGATCAGAATCATACAATCACAATCACACAATCACAATCATACAATCACAATCAAACAATCACAATCATACAGTCACAATCATACAATCACAATCATACAATCACAATCATACAATGACAATCATACAATCACAATCATACAGTCACAATCATAGAATCGCAATTATACGATCACAATCATACGATCACAATCATACGATCACAATCATACAGTCACAATCATGCAATAACAATCATACAATCACAATCGTACAATCACTATCATACAATCACAATCATACAATCACAATCTCACAATCACGATCATACAATCACGATCATACAATCACAATCATACAATCACAATCATACAATCACAATCATACAATCGCAATCAAAGAATCGCAATCATACGATCACAACCATACAATCACAATCATACAATCACAATCATACAATCACAATCATACAATCGCAATCATACAACAACCATTATACAATCACAATCATACGACCACAATCATACGATCACAATCATACAATCACAATCATACAATCACAATCATACAATCGCAATCATACGATCATAATCATACGATCACAATCATACAATCACAATCATACAATCACAATCATACAATCACAATCATACAATCACAATCATACAATCACAATCATACAATCACAATCATACAATCACAATCATACGATCACAATCATACGATCACAATCATACGATCACAATCATACAACCACAATCATACAATCACAATCTCACAATCACGATCATACAATCACGATCATACAATCACGATCATACAATCACAATCATACAGTCACAATCATACAATCAGAATCATACAATCGCAATCATACAATCACAATCATACAATCACAATCATACAATCACCATTATACAATCACAATCGTACGATCACAATCATACGATCACAATCATACGATCACAATCATACAATCACAATCATACAATCGCAATCATACAATCGCAATCATACAATCACAATCATACAATCACAACCATACAATCACAATCATACAATCGCAATCATACAATGACAATCATACAGTCACAGTCATACAGTCACAATCATACAATCGCAATCACACAATCACAATATTACAATCACAATCATACAATCACAATCATACAATCACAATCATACGATCACAATCATACGATCACAATCATACGATCACAATCATACAACCACAATCATACAATCACAATCTCACAATCACGATCATACAATCACGATCATACAATCACGATCATACAATCACAATCATACAGTCACAATCATACAATCAGAATCATACAATCGCAATCATACAATCACAATCATACAATCACAATCATACAATCACCATTATACAATCACAATCGTACGATCACAATCATACGATCACAATCATACGATCACAATCATACAATCACAATCATACAATCGCAATCATACAATCGCAATCATACAATCACAATCATACAATCACAACCATACAATCACAATCATACAATCGCAATCATACAATGACAATCATACAGTCACAGTCACACAGTCACAATCATACAATCGCAATCACACAATCACAATATTACAATCACAATCATACAATCACAATCATACGATCACAATCATACGATCACAATCATACGATCACAATCATACAATCACAATCATACAATCACAATCATACAATCGCAATCATACAATCACAATCATACAATCACAATCATACAATCACAATCATACAATCACAATCATACAATCGCAATCATACAATCACAATCATACAATCACAATCATACAATCACAATCATACAATCACAATCATACAATCACAATCATACAATCAGAATCATACAATCACAATCATACAATCGCAATCAAAGAATCACAATCATACGATCACAATCATACAATCACAATCATACGATCACAATCATACGATCACAATCATACGATCACAATCATACGATCACAATCATACGATCACAATCATACGATCACAATCATACGATCACAATCATACGATCACAATCATACGATCACAATCATACAATGACAATCATACAATCACAATCATACAATCACTATCATACAATCACAATCATACAATCACAATCATACAATCACAATCATACAATCACAATCATACAATCACAATCATACAATCACAATCATACAATCACAATCATACAATCACAATCATACAATCACGATCTCACAATCACGATCATACAATCACGGTCATACAATCAAAATCATACAATCACAATCTCACAATCACAATCACACAATCACAATCACACAATCACAATCATACAATCATAATCACACAATCGCAATCATACAATCACATTCATACAGAAACAATCATACAATCACTATCATACAATCACAATCATACAATCAGAATCATACAATCACAATCATAAATCACAATCATACAATCACAATCATACAGTCACAATCATGCAATAACAATCATACAATCACAATCGTACAATCACAATCATACAATCACAATCATACAATCACAATCATACAATCACCATTATACAATCACAATCGTACGATCACAATCATACGATCACAATCATACAATCACAATCATGCAATAACAATCATACAATCACAATCGTACAATCACTATCATACAATCACAATCATACAATCACAATCTCACAATCACGATCATACAATCACGATCATACAATCACAATCATACAATCACAATCATACAATCACAATCATACAATCACAATCATGCGATCACAACCATACAATCACAATCTTACAATCACAATCATACAATCACAATCATACAATCACAATCACACAATCACAATCATACAAGCACAATCATACAATCATAATCATACAATCACAATCATACAATGACAATCATACAATCACAATCATACAGTCACAATCATACAATCGCAATCACACAATCACAATCTTACAATCACAATCATACGATCAGTATCATACAATCACAATCACACAATCACAATCATACAATCACAATCATACGATCACAATCATACGATCACAATCATACGATCACAATCATACGATCACAATCATACGATCACAATCATACAATCACAATCATACAATCACAATCATACAATGACAATCATACAATCACAATCATACAATCACTATCATACAATCACAATCATACAATCACAATCATACAATCACAATCATACAATCACAATCATACAATCACGATCTCACAATCACGATCATACAATCACGATCATACAATCACAATCATGCAATCACAACCATACAATCACAATCATTCAATCGCAATCATACAATGACAATCATGCAGTCACAGTCATACAGTCACAATCATACAATCGCAATCACACAATCACAATCTTACAATCACAATCATACAATCACAATCATACAATCACAATCACACAATCACAATCATACAAGCACAATCATACAATCATAATCATACAATCACAATCATACAATGACAATCATACAATCACAATCATACAGTCACAATCATACAATCGCAATCACACAATCACAATCTTACAATCACAATCATACGATCAGTATCATACAATCACAATCACACAATCACAATCATACAATCACAATCATACAATCATAATCATACAATCACAATCATACAATGACAATCATACAATCACAATCATACAGTCACAATCATACAATCGCATTCATACAATCACAATCATACAATCACAATCATACAATCACAATCATACAATCACAATCATACAATCACAATCATACAATCGCAATCAAAGAATCACAATCATACGATCACAATCATACAATCACAATCATACAATCGCAATCATACAATCACAATCATACAATCACAATCATACAATCACAGTCATACAATCACAATCATACAATCACAATCATACAAGCACAATCATACAATCATAATCATACAATCACAATCATACAATGACAATCATACAATCACAATCATACAGTCACAATCATACAATCGCAATCACACAATCACAATCTTACAATCACAATCATACGATCAGTATCATACAATCACAATCACACAATCACAATCATACAATCACAATCATACAATCATAATCATACAATCACAATCATACAATGACAATCATACAATCACAATCATACAGTCACAATCATACAATCGCATTCATACAATCACAATCATACAATCACAATCATACAATCACAATCATACAATCACAATCATACAATCACAATCATACAATCGCAATCAAAGAATCACAATCATACGATCACAATCATACAATCACAATCATACAATCGCAATCATACAATCACAATCATACAATCACAATCATACAATCACAGTCATACAATCACAATCATACAATGACAATCATACAATCACAATCATACAATTACTATCATACAATCACAATCATACAATCACAATCATACAATCACAATCATACAATCACAGTCATACAATCACAATCATACAATCACAATCATACAATCACAATCATACAATCACAATCATACAATCACAATCACACAATCAAAATCATACAATCACAATCATACAATCACAATCATACAATCACAATCATACAATCGCAATCAAAGAATCACAATCATACGATCACAATCATACAATCACAATCATACAATCACAATCATACAATCACAATCATACAATCACAATCATACAATCACAGTCATACAATCACAATCATACAATGACAATCATACAATCACAATCATACAATTACTATCATACAATCACAATCATACAATCGCAATCATACAATCACAATCATACAATCACAATCATACAATCACAATCATACAATCACAATCATACAATCACAATCACACAATCAAAATCTCACAATCACGATCATAGAATCACGATCATACAATCGCAATCTCACAATCACAATCACACAATCACAATCATACAATCACAATCATACGATCACAATCATACGATCACAATCATACGATCACAATCATACGATCACAATCATACGATCACAATCATACAATCACAATCGTACAATCACAATCATACAATGACAATCATACAATCACAATCATACAATCACTATCATACAATCACAATCATACAATCACAATCATACAATCACAATCATACAATCACAATCATACAATCACGATCTCACAATCACGATCATACAATCACGATCATACAATCAAAATCATACAATCACAATCATACAATCACAATCATACAATCACAATCATACAATCACAATCATACAATCACAATCATACAATCACAATCATACAATCGCAATCAAAGAATCGCAATCATACGATCACAATCATACAATCACAATCATACAATCACAATCATACAACCACAATCATACAATCACAATCTCACAATCACGATCATACAATCACGATCATACAATCACGATCATACAATCACAATCATACAATCACAATCATACAATCAGAATCATACAATCGCAATCATACAATCACAATCATACAATCACAATCATACAATCACAATCATACAATCACAATTATACAATCACAATCATACGATCACAATCATACGATCACAATCATACAATCACAATCATACAATCACAATCATACAATCGCAATCATACAATGACAATCATACAATCACAATCATACAATTACTATCATACAATCACAATCATACAATCACAATCATACAATCACAATGATACAATCACAATCATACAATCACAATCATACAATCACAATCATACAATCACAATCATACAATCACAATCATACAATCACAATCATACAATCACAATCTCACAATCACGATCATACAATCACAATCATGCAAACACAATCATACAATCACAATCATACAATCACAATCATACAATCACAATCATACAACCACAATCATACAATCACTATCTCACAATCACGATCATACAATCACGATCATACAATCACGATCATACAATCACAATCATACAATCAGAATCATACAATCGCAATCATACAATCACAATCATACAATCACAATCATACAATCACAATTATACTATCACAATCACACAATCACAATCACACAATCACAATCATACAATCACAATCATACAATCAGAATCATACAATCGCAATCATACAATCACAATCATACAGAAACAATCATACAATCACAATCATACAATCACAATCATACAATCGCAATCATGCAATCACAATCATGCAATCACAATCATACAATCTCAACCATACAATCACAATCATACAATCACAATCATACGATCATAATCATACAATCACAATCATACAATCACAATCATACAATCACAATCATACAATCACAATCACACAATCACAATCATACAATGACAGTCATACAATCATAATCATACAATCACAATCATACAATGACAATCATACAATCACAATCATACAGTCACAATCATACAATCGCAATCACACAATCACAATCATACAATCACAATCATACAATCACAGTCATACAATCACAATCATACAATGACAATCATACAATCACAATCATACAATTACTATCATACAATCACAATCATACAATCACAATCATACAATCACAATCATACAATCACAATCATACAATCACAATCATACAATCACAATCATACAATCACAATCACACAATCAAAATCTCACAATCACGATCATAGAATCACGATCATACAATCAAAATCATACAATCACAATCTCACAATCACAATCACACAATCACAATCATACAATCACAATCATACAATCACAATCATACGATCACAATCATACGATCACAATCATACGATCACAATCATACGATCACAATCATACGATCACAATCATACAATCACAATCATACAATCACAATCATACAATGACAATCATACAATCACAATCATACAATCACTACCATACAATCACAATCATACAATCACAATCATACAATCACAATCATACAATCACAATCATACAATCACGATCTCACAATCACGATCATACAATCACGATCATACAATCAAAATCATGCAATCACAATCATACAATCACAATCATACAATCACAATCATACAATCACAATCATACAATCGCAATCAAAGAATCGCAATCATACGATCACAATCATACAATCACAATCATACAATCACAATCATACAACCACAATCATACAATCACAATCTCACAATCACGATCATACAATCACGATCATACAATCACGATCATACAATCACAATCATACAATCACAATCATACAATCAGAATCATACAATCGCAATCATACAATCACAATCATACAATCACAATCATACAATCACAATTATACAATCACAATCATACGATCACAATCATACGATCACAATCATACAATCACAATCATACAATCACAATCATACAATCGCAATCATACAATGACAATCATACAATCACAATCATACAATTACTATCATACCATGACAATCATACAATCACAATCATACAATCACAATCATACAATCACAATCATACAATCACAATCTCACAATCACGATCATACAATCACAATCACACAATCACAATCACACAATCACAATCATACAATCAGAATCATACAATCGCAATCATACAATCACAATCATACAGAAACAATCATACAATCACAATCATACAATCACAATCATACAATCACAATCATACAATCACAATCATGCAATCACAATCATGCAATCACAATCATACAATCACAATCATACAATCACAATCATACAATCACAATCATACGATCATAATCATACAATCACAATCATACAATCACAATCATACAATCACAATCACACAATCACAATCATACAATGACAATCATACAATCATAATCATACAATCACAATCATACAATGACAATCATACTATGACAATCATACAGTCACAATCATACAATCGCAATCACACAATCACAATCATACGATGCCAATCATACAATCACAATCATACAATCACAATCATACAATAACAATCACACAATCACAATCATACAATCGCAATCAAAGAATCACAATCATACGATCAGAATCATACAATCACAATCACACAATCACAATCATACAATCACAATCATACAATCATAATCATACAATCACAATCAAAGAATCACAATCATACAATCATAATCATACAATCACAATCATACAATGACAATCATACAATCACAATCATACAGTCACAATCATACAATCGCAATCACACAATCACAATCTTACAATCACAATCATACTATCAGAATCATACAATCACAATCACACAATCACAATCATACAATCACAATCAAACAATCACAATCATACAGTCACAATCATACAATCACAATCATACAATCACGATCATACAATCACGATCATACAATCACGATCATACAATCACGATCATACAATCACAATCATACAATCACAATCATACAATCAGAATCATACAATCGCAATCATACAATCACAATCATACAATCACAATCATACAATCACCATTATACAATCACAATCGTACGATCACAATCATACGATCACAATCATACAATCACAATCATACAATCGCAATCATACAATCGCAACCATACAATCACAATCATACAATCACAACCATACAATCACAATCATACAATCACAATCATACAATGACAATCATACAGTCACAGTCATACAGTCACAATCATACAATCGCAATCACACAATCACAATCTTACAATCACAATCATACAATCACAATCATACAATCACAATCATACAATCACAATCACACAATCACAATCATACAAGCACAATCATACAATCATAATCATACAATCACAATCATACAATGACAATCATACAATCACAATCATACAGTCACAATCATACAATCGCAATCACACAATCACAATCTTACAATCACAATCATACGATCAGAATCATACAATCACAATCACACAATCACAATCATACAATCACAATCATACAAGCATAATCATACAATCACAATCATACAATGACAATCATACAATCACAATCATACAGTCACAATCATACAATCGCATTCATACAATCACAATCATATAATCACAAACATACAATCACAATCATACAATCACAATCATACAATCGCAATCAAAGAATCACAATCATACGATCACTATCATACAATCACAATCATACAATCACAATCATACAATCACAATCATACAATCACAATCATACAATCACAGTCATACAATCACAATCATACAATGACAATCATACAATCACAATCATACAATTACTATCATACAATCACAATCATACAATCACTATCATACAATCACAATCATACAATCACAATCATACAATCACAATCATACAATCACAATCATACGATCACAATCATACAATCAAAATCTCACAATTACGATCATAGAATCACGATCATACAATCAAAATCATACAATCACAATCTCACAATCACAATCACACAATCACAATCATACAATCGCAATCATACAATCAAAATCATACAATCACAATCATACAATCACAATCATACAGAAACAATCAAAGAATCGCAATCGTACGATCACAATCATACAATCACAATCATACAATCACAATCATACAATCGCAATCATACAATCACAATCATACAATCACAATCATACAACCACAATCATACAATCACAATCTCACAATCACGATCATACAATCACGATCATATAATCACGATCATACAATCACGATCATACAATCACGATCATACAGTCACAATCATACAATCAGAATCATACAATCGCAATCATACAATCACAATCATACAATCACAATCATACAATCACAATTATACAATCACAATCATACGATCACAATCATACGATCACAATCATACAATCACAATCATACAATCGCAATCATACAATCACAATCATACAATCACAATCATACAATCACAATCATACAATCACAATCATACAATCACAATCATACAATCACAATCACACAATCAGAATCATACAATCGCAATCATACAATCGCAATCAAAGAATCACAATCATACGATCAGAATCATACAATCACAATCACACAATCACAATCATACAATCACAATCATACAATCATAATCATACAATCACAATCAAAGAATCACAATCATACAATCATAATCATACAATCACAATCATACAATGACAATCATACAATCACAATCATACAGTCACAATCATACAATCGCAATCACACAATCACAATCTTACAATCACAATCATACGATCAGAATCATACAATCACAATCACACAATCACAATCATACAATCACAATCAAACAATCACAATAATACAGTCACAATCATACAATCACAATCATACAATCACAATCATACAATGACAATCATACAATCACAATCATACAGTCACAATCATACAATCGCAATTATACGATCACAATCATACGATCACAATCATACGATCACAATCATACGATCACAATCATACAGTCACAATCATGCAATAACAATCATACAATCACAATCGTACAATCACAATCATACAATCACAATCATACAATCACAATCATACAATCACAATCATACAATGACAATCATACAATCACAATCATACAATCACGATCTCACAATCACGATCATACAATCACGATCATACAATCACAATCATACAATCACAATCATACAATAACAATCATACAATCACAATCATACAATCACAATCATACAATCACAATCATACAATCGCAATCAAAGAATCGCAATCATACGATCACAATCATACAATCACAATCATACAATCACAATCATACAACCACAATCATACAATCACAATCTCACAATCACGATCATACAATCACGATCATACAATCACGATCATACAATCACAATCATACAATCACAATCATACAATCAGAATCATACAATCGCAATCATACAATCACAATCATACAATCACAATCATACAATCACAATTATACAATCACAATCATACGATCACAATCATACGATCACAATCATACAATCACAATCATACAATCACAAACATACAATCGCAATCATACAATGACAATCATACAATCACAATCATACAATTACTATCATACAATGACAATCATACAATCATAATCATACAATCACAATCATACAATCACAATCATACAATCACAATCATACAATCACAATCTCACAATCACGATCATACAATCACAATCATGCAAACACAATCATACAATCACAATCATACAATCACAATCATACAATCACAATCATACAACCACAATCATACAATCACTATCTCACAATCACGATCATACAATCACGATTATACAATCACGATCATACAATCACAATCATACAATCAGAATCATACAATCGCAATCATACAATCACAATCATACAATCACAATCATACAATCACAATTATACTATCACAATCACACAATCACAATCACACAATCACAATCATACAATCAGAATCATACAATCGCAATCATACAATCACAATCATACAGAAACAATCATACAATCACAATCATACAATCACAATCATACAATCACAATCATGCAATCACAATCATGCAATCACAATCATACAATCACAATCATACAATCACAATCATACAATCACAATCATACGATCATAATCATACAATCACAATCATACAATCACAATCATACAATCACAATCACACAATCACAATCATACAATGACAATCATACAATCACAATCTCACAATCACGATCATACAATCACAATCATGCAAACACAATCATACGATCACAATCATACAATCACAATCATACAATCACAATCATACAACCACAATCATACAATCACTATCTCACAATCACGATCATACAATCACGATCATACAATCACGATCATACAATCACAATCATACAATCAGAATCATACAATCGCAATCATACAATCACAATCATACAATCACAATTATACTATCACAATCACACAATCACAGTCACACAATCACAATCACACAATCACAATCATACAATCACAATCATACAATCAGAATCATACAATCGCAATCATACAATCACAATCATACAATCACAATTATACTATCACAATCACACAATCACAGTCACACAATCACAATCACACAATCACAATCATACAATCACAATCATACAATCAGAATCATACAATCGCAATCATACAATCACAATCATACAGAAACAATCATACAATCTCAATCATACAATCACAATCATACAATCGCAATCATGCAATCACAATCATGCAATCACAATCATACAATCACAACCATACAATCACAATCATACAATCACAATCATACAATCACAATCATACAATCACAATCATACAATCACAGTCATACAATCACAATCATACAATGACAATCATACAATCACAATCATACAATTACTATCATACAATCACAATCATACAATCACTATCATACAATCACAATCATACAATCACAATCATACAATCACAATCATACAATCACAATCATACGATCACAATCATACAATCAAAATCTCACAATTACGATCATAGAATCACGATCATACAATCAAAATCATACAATCACAATCTCACAATCACAATCACACAATCACAATCATACAATCGCAATCATACAATCAAAATCATACAATCACAATCATACAATCACAATCATACAGAAACAATCAAAGAATCGCAATCGTACGATCACAATCATACAATCACAATCATACAATCACAATCATACAATCGCAATCATACAATCACAATCATACAATCACAATCATACAATCACAATCATACAATCACAATCACGCAATCACAATCATACAATCACAATCATGCAAACACAATCATACAATCACAATCATACAATCACAATCATACAATCACAATCATACAACCACAATCATACAATCACAATCTCACAATCACGATCATACAATCACGATCATATAATCACGATCATACAATCACGATCATACAATCACGATCATACAATCACAATCATACAATCAGAATCATACAATCGCAATCATACAATGACAATCATACAATCACAATCATACAATCACAATTATACAATCACAATCATACGATCACAATCATACGATCACAATCATACAATCACAATCATACAATCGCAATCATACAATCACAATCATACAATCACAATCATACAATCACAATCATACAATCACAATCATACAATCACAATCATACAATCACAATCATACAATCACAATCATACAATGACAATCATACAGTCACAGTCATACAGTCACAATCATACAATCGCAATCACACAATCACAATCTTACAATCACAATCATACAATCACAATCATACAATCACAATCACACAATCACAATCATACAAGCACAATCATACAATCATAATCATACAATCACAATCATACAATGACAATCATACAATCACAATCATACAGTCACAATCATACAATCGCAATCACACAATCACAATCTTACAATCACAATCATACGATCAGAATCATACAATCACAATCACACAATCACAATCATACAATCACAATCATACAATCATAATCATACAATCACAATCATACAATGACAATCATACAATCACAATCATACAGTCACAATCATACAATCGCATTCATACAATCACAATCATATAATCACAAACATACAATCACAATCATACAATCACAATCATACAATCGCAATCAAAGAATCACAATCATACGATCACTATCATACAATCACAATCATACAATCACAATCATACAATCACAATCATACAATCACAATCATACAATCACAGTCATACAATCACAATCATACAATGACAATCATACAATCACAATCATACAATTACTATCATACAATCACAATCATACAATCACTATCATACAATCACAATCATACAATCACAATCATACAATCACAATCATACAATCACAATCATACGATCACAATCATACAATCAAAATCTCACAATTACGATCATAGAATCACGATCATACAATCAAAATCATACAATCACAATCTCACAATCACAATCACACAATCACAATCATACAATCGCAATCATACAATCAAAATCATACAATCACAATCATACAATCACAATCATACAGAAACAATCAAAGAATCGCAATCGTACGATCACAATCATACAATCACAATCACGCAATCACAATCATACAATCACAATCATGCAAACACAATCATACAATCACAATCATACAATCACAATCATACAATCACAATCATACAACCACAATCATACAATCACAATCTCACAATCACGATCATACAATCACGATCATATAATCACGATCATACAATCACGATCATACAATCACGATCATACAATCACGATCATACAATCACGATCATACAATCACAATCATACAGTCACAATCATACAATCACAATCATACAATCACAATCATACAATGACAATCATACAATCACAATCATACAGTCACAATCATACAATCGCAATTATACGATCACAATCATACGATCACAATCATACGATCACAATCATACGATCACAATCATACAGTCACAATCATGCAATAACAATCATACAATCACAATCGTACAATCACAATCATACAATCACAATCATACAATCACAATCATACAATCACAATCATACAATGACAATCATACAATCACAATCATACAATCACGATCTCACAATCACGATCATACAATCACGATCATACAATCAAAATCATACAATCACAATCATACAATCACAATCATACAATAACAATCATACAATCACAATCATACAATCACAATCATACAATCACAATCATACAATCGCAATCAAAGAATCGCAATCATACGATCACAATCATACAATCACAATCATACAATCACAATCATACAACCACAATCATACAATCACAATCTCACAATCACGATCATACAATCACGATCATACAATCACGATCATACAATCACAATCATACAATCACAATCATACAATCAGAATCATACAATCGCAATCATACAATCACAATCATACAATCACAATCATACAATCACAATTATACAATCACAATCATACGATCACAATCATACGATCACAATCATACAATCACAATCATACAATCACAAACATACAATCGCAATCATACAATGACAATCATACAATCACAATCATACAATTACTATCATACAATGACAATCATACAATCATAATCATACAATCACAATCATACAATCACAATCATACAATCACAATCATACAATCACAATCTCACAATCACGATCATACAATCACAATCATGCAAACACAATCATACAATCACAATCATACAATCACAATCATACAATCACAATCATACAACCACAATCATACAATCACTATCTCACAATCACGATCATACAATCACGATTATACAATCACGATCATACAATCACAATCATACAATCAGAATCATACAATCGCAATCATACAATCACAATCATACAATCACAATCATACAATCACAATTATACTATCACAATCACACAATCACAATCACACAATCACAATCATACAATCAGAATCATACAATCGCAATCATACAATCACAATCATACAGAAACAATCATACAATCACAATCATACAATCACAATCATACAATCACAATCATGCAATCACAATCATGCAATCACAATCATACAATCACAATCATACAATCACAATCATACAATCACAATCATACGATCATAATCATACAATCACAATCATACAATCACAATCATACAATCACAATCACACAATCACAATCATACAATGACAATCATACAATCACAATCTCACAATCACGATCATACAATCACAACCATACAATCACAATCATACAATCACAATCATACGATCATAATCATACAATCACAATCATACAATCACAATCATACAATCACAATCACACAATCACAATCATACAATGACAATCATACAATCATAATCATACAATCACAATCATACAATGACAATCATACAATCACAGTCATACAGTCACAATCATACAATCGCAATCACACAATCACAATCATACGATCACAATCATACAATAACAATCATACAATCACAATCATACAATCGGAATCAAAGAATCACAATCATACGATCAGAATCATACAATCACAATCACACAATCACAATCATACAATCACAATCATACAATCATAATCATACAATCACAATCAAAGAATCACAATCATACAATCATAATCATACATTCACAATCATACAATGACAATCATACAATCACAATCATACAGTCACAATCATACAATCGCAATCACACAATCACAATCTTACAATCACAATCATACTATCAGAATCATACAATCACAATCACACAATCACAATCATACAATCACAATCAAACAGTCACAATCATACAGTCACAATCATACAATCACAATCATACAATCACAATCATACGACCACAATCATACGATCACAATCATACAATCACAATCATACAATCACAATCATACAATCGCAATCATACAATCACCATTATACAATCACAATCATACGACCACAATCATACGATCACATTCATACAATCACAATCATACAATCACAATCATACAATCACAATCATACAATCACAATCATACAATCACAATCATACAATCACAATCATACAATCACAATCATACAATCACAATCATACAATCACAATCATACAATCACAATCATACAATCACAATCATACAATCACAATCATACAATCGCAATCAAAGAATCACAATCATACGATCACAATCATACGATCACAATCATACGATCACAATCATACAATCACAATCATACAATCACAATCATACAATCACAATCATACAATCACAATCATACAATCACAATCATACGATCACAATCATACGATCACAATCATACGATCACAATCATACGATCACAATCATACCATCACAATCATACAATCACAATCATACAATGACAATCATACAATTACTATCATACAATCACAATCATACAATCACAATCATACAATCACAATCATACAATCACAAACACGCTATCACAATCATACAATCACAATCATACAGAAACAATCATACAATCACTATCATACAATCACAATCATACAATCAGAATCATACAATCACAATCATAAATCACAATCATACAATCACAATCATACAATCGCAATCATACAATCACCATCATACAATCACAATCATACGACCACAATCATACGATCACATTCATACAATCACAATCCTACAATCACAATCATACAATCACGATCACACAATCACAATCATACAATCATAATCACACAATCGCAATCATACAATCACAATCATACAGAAACAATCATACAATCACTATCATACAATCACAATCATACAATCAGAATCATACAATCACAATCATAAATCACAATCATACAATCACAATCATACAGTCACAATCCGTCAATAACAATCATACAATCACAATCGTACAATCACAATCATACAATCACAATCATACAATCACAATCATACAATCACCATTATACAATCACAATCGTACGATCACAATCATACGATCACAATCATACAATCACAATCATACAATCACAATCATACAATCGCAATCATACAATCACAATCATGCAATCACAACCATACAATCACAATCATACAATCGCAATCATACAATGACAATCATACAGTCACAGTCATACAGTCACAATCATACAATCGCAATCACACAATCACAATCTTACAATCACAATCATACAATCACAATCATACAATCACAATCACACAATCACAATCATACAAGCACAATCATACAGTCATAATCATACAATCACAATCATACAATGACAATCATACAATCACAATCATACAGTCACAATCATACAATCGCAATCACACAATCACAATCTTACAATCACAATCATACGATCAGAATCATACAATCACAATCACACAATCACAATCATACAATCACAATCATACAATCATAATCATACAATCACAATCATACAATGACAATCATACAATCACAATCATACAGTCACAATCATACAATCGCATTCATACAATCACAATCATACAATCACAATCATACAATCACAATCATACAATCACAATCATACAATCACAATCATACAATCACAATCATACAATCACAATCATACAATCACAATCATACAATCACAATCATACAATCGCAATCAAAGAATCACAATCATACGATCACAATCATACAATCGCAATCAAAGAATCACAATCATACGATCACAATCATACAATCACAATCATACAATCACAATCATACAATCACAATCATACAATCACAGTCATACAATCACAATCATACAATGACAATCATACAATCACAATCATGCAATTACTATCATACAATCACAATCGTACAATCGCAATCATACAATCACAATCATACAATCACAATCATACAATCACAATCATACAATCACAATCATACAATCACAATCACACAATCAAAATCTCACAATCACGATCATAGAATCACGATCATACAATCAAAATCATACAATCACAATCTCACAATCTCAATCACACAATCACAATCATACAATCACAATCATACGATCACAATCATACGATCACAATCATACGATCACAATCATACAATCACAATCATACAATCACAATCATACAATGACAATCATACAATCACAATCATACAATCACTATCATACAATCACAATCATACAATCACAATCATACAATCACAATCATACAATCACAATCATACAATCACAATCATACAATCACGATCTCACAATCACGATCATACAATCACGATCATACAATCAAAATCATACAATCACAATCATACAATCACAATCATACAATCACAATCATACAATCACAATCATACAATCACAATCATACAATCACAATCATACAATCACAATCATACAATCACAATCATACAATCACAATCATACAATCACAATCATACAATCACAATCATACAATCACAATCATACAATCGCAATCAAAGAATCGCAATCATACGATCACAATCATACAATCACAATCATACAATCACAATCATACAACCACAATCATACAATCACAATCTCACAATCACGATCATACAATCACGATCATACAATCACGATCATACAATCACAATCATACAATCACAATCATACAATCAGAATCATACAATCGCAATCATACAATCACAATCATACAATCACAATCATACAATCACAATTATACAATCACAATCATACGATCACAATCATACGATCACAATCATACAATCACAATCATACAATCACAATCATACAATCGCAATCATACAATGACAATCATACAATCACAATCATACAATTACTATCATACAATCACAATCATACAATCACAATCATACAATCACAATCATACAATCACAATCATACAATCACAATCATACAATCACAATCATACAATCACAATCATACAATCACAATCTCACAATCACGATCATACAATCACAATCATGCAAACACAATCATACAATCACAATCATACAATCACAATCATACAATCACTATCTCACAATCACGATCATACAATCACAATCATACAATCACAATCACACAATCACAATCATACAATGACAATCATACAATCACAATCTCACAATCACGATCATACAATCACAATCATGCAAACACAATCATACAATCGCAATCATACAATGACAATCATACAATCACAATCATACAATTACTATCATACAATCACAATCATACAATCACAATCATACAATCACAATCATACAATCACAATCATACAATCACAATCATACAATAACAATCATACAATCACAATCATACAATCACAATCATACAATCACAATCATACAATCGCAATCAAAGAATCGCAATCATACGATCACAATCATACAATCACAATCATACAATCACAATCATGCAACCACAATCATACAATCACAATCTCACAATCACGATCATACAATCACGATCATACAATCACGATCATACAATCACAATCATACAATCACAATCATACAATCAGAATCATACAATCGCAATCATACAATCACAATCATACAATCACAATCATACAATCACAATTATACAATCACAATCATACGATCACAATCATACGATCACAATCATACAATCACAATCATACAATCACAAACATACAATCGCAATCATACAATGACAATCATACAATCACAATCATACAATTACTATCATACAATGACAATCATACAATCATAATCATACAATCACAATCATACAATCACAATCATACAATCACAATCATACAATCACAATCTCACAATCACGATCATACAATCACAATCATGCAAACACAATCATACAATCACAATCATACAATCACAATCATACAATCACAATCATACAACCACAATCATACAATCACTATCTCACAATCACGATCATACAATCACGATTATACAATCACGATCATACAATCACAATCATACAATCAGAATCATACAATCGCAATCATACAATCACAATCATACAATCACAATCATACAATCACAATTATACTATCACAATCACACAATCACAATCACACAATCACAATCATACAATCAGAATCATACAATCGCAATCATACAATCACAATCATACAGAAACAATCATACAATCACAATCATACAATCACAATCATACAATCACAATCATGCAATCACAATCATGCAATCACAATCATACAATCACAATCATACAATCACAATCATACAATCACAATCATACAACCACAATCATACAATCACTATCTCACAATCACGATCATACAATCACGATCATACAATCACGATCATACAATCACAATCATACAATCAGAATCATACAATCGCAATCATACAATCACAATCATACAATCACAATTATACTATCACAATCACACAATCACAGTCACACAATCACAATCACACAATCACAATCATACAATCACAATCATACAATCAGAATCATACAATCGCAATCATACAATCACAATCATACAATCACAATTATACTATCACAATCACACAATCACAGTCACACAATCACAATCACACAATCACAATCATACAATCACAATCATACAATCAGAATCATACAATCGCAATCATACAATCACAATCATACAGAAACAATCATACAATCTCAATCATACAATCACAATCATACAATCGCAATCATGCAATCACAATCATGCAATCACAATCATACAATCACAACCATACAATCACAATCATACAATCACAATCATACGATCATAATCATACAATCACAATCATACAATCACAATCATACAATCACAATCACACAATCACAATCATACAATGACAATCATACAATCATAATCATACAATCACAATCATACAATGACAATCATACAATCACAGTCATACAGTCACAATCATACAATCGCAATCACACAATCACAATCATACGATCACAATCATACAATAACAATCATACAATCACAATCATACAATCGGAATCAAAGAATCACAATCATACGATCAGAATCATACAATCACAATCACACAATCACAATCATACAATCACAATCATACAATCATAATCATACAATCACAATCAAAGAATCACAATCATACAATCATAATCATACATTCACAATCATACAATGACAATCATACAATCACAATCATACAGTCACAATCATACAATCGCAATCACACAATCACAATCTTACAATCACAATCATACTATCAGAATCATACAATCACAATCACACAATCACAATCATACAATCACAATCAAACAGTCACAATCATACAGTCACAATCATACAATCACAATCATACAATCACAATCATACGACCACAATCATACGATCACAATCATACAATCACAATCATACAATCACAATCATACAATCGCAATCATACAATCACCATTATACAATCACAATCATACGACCACAATCATACGATCACATTCATACAATCACAATCATACAATCACAATCATACAATCACAATCATACAATCACAATCATACAATCACAATCATACAATCACAATCATACAATCACAATCATACAATCACAATCATACAATCACAATCATACAATCACAATCATACAATCACAATCATACAATCGCAATCAAAGAATCACAATCATACGATCACAATCATACGATCACAATCATACGATCACAATCATACAATCACAATCATACAATCACAATCATACAATCACAATCATACAATCACAATCATACAATCACAATCATACGATCACAATCATACGATCACAATCATACGATCACAATCATACGATCACAATCATACGATCACAATCATACAATCACAATCATACAATGACAATCATACAATTACTATCATACAATCACAATCATACAATCACAATCATACAATCACAATCATACAATCACAAACACGCTATCACAATCATACAATCACAATCATACAGAAACAATCATACAATCACTATCATACAATCACAATCATACAATCAGAATCATACAATCACAATCATAAATCACAATCATACAATCACAATCATACAATCGCAATCATACAATCACCATCATACAATCACAATCATACGACCACAATCATACGATCACATTCATACAATCACAATCCTACAATCACAATCATACAATCACGATCACACAATCACAATCATACAATCATAATCACACAATCGCAATCATACAATCACAATCATACAGAAACAATCATACAATCACTATCATACAATCACAATCATACAATCAGAATCATACAATCACAATCATAAATCACAATCATACAATCACAATCATACAGTCACAATCCGTCAATAACAATCATACAATCACAATCGTACAATCACAATCATACAATCACAATCATACAATCACAATCATACAATCACCATTATACAATCACAATCGTACGATCACAATCATACGATCACAATCATACAATCACAATCATACAATCACAATCATACAATCGCAATCATACAATCACAATCATGCAATCACAACCATACAATCACAATCATACAATCGCAATCATACAATGACAATCATACAGTCACAGTCATACAGTCACAATCATACAATCGCAATCACACAATCACAATCTTACAATCACAATCATACAATCACAATCATACAATCACAATCACACAATCACAATCATACAAGCACAATCATACAATCATAATCATACAATCACAATCATACAATGACAATCATACAATCACAATCATACAGTCACAATCATACAATCGCAATCACACAATCACAATCTTACAATCACAATCATACGATCAGAATCATACAATCACAATCACACAATCACAATCATACAATCACAATCATACAATCATAATCATACAATCACAATCATACAATGACAATCATACAATCACAATCATACAGTCACAATCATACAATCGCATTCATACAATCACAATCATACAATCACAATCATACAATCACAATCATACAATCACAATCATACAATCACAATCATACAATCACAATCATACAATCACAATCATACAATCACAATCATACAATCACAATCATACAATCGCAATCAAAGAATCACAATCATACGATCACAATCATACAATCGCAATCAGAGAATCACAATCATACGATCACAATCATACAATCACAATCATACAATCACAATCATACAATCACAATCATACAATCACAGTCATACAATCACAATCATACAATGACAATCATACAATCACAATCATGCAATTACTATCATACAATCACAATCGTACAATCGCAATCATACAATCACAATCATACAATCACAATCATACAATCACAATCATACAATCACAATCATACAATCACAATCATACAATCACAATCACACAATCAAAATCTCACAATCACGATCATAGAATCACGATCATACAATCAAAATCATACAATCACAATCTCACAATCTCAATCACACAATCACAATCATACAATCACAATCATACGATCACAATCATACGATCACAATCATACGATCACAATCATACAATCACAATCATACAATCACAATCATACAATGACAATCATACAATCACAATCATACAATCACTATCATACAATCACAATCATACAATCACAATCATACAATCACAATCATACAATCACAATCATACAATCACAATCATACAATCACGATCTCACAATCACGATCATACAATCACGATCATACAATCAAAATCATACAATCACAATCATACAATCACAATCATACAATCACAATCATACAATCACAATCATACAATCACAATCATACAATCACAATCATACAATCACAATCATACAATCACAATCATACAATCACAATCATACAATCACAATCATACAATCACAATCATACAATCACAATCATACAATCACAATCATACAATCACAATCATACAATCGCAATCAAAGAATCGCAATCATACGATCACAATCATACAATCACAATCATACAATCACAATCATACAACCACAATCATACAATCACAATCTCACAATCACGATCATACAATCACGATCATACAATCACGATCATACAATCACAATCATACAATCACAATCATACAATCAGAATCATACAATCGCAATCATACAATCACAATCATACAATCACAATCATACAATCACAATTATACAATCACAATCATACGATCACAATCATACGATCACAATCATACAATCACAATCATACAATCACAATCATACAATCGCAATCATACAATGACAATCATACAATCACAATCATACAATTACTATCATACAATCACAATCATACAATCACAATCATACAATCACAATCATACAATCACAATCATACAATCACAATCATACAATCACAATCATACAATCACAATCTCACAATCACGATCATACAATCACAATCATGCAAACACAATCATACAATCACAATCATACAATCACAATCATACAATCACAATCATACAACCACAATCATACAATCACTATCTCACAATCACGATCATACAATCACGATCATACAATCACGATCATACAATCACAATCATACAATCAGAATCATACAATCGCAATCATACAATCACAATCATACAATCACAATCATACAATCACAATTATACTATCACAATCACACAATCACAATCACACAATCACAATCATACAATCACAATCATACAATCAGAATCATACAATCGCAATCATACAATCACAATCATACAGAAACAATCATACAATCACAATCATACAATCACAATCATACAATCGCAATCATGCAATCACAATCATGCAATCACAATCATACAATCACAATCATACAATCACAATCATACAATCACAATCATACGATCATAATCATACAATCACAATCATACAATCACAATCATACAATCACAATCACACAATCACAATCACACAATCACAATCATACAATGACAATCATACAATCATAATCATACAATCACAATCATACAATGACAATCATACAATCACAATCATACAGTCACAATCATACAATCGCAATCACACAATCACAATCATACAATCACAATCATACAATCGCAATCAAAGAATCACAATCATACGATCACAATCATACAATCACAATCATACAATCACAATCATACAATCACAATCATACAATCACAATCATACAATCACAGTCATACAATCACAATCATACAATGACAATCATACAATCACAATCATACAATTACTATCATACAATCACAATCATACAATCACAATCATACAATCACAATCATACAATCACAATCATACAATCACAATCATACAATCACAATCATACAATCACAATCATACAATCACAATCATACAATCACAATCATACAATCACAATCACACAATCAAAATCATAAAATCACAATCATACAATCACAATCATACAATCGCAATCAAAGAATCACAATCATACGATCACAATCATACAATCACAATCATACAATCATAATCATACAATCACAATCATACAATCACAATCATACAATCACAGTCATACAATCACAATCATACAATGACAATCATACAATCACAATCATACAATTACTATCATACAATCACAATCATACAATCGCAATCATACAATCACAATCATACAATCACAATCATACAATCACAATCATACAATCACAATCATACAATCACAATCATACAATCACAATCACACAATCAAAATCTCACAATCACGATCATAGAATCACGATCATACAATCAAAATCATACAATCACAATCTCACAATCACAATCACACAATCACAATCATACAATCACAATCATACGATCACAATCATACGATCACAATCATACGATCACAATCATACGATCACAATCATACGATCACAATCATACAATCACAATCATACAATCACAATCATACAATGACAATCATACAATCACAATCATACAATCACTATCATACAATCACAATCATACAATCACAATCATACAATCACAATCATACAATCACAATCATACAATCACAATCATACAATCACGATCTCACAATCACGATCATACAATCACGATCATACAATCAAAATCATACAATCACAATCATACAATCACAATCATACAATCACAATCATACAATCACAATCATACAATCACAATCATACAATCGCAATCAAAGAATCGCAATCATACGATCACAATCATACAATCACAATCATACAATCACAATCATACAACCACAATCATACAATCACAATCTCACAATCACGATCATACAATCACGATCATACAATCACGATCATACAATCACAATCATACAATCACAATCATACAATCAGAATCATACAATCGCAATCATACAATCACAATCATACAATCACAATCATACAATCACAATTATACAATCACAATCATACGATCACAATCATACGATCACAATCATACAATCGCAATCAAAGAATCGCAATCATACGATCACAATCATACAATCACAATCATACAATCACAATCTCACAATCACGATCATACAATCACAATCATGCAAACACAATCATACAATCACAATCATACAATCACAATCATACAATCACAATCATACAACCACAATCATACAATCACTATCTCACAATCACGATCATACAATCACGATCATACAATCACGATCATACAATCACAATCATACAATCAGAATCATACAATCGCAATCATACAATCACAATCATACAATCACAATCATACAACCACAATCATACAATCACAATCTCACAATCACGATCATACAATCACGATCATACAATCACGATCATACAATCACAATCATACAATCACAATCATACAATCAGAATCATACAATCGCAATCATACAATCACAATCATACAATCACAATCATACAATCACAATTATACAATCACAATCATACGATCACAATCATACGATCGCAATCATACAATCACAATCATACAATCACAATCATACAATCGCAATCATACAATGACAATCATACAATCACAATCATACAATTACTATCATACAATCACAATCATACAATCACAATCATACAATCACAATCATACAATCACAATCATACAATCACAATCATACAATCACAATCATACAATCACAATCATACAATCACAATCATACAATCACAATCATACAATCACAATCATACAATCACAATCTCACAATCACAATCATACAATCACAATTATACTATCACAATCACACAATCACAATCACACAATCACAATCATACAATCACAATCATACAATCAGAATCATACAATCGCAATCATACAATCACAATCATACAGAAACAATCATACAATCACAATCATACAATCACAATCATACAATCGCAATCATGCAATCACAATCATGCAATCACAATCATACAATCACAATCATACAATCACAATCATACAATCACAATCATACGATCATAATCATACAATCACAATCATACAATCACAATCATACAATCACAATCACACAATCACAATCACACAATCACAATCATACAATGACAATCATACAATCATAATCATACAATCACAATCATACAATGACAATCATACAATCACAATCATACAGTCACAATCATACAATCGCAATCACACAATTACAATCATACGATCACAATCATACAATAACAATCATACAATCACAATCATACAATCATAATCACACAATCGCAATCATACAATCACAATCATACAGAAACAATCATACAATCACTATCATACAATCACAACCATACAATCAGAATCATACAATCACAATCATAAATCACAATCATACGATCATAATCATACAATCACAATCATGCAATCACAATCATACAATCACAATCATACAATCACAATCATACAATCACAATCATACAATCACAATCATACAATCACAATCATACAATCACGATCTCACAATCACGATCATACAATCACGGTCATACAATCAAAATCATACAATCACAATCTCACAATCACAATCATACAATCACAATCATACAATCACCATTATACAATCACAATCGTACGATCACAATCATACGATCACAATCATACAATCACAATCATACAATCACAATCATACAATCGCAATCATACAATCACAATCATGCAATCACAACCATACAATCACAATCATACAATCGCAATCATACAATGACAATCATACAGTCACAGTCATACAGTCACAATCATACAATCGCAATCACACAATCACAATCCTACAATCACAATCATACAATCACAATCATACAATCACAATCACACAATCACAATCATACAAGCACAATCATACAATCATAATCATACAATCACAATCATACAATGACAATCATACAATCACAATCATACAATCATAATCATACAATCACAATCATACAATGACAATCATACAATCACAATCATACAGTCACAATCATACAATCGCATTCATACAATCACAATCATACAATCACAATCATACAATCACAATCATACAATCACAATCATACAATCACAATCATACAATCACAATCATACAATCACAATCATACAATCACAATCATACAATCGCAATCAAAGAATCACAATCATACGATCACAATCATACAATCACAATCATACAATCACAATCATACAATCACAATCATACAATCACAATCATACAATCACAGTCATACAATCACAATCATACAATGACAATCATACAATCACAATCATACAATTACTATCATACAATCACAATCATACAATCACAATCATACAATCACAATCATACAATCACAATCATACAATCACAATCATACAATCACAATCATACAATCACAATCATACAATCACAATCATACAATCACAATCATACAATCACAATCACACAATCAAAATCATACAATCACAATCATACAATCGCAATCAAAGAATCACAATCATACGATCACAATCATACAATCACAATCATACAATCACAATCATACAATCACAATCATACAATCACAATCATACACTCACAGTCATACAATCACAATCATACAATGACAATCATACAATCACAATCATACAATTACTATCATACAATCACAATCATACAATCGCAATCATACAATCACAATCATACAATCACAATCATACAATCACAATCATACAATCACAATCATACAATCACAATCATACAATCACAATCACACAATCAAAATCTCACAATCACGATCATAGAATCACGATCATACAATCAAAATCATACAATCACAATCTCACAATCACAATCACACAATCACAATCATACAATCACAATCATACGATCACAATCATACGATCACAATCATACGATCACAATCATACGATCACAATCATACGATCACAATCATACAATCACAATCATACAATCACAATCATACAATGACAATCATACAATCACAATCATACAATCACTATCATACAATCACAATCATACAATCACAATCATACAATCACAATCATACAATCACGATCTCACAATCACGATCATACAATCACGATCATACAATCAAAATCATACAATCACAATCATACAATCACAATCATACAATCACAATCATACAATCACAATCATACAATCACAATCATACAATCACAATCATACAATCGCAATCAAAGAATCGCAATCATACGATCACAATCATACAATCACAATCATACAATCACAATCATACAACCACAATCATACAATCACAATCTCACAATCACGATCATACAATCACGATCATACAATCACGATCATACAATCACAATCATACAATCACAATCATACAATCAGAATCATACAATCGCAATCATACAATCACAATCATACAATCACAATCATACAATCACAATTATACAATCACAATCATACGATCACAATCATACGATCACAATCATACAATCACAATCATACAATCACAATCATACAATCGCAATCATACAATGACAATCATACAATCACAATCATACAATTACTATCATACAATCACAATCATACAATCACAATCATACAATCACAATCATACAATCACAATCATACAATCACAATCATACAATCACAATCATACAATCACAATCATACAATCACAATCATACAATCACAATCATACAATCGCAATCATGCAATCACAATCATGCAATCACAATCATACAATCACAATCATACAATCACAATCATACAATCACAATCATACGATCATAATCATACAATCACAATCATACAATCACAATCATACAATCACAATCACACAATCACAATCACACAATCACAATCATACAATGACAATCATACAATCATAATCATACAATCACAATCATACAATGACAATCATACAATCACAATCATACAGTCACAATCATACAATCGCAATCACACAATTACAATCATACGATCACAATCATACAATAACAATCATACAATCACAATCATACAATCATAATCACACAATCGCAATCATACAATCACAATCATACAGAAACAATCATACAATCACTATCATACAATCACAATCATACAATCAGAATCATACAATCACAATCATAAATCACAATCATACGATCATAATCATACAATCACAATCATGCAATCACAATCATACAATCACAATCATACAATCACAATCATACAATCACAATCATACAATCACAATCATACAATCACAATCATACAATCACGATCTCACAATCACGATCATACAATCACGGTCATACAATCAAAATCATACAATCACAATCTCACAATCACAATCATACAATCACAATCATACAATCACCATTATACAATCACAATCGTACGATCACAATCATACGATCACAATCATACAATCACAATCATACAATCACAATCATACAATCGCAATCATACAATCACAATCATGCAATCACAACCATACAATCACAATCATACAATCGCAATCATACAATGACAATCATACAGTCACAGTCATACAGTCACAATCATACAATCGCAATCACACAATCACAATCCTACAATCACAATCATACAATCACAATCATACAATCACAATCACACAATCACAATCATACAAGCACAATCATACAATCATAATCATACAATCACAATCATACAATGACAATCATACAATCACAATCATACAATCATAATCATACAATCACAATCATACAATGACAATCATACAATCACAATCATACAGTCACAATCATACAATCGCATTCATACAATCACAATCATACAATCACAATCATACAATCACAATCATACAATCACAATCATACAATCACAATCATACAATCACAATCATACAATCACAATCATACAATCACAATCATACAATCACAATCATACAATCGCAATCAAAGAATCACAATCATACGATCACAATCATACAATCACAATCATACAATCACAATCATACAATCACAATCATACAATCACAATCATACAATCACAGTCATACAATCACAATCATACAATGACAATCATACAATCACAATCATACAATTACTATCATACAATCACAATCATACAATCACAATCATACAATCACAATCATACAATCACAATCATACAATCACAATCATACAATCACAATCATACAATCACAATCATACAATCACAATCATACAATCACAATCATACAATCACAATCACACAATCAAAATCATACAATCACAATCATACAATCACAATCATACAATCGCAATCAAAGAATCACAATCATACGATCACAATCATACAATCACAATCATACAATCACAATCATACAATCACAATCATACAATCACAATCATACAATCACAATCATACAATCACAATCATACAATCACAATCATACAATCACAATCACACAATCAAAATCTCACAATCACGATCATAGAATCACGATCATACAATCAAAATCATACAATCACAATCTCACAATCACAATCACACAATCACAATCATACAATCACAATCATACGATCACAATCATACGATCACAATCATACGATCACAATCATACGATCACAATCATACGATCACAATCATACAATCACAATCATACAATCACAATCATACAATGACAATCATACAATCACAATCATACAATCACTATCATACAATCACAATCATACAATCACAATCATACAATCACAATCATACAATCACGATCTCACAATCACGATCATACAATCACGATCATACAATCAAAATCATACAATCACAATCATACAATCACAATCATACAATCACAATCATACAATCACAATCATACAATCACAATCATACAATCACAATCATACAATCGCAATCAAAGAATCGCAATCATGCGATCACAATCATACAATCACAATCATACAATCACAATCATACAACCACAATCATACAATCACAATCTCACAATCACGATCATACAATCACGATCATACAATCACGATCATACAATCACAATCATACAATCACAATCATACAATCAGAATCATACAATCACAATTATACAATCACAATCATACGATCACAATCATACGATCACAATCATACAATCACAATCATACAATCACAATCATACAATCGCAATCATACAATGACAATCATACAATCACAATCATACAATTACTATCATACAATCACAATCATACAATCACAATCATACAATCACAATCATACAATCACAATCATACAATCACAATCATACAATCACAATCATACAATCACAATCATACAATCACAATCATACAATCACAATCTCACAATCACGATCATACAATCACAATCATGCAAACACAATCATACAATCACAATCATACAATCACAATCATACAATCACAATCATACAACCACTATCATACAATCACTATCTCACAATCACGATCATACAATCACGATCATACAATCACGATCATACAATCACAATCATACAATCAGAATCATAAAATCGCAATCATACAATCACAATCATACAATCACAATCATACAATCACAATTATACTATCACAATCACACAATCACAATCACACAATCACAATCATACAATCACAATCATACAATCAGAATCATACAATCGCAATCATACAATCACAATCATACAGAAACAATCATACAATCACAATCATACAATCACAATCATACAATCGCAATCATGCAATCACAATCATGCAATCACAATCATACAATCACAATCATACAATCACAATCATACAATCACAATCATACGATCATAATCATACAATCACAATCATACAATCACAATCATACAATCACAATCACACAATCACAATCATACAATGACAATCATACAATCATAATCATACAATCACAATCATACAATGACAATCATACAATCACAATCATACAGTCACAATCATACAATCGCAATCACACAATCACAATCATACGATCACAATCATACAATAACAATCATACAATCACAATCATACAATCGGAATCAAAGAATCACAATCATACGATCAGAATCATACAATCACAATCACACAATCACAAACATACAATCACAATCATACAATCATAATCATACAATCACAATCAAAGAATCACAATCATACAATCATAATCATACAATCACAATCATACAATGACAATCATACAATCACAATCATACAGTCACAATCATACAATCGCAATCACACAATCACAATCTTACAATCACAATCATACTATCAGAATCATACAATCACAATCACACAATCACAATCATACAATCACAATCAAACAATCACAACCATACAGTCACAATCATACAATCACTATCATACAATCACAATCATACAATGACAATCATACAATCACAATCATACAGTCACAATCATACAATCGCAATTATACGATCACAATCATACGATCACAATCATACGATCACAATCATACAATCACAATCATACAATCGCAATCATACAATCACCATTATACAATCACAATCATACGACCACAATCATACGATCCCAATCATACAATCACAATCATACAATCACAATCATACAATCGCAATCATACAATCACAATCATACAATCACAATCATACAATCACAATCATACAATGACAATCATACAATCACAATCATACAGTCACAATCATACAATCGCAATTATATGATCACAATCATACGATCACAATTATACGATCACAATCATACAATCACAATCATACAATCGCAATCATACAATCACCATTATACAATCACAATCATACGACCACAATCATACGATCACAATCAAACGATCACAATCATACGATCACAATCATACAATCACAATCATACGATCATAATCATACAATCACAATCATACAATCACAATCATACAATCACAATCACACAATCACAATCATACAATGACAATCATACAATCATAATCATACAATCACAATCATACAATGACAATCATACAATCACAATCATACAGTCACAATCATACAATCGCAATTATACGACCACAATCATACGATCACAATCAAACGATCACAATCATACGATCACAATCATACAATCACAATCATACGATCATAATCACACAATCACAATCATACAATGACAATCATACAATCATAATCATACAATCACAATCATACAATGACAATCTCACAATCACGATCATACAATCACGATCATATAACCACGATCATACAATCACAATCATACAATCGCAATCATACAATCGCAATCATACAATCACAATCATACAGAAACAATCATACAATCACAATCATACAATCACAATCATGCAATCACAATCATGCAATCACAATCATGCAATCACAATCATACAATCACAATCATACAATCACAATCATACAATCACAATCATACGATCACAATCATACGATCATAATCATACAATCACAATCATACAATCACAATCATACAATCACAATCACACAATCACAATCATACAATGACAATCATACAATCATAATCATACAATCACAATCATACAATGACAATCATACAATCACAATCATACAGTCACAATCATACAATCGCAATCACACAATCACAATCATACGATGCCAATCATACAATCACAGTCATACAATCACAATCATACAATCACAATCATACAATCAAAATCATACAATCGCAATCAAAGAATCACAATCATACAATCACAATCACACAATCGCAATCAAAGAATCACAATCATTCGATCACAATCATACAATCACAATCATACAATCACAATCATACAATCACAATCATACAATCACAATCATACAATCACAGTCATACAATCACAATCATACAATGACAATCATACAATCACAATCATACAATTACAATCATACAATCACAATCATACAATCGCAATCATACAATCACAATCATACAATCACAATCATACAATCACAATCATACAACCACAATCATACAATCACTATCTCACAATCACGATCATACAATCACGATCATACAATCACGATCATACAATCACAATCATACAATCAGAATCATACAATCGCAATCATACAATCACAATCATACAATCACAATTATACTATCACAATCACACAATCACAATCACACAATCACAATCATACAATCACAATCATACAATCAGAATCATACAATCGCAATCATACAATCACAATCATACAGAAACAATCATACAATCACAATCATACAATCACAATCATACAATCGCAATCATGCAATCACAATCATGCAATCACAATCATACAATCACAATCATACAATCACAATCATACAATCACAATCATACGATCATAATCATACAATCACAATCATACAATCACAATCATACAATCACAATCACACAATCACAATCATACAATGACAATCATACAATCATAATCATACAATCACAATCATACAATGACAATCATACAATCACAATCATACAGTCACAATCATACAATCGCAATCACACAATCACAATCATACGATCACAATCATACAATAACAATCATACAATCACAATCATACAATCGGAACCAAAGAATCACAATCATACGATCAGAATCATACAATCATAATCACACAATCACAATCATACAATCACAATCATACAATCATAATCATACAATCACAATCAAAGAATCACAATCATACAATCATAATCATACAATCACAATAATACAATGACAATCATACAATCACAATCATACAGTCACAATCATACAATCGCAATCACACAATCACAATCTTACAATCACAATCATACTATCAGAATCATACAATCACAATCACACAATCACAATCATACAATCACAATCAAACAATCACAACCATACAGTCACAATCATACAATCACAATCATACAATCACAATCATACAATGACAATCATACAATCACAATCATACAGTCACAATCATACAATCCCAATTATACGATCACAATCATACGATCACAATCATACGATCACAATCATACAATCACAATCATACAATCGCAATCATACAATCACCATTATACAATCACAATCATACGACCACAATCATACGATCACAATCATACAATCACAATCATACAATCACAATCATACAATCGCAATCATACAATCACAATCATACAATCACAATCATACAATCACAATCATACAATCACAATCATACAATCACAATCATACAATCACAATCATACAATCACAATCATACAATCACAATCATACAATCGCAATCAAGGAATCACAATCATACGATCACAATCATACGATCACAATCATACGATCACAATCATACAATCACAATCATACAATCACAATCATACAATCACAATCATACAATCACAATCATACAATCACAATCATACGATCACAATCATACGATCACAATCATACGATCACAATCATACGATCACGATCATACGATCACAATCATACGATCACAATCATATGATCACAATCATACAATGACAATCATACAATTACTATCATACAATCACAATCATACAATCGCAATCATACAACCACAATCATACAATCACAATCACGCAATCACAATCATACAATCACAATCATGCAAACACAATCATACAATCACAATCATACAATCACAATCATACAATCACAATCATACAACCACAATCATACAATCACAATCTCACAATTACGATCATACAATCACGATCATATAATCACGATCATACAATCACAATCATACAATCGCAATCATACAATCGCAATCATACAATCACAATCATACAGAAACAATCATACAATCACAATCATACAATCACAATCATGCAATCACAATCATGCAATCACAATCATGCAATCACAATCATACAATCACAATCATACAATCACAATCATACAATCACAATCATACAATCACAATCATACAATCACAATCATACGATCATAATCATACAATCACAATCATACAATCACAATCATACAATCACAATCACACAATCACAATCATACAATGACAATCATACAATCATAATCATACAATCACAATCATACAATGACAATCATACAATCACAATCATACAGTCACAATCATACAATCGCAATCACACAATCACAATCATACGATGCCAATCATACAATCACAGTCATACAATCACAATCATACAATCACAATCATACAATCAAAATCATACAATCGCAATCAAAGAATCACAATCATACGATCAGAATCATACAATCACAATCACACAATCACAATCATACAATCACAATCATACAATCACAATCATACAATCACAATCATACAATCACAATCATACAATCACAATCACACAATCAAAATCTCACAATCACGATCATAGAATCACGATCATACAATCAAAATCATACAATCACAATCTCACAATCACAATCACACAATCACAATCATACAATCACAATCATACGATCACAATCATACAATCACAATCATACAATCACAATCATACAATCACAATCATACAATCACAATCATACAATCACAGTCATACAATCACAATCATACAATGACAATCATACAATCACAATCATACAATTACTATCATACAATCACAATCATACAATCACAATCATACAATCACAATCATACAATCACAATCATACAATCACAATCATACAATCACAATCACACAATCAAAATCATACAATCACAATCATACAATCACAATCATACAATCGCAATCAAAGAATCACAATCATACGATCACAATCATACAATCACAATCATACAATCACAATCATACAATCACAATCATACAATCACAATCATACAATCACAATCATACAATCACAGTCATACAATCGCAATCATACAATGACAATCATACAATCACAATCATACAATTACTATCATACAATCACAATCATACAATCACAATCATACAATCACAATCATACAATCACAATCATACAATCACAATCATACAATCACAATCATACAATCACAATCATACAATCACAATCATACAATCACAACCATACAATCACAATCATACAATCACAATCATACAATGACAATCATACAGTCACAGTCATACAGTCACAATCATACAATCGCAATCACACAATCACAATCTTACAATCACAATCATACAATCACAATCATACAATCACAATCACACAATCACAATCATACAAGCACAATCATACAATCATAATCATACAATCACAATCATACAATGACAATCATACAATCACAATCATACAGTCACAATCATACAATCGCAATCACACAATCACAATCTTACAATCACAACCATACAATCACAATCATACAATGAAAATCATACAATCACAATCATACAGTCACAATCATACAATCGCATTCATACAATCACAATCATATAATCACAATCATACAATCACAATCATACAATCACAATCATACAATCACAATCATACAATCACAATCATACAATCGCAATCAAAGAATCACAATCATACGATCACAATCATACAATCACAATCATACAATCACAATCATACAATCACAATCATACAATCACAATCATACAATCACAATCATACAATCACAGTCATACAATCACAATCATACAATGACAATCATACAATCACAATCATACAATTACTATCATACAATCACAATCATACAATCACAATCATACAATCACAATCATACAATCACAATCATACAATCACAATCATACGATCACAATCATACGATCACAATCATACAATCAAAATCTCACAATCACGATCATAGAATCACGATCATACAATCAAAATCATACAATCACAATCTCACAATCACAATCACACAATCACAATCATACAATCGCAATCATACAATCAAAATCATACAATCACAATCATACAATCACAATCATACAGAAACAATCAAAGAATCGCAATCATACGATCACAATCATACAATCACAATCATACAATCACAATCATACAATCGCAATCATACAATCACAATCATACAATCACAATCATACAATCACAATCATACAATCACAATCACGCAATCACAATCATACAATCACAATCATGCAAACACAATCATACAATCACAATCATACAATCACAATCATACAATCACAATCATACAACCACAATCATACAATCACAATCTCACAATCACGATCATACAATCACGATCATATAATCACGATCATACAATCACAATCATACAATCACAATCATACAATCAGAATCATACAATCACAATCATACGATCACAATCATACGATCACAATCATACAATCACAATCATACAATCGCAATCATACAATCACAATCATACAATCACAATCATACAATCACAATCATACAATCACAATCATGCAATCACAATCATACAATCACAATCATACAATCACAATCATACAATCACAATCATACGATCATAATCATACAATCACAATCATACAATCACAATCATACAATCACAATCACACAATCACAATCATACAATGACAATCATACAATCATAATCATACAATCACAATCATACAATGACAATCATACAATCACAATCATACAGTCACAATCATACAATCGCAATCACACAATCACAATCATACGATGCCAATCATACAATCACAGTCATACAATCACAATCATACAATCACAATCATACAATCAAAATCATACAATCGCAATCAAAGAATCACAATCATACGATCAGAATCATACAATCACAATCACACAACCACAATCATACAATCACAATCATACAATCACAATCATACAATCACAATCATACAATCACAATCATACAATCACAATCATACAATCACAATCACACAATCAAAATCTCACAATCACGATCATAGAATCACGATCATACAATCAAAATCATACAATCACAATCTCACAATCACAATCACACAATCACAATCATACAATCACAATCATACGATCACAATCATACAATCACAATCATACAATCACAATCATACAATCACAATCATACAATCACAATCATACAATCACAGTCATACAATCACAATCATACAATGACAATCATACAATCACAATCATACAATTACTATCATACAATCACAATCATACAATCACAATCATACAATCACAATCATACAATCACAATCATACAATCACAATCATACAATCACAATCATACAATCACAATCATACAATCACAATCACACAATCAAAATCATACAATCACAATCATACAATCACAATCATACAATCACAATCATACAATCACAACCATACAATCACTAATCATACAATCACAATCATACAATGACAATCATACAGTCACTGTCATACAGTCACAATCATACAATCGCAATCACACAATCACAATCTTACAATCACAATCATACAATCACAATCATACAATCACAATCACACAATCACAATCATACAAGCACAATCATACAATCATAATCATACAATCACAATCATACAATGACAATCATACAATCACAATCATACAGTCACAATCATACAATCGCAATCACACAATCACAATCTTACAATCACAATCATACGATCAGAATCATACAATCACAATCACACAATCACAATCATACAATCACAATCATACAATCATAATCATACAATCACAATCATACAATGAAAATCATACAATCACAATCATACAGTCACAATCATACAATCGCATTCATACAATCACAATCATATAATCACAATCATACAATCACAATCATACAATCACAATCATACAATCACAATCATACAATCGCAATCAAAGAATCACAATCATACGATCACAATCATACAATCACAATCATACAATCACAATCATACAATCACAATCATACAATCACAATCATACAATCACAGTCATACAATCACAATCATACAATGACAATCATACAATCACAATCATACAATTACTATCATACAATCACAATCATACAATCACAATCATACAATCACAATCATACAATCACAATCATACAATCACAATCATACAATCACAATCATACGATCACAATCATACAATCAAAATCTCACAATCACGATCATAGAATCACGATCATACAATCAAAATCATACAATCACAATCTCACAATCACAATCACACAATCACAATCATACAATCGCAATCATACAATCAAAATCATACAATCACAATCATACAATCACAATCATACAGAAACAATCAAAGAATCGCAATCATACGATCGCAATCATACAATCACAATCATACAATCACAATCATACAATCGCAATCATACAATCACAATCATACAATCACAATCATACAATCACAATCATACAATCACAATCACGCAATCACAATCATACAATCACAATCATGCAAACACAATCATACAATCACAATCATGCAATCACAATCATACAATCACAATCATACAACCACAATCATACAATCACAATCTCACAATCACGATCATACAATCACGATCATATAATCACGATCATACAATCACAATCATACAATCACAATCATACAATCAGAATCATACAATCACAATCATACGATCACAATCATACGATCACAATCATACAATCACAATCATACAATCGCAATCATACAATCACAATCATACAATCACAATCATACAATCACAATCATACAATCACAATCATACAATCAGAATCATACAATCGCAATCATACAATCGCAATCATACAATCACAATCATACAGAAACAATCATACAATCACAATCATACAATCACAATCATACAATCACAATCATGCAATCACAATCATGCAATCACAATCATACAATCACAATCATACAATCACAATCATACAATCACAATCATACAATCACAATCATACAATCGCAATCATACAATCACAATCATACAATCACAATCATACAATCACAATCATACAATCACAATCATACAATCGCAATCACGCAATCACAATCATACAATCACAATCATGCAAACACAATCATACAATCACAATCATACAATCACAATCATACAATCACAATCATACAATCACAACCATACAATCACAATCATACAATCACAATCATACAATGACAATCATACAGTCACAGTCATACAGTCACAATCATACAATCGCAATCACACAATCACAATCTTACAATCACAATCATACAATCACAATCATACAATCACAATCACACAATCACAATCATACAATCACAGTCATACAATCACAATCATACAATGACAATCATACAATCACAATCATACAATTACTATCATACAATCACAATCATACAATCACAATCATACAATCACAATCATACAATCACAATCATACAGAAACAATCAAAGAATCGCAATCATACGATCACAATCATACAATCACAATCATACAATCACAATCATACAATCGCAATCATACAATCACAATCATACAATCACAATCATACAATCACAATCATACAATCACAATCACGCAATCACAATCATACAATCACAATCATGCAAACACAATCATACAATCACAATCATACAATCATAATCATACAATCACAATCATACAATGACAATCATACAATCACAATCATACAGTCACAATCATACAATCGCAATCACACAATCACAATCTTACAATCACAATCATACGATCAGAATCATACAATCACAATCACACAATCACAATCATACAATCACAATCATACAATCATAATCATACAATCACAATCATACAATGAAAATCATACAATCACAATCATACAGTCACAATCATACAATCGCATTCATACAATCACAATCATATAATCACAATCATACAATCACAATCATACAATCACAATCATACAATCACAATCATACAATCACAATCATACAATCGCTATCAAAGAATCACAATCATACGATCACAATCATACAATCACAATCATACAATCACAATCATACAATCACAATCATACAATCACAATCATACAATCACAATCATACAATCACAGTCATACAATCACAATCATACAATGACAATCATACAATCACAATCATACAATTACTATCATACAATCACAATCATACAATCACAATCATACAATCACAATCATACAATCACAATCATACAATCACAATCATACAATCACAATCATACGATCACAATCATACAATCAAAATCTCACAATCACGATCATAGAATCACGATCATACAATCAAAATCATACAATCACAATCTCACAATCACAATCACACAATCACAATCATACAATCGCAATCATACAATCAAAATCATACAATCACAATCATACAATCACAATCATACAGAAACAATCAAAGAATCGCAATCATACGATCACAATCATACAATCACAATCATACAATCACAATCATACAATCGCAATCATACAATCACAATCATACAATCACAATCATACAATCACAATCATACAATCACAATCACGCAATCACAATCATACAATCACAATCATGCAAACACAATCATACAATCACAATCATACAATCACAATCATACAATCACAATCATACAACCACAATCATACAATCACAATCTCACAATCACGATCATACAATCACGATCATATAATCACGATCATACAATCACAATCATACAATCACAATCATACAATCAGAATCATACAATCACAATCATACGATCACAATCATACGATCACAATCATACAATCACAATCATACAATCGCAATCATACAATCACAATCATACAATCACAATCATACAATCACAATCATACAATCACAATCATGCAATCACAATCATACAATCACAATCATACAATCACAATCATACAATCACAATCATACGATCATAATCATACAATCACAATCATACAATCACAATCATACAATCACAATCACACAATCACAATCATACAATGACAATCATACAATCATAATCATACAATCACAATCATACAATGACAATCATACAATCACAATCATACAGTCACAATCATACAATCGCAATCACACAATCACAATCATACGATGCCAATCATACAATCACAGTCATACAATCACAATCATACAATCACAATCATACAATCAAAATCATACAATCGCAATCAAAGAATCACAATCATACGATCAGAATCATACAATCACAATCACACAATCACAATCATACAATCACAATCATACAATCACAATCATACAATCACAATCATACAATCACAATCATACAATCACAATCACACAATCAAAATCTCACAATCACGATCATAGAATCACGATCATACAATCAAAATCATACAATCACAATCTCACAATCACAATCACACAATCACAATCATACAATCACAATCATACGATCACAATCATACAATCACAATCATACAATCACAATCATACAATCACAATCATACAATCACAATCATACAATCACAGTCATACAATCACAATCATACAATGACAATCATACAATCACAATCATACAATTACTATCATACAATCACAATCATACAATCACAATCATACAATCACAATCATACAATCACAATCATACAATCACAATCATACAATCACAATCATACAATCACAATCATACAATCACAATCACACAATCAAAATCATACAATCACAATCATACAATCACAATCATACAATCACAATCATACAATCACAACCATACAATCACTAATCATACAATCACAATCATACAATGACAATCATACAGTCACAGTCATACAGTCACAATCATACAATCGCAATCACACAATCACAATCTTACAATCACAATCATACAATCACAATCATACAATCACAATCACACAATCACAATCATACAAGCACAATCATACAATCATAATCATACAATCACAATCATACAATGACAATCATACAATCACAATCATACAGTCACAATCATACAATCGCAATCACACAATCACAATCTTACAATCACAATCATACGATCAGAATCATACAATCACAATCACACAATCACAATCATACAATCACAATCATACAATCATAATCATACAATCACAATCATACAATGAAAATCATACAATCACAATCATACAGTCACAATCATACAATCGCATTCATACAATCACAATCATATAATCACAATCATACAATCACAATCATACAATCACAATCATACAATCACAATCATACAATCGCAATCAAAGAATCACAATCATACGATCACAATCATACAATCACAATCATACAATCACAATCATACAATCACAATCATACAATCACAATCATACAATCACAGTCATACAATCACAATCATACAATGACAATCATACAATCACAATCATACAATTACTATCATACAATCACAATCATACAATCACAATCATACAATCACAATCATACAATCACAATCATACAATCACAATCATACAATCACAATCATACAATCACAATCATACGATCACAATCATACAATCAAAATCTCACAATCACGATCATAGAATCACGATCATACAATCAAAATCATACAATCACAATCTCACAATCACAATCACACAATCACAATCATACAATCGCAATCATACAATCAAAATCATACAATCACAATCATACAATCACAATCATACAGAAACAATCAAAGAATCGCAATCATACGATCGCAATCATACAATCACAATCATACAATCACAATCATACAATCGCAATCATACAATCACAATCATACAATCACAATCATACAATCACAATCATACAATCACAATCACGCAATCACAATCATACAATCACAATCATGCAAACACAATCATACAATCACAATCATGCAATCACAATCATACAATCACAATCATACAACCACAATCATACAATCACAATCTCACAATCACGATCATACAATCACGATCATATAATCACGATCATACAATCACAATCATACAATCACAATCATACAATCAGAATCATACAATCACAATCATACGATCACAATCATACGATCACAATCATACAATCACAATCATACAATCGCAATCATACAATCACAATCATACAATCACAATCATACAATCACAATCATACAATCACAATCATACAATCAGAATCATACAATCGCAATCATACAATCGCAATCATACAATCACAATCATACAGAAACAATCATACAATCACAATCATACAATCACAATCATACAATCACAATCATGCAATCACAATCATGCAATCACAATCATACAATCACAATCATACAATCACAATCATACAATCACAATCATACAATCACAATCATACAATCGCAATCATACAATCACAATCATACAATCACAATCATACAATCACAATCATCCAATCGCAATCACGCAATCACAATCATACAATCACAATCATGCAAACACAATCATACAATCACAATCATACAATCACAATCATACAATTACAATCATACAACCACAATCATACAATCACAATCTCACAATCACGATCATACAATCACGATCATATAATCACGATCATACAATCACAATCATACAATCACAATCATACAATCAGAATCATACAATCACAATCATACGATCACAATCATACGATCACAATCATACAATCACAATCATACAATCGCAATCATACAATCACAATCATACAATCACAATCATACAATCACAATCATACAATCACAATCATGCAATCACAATCATACAATCACAATCATACAATCACAATCATACCATCACAATCATACGATCATAATCATACAATCACAATCATACAATCACAATCATACAATGACAATCACACAATCACAATCATACAATGACAATCATACAATCATAATCATACAATCACAATCATACAATGACAATCATACAATCACAATCATACAGTCACAATCATACAATCGCAATCACACAATCACAATCATACGATGCCAATCATACAATCACAGTCATACAATCACAATCATACAATCACAATCATACAATCAAAATCATACAATCGCAATCAAAGAATCACAATCATACGATCAGAATCATACAATCACAATCACACAATCACAATCATACAATCACAATCATACAATCACAATCATACAATCACAATCATACAATCACAATCATACAATCACAATCACACAATCAAAATCTCACAATCACGATCATAGAATCACGATCATACAATCAAAATCACACAATCACAATCTCACAATCACAATCACACAATCACAATCATACAATCACAATCATACGATCACAATCATACAATCACAATCATACAATCACAATCATACAATCACAATCATACAATCACAATCATACAATCACAGTCATACAATCACAATCATACAATGACAATCATACAATCACAATCATACAATTACTATCATACAATCACAATCATACAATCACAATCATACAATCACAATCATACAATCACAATCATACAATCACAATCATACAATCACAATCATACAATCACAATCATACAAACACAATCATACAATCACAATCATACAATCACAGTCATACAATCACAATCATACAATGACAATCATACAATCACAATCATACAATTACTATCATACAATCACAATCATACAATCACAATCATACAATCACAATCATACAATCACAATCATACAATCACAATCATACAATAACAATCATACAATCACAGTCATACAATCACAATCATACAATGACAATCATACAATCACAATCATACAATTACTATCATACAATCACAATCATACAATCACAATCATACAATCACAATCATACAATCACAATCATACGATCACAATCATACAATCAAAATCTCACAATCACGATCATAGAATCACGATCATACAATCAAAATCATACAATCACAATCTCACAATCACAATCACACAATCACAATCATACAATCGCAATCATACAATCAAAATCATACAATCACAATCATACAATCACAATCATACAGAAACAATCAAAGAATCGCAATCATACGATCACAATCATACAATCACAATCATACAATCACAATCATACAATCGCAATCATACAATCACAATCATACAATCACAGTCATACAATCACAATCATACAATCACAATCATACAATCACAATCACGCAATCACAATCATACAATCACAATCATGCAAACACAATCATACAATCACAATCATGCAATCACAATCATACAATCACAATCATACAACCACAATCATACAATCACAATCTCACAATCACGATCATACAATCACGATCATATAATCACGATCATACAATCACAATCATACAATCACAATCATACAATCAGAATCATACAATCACAATCATACGATCACAATCATACGATCACAATCATACAATCACAATCATACAATCGCAATCATACAATCACAATCATACAATCACAATCATACAATCACAATCATACAATCACAATCATACAATCAGAATCATACAATCGCAATCATACAATCGCAATCATACAATCACAATCATACAGAAACAATCATACAATCACAATCATACAATCACAATCATACAATCACAATCATGCAATCACAATCATGCAATCACAATCATACAATCACAATCATACAATCACAATCATACAATCACAATCATACGATCATAATCATACAATCACAATCATACAATCACAATCATACAATCACAATCATACAACCACTTTCACACAATCACAATCATACAATGACAATCATACAATCATAATCATACAATCACAATCATACAACGACAATCATACAATCACAATCATACAATCGCAATCATACAATCGCAATCACACAATCACAATCATACGATGCCAATCATACAATCACAGTCATACAATCACAATCATACAATCACAATCATACAATCACAATCATACAATCGCAATCAAAGAATCACAATCATACGATCAGAATCATACAATCACAATCACACAATAACAATCATACAATCACAATCATACAATCATAATCATACAATCACAATCAAAGAATCACAATCATACAATCATAATCATACAATCACAATCATACAATGACAATCATACAATCACAATCATACAGTCACAATCATACAATCGCAATCACACAATCACAATCTTACAATCACAATCATACGATCAGAATCATACAATCACAATCACACAATCACAATCATACAATCACAATCAAACAATCACAATCATACAGTCACAATCATACAATCACAATCATACAATCACAATCATACAATGACAATCATACAATCACAATCATACAGTCACAATCATAGAATCGCAATTATACGATCACAATCATACGATCACAATCATACGATCACAATCATACAGTCACAATCATGCAATAACAATCATACAATCACAATCGTACAATCACTATCATACAATCACAATCATACAATCACAATCTCACAATCACGATCATACAATCACGATCATACAATCACAATCATACAATCACAATCATACAATCACAATCATACAATCGCAATCAAAGAATCGCAATCATACGATCACAACCATACAATCACAATCATACAATCACAATCATACAATCACAATCATACAATCGCAATCATACAATCACCATTATACAATCACAATCATACGACCACAATCATACGATCACAATCATACAATCACAATCATACAATCACAATCATACAATCGCAATCATACGATCACAATCATACGATCACAATCATACAATCACAATCATACAATCACAATCATACAATCACAATCATACAACGACAATCATACAATCACAATCATACAATCGCAATCATACAATCGCAATCACACAATCACAATCATACGATGCCAATCATACAATCACAGTCATACAATCACAATCATACAATCACAATCATACAATCACAATCATACAATCGCAATCAAAGAATCACAATCATACGATCAGAATCATACAATCACAATCACACAATCACAATCATACAATCACAATCATACAATCATAATCATACAATCACAATCAAAGAATCACAATCATACAATCATAATCATACAATCACAATCATACAATGACAATCATACAATCACAATCATACAGTCACAATCATACAATCGCAATCACACAATCACAATCTTACAATCACAATCATACGATCAGAATCATACAATCACAATCACACAATCACAATCATACAATCACAATCAAACAATCACAATCATACAGTCACAATCATACAATCACAATCATACAATCACAATCATACAATGACAATCATACAATCACAATCATACAGTCACAATCATAGAATCGCAATTATACGATCACAATCATACGATCACAATCATACGATCACAATCATACAGTCACAATCATGCAATAACAATCATACAATCACAATCGTACAATCACTATCATACAATCACAATCATACAATCACAATCTCACAATCACGATCATACAATCACGATCATACAATCACAATCATACAATCACAATCATACAATCACAATCATACAATCGCAATCAAAGAATCGCAATCATACGATCACAACCATACAATCACAATCATACAATCACAATCATACAATCACAATCATACAATCGCAATCATACAATCACCATTATACAATCACAATCATACGACCACAATCATACGATCACAATCATACAATCACAATCATACAATCACAATCATACAATCGCAATCATACGATCACAATCATACGATCACAATCATACAATCACAATCATACAATCACAATCATACAATCACAATCATACAATCACAATCATACAATCACAATCATACAATCACAATCATACAATCACAATCATACGATCACAATCATACGATCACAATCATACGATCACAATCATACAACCACAATCATACAATCACAATCTCACAATCACGATCATACAATCACGATCATACAATCACGATCATACAATCACAATCATACAGTCACAATCATACAATCAGAATCATACAATCGCAATCATACAATCACAATCATACAATCACAATCATACAATCACCATTATACAATCACAATCGTACGATCACAATCATACGATCACAATCATACAATCACAATCATACAATCGCAATCATACAATCGCAATCATACAATCACAATCATACAATCACAACCCTACAATCACAATCATACAATCGCAATCATACAATGACAATCATACAGTCACAGTCATACAGTCACAATCATACAATCGCAATCACACAATCACAATATTACAATCACAATCATACAGTCACAATCATACAATCGCAATCACACAATCACAATCTTACAATCACAGTCATACAATCACAATCATACAATGACAATCATACAATCACAATCATACAATTACTATCATACAATAACAATCATACAATCACAATCATACAATCACAATCATACAATCACAATCATACAATCACAATCATACAATCACAATCATACGATCACAATCATACAATCAAAATCTCACAATCATAATCATACAATCACAATCATACAATGAAAATCATACAATCACAATCATACAGTCACAATCATACAATCGCATTCATACAATCACAATCATATAATCACAATCATACAATCACAATCATACAATCACAATCATACAATCACAATCATACAATCGCAATCAAAGAATCACAATCATACGATCACAATCATACAATCACGATCATACAATCACAATCATACAATCACAATCATACAATCACAATCATACAATCACAGTCATACAATCACAATCATACAATGACAATCATACAATCACAATCATACAATTACTATCATACAATCACAATCATACAATCACAATCATACAATCACAATCATACAATCACAATCATACAATCACAATCATACAATCACAATCATACGATCACAATCATACAATCAAAATCTCACAATCACGATCATAGAATCACGATCATACAATCAAAATCATACAATCACAATCTCACAATCACAATCACACAATCACAATCATACAATCGCAATCATACAATCAAAATCATACAATCACAATCATACAATCACAATCATACAGAAACAATCAAAGAATCGCAATCATACGATCACAATCATACAATCACAATCATACAATCACAATCATACAATCGCAATCATACAATCACAATCATACAATCACAATCATACAATCACAATCATACAATCACAATCATACAATCACAATCACGCAATCACAATCATACAATCACAATCATGCAAACACAATCATACAATCACAATCATGCAATCACAATCATACAATCACAATCATACAACCACAATCATACAATCACAATCTCACAATCACGATCATACAATCACGATCATATAATCACGATCATACAATCACAATCATACAATCACAATCATACAATCAGAATCATACAATCACAATCATACGATCACAATCATACGATCACAATCATACAATCACAATCATACAATCGCAATCATACAATCACAATCATACAATCACAATCATACAATCACAATCATACAATCACAATCATACAATCAGAATCATACAATCGCAATCATACAATCGCAATCATACAATCACAATCATACAGAAACAATCATACAATCACAATCATACAATCACAATCATACAATCACAATCATGCAATCACAATCATGCAATCACAATCATACAATCACAATCATACAATCACAATCATACAATCACAATCATACGATCATAATCATACAATCACAATCATACAATCACAATCATACAATCACAATCATACAACCACAATCACACAATCACAATCATACAATGACAATCATACAATCATAATCATACAATCACAATCATACAACGACAATCATACAATCACAATCATACAATCGCAATCATACAATCGCAATCACACAATCACAATCATACGATGCCAATCATACAATCACAGTCATACAATCACAATCATACAATCACAATCATACAATCACAATCATACAATCACAATCATACAATCGCAATCAAAGAATCACAATCATACGATCAGAATCATACAATCACAATCACACAATCACAATCATACAATCACAATCATACAATCATAATCATACAATCACAATCAAAGAATCACAATCATACAATCATAATCATACAATCACAATCATACAATGACAATCATACAATCACAATCATACAGTCACAAACATACAATCGCAATCACACAATCACAATCTTACAATCACAATCATACGATCAGAATCATACAATCACAATCACACAATCACAATCATACAATCACAATCAAACAATCACAATCATACAGTCACAATCATACAATCACAATCATACAATCACAATCATACAATGACAATCATACAATCACAATCATACAGTCACAATCATAGAATCGCAATTATACGATCACAATCATACGATCACAATCATACGATCACAATCATACAGTCACAATCATGCAATAACAATCATACAATCACAATCGTACAATCACAATCATACAATCACAATCATACAATCACAATCATACAATCGCAATCATACAATCACCATTATACAATCACAATCATACGACCACAATCATACGATCACAATCATACAATCACAATCATACAATCACAATCATACAATCGCAATCATACGATCACAATCATACGATCACAATCATACAATCACAATCATACAATCACAATCATACAATCACAATCATACAATCACAATCATACAATCACAATCATACAATCACAATCATACAATCACAATCATACGATCACAATCATACGATCACAATCATACGATCACAATCATACAACCACAATCATACAATCACAATCTCACAATCACGATCATACAATCACGATCATACAATCACGATCATACAATCACAATCATACAGTCACAATCATACAATCAGAATCATACAATCGCAATCATACAATCACAATCATACAATCACAATCATACAATCACCATTATACAATCACAATCGTACGATCACAATCATACGATCACAATCATACAATCACAATCATACAATCGCAATCATACAATCGCAATCATACAATCACAATCATACAATCACAACCCTACAATCACAATCATACAATCGCAATCATACAATGACAATCATACAGTCACAGTCATACAGTCACAATCATACAATCGCAATCACACAATCACAATATTACAATCACAATCATACAGTCACAATCATACAATCGCAATCACACAATCACAATCTTACAATCACAGTCATACAATCACAAGCATACAATGACAATCATACAATCACAATCATACAATTACTATCATACAATAACAATCATACAATCACAATCATACAATCACAATCATACAATCACAATCATACAATCACAATCATACAATCACAATCATACGATCACAATCATACAATCAAAATCTCACAATCATAATCATACAATCACAATCATACAATGAAAATCATACAATCACAATCATACAGTCACAATCATACAATCGCATTCATACAATCACAGTCATATAATCACAATCATACAATCACAATCATACAATCACAATCATACAATCACAATCATACAATCGCAATCAAAGAATCACAATCATACGATCACAATCATACAATCACAATCATACAATCACAATCATACAATCACAATCATACAATCACAATCATACAATCACAGTCATACAATCACAATCATACAATGACAATCATACAATCACAATCATACAATTACTATCATACAATCACAATCATACAATCACAATCATACAATCACAATCATACAATCACAATCATACAATCACAATCATACAATCACAATCATACAATCACAATCATACGATCACAATCATACAATCAAAATCTCACAATCACGATCATAGAATCACGATCATACAATCAAAATCATACAATCACAATCTCACAATCACAATCACACAATCACAATCATACAATCGCAATCATACAATCAAAATCATACAATCACAATCATACAATCACAATCATACAGAAACAATCAAAGAATCGCAATCATACGATCACAATCATACAATCACAATCATACAATCACAATCATACAATCGCAATCATACAATCACAATCATACAATCACAATCATACAATCACAATCATACAATCACAATCATACAATCACAATCACGCAATCACAATCATACAATCACAATCATGCAAACACAATCATACAATCACAATCATGCAATCACAATCATACAATCACAATCATACAACCACAATCATACAATCACAATCTCACAATCACGATCATACAATCACGATCATATAATCACGATCATACAATCACAATCATACAATCACAATCATACAATCAGAATCATACAATCACAATCATACGATCACAATCATACGATCACAATCATACAATCACAATCATACAATCGCAATCATACAATCACAATCATACAATCACAATCATACAATCACAATCATACAATCACAATCATACAATCAGAATCATACAATCGCAATCATACAATCGCAATCATACAATCACAATCATACAGAAACAATCATACAATCACAATCATACAATCACAATCATACAATCACAATCATGCAATCACAATCATGCAATCACAATCATACAATCACAATCATACAATCACAATCATACAATCACAATCATACGATCATAATCATACAATCACAATCATACAATCACAATCATACAATCACAATCATACAACCACAATCACACAATCACAATCATACAATGACAATCATACAATCATAATCATACAATCACAATCATACAACGACAATCATACAATCACAATCATACAATCGCAATCATACAATCGCAATCACACAATCACAATCATACGATGCCAATCATACAATCACAGTCATACAATCACAATCATACAATCACAATCATACAATCACAATCATACAATCACAATCATACAATCGCAATCAAAGAATCACAATCATACGATCAGAATCATACAATCACAATCACACAATCACAATCATACAATCACAATCATACAATCATAATCATACAATCACAATCAAAGAATCACAATCATACAATCATAATCATACAATCACAATCATACAATGACAATCATACAATCACAATCATACAGTCACAAACATACAATCGCAATCACACAATCACAATCTTACAATCACAATCATACGATCAGAATCATACAATCACAATCACACAATCACAATCATACAATCACAATCAAACAATCACAATCATACAGTCACAATCATACAATCACAATCATACAATCACAATCATACAATGACAATCATACAATCACAATCATACAGTCACAATCATAGAATCGCAATTATACGATCACAATCATACGATCACAATCATACGATCACAATCATACAGTCACAATCATGCAATAACAATCATACAATCACAATCGTACAATCACTATCATACAATCACAATCATACAATCACAATCTCACAATCACGATCATACAATCACGATCATACAATCACAATCATACAATCACAATCATACAATCACAATCATACAATCGCAATCAAAGAATCGCAATCATACGATCACAACCATACAATCACAATCATACAATCACAATCATACAATCACAATCATACAATCGCAATCATACAATCACCATTATACAATCACAATCATATGACCACAATCATACGATCACAATCATACAATCACAATCATACAATCACAATCATGCAATCGCAATCATACGATCACAATCATACGATCACAATCATACAATCACAATCATACAATCACAATCATACAATCACAATCATACAATCACAATCATACAATCACAATCATACAATCACAATCATACAATCACAATCATACGATCACAATCATGCGATCACAATCATACGATCACAATCATACAACCACAATCATACAATCACAATCTCACAATCACGATCATACAATCACGATCATACAATCACGATCATACAATCACAATCATACAGTCACAATCATACAATCAGAATCATACAATCGCAATCATACAATCACAATCATACAATCACAATCATACAATCACCATTATACAATCACAATCGTACGATCACAATCATACGATCACAATCATACAATCACAATCATACAATCGCAATCATACAATCGCAATCATACAATCACAATCATACAATCACAACCATACAATCACAATCATACAATCGCAATCATACAATGACAATCATACAGTCACAGTCATACAGTCACAATCATACAATCGCAATCACACAATCACAATATTACAATCACAATCATACAGTCACAATCATACAATCGCAATCACACTATCACAATCTTACAATCACAGTCATACAATCACAATCATACAATGACAATCATACAATCACAATCATACAATTACTATCATACAATAACAATCATACAATCACAATCATACAATCACAATCATACAATCACAATCATACAATCACAATCATACAATCACAATCATACGATCACAATCATACAATCAAAATCTCACAATCACGATCATAGAATCACGATCATACAATCAAAATCATACAATCACAATCTCACAATCACAATCACACAATCACAATCATACAATCGCAATCATACAATCAAAATCATACAATCACAATCATACAATCACAATCATACAGAAACAATCAAAGAATCGCAATCATACGATCACAATCATACAATCACGATCATACAATCACAATCATACAATCGCAATCATACAATCACAATCATACAATCACAATCATACAATCACAATCATACAATCACAATCACGCAATCACAATCACACAATCACAATCATGCAAACACAATCATACAATCACAATCATGCAATCACAATCATACAATCACAATCATACAACCACAATCATACAATCACAATCTCACAATCACGATCATACAATCACAATCACACAATCACAATCATACAATCAGAATCATACAATCACAATCATACGATCACAATCATACGATCACAATCATACAATCACAATCATACAATCGCAATCATACAATCACAATCATACAATCACAATAATACAATCACAATCATACAATCGCAATCATACAATGACAATCATACAGTCACAGTCATACAGTCACAATCATACAATCGCAATCACACAATCACAATATTACAATCACAATCATACAGTCACAATCATACAATCGCAATCACACTATCACAATCTTACAATCACAGTCATACAATCACAATCATACAATGACAATCATACAATCACAATCATACAATTACTATCATACAATAACAATCATACAATCACAATCATACAATCACAATCATACAATCACAATCATACAATCACAATCATACAATCACAATCATACGATCACAATCATACAATCAAAATCTCACAATCACGATCATAGAATCACGATCATACAATCAAAATCATACAATCACAATCTCACAATCACAATCACACAATCACAATCATACAATCGCAATCATACAATCAAAATCATACAATCACAATCATACAATCACAATCATACAGAAACAATCAAAGAATCGCAATCATACGATCACAATCATACAATCACGATCATACAATCACAATCATACAATCGCAATCATACAATCACAATCATACAATCACAATCATACAATCACAATCATACAATCACAATCACGCAATCACAATCACACAATCACAATCATGCAAACACAATCATACAATCACAATCATGCAATCACAATCATACAATCACAATCATACAACCACAATCATACAATCACAATCTCACAATCACGATCATACAATCACAATCACACAATCACAATCATACAATCAGAATCATACAATCACAATCATACGATCACAATCATACGATCACAATCATACAATCACAATCATACAATCGCAATCATACAATCACAATCATACAATCACAATCATACAATCACAATCATACAATCACAATCATACAATCAGAATCATACAATCGCAATCATACAATCGCAATCATACAATCACAATCATACAGAAACAATCATACAATCACAATCATACAATCACAATCATACAATCACAATCATGCAATCACAATCATGCAATCACAATCATACAATCACAATCATACAATCACAATCATACAATCACAATCATACGATCATAATCATACAATCACAATCATACAATCACAATCATACAATCACAATCATACAACCACAATCACACAATCACAATCATACAATGACAATCATACAATCATAATCATACAATCACAATCATACAACGACAATCATACAATCACAATCATACAATCGCAATCATACAATCGCAATCACACAATCACAATCATACGATGCCAATCATACAATCACAGTCATACAATCACAATCATACAATCACAATCATACAATCACAATCATACAATCGCAATCAAAGAATCACAATCATACGATCAGAATCATACAATCACAATCACACAATCACAATCATACAATCACAATCATACAATCATAATCATACAATCACAATCAAAGAATCACAATCATACAATCATAATCATACAATCACAATCATACAATGACAATCATACAATCACAATCATACAGTCACAATCATACAATCGCAATCACACAATCACAATCTTACAATCACAATCATACGATCAGAATCATACAATCACAATCACACAATCACAATCATACAATCACAATCAAACAATCACAATCATACAGTCACAATCATACAATCACAATCATACAATCACAATCATACAATGACAATCATACAATCACAATCATACAGTCACAATCATAGAATCGCAATTATACGATCACAATCATACGATCACAATCATACAGTCACAATCATGCAATAACAATCATACAATCACAATCGTACAATCACTATCATACAATCACAATCATACAATCACAATCTCACAATCACGATCATACAATCACGATCATACAATCACAATCATACAATCACAATCATACAATCACAATCATACAATCGCAATCAAAGAATCGCAATCATACGATCACAACCATACAATCACAATCATACAATCACAATCATACAATCACAATCATACAATCGCAATCATACAATCACCATTATACAATCACAATCATACGACCACAATCATACGATCACAATCATACAATCACAATCATACAATCACAATCATACAATCGCAATCATACGATCATAATCATACGATCACAATCATACAATCACAATCATACAATCACAATCATACAATCACAATCATACAATCACAATCATACAATCACAATCATACAATCACAATCATACAATCACAATCATACGATCACAATCATACGATCACAATCATACGATCACAATCATACAACCACAATCATACAATCACAATCTCACAATCACGATCATACAATCACGATCATACAATCACGATCATACAATCACAATCATACAGTCACAATCATACAATCAGAATCATACAATCGCAATCATACAATCACAATCATACAATCACAATCATACAATCACCATTATACAATCACAATCGTACGATCACAATCATACGATCACAGTCATACGATCACAATCATACAATCACAATCATACAATCGCAATCATACAATCGCAATCATACAATCACAATCATACAATCACAACCATACAATCACAATCATACAATCGCAATCATACAATGACAATCATACAGTCACAGTCATACAGTCACAATCATACAATCGCAATCACACAATCACAATATTACAATCACAATCATACAATCACAATCATACGATCACAATCATACGATCACAATCATACGATCACAATCATACAATCACAATCATACAATCACAATCATACAATCGCAATCATACAATCACAATCATACAATCACAATCATACAATCACAATCATACAATCACAATCATACAATCGCAATCATACAATCACAATCATACGATCACAATCATACAATCACAATCATACAATCACAATCATACAATCACAATCATACAATCAGAATCATACAATCACAATCATACAATCGCAATCAAAGAATCACAATCATACGATCACAATCATACAATCACAATCATACGATCACAATCATACGATCACAATCATACGGTCACAATCATACGATCACAATCATACGATCACAATCATACGATCACAATCATACGATCACAATCATACGATCACAATCATACAATGACAATCATACAATGACAATCATACAATCACAATCATACAATCACTATCATACAATCACAATCATACAATCACAATCATACAATCACAATCATACAATCACAATCATACAATCACAATCATACAATCACAATCATACAATCACAATCATACAATCACGATCTCACAATCACGATCATACAATCACGGTCATACAATCAAAATCATACAATCACAATCTCACAATCACAATCACACAATCACAATCACACAATCACAATCATACAATCATAATCACACAATCGCAATCATACAATCACATTCATACAGAAACAATCATACAATCACTATCATACAATCACAATCATACAATCAGAATCATACAATCACAATCATAAATCACAATCATACAATCACAATCATACAGTCACAATCATGCAATAACAATCATACAATCACAATCGTACAATCACAATCATACAATCACAATCATACAATCACAATCATACAATCACCATTATACAATCACAATCGTACGATCACAATCATACGATCACAATCATACAATCACAATCATACAATCACAATCATACAATCACAATCATACAATCACAATCATGCAATCACAACCATACATTCACAATCATACAATCGCAATCATACAATGACAATCATGCAGTCACAGTCATACAGTCACAATCATACAATCGCAATCACACAATCACAATCTTACAATCACAATCATACAATCACAATCGTACAATCACAATCACACAATCACAATCATACAAGCACAATCATACAATCATAATCATACAATCACAATCATACAATGACAATCATACAATCACAATCATACAGTCACAATCATACAATCGCAATCACACAATCACAATCTTACAATCACAATCATACGATCAGTATCATACAATCACAATCACACAATCACAATCATACAATCACAATCATACAATCATAATCATACAATCACAATCATACAATGACAATCATACAATCACAATCATACAGTCACAATCATACAATCGCATTCATACAATCACAATCATACAATCACAATCATACAATCACAATCATACAATCACAATCATACAATCACAATCATACAATCGCAATCAAAGAATCACAATCATACAATCACAATCATACAATCGCAATCATACAATCACAATCATACAATCACAATCATACAATCACAGTCATACAATCACAATCATACAATGACAATCATACAATCACAATCATACAATTACTATCATACAATCACAATCATACAATCACAATCATACAATCACAATCATACAATCACAGTCATACAATCACAATCATACAATCACAATCATACAATCACAATCATACAATCACAATCATACAATCACAATCACACAATCAAAATCATACAATCACAATCATACAATCACAATCATACAATCACAATCATACAATCGCAATCAAAGAATCACAATCATACGATCACAATCATACAATCACAATCATACAATCACAATCATACAATCACAATCATACAATCGCAATCATACAATCACAGTCATACAATCACAATCATACAATGACAATCATACAATCACAATCATACAATTACTATCATACAATCACAATCATACAATCGCAATCATACAATCACAATCATACAATCACAATCATACAATCACAATCATACAATCACAATCATACAATCACAATCACACAATCAAAATCTCACAATCACGATCATAGAATCACGATCATACAATCGCAATCTCACAATCACAATCACACAATCACAATCATACAATCACAATCATACGATCACAATCATACGATCACAATCATACGATCACAATCATACGATCACAATCATACGATCACAATCATACGATCACAATCATACAATCACAATCATACAATCACAATCATACAATGACAATCATACAATCACAATCATACAATCACTATCATACAATCACAATCATACAATCACAATCATACAATCACAATCATACAATCACAATCATACAATCACGATCTCACAATCACGATCATACAATCACGATCATACAATCAAAATCATACAATCACAATCATACTATCACAATCATACAATCACAATCATACAATCACAATCATACAATCACAATCATACAATCACAATCATACAATCGCAATCAAAGAATCGCAATCATACGATCACAATCATACAATCACAATCATACAATCACAATCATACAACCACAATCATACAATCACAATCTCACAATCACGATCATACAATCACGATCATACAATCACGATCATACAATCACAATCATACAATCACAATCATACAATCAGAATCATACAATCGCAATCATACAATCACAATCATACAATCACAATCATACAATCACAATTATACAATCACAATCATACGATCACAATCATACAGTCACAATCATACAATCGCAATCACACAATCACAATCTTACAATCACAGTCATACAATCACAATCATACAATGACAATCATACAATCACAATCATACAATTACTATCATACAATAACAATCATACAATCACAATCATACAATCACAATCATACAATCACAATCATACAATCACAATCATACAATCACAACCATACGATCACAATCATACAATCAAAATCTCACAATCACGATCATAGAATCACGATCATACAATCAAAATCATACAATCACAATCTCACAATCACAATCACACAATCACAATCATACAATCGCAATCATACAATCAAAATCATACAATCACAATCATACAATCACAATCATACAGAAACAATCAAAGAATCGCAATCATACGATCACAATCATACAATCACAATCATACAATCACAATCATACAATCGCAATCATACAATCACAATCATACAATCACAATCATACAATCACAATCATACAATCACAATCACGCAATCACAATCATACAATCACAATCATGCAAACACAATCATACAATCACAATCGTACAATCACTATCATACAATCACAATCATACAATCACAATCTCACAATCACGATCATACAATCACGATCATACAATCACAATCATACAATCACAATCATACAATCACAATCATACAATCGCAATCAAAGAATCGCAATCATACGATCACAACCATACAATCACAATCATACAATCACAATCATACAATCACAATCATACAATCGCAATCATACAATCACCATTATACAGTCACAATCATACGACCACAATCATACGATCACAATCATACAATCACAATCATACAATCACAATCATACAATCGCAATCATACGATCATAATCATACGATCACAATCATACAATCACAATCATACAATCACAATCATACAATCACAATCATACAATCACAATCATACAATCACAATCATACGATCACAATCATACGATCACAATCATACGATCACAATCATACAACCACAATCATACAATCACAATCTCACAATCACGATCATACAATCACGATCATACAATCACGATCATACAATCACAATCATACAGTCACAATCATACAATCAGAATCATACATTCGCAATCATACAATCACAATCATACAATCACAATCATACAATCACCATTATACAATCACAATCGTACGATCACAATCATACGATCACAATCATACGATCACAATCATACAATCACAATCATACAATCGCAATCATACAATCGCAATCATACAATCACAATCATACAATCACAACCATACAATCACAATCATAAAATCGCAATCATACAATGACAATCATACAGTCACAGTCATACAGTCACAATCATACAATCGCAATCACACAATCACAATATTACAATCACAATCATACAATCACAATCATACGATCACAATCATACGATCACAATCATACGATCACAATCATACAATCACAATCATACAATCACAATCATACAATCGCAATCATACAATCACAATCATACAATCACAATCATACAATCACAATCATACAATCACAATCATACAATCGCAATCATACAATCACAATCATACAATCACAATCATACAATCACAATCATACAATCACAATCATACAATCACAATCATACAATCACAATCATACAACGACAATCATACAATCACAATCATACAATCGCAATCATACAATCGCAATCACACAATCACAATCATACGATGCCAATCATACAATCACAGTCATACAATCACAATCATACAATCACAATCATACAATCACAATCATACAATCACAATCATACAATCACAATCATACAATCGCAATCAAAGAATCACAATCATACGATCAGAATCATACAATCACAATCACACAATCACAATCATACAATCACAATCATACAATCATAATCATACAATCACAATCAAAGAATCACAATCATACAATCATAATCATACAATCACAATCATACAATGACAATCATACAATCACAATCATACAGTCACAAACATACAATCGCAATCACACAATCACAATCTTACAATCACAATCATACGATCAGAATCATACAATCACAATCACACAATCACAATCATACAATCACAATCAAACAATCACAATCATACAGTCACAATCATACAATCACAATCATACAATCACAATCATACAATGACAATCATACAATCACAATCATACAGTCACAATCATAGAATCGCAATTATACGATCACAATCATACGATCACAATCATACGATCACAATCATACAGTCACAATCATGCAATAACAATCATACAATCACAATCGTACAATCACAATCATACAATCACAATCATACTATCACAATCATACAATCGCAATCATACAATCACCATTATACAATCACAATCATACGACCACAATCATACGATCACAATCATACAATCACAATCATACAATCACAATCATACAATCGCAATCATACGATCACAATCATACGATCACAATCATACAATCACAATCATACAATCACAATCATACAATCACAATCATACAATCACAATCATACAATCACAATCATACAATCACAATCATACAATCACAATCATACGATCACAATCATACGATCACAATCATACGATCACAATCATACAACCACAATCATACAATCACAATCTCACAATCACGATCATACAATCACGATCATACAATCACGATCATACAATCACAATCATACAGTCACAATCATACAATCAGAATCATACAATCGCAATCATACAATCACAATCATACAATCACAATCATACAATCACCATTATACAATCACAATCGTACGATCACAATCATACGATCACAATCATACAATCACAATCATACAATCGCAATCATACAATCGCAATCATACAATCACAATCATACAATCACAACCCTACAATCACAATCATACAATCGCAATCATACAATGACAATCATACAGTCACAGTCATACAGTCACAATCATACAATCGCAATCACACAATCACAATATTACAATCACAATCATACAGTCACAATCATACAATCGCAATCACACAATCACAATCTTACAATCACAGTCATACAATCACAAGCATACAATGACAATCATACAATCACAATCATACAATTACTATCATACAATAACAATCATACAATCACAATCATACAATCACAATCATACAATCACAATCATACAATCACAATCATACAATCACAATCATACGATCACAATCATACAATCAAAATCTCACAATCATAATCATACAATCACAATCATACAATGAAAATCATACAATCACAATCATACAGTCACAATCATACAATCGCATTCATACAATCACAATCATATAATCACAATCATACAATCACAATCATACAATCACAATCATACAATCACAATCATACAATCGCAATCAAAGAATCACAATCATACGATCACAATCATACAATCACAATCATACAATCACAATCATACAATCACAATCATACAATCACAATCATACAATCACAGTCATACAATCACAATCATACAATGACAATCATACAATCACAATCATACAATTACTATCATACAATCACAATCATACAATCACAATCATACAATCACAATCATACAATCACAATCATACAATCACAATCATACAATCACAATCATACAATCACAATCATACGATCACAATCATACAATCAAAATCTCACAATCACGATCATAGAATCACGATCATACAATCAAAATCATACAATCACAATCTCACAATCACAATCACACAATCACAATCATACAATCGCAATCATACAATCAAAATCATACAATCACAATCATACAATCACAATCATACAGAAACAATCAAAGAATCGCAATCATACGATCACAATCATACAATCACAATCATACAATCACAATCATACAATCGCAATCATACAATCACAATCATACAATCACAATCATACAATCACAATCATACAATCACAATCATACAATCACAATCACGCAATCACAATCATACAATCACAATCATGCAAACACAATCATACAATCACAATCATGCAATCACAATCATACAATCACAATCATACAACCACAATCATACAATCACAATCTCACAATCACGATCATACAATCACGATCATATAATCACGATCATACAATCACAATCATACAATCACAATCATACAATCAGAATCATACAATCACAATCATACGATCACAATCATACGATCACAATCATACAATCACAATCATACAATCGCAATCATACAATCACAATCATACAATCACAATCATACAATCACAATCATACAATCACAATCATACAATCAGAATCATACAATCGCAATCATACAATCGCAATCATACAATCACAATCATACAGAAACAATCATACAATCACAATCATACAATCACAATCATACAATCACAATCATGCAATCACAATCATGCAATCACAATCATACAATCACAATCATACAATCACAATCATACAATCACAATCATACGATCATAATCATACAATCACAATCATACAATCACAATCATACAATCACAATCATACAACCACAATCACACAATCACAATCATACAATGACAATCATACAATCATAATCATACAATCACAATCATACAACGACAATCATACAATCACAATCATACAATCGCAATCATACAATCGCAATCACACAATCACAATCATACGATGCCAATCATACAATCACAGTCATACAATCACAATCATACAATCACAATCATACAATCACAATCATACAATCACAATCATACAATCGCAATCAAAGAATCACAATCATACGATCAGAATCATACAATCACAATCACACAATCACAATCATACAATCACAATCATACAATCATAATCATACAATCACAATCAAAGAATCACAATCATACAATCATAATCATACAATCACAATCATACAATGACAATCATACAATCACAATCATACAGTCACAAACATACAATCGCAATCACACAATCACAATCTTACAATCACAATCATACGATCAGAATCATACAATCACAATCACACAATCACAATCATACAATCACAATCAAACAATCACAATCATACAGTCACAATCATACAATCACAATCATACAATCACAATCATACAATGACAATCATACAATCACAATCATACAGTCACAATCATAGAATCGCAATTATACGATCACAATCATACGATCACAATCATACGATCACAATCATACAGTCACAATCATGCAATAACAATCATACAATCACAATCGTACAATCACTATCATACAATCACAATCATACAATCACAATCTCACAATCACGATCATACAATCACGATCATACAATCACAATCATACAATCACAATCATACAATCACAATCATACAATCGCAATCAAAGAATCGCAATCATACGATCACAACCATACAATCACAATCATACAATCACAATCATACAATCACAATCATACAATCGCAATCATACAATCACCATTATACAATCACAATCATATGACCACAATCATACGATCACAATCATACAATCACAATCATACAATCACAATCATACAATCGCAATCATACGATCACAATCATACGATCACAATCATACAATCACAATCATACAATCACAATCATACAATCACAATCATACAATCACAATCATACAATCACAATCATACAATCACAATCATACAATCACAATCATACGATCACAATCATACGATCACAATCATACGATCACAATCATACAACCACAATCATACAATCACAATCTCACAATCACGATCATACAATCACGATCATACAATCACGATCATACAATCACAATCATACAGTCACAATCATACAATCAGAATCATACAATCGCAATCATACAATCACAATCATACAATCACAATCATACAATCACCATTATACAATCACAATCGTACGATCACAATCATACGATCACAATCATACAATCACAATCATACAATCGCAATCATACAATCGCAATCATACAATCACAATCATACAATCACAACCATACAATCACAATCATACAATCGCAATCATACAATGACAATCATACAGTCACAGTCATACAGTCACAATCATACAATCGCAATCACACAATCACAATATTACAATCACAATCATACAGTCACAATCATACAATCGCAATCACACTATCACAATCTTACAATCACAGTCATACAATCACAATCATACAATGACAATCATACAATCACAATCATACAATTACTATCATACAATAACAATCATACAATCACAATCATACAATCACAATCATACAATCACAATCATACAATCACAATCATACAATCACAATCATACGATCACAATCATACAATCAAAATCTCACAATCACGATCATAGAATCACGATCATACAATCAAAATCATACAATCACAATCTCACAATCACAATCACACAATCACAATCATACAATCGCAATCATACAATCAAAATCATACAATCACAATCATACAATCACAATCATACAGAAACAATCAAAGAATCGCAATCATACGATCACAATCATACAATCACGATCATACAATCACAATCATACAATCGCAATCATACAATCACAATCATACAATCACAATCATACAATCACAATCATACAATCACAATCACGCAATCACAATCACACAATCACAATCATGCAAACACAATCATACAATCACAATCATGCAATCACAATCATACAATCACAATCATACAACCACAATCATACAATCACAATCTCACAATCACGATCATACAATCACAATCACACAATCACAATCATACAATCAGAATCATACAATCACAATCATACGATCACAATCATACGATCACAATCATACAATCACAATCATACAATCGCAATCATACAATCACAATCATACAATCACAATCATACAATCACAATCATACAATCACAATCATACAATCGCAATCATACAATGACAATCATACAGTCACAGTCATACAGTCACAATCATACAATCGCAATCACACAATCACAATATTACAATCACAATCATACAGTCACAATCATACAATCGCAATCACACTATCACAATCTTACAATCACAGTCATACAATCACAATCATACAATGACAATCATACAATCACAATCATACAATTACTATCATACAATAACAATCATACAATCACAATCATACAATCACAATCATACAATCACAATCATACAATCACAATCATACAATCACAATCATACGATCACAATCATACAATCAAAATCTCACAATCACGATCATAGAATCACGATCATACAATCAAAATCATACAATCACAATCTCACAATCACAATCACACAATCACAATCATACAATCGCAATCATACAATCAAAATCATACAATCACAATCACACAATCACAATCATACAGAAACAATCAAAGAATCGCAATCATACGATCACAATCATACAATCACGATCATACAATCACAATCATACAATCGCAATCATACAATCACAATCATACAATCACAATCATACAATCACAATCATACAATCACAATCACGCAATCACAATCACACAATCACAATCATGCAAACACAATCATACAATCACAATCATGCAATCACAATCATACAATCACAATCATACAACCACAATCATACAATCACAATCTCACAATCACGATCATACAATCACAATCACACAATCACAATCATACAATCAGAATCATACAATCACAATCATACGATCACAATCATACGATCACAATCATACAATCACAATCATACAATCGCAATCATACAATCACAATCATACAATCACAATCATACAATCACAATCATACAATCACAATCATACAATCAGAATCATACAATCGCAATCATACAATCGCAATCATACAATCACAATCATACAGAAACAATCATACAATCACAATCATACAATCACAATCATACAATCACAATCATGCAATCACAATCATGCAATCACAATCATACAATCACAATCATACAATCACAATCATACAATCACAATCATACGATCATAATCATACAATCACAATCATACAATCACAATCATACAATCACAATCATACAACCACAATCACACAATCACAATCATACAATGACAATCATACAATCATAATCATACAATCACAATCATACAACGACAATCATACAATCACAATCATACAATCGCAATCATACAATCGCAATCACACAATCACAATCATACGATGCCAATCATACAATCACAGTCATACAATCACAATCATACAATCACAATCATACAATCACAATCATACAATCGCAATCAAAGAATCACAATCATACGATCAGAATCATACAATCACAATCACACAATCACAATCATACAATCACAATCATACAATCATAATCATACAATCACAATCAAAGAATCACAATCATACAATCATAATCATACAATCACAATCATACAATGACAATCATACAATCACAATCATACAGTCACAATCATACAATCGCAATCACACAATCACAATCTTACAATCACAATCATACGATCAGAATCATACAATCACAATCACACAATCACAATCATACAATCACAATCAAACAATCACAATCATACAGTCACAATCATACAATCACAATCATACAATCACAATCATACAATGACAATCATACAATCACAATCATACAGTCACAATCATAGAATCGCAATTATACGATCACAATCATACGATCACAATCATACAGTCACAATCATGCAATAACAATCATACAATCACAATCGTACAATCACTATCATACAATCACAATCATACAATCACAATCTCACAATCACGATCATACAATCACGATCATACAATCACAATCATACAATCACAATCATACAATCACAATCATACAATCGCAATCAAAGAATCGCAATCATACGATCACAACCACACAATCACAATCATACAATCACAATCATACAATCACAATCATACAATCACAATCATACAATCACAATCATACAATCAGAATCATACAATCGCAATCATACAATCGCAATCATACAATCACAATCATACAGAAACAATCATACAATCACAATCATACAATCACAATCATACAATCACAATCATGCAATCACAATCATGCAATCACAATCATACAATCACAATCATACAATCACAATCATACAATCACAATCATACGATCATAATCATACAATCACAATCATACAATCACAATCATACAATCACAATCATACAATCACAATCATACAATCACAATCATACAATCACAGTCATACAATCACAATCATACAATGACAATCATACAATCACAATCATACAATTACTATCATACAATCACAATCATACAATCACAATCATACAATCACAATCATACAATCACAATCATACAATCACAATCATACAATCACAATCATACAATCACAATCATACGATCACAATCATACAATCAAAATCTCACAATCACGATCATAGAATCACGATCATACAATCAAAATCATACAATCACAATCTCACAATCACAATCACACAATCACAATCATACAATCGCAATCATACAATCAAAATCATACAATCACAATCATACAATCACAATCATACAGAAACAATCAAAGAATCGCAATCATACGATCACAATCATACAATCACAATCATACAATCACAATCATACAATCGCAATCATACAATCACAATCATACAATCACAATCATACAATCACAATCATACAATCACAATCATACAATCACAATCACGCAATCACAATCATACAATCACAATCATGCAAACACAATCATACAATCACAATCATGCAATCACAATCATACAATCACAATCATACAACCACAATCATACAATCACAATCTCACAATCACGATCATACAATCACGATCATATAATCACGATCATACAATCACAATCATACAATCACAATCATACAATCAGAATCATACAATCACAATCATACGATCACAATCATACGATCACAATCATACAATCACAATCATACAATCGCAATCATACAATCACAATCATACAATCACAATCATACAATCACAATCATACAATCACAATCATACAATCAGAATCATACAATCGCAATCATACAATCGCAATCATACAATCACAATCATACAGAAACAATCATACAATCACAATCATACAATCACAATCATACAATCACAATCATGCAATCACAATCATGCAATCACAATCATACAATCACAATCATACAATCACAATCATACAATCACAATCATACGATCATAATCATACAATCACAATCATACAATCACAATCATACAATCACAATCATACAACCACAATCACACAATCACAATCATACAATGACAATCATACAATCATAATCATACAATCACAATCATACAACGACAATCATACAATCACAATCATACAATCGCAATCATACAATCGCAATCACACAATCACAATCATACGATGCCAATCATACAATCACAGTCATACAATCACAATCATACAATCACAATCATACAATCACAATCATACAATCACAATCATACAATCGCAATCAAAGAATCACAATCATACGATCAGAATCATACAATCACAATCACACAATCACAATCATACAATCACAATCATACAATCATAATCATACAATCACAATCAAAGAATCACAATCATACAATCATAATCATACAATCACAATCATACAATGACAATCATACAATCACAATCATACAGTCACAAACATACAATCGCAATCACACAATCACAATCTTACAATCACAATCATACGATCAGAATCATACAATCACAATCACACAATCACAATCATACAATCACAATCAAACAATCACAATCATACAGTCACAATCATACAATCACAATCATACAATCACAATCATACAATGACAATCATACAATCACAATCATACAGTCACAATCATAGAATCGCAATTATACGATCACAATCATACGATCACAATCATACGATCACAATCATACAGTCACAATCATGCAATAACAATCATACAATCACAATCGTACAATCACTATCATACAATCACAATCATACAATCACAATCTCACAATCACGATCATACAATCACGATCATACAATCACAATCATACAATCACAATCATACAATCACAATCATACAATCGCAATCAAAGAATCGCAATCATACGATCACAACCATACAATCACAATCATACAATCACAATCATACAATCACAATCATACAATCGCAATCATACAATCACCATTATACAATCACAATCATATGACCACAATCATACGATCACAATCATACAATCACAATCATACAATCACAATCATACAATCGCAATCATACGATCACAATCATACGATCACAATCATACAATCACAATCATACAATCACAATCATACAATCACAATCATACAATCACAATCATACAATCACAATCATACAATCACAATCATACAATCACAATCATACGATCACAATCATACGATCACAATCATACGATCACAATCATACAACCACAATCATACAATCACAATCTCACAATCACGATCATACAATCACGATCATACAATCACGATCATACAATCACAATCATACAGTCACAATCATACAATCAGAATCATACAATCGCAATCATACAATCACAATCATACAATCACAATCATACAATCACCATTATACAATCACAATCGTACGATCACAATCATACGATCACAATCATACAATCACAATCATACAATCGCAATCATACAATCGCAATCATACAATCACAATCATACAATCACAACCATACAATCACAATCATACAATCGCAATCATACAATGACAATCATACAGTCACAGTCATACAGTCACAATCATACAATCGCAATCACACAATCACAATATTACAATCACAATCATACAGTCACAATCATACAATCGCAATCACACTATCACAATCTTACAATCACAGTCATACAATCACAATCATACAATGACAATCATACAATCACAATCATACAATTACTATCATACAATAACAATCATACAATCACAATCATACAATCACAATCATACAATCACAATCATACAATCACAATCATACAATCACAATCATACGATCACAATCATACAATCAAAATCTCACAATCACGATCATAGAATCACGATCATACAATCAAAATCATACAATCACAATCTCACAATCACAATCACACAATCACAATCATACAATCGCAATCATACAAACAAAATCATACAATCACAATCATACAATCACAATCATACAGAAACAATCAAAGAATCGCAATCATACGATCACAATCATACAATCACGATCATACAATCACAATCATACAATCGCAATCATACAATCACAATCATACAATCACAATCATACAATCACAATCATACAATCACAATCACGCAATCACAATCACACAATCACAATCATGCAAACACAATCATACAATCACAATCATGCAATCACAATCATACAATCACAATCATACAACCACAATCATACAATCACAATCTCACAATCACGATCATACAATCACAATCACACAATCACAATCATACAATCAGAATCATACAATCACAATCATACGATCACAATCATACGATCACAATCATACAATCACAATCATACAATCGCAATCATACAATCACAATCATACAATCACAATCATACAATCACAATCATACAATCGCAATCATACAATGACAATCATACAGTCACAGTCATACAGTCACAATCATACAATCGCAATCACACAATCACAATATTACAATCACAATCATACAGTCACAATCATACAATCGCAATCACACTATCACAATCTTACAATCACAGTCATACAATCACAATCATACAATGACAATCATACAATCACAATCATACAATTACTATCATACAATAACAATCATACAATCACAATCATACAATCACAATCATACAATCACAATCATACAATCACAATCATACAATCACAATCATACGATCACAATCATACAATCAAAATCTCACAATCACGATCATAGAATCACGATCATACAATCAAAATCATACAATCACAATCTCACAATCACAATCACACAATCACAATCATACAATCGCAATCATACAATCAAAATCATACAATCACAATCACACAATCACAATCATACAGAAACAATCAAAGAATCGCAATCATACGATCACAATCATACAATCACGATCATACAATCACAATCATACAATCGCAATCATACAATCACAATCATACAATCACAATCATACAATCACAATCATACAATCACAATCACGCAATCACAATCACACAATCACAATCATGCAAACACAATCATACAATCACAATCATGCAATCACAATCATACAATCACAATCATACAACCACAATCATACAATCACAATCTCACAATCACGATCATACAATCACAATCACACAATCACAATCATACAATCAGAATCATACAATCACAATCATACGATCACAATCATACGATCACAATCATACAATCACAATCATACAATCGCAATCATACAATCACAATCATACAATCACAATCATACAATCACAATCATACAATCACAATCATACAATCAGAATCATACAATCGCAATCATACAATCGCAATCATACAATCACAATCATACAGAAACAATCATACAATCACAATCATACAATCACAATCATACAATCACAATCATGCAATCACAATCATGCAATCACAATCATACAATCACAATCATACAATCACAATCATACAATCACAATCATACGATCATAATCATACAATCACAATCATACAATCACAATCATACAATCACAATCATACAACCACAATCACACAATCACAATCATACAATGACAATCATACAATCATAATCATACAATCACAATCATACAACGACAATCATACAATCACAATCATACAATCGCAATCATACAATCGCAATCACACAATCACAATCATACGATGCCAATCATACAATCACAGTCATACAATCACAATCATACAATCACAATCATACAATCACAATCATACAATCGCAATCAAAGAATCACAATCATACGATCAGAATCATACAATCACAATCACACAATCACAATCATACAATCACAATCATACAATCATAATCATACAATCACAATCAAAGAATCACAATCATACAATCATAATCATACAATCACAATCATACAATGACAATCATACAATCACAATCATACAGTCACAATCATACAATCGCAATCACACAATCACAATCTTACAATCACAATCATACGATCAGAATCATACAATCACAATCACACAATCACAATCATACAATCACAATCAAACAATCACAATCATACAGTCACAATCATACAATCACAATCATACAATCACAATCATACAATGACAATCATACAATCACAATCATACAGTCACAATCATAGAATCGCAATTATACGATCACAATCATACGATCACAATCATACAGTCACAATCATGCAATAACAATCATACAATCACAATCGTACAATCACTATCATACAATCACAATCATACAATCACAATCTCACAATCACGATCATACAATCACGATCATACAATCACAATCATACAATCACAATCATACAATCACAATCATACAATCGCAATCAAAGAATCGCAATCATACGATCACAACCATACAATCACAATCATACAATCACAATCATACAATCACAATCATACAATCGCAATCATACAATCACCATTATACAATCACAATCATACGACCACAATCATACGATCACAATCATACAATCACAATCATACAATCACAATCATACAATCGCAATCATACGATCATAATCATACGATCACAATCATACAATCACAATCATACAATCACAATCATACAATCACAATCATACAATCACAATCATACAATCACAATCATACAATCACAATCATACAATCACAATCATACGATCACAATCATACGATCACAATCATACGATCACAATCATACAACCACAATCATACAATCACAATCTCACAATCACGATCATACAATCACGATCATACAATCACGATCATACAATCACAATCATACAGTCACAATCATACAATCAGAATCATACAATCGCAATCATACAATCACAATCATACAATCACAATCATACAATCACCATTATACAATCACAATCGTACGATCACAATCATACGATCACAGTCATACGATCACAATCATACAATCACAATCATACAATCGCAATCATACAATCGCAATCATACAATCACAATCATACAATCACAACCATACAATCACAATCATACAATCGCAATCATACAATGACAATCATACAGTCACAGTCATACAGTCACAATCATACAATCGCAATCACACAATCACAATATTACAATCACAATCATACAATCACAATCATACGATCACAATCATACGATCACAATCATACGATCACAATCATACAATCACAATCATACAATCACAATCATACAATCGCAATCATACAATCACAATCATACAATCACAATCATACAATCACAATCATACAATCGCAATCATACAATCACAATCATACAATCACAATCATACAATCACAATCATACAATCACAATCATACAATCAGAATCATACAATCGCAATCATACAATCGCAATCATACAATCACAATCATACAGAAACAATCATACAATCACAATCATACAATCACAATCATACAATCACAATCATGCAATCACAATCATGCAATCACAATCATACAATCACAATCATACAATCACAATCATACAATCACAATCATACGATCATAATCATACAATCACAATCATACAATCACAATCATACAATCACAATCATACAACCACAATCACACAATCACAATCATACAATGACAATCATACAATCATAATCATACAATCACAATCATACAACGACAATCATACAATCACAATCATACAATCGCAATCATACAATCGCAATCACACAATCACAATCATACGATGCCAATCATACAATCACAGTCATACAATCACAATCATACAATCACAATCATACAATCACAATCATACAATCGCAATCAAAGAATCACAATCATACGATCAGAATCATACAATCACAATCACACAATCACAATCATACAATCACAATCATACAATCATAATCATACAATCACAATCAAAGAATCACAATCATACAATCATAATCATACAATCACAATCATACAATGACAATCATACAATCACAATCATACAGTCACAATCATACAATCGCAATCACACAATCACAATCTTACAATCACAATCATACGATCAGAATCATACAATCACAATCACACAATCACAATCATACAATCACAATCAAACAATCACAATCATACAGTCACAATCATACAATCACAATCATACAATCACAATCATACAATGACAATCATACAATCACAATCATACAGTCACAATCATAGAATCGCAATTATACGATCACAATCATACGATCACAATCATACAGTCACAATCATGCAATAACAATCATACAATCACAATCGTACAATCACTATCATACAATCACAATCATACAATCACAATCTCACAATCACGATCATACAATCACGATCATACAATCACAATCATACAATCACAATCATACAATCACAATCATACAATCGCAATCAAAGAATCGCAATCATACGATCACAACCATACAATCACAATCATACAATCACAATCATACAATCACAATCATACAATCGCAATCATACAATCACCATTATACAATCACAATCATACGACCACAATCATACGATCACAATCATACAATCACAATCATACAATCACAATCATACAATCGCAATCATACGATCATAATCATACAATCGCAATCATACAATCGCAATCATACAATCACAATCATACAATCACAACCATACAATCACAATCATACAATCGCAATCATACAATGACAATCATACAGTCACAGTCATACAGTCACAATCATACAATCGCAATCACACAATCACAATATTACAATCACAATCATACAATCACAATCATACGATCACAATCATACGATCACAATCATACGATCACAATCATACAATCACAATCATACAATCACAATCATACAATCGCAATCATACAATCACAATCATACAATCACAATCATACAATCACAATCATACAATCACAATCATACAATCGCAATCATACAATCACAATCATACGATCACAATCATACAATCACAATCATACAATCACAATCATACAATCACAATCATACAATCAGAATCATACAATCACAATCATACAATCGCAATCAAAGAATCACAATCATACGATCACAATCATACAATCACAATCATACGATCACAATCATACGATCACAATCATACGGTCACAATCATACGATCACAATCATACGATCACAATCATACGATCACAATCATACGATCACAATCATACGATCACAATCATACAATGACAATCATACAATGACAATCATACAATCACAATCATACAATCACTATCATACAATCACAATCATACAATCACAATCATACAATCACAATCATACAATCACAATCATACAATCACAATCATACAATCACAATCATACAATCACAATCATACAATCACGATCTCACAATCACGATCATACAATCACGGTCATACAATCAAAATCATACAATCACAATCTCACAATCACAATCACACAATCACAATCACACAATCACAATCATACAATCATAATCACACAATCGCAATCATACAATCACATTCATACAGAAACAATCATACAATCACTATCATACAATCACAATCATACAATCAGAATCATACAATCACAATCATAAATCACAATCATACAATCACAATCATACAGTCACAATCATGCAATAACAATCATACAATCACAATCGTACAATCACAATCATACAATCACAATCATACAATCACAATCATACAATCACCATTATACAATCACAATCGTACGATCACAATCATACGATCACAATCATACAATCACAATCATACAATCACAATCATACAATCACAATCATACAATCACAATCATGCAATCACAACCATACATTCACAATCATACAATCACAATCATACAATCACAATCATGCAATCACAACCATACATTCACAATCATACAATCGCAATCATACAATGACAATCATGCAGTCACAGTCATACAGTCACAATCATACAATCGCAATCACACAATCACAATCTTACAATCACAATCATACAATGACAATCATACAATCATAATCATACAATCACAATCATACAACGACAATCATACAATCACAATCATACAATCGCAATCATACAATCGCAATCACACAATCACAATCATACGATGCCAATCATACAATCACAGTCATACAATCACAATCATACAATCACAATCATACAATCACAATCATACAATCGCAATCAAAGAATCACAATCATACGATCAGAATCATACAATCACAATCACACAATCACAATCATACAATCACAATCATACAATCATAATCATACAATCACAATCAAAGAATCACAATCATACAATCATAATCATACAATCACAATCATACAATGACAATCATACAATCACAATCATACAGTCACAATCATACAATCGCAATCACACAATCACAATCTTACAATCACAATCATACGATCAGAATCATACAATCACAATCACACAATCACAATCATACAATCACAATCAAACAATCACAATCATACAGTCACAATCATACAATCACAATCATACAATCACAATCATACAATGACAATCATACAATCACAATCATACAGTCACAATCATAGAATCGCAATTATACGATCACAATCATACGATCACAATCATACAGTCACAATCATGCAATAACAATCATACAATCACAATCGTACAATCACTATCATACAATCACAATCATACAATCACAATCTCACAATCACGATCATACAATCACGATCATACAATCACAATCATACAATCACAATCATACAATCACAATCATACAATCGCAATCAAAGAATCGCAATCATACGATCACAACCATACAATCACAATCATACAATCACAATCATACAATCACAATCATACAATCGCAATCATACAATCACCATTATACAATCACAATCATACGACCACAATCATACGATCACAATCATACAATCACAATCATACAATCACAATCATACAATCGCAATCATACGATCATAATCATACGATCACAATCATACAATCACAATCATACAATCACAATCATACAATCACAATCATACAATCACAATCATACAATCACAATCATACAATCACAATCATACAATCACAATCATACGATCACAATCATACGATCACAATCATACGATCACAATCATACAACCACAATCATACAATCACAATCTCACAATCACGATCATACAATCACGATCATACAATCACGATCATACAATCACAATCATACAGTCACAATCATACAATCAGAATCATACAATCGCAATCATACAATCACAATCATACAATCACAATCATACAATCACCATTATACAATCACAATCGTACGATCACAATCATACGATCACAGTCATACGATCACAATCATACAATCACAATCATACAATCGCAATCATACAATCGCAATCATACAATCACAATCATACAATCACAACCATACAATCACAATCATACAATCGCAATCATACAATGACAATCATACAGTCACAGTCATACAGTCACAATCATACAATCGCAATCACACAATCACAATATTACAATCACAATCATACAATCACAATCATACGATCACAATCATACGATCACAATCATACGATCACAATCATACAATCACAATCATACAATCACAATCATACAATCGCAATCATACAATCACAATCATACAATCACAATCATACAATCACAATCATACAATCACAATCATACAATCGCAATCATACAATCACAATCATACGATCACAATCATACAATCACAATCATACAATCACAATCATACAATCACAATCATACAATCAGAATCATACAATCACAATCATACAATCGCAATCAAAGAATCACAATCATACGATCACAATCATACAATCACAATCATACGATCACAATCATACGATCACAATCATACGGTCACAATCATACGATCACAATCATACGATCACAATCATACGATCACAATCATACGATCACAATCATACGATCACAATCATACAATGACAATCATACAATGACAATCATACAATCACAATCATACAATCACTATCATACAATCACAATCATACAATCACAATCATACAATCACAATCATACAATCACAATCATACAATCACAATCATACAATCACAATCATACAATCACAATCATACAATCACGATCTCACAATCACGATCATACAATCACGGTCATACAATCAAAATCATACAATCACAATCTCACAATCACAATCACACAATCACAATCACACAATCACAATCATACAATCATAATCACACAATCGCAATCATACAATCACATTCATACAGAAACAATCATACAATCACTATCATACAATCACAATCATACAATCAGAATCATACAATCACAATCATAAATCACAATCATACAATCACAATCATACAGTCACAATCATGCAATAACAATCATACAATCACAATCGTACAATCACAATCATACAATCACAATCATACAATCACAATCATACAATCACCATTATACAATCACAATCGTACGATCACAATCATACGATCACAATCATACAATCACAATCATACAATCACAATCATACAATCACAATCATACAATCACAATCATGCAATCACAACCATACATTCACAATCATACAATCGCAATCATACAATGACAATCATGCAGTCACAGTCATACAGTCACAATCATACAATCGCAATCACACAATCACAATCTTACAATCACAATCATACAATCACAATCGTACAATCACAATCACACAATCACAATCATACAAGCACAATCATACAATCATAATCATACAATCACAATCATACAATGACAATCATACAATCACAATCATACAGTCACAATCATACAATCGCAATCACACAATCACAATCTTACAATCACAATCATACGATCAGTATCATACAATCACAATCACACAATCACAATCATACAATCACAATCATACAATCATAATCATACAATCACAATCATACAATGACAATCATACAATCACAATCATACAGTCACAATCATACAATCGCATTCATACAATCACAATCATACAATCACAATCATACAATCACAATCATACAATCACAATCATACAATCACAATCATACAATCGCAATCAAAGAATCACAATCATACAATCACAATCATACAATCGCAATCATACAATCACAATCATACAATCACAATCATACAATCACAGTCATACAATCACAATCATACAATGACAATCATACAATCACAATCATACAATTACTATCATACAATCACAATCATACAATCACAATCATACAATCACAATCATACAATCACAGTCATACAATCACAATCATACAATCACAATCATACAATCACAATCATACAATCACAATCATACAATCACAATCACACAATCAAAATCATACAATCACAATCATACAATCACAATCATACAATCACAATCATACAATCGCAATCAAAGAATCACAATCATACGATCACAATCATACAATCACAATCATACAATCACAATCATACAATCACAATCATACAATCGCAATCATACAATCACAGTCATACAATCACAATCATACAATGACAATCATACAATCACAATCATACAATTACTATCATACAATCACAATCATACAATCGCAATCATACAATCACAATCATACAATCACAATCATACAATCACAATCATACAATCACAATCATACAATCACAATCACACAATCAAAATCTCACAATCACGATCATAGAATCACGATCATACAATCGCAATCTCACAATCACAATCACACAATCACAATCATACAATCACAATCATACGATCACAATCATACGATCACAATCATACGATCACAATCATACGATCACAATCATACGATCACAATCATACAATCACAATCATACAATCACAATCATACAATGACAATCATACAATCACAATCATACAATCACTATCATACAATCACAATCATACAATCACAATCATACAATCACAATCATACAATCACAATCATACAATCACGATCTCACAATCACGATCATACAATCACGATCATACAATCAAAATCATACAATCACAATCATACTATCACAATCATACAATCACAATCATACAATCACAATCATACAATCACAATCATACAATCACAATCATACAATCGCAATCAAAGAATCGCAATCATACGATCACAATCATACAATCACAATCATACAATCACAATCATACAACCACAATCATACAATCACAATCTCACAATCACGATCATACAATCACGATCATACAATCACGATCATACAATCACAATCATACAATCACAATCATACAATCAGAATCATACAATCGCAATCATACAATCACAATCATACAATCACAATCATACAATCACAATTATACAATCACAATCATACGATCACAATCATACAGTCACAATCATACAATCGCAATCACACAATCACAATCTTACAATCACAGTCATACAATCACAATCATACAATGACAATCATACAATCACAATCATACAATTACTATCATACAATCACAATCATACAATCACAATCATACGATCACAACCATACAATCACAATCATACAATCACAATCATACAATCACAATCATACAATCGCAATCATACAATCACCATTATACAATCACAATCATACGACCACAATCATACGATCACAATCATACAATCACAATCATACAATCACAATCATACAATCGCAATCATACGATCATAATCATACGATCACAATCATACAATCACAATCATACAATCACAATCATACAATCACAATCATACAATCACAATCATACAATCACAATCATACAATCACAATCATACAATCACAATCATACGATCACAATCATACGATCACAATCATACGATCACAATCATACAACCACAATCATACAATCACAATCTCACAATCACGATCATACAATCACGATCATACAATCACGATCATACAATCACAATCATACAGTCACAATCATACAATCAGAATCATACAATCGCAATCATACAATCACAATCATACAATCACAATCATACAATCACCATTATACAATCACAATCGTACGATCACAATCATACGATCACAGTCATACGATCACAATCATACAATCACAATCATACAATCGCAATCATACAATCGCAATCATACAATCACAATCATACAATCACAACCATACAATCACAATCATACAATCGCAATCATACAATGACAATCATACAGTCACAGTCATACAGTCACAATCATACAATCGCAATCACACAATCACAATATTACAATCACAATCATACAATCACAATCATACGATCACAATTATACGATCACAATCATACGATCACAATCATACAATCACAATCATACAATCACAATCATACAATCGCAATCATACAATCACAATCATACAATCACAATCATACAATCACAATCATACAATCACAATCATACAATCGCAATCATACAATCACAATCATACGATCACAATCATACAATCACAATCATACAATCACAATCATACAATCACAATCATACAATCACAATCATACAATCAGAATCATACAATCACAATCATACAATCGCAATCAAAGAATCACAATCATACGATCACAATCATACAATCACAATCATACGATCACAATCATACGATCACAATCATACGGTCACAATCATACGATCACAATCATACGATCACAATCATACGATCACAATCATACGATCACAATCATACGATCACAATCATACAATGACAATCATACAATGACAATCATACAATCACAATCATACAATCACTATCATACAATCACAATCATACAATCACAATCATACAATCACAATCATACAATCACAATCATACAATCACAATCATACAATCACAATCATACAATCACAATCATACAATCACGATCTCACAATCACGATCATACAATCACGGTCATACAATCAAAATCATACAATCACAATCTCACAATCACAATCACACAATCACAATCACACAATCACAATCATACAATCATAATCACACAATCGCAATCATACAATCACATTCATACAGAAACAATCATACAATCACTATCATACAATCACAATCATACAATCAGAATCATACAATCACAATCATAAATCACAATCATACAATCACAATCATACAGTCACAATCATGCAATAACAATCATACAATCACAATCGTACAATCACAATCATACAATCACAATCATACAATCACAATCATACAATCACCATTATACAATCACAATCGTACGATCACAATCATACGATCACAATCATACAATCACAATCATACAATCACAATCATACAATCACAATCATACAATCACAATCATGCAATCACAACCATACATTCACAATCATACAATCGCAATCATACAATGACAATCATGCAGTCACAGTCATACAGTCACAATCATACAATCGCAATCACACAATCACAATCTTACAATCACAATCATACAATCACAATCGTACAATCACAATCACACAATCACAATCATACAAGCACAATCATACAATCATAATCATACAATCACAATCATACAATGACAATCATACAATCACAATCATACAGTCACAATCATACAATCGCAATCACACAATCACAATCTTACAATCACAATCATACGATCAGTATCATACAATCACAATCACACAATCACAATCATACAATCACAATCATACAATCATAATCATACAATCACAATCATACAATGACAATCATACAATCACAATCATACAGTCACAATCATACAATCGCATTCATACAATCACAATCATACAATCACAATCATACAATCACAATCATACAATCACAATCATACAATCACAATCATACAATCGCAATCAAAGAATCACAATCATACAATCACAATCATACAATCGCAATCATACAATCACAATCATACAATCACAATCATACAATCACAGTCATACAATCACAATCATACAATGACAATCATACAATCACAATCATACAATTACTATCATACAATCACAATCATACAATCACAATCATACAATCACAATCATACAATCACAGTCATACAATCACAATCATACAATCACAATCATACAATCACAATCATACAATCACAATCATACAATCACAATCACACAATCAAAATCATACAATCACAATCATACAATCACAATCATACAATCACAATCATACAATCGCAATCAAAGAATCACAATCATACGATCACAATCATACAATCACAATCATACAATCACAATCATACAATCACAATCATACAATCGCAATCATACAATCACAGTCATACAATCACAATCATACAATGACAATCATACAATCACAATCATACAATTACTATCATACAATCACAATCATACAATCGCAATCATACAATCACAATCATACAATCACAATCATACAATCACAATCATACAATCACAATCATACAATCACAATCACACAATCAAAATCTCACAATCACGATCATAGAATCACGATCATACAATCGCAATCTCACAATCACAATCACACAATCACAATCATACAATCACAATCATACGATCACAATCATACGATCACAATCATACGATCACAATCATACGATCACAATCATACGATCACAATCATACAATCACAATCATACAATCACAATCATACAATGACAATCATACAATCACAATCATACAATCACTATCATACAATCACAATCATACAATCACAATCATACAATCACAATCATACAATCACAATCATACAATCACGATCTCACAATCACGATCATACAATCACGATCATACAATCAAAATCATACAATCACAATCATACTATCACAATCATACAATCACAATCATACAATCACAATCATACAATCACAATCATACAATCACAATCATACAATCGCAATCAAAGAATCGCAATCATACGATCACAATCATACAATCACAATCATACAATCACAATCATACAACCACAATCATACAATCACAATCTCACAATCACGATCATACAATCACGATCATACAATCACGATCATACAATCACAATCATACAATCACAATCATACAATCAGAATCATACAATCGCAATCATACAATCACAATCATACAATCACAATCATACAATCACAATTATACAATCACAATCATACGATCACAATCATACAGTCACAATCATACAATCGCAATCACACAATCACAATCTTACAATCACAGTCATACAATCACAATCATACAATGACAATCATACAATCACAATCATACAATTACTATCATACAATAACAATCATACAATCACAATCATACAATCACAATCATACAATCACAATCATACAATCACAATCATACAATCACAACCATACGATCACAATCATACAATCAAAATCTCACAATCACGATCATAGAATCACGATCATACAATCAAAATCATACAATCACAATCTCACAATCACAATCACACAATCACAATCATACAATCGCAATCATACAATCAAAATCATACAATCACAATCATACAATCACAATCATACAGAAACAATCAAAGAATCGCAATCATACGATCACAATCATACAATCACAATCATACAATCACAATCATACAATCGCAATCATACAATCACAATCATACAATCACAATCATACAATCACAATCATACAATCACAATCACGCAATCACAATCATACAATCACAATCATGCAAACACAATCATACAATCACAATCGTACAATCACTATCATACAATCACAATCATACAATCACAATCTCACAATCACGATCATACAATCACGATCATACAATCACAATCATACAATCACAATCATACAATCACAATCATACAATCGCAATCAAAGAATCGCAATCATACGATCACAACCATACAATCACAATCATACAATCACAATCATACAATCACAATCATACAATCGCAATCATACAATCACCATTATACAATCACAATCATACGACCACAATCATACGATCACAATCATACAATCACAATCATACAATCACAATCATACAATCGCAATCATACGATCATAATCATACGATCACAATCATACAATCACAATCATACAATCACAATCATACAATCACAATCATACAATCACAATCATACAATCACAATCATACGATCACAATCATACGATCACAATCATACGATCACAATCATACAACCACAATCATACAATCACAATCTCACAATCACGATCATACAATCACGATCATACAATCACGATCATACAATCACAATCATACAGTCACAATCATACAATCAGAATCATACAATCGCAATCATACAATCACAATCATACAATCACAATCATACAATCACCATTATACAATCACAATCGTACGATCACAATCATACGATCACAATCATACGATCACAATCATACAATCACAATCATACAATCGCAATCATACAATCGCAATCATACAATCACAATCATACAATCACAACCATACAATCACAATCATAAAATCGCAATCATACAATGACAATCATACAGTCACAGTCATACAGTCACAATCATACAATCGCAATCACACAATCACAATATTACAATCACAATCATACAATCACAATCATACGATCACAATCATACGATCACAATCATACGATCACAATCATACAATCACAATCATACAATCACAATCATACAATCGCAATCATACAATCACAATCATACAATCACAATCATACAATCACAATCATACAATCACAATCATACAATCGCAATCATACAATCACAATCATACAATCACAATCATACAATCACAATCATACAATCACAATCATACAATCACAATCATACAATCAGAATCATACAATCACAATCATACAATCGCAATCAAAGAATCACAATCATACGATCACAATCATACAATCACAATCATACGATCACAATCATACGATCACAATCATACGATCACAATCATACGATCACAATCATACGATCACAATCATACGATCACAATCATACGATCACAATCATACGATCACAATCATACAATGACAATCATACAATGACAATCATACAATCACAATCATACAATCACTATCATACAATCACAATCATACAATCACAATCATACAATCACAATCATACAATCACAATCATACAATCACAATCATACAATCACAATCATACAATCACAATCATACAATCACAATCATACAATCACGATCTCACAATCACGATCATACAATCACGGTCATACAATCAAAATCATACAATCACAATCTCACAATCACAATCACACAATCACAATCACACAATCACAATCATACAATCATAATCACACAATCGCAATCATACAATCACATTCATACAGAAACAATCATACAATCACTATCATACAATCACAATCATACAATCAGAATCATACAATCACAATCATAAATCACAATCATACAATCACAATCATACAGTCACAATCATGCAATAACAATCATACAATCACAATCGTACAATCACAATCATACAATCACAATCATACAATCACAATCATACAATCACCATTATACAATCACAATCGTACGATCACAATCATACGATCACAATCATACAATCACAATCATACAATCACAATCATACAATCACAATCATACAATCACAGTCATGCAATCACAACCATACAATCACAATCATACAATCGCAATCATACAATGACAATCATGCAGTCACAGTCATACAGTCACAATCATACAATCGCAATCACACAATCACAATCTTACAATCACAATCATACAATCACAATCATACAATCACAATCACACAATCACAATCATACAAGCACAATCATACAATCATAATCATACAATCACAATCATACAATGACAATCATACAATCACAATCATACAGTCACAATCATACAATCGCAATCACACAATCACAATCTTACAATCACAATCATACGATCAGTATCATACAATCACAATCACACAATCACAATCATACAATCACAATCATACAATCATAATCATACAATCACAATCATACAATGACAATCATACAATCACAATCATACAGTCACAATCATACAATCGCATTCATACAATCACAATCATACAATCACAATCATACAATCACAATCATACAATCACAATCATACAATCACAATCATACAATCACAATCATACAATCGCAATCAAAGAATCACAATCATACGATCACAATCATACAATCACAATCATACAATCGCAATCATACAATCACAATCATACAATCACAATCATACAATCACAGTCATACAATCACAATCATACAATGACAATCATACGATCACAAACATACAATCACAATCATACAATCACAATCATACAATCACAATCATACAATCACAGTCAAACAATCACAATCATATAATCACAATCATACAATCACAATCATACAATTACTATCATACAATCACAATCATACAATCGCAATCATACAATCACAATCATACAATCACAATCATACAATCACAATCATACAATCACAATCATACAATCACAATCACACAATCAAAATCTCACAATCACGATCATAGAATCACGATCATACAATCGCAATCTCACAATCACAATCACACAATCACAATCATACAATCACAATCATACGATCACAATCATACGATCACAATCATACGATCACAATCATACGATCACAATCATACGATCACAATCATATAATCACAATCATACAATCACAATCATACAATGACAATCATACAATCACAATCACACAATCACTATCATACAATCACAATCATACAATCACAATCATACAATCACAATCATACAATCACAATCATACAATCACGATCTCACAATCACGATCATACAATCACGATCATACAATCACAATCATGCAATCACAACCATACAATCACAATCATACAATCGCAATCATACAATGACAATCATGCAGTCACAGTCATACAGTCACAATCATACAATCGCAATCACACAATCACAATCTTACAATCACAATCATACAATCACAATCATACAATCACAATCACACAATCACAATCATACAAGCACAATCATACAATCATAATCATACAATCACAATCATACAATGACAATCATACAATCACAATCATACAGTCACAATCATACAATCGCAATCACACAATCACAATCTTACAATCACAATCATACGATCAGTATCATACAATCACAATCACACAATCACAATCATACAATCACAATCATACAATCATAATCATACAATCACAATCATACAATGACAATCATACAATCACAATCATACAGTCACAATCATACAATCGCATTCATACAATCACAATCATACAATCACAATCATACAATCACAATCATACAATCACAATCATACAATCACAATCATACAATCGCAATCAAAGAATCACAATCATACGATCACAATCATACAATCACAATCATACAATCGCAATCATACAATCACAATCATACAATCACAATCATACAATCACAGTCATACAATCACAATCATACAATGACAATCATACAATCACAATCATACAATTACTATCATACAATCACAATCATACAATCACAATCATACAATCACAATCATACAATCACAGTCATACAATCACAATCATACAATCACAATCACACAATCACAATCATACAATCATAATCACACAATCGCAATCATACAATCACATTCATACAGAAACAATCATACAATCACTATCATACAATCACAATCATACAATCAGAATCATACAATCACAATCATAAATCACAATCATACAATCACAATCATACAGTCACAATCATGCAATAACAATCATACAATCACAATCGTACAATCACAATCATACAATCACAATCATACAATCACAATCATACAATCACCATTATACAATCACAATCGTACGATCACAATCATACGATCACAATCATACAATCACAATCATACAATCACAATCATACAATCACAATCATACAATCACAATCATGCAATCACAACCATACAATCACAATCATACAATCGCAATCATACAATGACAATCATGCAGTCACAGTCATACAGTCACAATCATACAATCGCAATCACACAATCACAATCTTACAATCACAATCATACAATCACAATCATACAATCACAATCACACAATCACAATCATACAAGCACAATCATACAATCATAATCATACAATCACAATCATACAATGACAATCATACAATCACAATCATACAGTCACAATCATACAATCGCAATCACACAATCACAATCTTACAATCACAATCATACGATCAGTATCATACAATCGCAATCAAAGAATCACAATCATACGATCACAATCATACAATCACAATCATACAATCACAATCATACAATCACAATCATACAATCACAATCATACAATCACAGTCATACAATCACAATCATACAATGACAATCATACAATCACAATCATACAATTACTATCATACAATCACAATCATACAATCGCAATCATACAATCACAATCATACAATCACAATCATACAATCACAATCATACAATCACAATCATACAATCACAATCACACAATCAAAATCTCACAATCACGATCATAGAATCACGATCATACAATCGCAATCTCACAATCACAATCACACAATCACAATCATACAATCACAATCATACGATCACAATCATACGATCACAATCATACGATCACAATCATACGATCACAATCATACGATCACAATCATACAATCACAATCATACAATCACAATCATACAATGACAATCATACAATCACAATCATACAATCACTATCATACAATCACAATCATACAATCACAATCATACAATCACAATCATACGATCACAATCATACGATCACAATCATACGATCACAATCATACAATCACAATCATACAATCACAATCATACAATCACAATCATACAATCACAATCATACAATCACAATCACACAATCAAAATCTCACAATCACGATCATAGAATCACGATCATACAATCAAAATCATACAATCACAATCTCACAATCACAATCACACAATCACAATCATACAATCACAATCACACAATCACAATCATACAATCACAATCATACAATCATAATCATACAATCACAATCAAAGAATCACAATCATACAATCATAATCATACAATCACAATCATACAATGACAATCATACAATCACAATCATACAGTCACAATCATACAATCGCAATCACACAATCACAATCTTACAATCACAATCATACTATCAGAATCATACAATCACAATCACACAATCACAATCATACAATCACAATCAAACAATCACAATCATACAGTCACAATCATACAATCACAATCATACAATCGCGATCATACAATCACGATCATACAATCACGATCATACAATCACGATCATACAATCACAATCATACAATCACAATCATACAATCAGAATCATACAATCGCAATCATACAATCACAATCATACAATCACAATCATACAATCACCATTATACAATCACAATCGTACGATCACAATCATACGATCACAATCATACAATCACAATCATACAATCGCAATCATACAATCGCAATCATACAATCACAATCATACAATCACAACCATACAATCACAATCATACAATCACAATCATACAATGACAATCATACAGTCACAGTCATACAGTCACAATCATACAATCGCAATCACACAATCACAATCTTACAATCACAATCATACAATCACAATCATACAATCACAATCACACAATCACAATCATACAAGCACAATCATACAATCATAATCATACAATCACAATCATACAATGACAATCATACAATCACAATCATACAGTCACAATCATACAATCGCAATCACACAATCACAATCTTACAATCACAATCATACGATCAGAATCATACAATCACAATCACACAATCACAATCATACAATCACAATCATACAATCATAATCATACAATCACAATCATACAATGACAATCATACAATCACAATCATACAGTCACAATCATACAATCGCATTCATACAATCACAATCATATAATCACAAACATACAATCACAATCATACAATCACAATCGTACAATCGCAATCAAAGAATCACAATCATACGATCACTATCATACAATCACAATCATACAATCACAATCATACAATCACAATCATACAATCACAATCATACAATCACAGTCATACAATCACAATCATACAATGACAATCATACAATCACAATCATACAATTACTATCATACAATCACAATCATACAATCACAATCATACAATCACAATCATACAATCACAATCATACAATCACAATCATACAATCACAATCATACGATCACAATCATACAATCAAAATCTCACAATTACGATCATAGAATCACGATCATACAATCAAAATCATACAATCACAATCTCACAATCACAATCACACAATCACAATCATACAATCGCAATCATACAATCAAAATCATACAATCACAATCATACAATCACAATCATACAGAAACAATCAAAGAATCGCAATCGTACGATCACAATCATACAATCACAATCATACAATCACAATCATACAATCGCAATCATACAATCACAATCATACAATCACAATCATACAATCACAATCATACAATCACAATCATGCAATCACAACCATACAATCACAATCATACAATCGCAATCATACAATGACAATCATGCAGTCACAGTCATACAGTCACAATCATACAATCGCAATCACACAATCACAATCTTACAATCACAATCATACAATCACAATCATACAATCACAATCACACAATCACAATCATACAAGCACAATCATACAATCATAATCATACAATCACAATCATACAATGACAATCATACAATCACAATCATACAGTCACAATCATACAATCGCAATCACACAATCACAATCTTACAATCACAATCATACGATCAGTATCATACAATCGCAATCAAAGAATCACAATCATACGATCACAATCATACAATCACAATCATACAATCACAATCATACAATCACAATCATACAATCACAATCATACAATCACAGTCATACAATCACAATCATACAATGACAATCATACAATCACAATCATACAATTACTATCATACAATCACAATCATACAATCGCAATCATACAATCACAATCATACAATCACAATCATACAATCACAATCATACAATCACAATCATACAATCACAATCACACAATCAAAATCTCACAATCACGATCATAGAATCACGATCATACAATCGCAATCTCACAATCACAATCACACAATCACAATCATACAATCACAATCATACGATCACAATCATACGATCACAATCATACGATCACAATCATACGATCACAATCATACGATCACAATCATACAATCACAATCATACAATCACAATCATACAATGACAATCATACAATCACAATCATACAATCACTATCATACAATCACAATCATACAATCACAATCATACAATCACAATCATACGATCACAATCATACGATCACAATCATACGATCACAATCATACGATCACAATCATACGATCACAATCATACGATCACAATCATACAATCACAATCATACAATCACAATCATACAATGACAATCATACAATCACAATCATACAATCACTATCATACAATCACAATCATACAATCACAATCATACAATCACAATCATACGATCACAATCATACGATCACAATCATACGATCACAATCATACGATCACAATCATACGATCACAATCATACGATCACAATCATACAATCACAATCATACAATCACAATCATACAATGACAATCATACAATCACAATCATACAATCACTATCATACAATCACAATCATACAATCACAATCATACAATCACAATCATACGATCACAATCATACGATCACAATCATACGATCACAATCATACGATCACAATCATACGATCACAATCATACGATCACAATCATACAATCACAATCATACAATCACAATCATGCAATCACAACCATACAATCACAATCATACAATCGCAATCATACAATGACAATCATGCAGTCACAGTCATACAGTCACAATCATACAATCGCAATCACACAATCACAATCTTACAATCACAATCATACAATCACAATCATACAATCACAATCACACAATCACAATCATACAAGCACAATCATACAATCATAATCATACAATCACAATCATACAATGACAATCATACAATCACAATCATACAGTCACAATCATACAATCGCAATCACACAATCACAATCTTACAATCACAATCATACGATCAGTATCATACAATCGCAATCAAAGAATCACAATCATACGATCACAATCATACAATCACAATCATACAATCACAATCATACAATCACAATCATACAATCACAATCATACAATCACAGTCATACAATCACAATCATACAATGACAATCATACAATCACAATCATACAATTACTATCATACAATCACAATCATACAATCGCAATCATACAATCACAATCATACAATCACAATCATACAATCACAATCATACAATCACAATCATACAATCACAATCACACAATCAAAATCTCACAATCACGATCATAGAATCACGATCATACAATCGCAATCTCACAATCACAATCACACAATCACAATCATACAATCACAATCATACGATCACAATCATACGATCACAATCATACGATCACAATCATACGATCACAATCATACGATCACAATCATACAATCACAATCATACAATCACAATCATACAATGACAATCATACAATCACAATCATACAATCACTATCATACAATCACAATCATACAATCACAATCATACAATCACAATCATACGATCACAATCATACGATCACAATCATACGATCACAATCATACAATCACAATCATACAATCACAATCATACAATCACAATCATACAATCACAATCATACAATCACAATCACACAATCAAAATCTCACAATCACGATCATAGAATCACGATCATACAATCAAAATCATACAATCACAATCTCACAATCACAATCACACAATCACAATCATACAATCACAATCACACAATCACAATCATACAATCACAATCATACAATCATAATCATACAATCACAATCAAAGAATCACAATCATACAATCATAATCATACAATCACAATCATACAATGACAATCATACAATCACAATCATACAGTCACAATCATACAATCGCAATCACACAATCACAATCTTACAATCACAATCATACTATCAGAATCATACAATCACAATCACACAATCACAATCATACAATCACAATCAAACAATCACAATCATACAGTCACAATCATACAATCACAATCATACAATCGCGATCATACAATCACGATCATACAATCACGATCATACAATCACGATCATACAATCACAATCATACAATCACAATCATACAATCAGAATCATACAATCGCAATCATACAATCACAATCATACAATCACAATCATACAATCACCATTATACAATCACAATCGTACGATCACAATCATACGATCACAATCATACAATCACAATCATACAATCGCAATCATACAATCGCAATCATACAATCACAATCATACAATCACAACCATACAATCACAATCATACAATCACAATCATACAATGACAATCATACAGTCACAGTCATACAGTCACAATCATACAATCGCAATCACACAATCACAATCTTACAATCACAATCATACAATCACAATCATACAATCACAATCACACAATCACAATCATACAAGCACAATCATACAATCATAATCATACAATCACAATCATACAATGACAATCATACAATCACAATCATACAGTCACAATCATACAATCGCAATCACACAATCACAATCTTACAATCACAATCATACGATCAGAATCATACAATCACAATCACACAATCACAATCATACAATCACAATCATACAATCATAATCATACAATCACAATCATACAATGACAATCATACAATCACAATCATACAGTCACAATCATACAATCGCATTCATACAATCACAATCATATAATCACAAACATACAATCACAATCATACAATCACAATCGTACAATCGCAATCAAAGAATCACAATCATACGATCACTATCATACAATCACAATCATACAATCACAATCATACAATCACAATCATACAATCACAATCATACAATCACAGTCATACAATCACAATCATACAATGACAATCATACAATCACAATCATACAATTACTATCATACAATCACAATCATACAATCACAATCATACAATCACAATCATACAATCACAATCATACAATCACAATCATACAATCACAATCATACGATCACAATCATACAATCAAAATCTCACAATTACGATCATAGAATCACGATCATACAATCAAAATCATACAATCACAATCTCACAATCACAATCACACAATCACAATCATACAATCGCAATCATACAATCAAAATCATACAATCACAATCATACAATCACAATCATACAGAAACAATCAAAGAATCGCAATCGTACGATCACAATCATACAATCACAATCATACAATCACAATCATACAATCGCAATCATACAATCACAATCATACAATCACAATCATACAATCACAATCATACAATCACAATCACGCAATCACAATCATACAATCACAATCATGCAAACACAATCATACAATCACAATCATACAATCACAATCATACAATCACAATCATACAACCACAATCATACAATCACAATCTCACAATCACGATCATACAATCACGATCATATAATCACGATCATACAATCACGATCATACAATCACGATCATACAATCACAATCATACAATCAGAATCATACAATCGCAATCATACAATCACAATCATACAATCACAATCATACAATCACAATTATACAATCACAATCATACGATCACAATCATACGATCACAATCATACAATCACAATCATACAATCGCAATCATACAATCACAATCATACAATCACAATCATACAATCACAATCATACAATCACAATCATACAATCACAATCATACAATCACAATCACACAATCAGAATCATACAATCGCAATCATACAATCGCAATCAAAGAATCACAATCATACGATCAGAATCATACAATCACAATCACACAATCACAATCATACAATCACAATCATACAATCATAATCATACAATGACAATCAAAGAATCACAATCATACAATCATAATCATACAATCACAATCATACAATGACAATCATACAATCACAATCATACAGTCACAATCATACAATCGCAATCACACAATCACAATCTTACAATCACAATCATACGATCAGAATCATACAATCACAATCACACAATCACAATCATACAATCACAATCAAACAATCACAATAATACAGTCACAATCATACAATCACAATCATACAATCACAATCATACAATGACAATCATACAATCACAATCATACAGTCACAATCATACAATCGCAATTATACGATCACAATCATACGATCACAATCATACGATCACAATCATACGATCACAATCATACAGTCACAATCATGCAATAACAATCATACAATCACAATCGTACAATCACAATCATACAATCACAATCATACAATCACAATCATACAATCACAATCATACAATCACAATCATACAATGACAATCATACAATCACAATCATACAATCACGATCTCACAATCACGATCATACAATCACGATCATACAATCAAAATCATACAATCACAATCATACAATCACAATCATACAATCACAATCATACAATCACAATCATACAATCACAATCATACAATCGCAATCAAAGAATCGCAATCATACGATCACAATCATACAATCACAATCATACAATCACAATCATACAACCACAATCATACAATCACAATCTCACAATCACGATCATACAATCACGATCATACAATCACGATCATACAATCACAATCATACAATCACAATCATACAATCAGAATCATACAATCGCAATCATACAATCACAATCATACAATCACAATCATACAATCACAATTATACAATCACAATCATACGATCACAATCATACGATCACAATCATACAATCACAATCATACAATCACAATCATACAATCGCAATCATACAATGACAATCATACAATCACAATCATACAATCACTATCATACAATGACAATCATACAATCATAATCATACAATCACAATCATACAATCACAATCATACAATCACAATCATACAATCACAATCTCACAATCACGATCATACAATCACAATCATGCAAACACAATCATACAATCACAATCATACAATCACAATCATACAATCACAATCATACAACCACAATCATACAATCACTATCTCACAATCACGATCATACAATCACGATTATACAATCACGATCATACAATCACAATCATACAATCAGAATCATACAATCGCAATCATACAATCACAATCATACAATCACAATCATACAATCACAATTATACTATCACAATCACACAATCACAATCACACAATCACAATCATACAATCAGAATCATACAATCGCAATCATACAATCACAATCATACAGAAACAATCATACAATCACAATCATACAATCACAATCATACAATCACAATCATGCAATCACAATCATGCAATCACAATCATACAATCACAATCATACAATCACAATCATACAATCACAATCATACGATCATAATCATACAATCACAATCATACAATCACAATCATACAATCACAATCACACAATCACAATCATACAATGACAATCATACAATCACAATCTCACAATCACGATCATACAATCACAATCATGCAAACACAATCATACAATCACAATCATACAATCACAATCATACAATCACAATCATACAACCACAATCATACAATCACTATCTCACAATCACGATCATACAATCACGATCATACAATCACGATCATACAATCACAATCATACAATCAGAATCATACAATCGCAATCATACAATCACAATCATACAATCACAATTATACTATCACAATCACACAATCACAGTCACACAATCACAATCACACAATCACAATCATACAATCACAATCATACAATCAGAATCATACAATCGCAATCATACAATCACAATCATACAGAAACAATCATACAATCTCAATCATACAATCACAATCATACAATCGCAATCATGCAATCACAATCATGCAATCACAATCATACAATCACAACCATACAATCACAATCATACAATCACAATCATACGATCATAATCATACAATCACAATCATACAATCACAATCATACAATCACAATCACACAATCACAATCATACAATGACAATCATACAATCATAATCATACAATCACAATCATACGATGACAATCATACAATCACAATCATACAGTCACAATCATACAATCGCAATCACACAATCACAATCATACGATCACAATCATACAATAACAATCATACAATCACAATCATACAATCGGAATCAAAGAATCACAATCATACGATCAGAATCATACAATCACAATCACACAATCACAATCATACAATCACAATCATACAATCATAATCATACAATCACAATCAAAGAATCACAATCATACAATCATAATCATACATTCACAATCATACAATGACAATCATACAATCACAATCATACAGTCACAATCATACAATCGCAATCACACAATCACAATCTTACAATCACAATCATACTATCAGAATCATACAATCACAATCACACAATCACAATCATACAATCACAATCAAACAATCACAATCATACAGTCACAATCATACAATCACAATCATACAATCACAATCATACAGTCACAATCATACAATCGCAATTATACGATCACAATCATACGATCACAATCATACGATCACAATCATACAATCACAATCATACAATCGCAATCATACAATCACCATTATACAATCACAATCATACGACCACAATCATACGATCACAATCATACAATCACAATCATACAATCACAATCATACAATCGCAATCATACAATCACAATCATACAATCACAATCATACAATCACAATCATACAATCACAATCACACAATCAAAATCTCACAATCACGATCATAGAATCACGATCATACAATCGCAATCTCACAATCACAATCACACAATCACAATCATACAATCACAATCATACGATCACAATCATACGATCACAATCATACGATCACAATCATACGATCACAATCATACGATCACAATCATACAATCACAATCATACAATCACAATCATACAATGACAATCATACAATCACAATCATACAATCACTATCATACAATCACAATCATACAATCACAATCATACAATCACAATCATACGATCACAATCATACGATCACAATCATACGATCACAATCATACAATCACAATCATACAATCACAATCATACAATCACAATCATACAATCACAATCACACAATCAAAATCTCACAATCACGATCATAGAATCACGATCATACAATCAAAATCATACAATCACAATCTCACAATCACAATCACACAATCACAATCATACAATCACAATCACACAATCACAATCATACAATCACAATCATACAATCATAATCATACAATCACAATCAAAGAATCACAATCATACAATCATAATCATACAATCACAATCATACAATGACAATCATACAATCACAATCATACAGTCACAATCATACAATCGCAATCACACAATCACAATCTTACAATCACAATCATACTATCAGAATCATACAATCACAATCACACAATCACAATCATACAATCACAATCAAACAATCACAATCATACAGTCACAATCATACAATCACAATCATACAATCGCGATCATACAATCACGATCATACAATCACGATCATACAATCACGATCATACAATCACAATCATACAATCACAATCATACAATCAGAATCATACAATCGCAATCATACAATCACAATCATACAATCACAATCATACAATCACCATTATACAATCACAATCGTACGATCACAATCATACGATCACAATCATACAATCACAATCATACAATCGCAATCATACAATCGCAATCATACAATCACAATCATACAATCACAACCATACAATCACAATCATACAATCACAATCATACAATGACAATCATACAGTCACAGTCATACAGTCACAATCATACAATCGCAATCACACAATCACAATCTTACAATCACAATCATACAATCACAATCATACAATCACAATCACACAATCACAATCATACAAGCACAATCATACAATCATAATCATACAATCACAATCATACAATGACAATCATACAATCACAATCATACAGTCACAATCATACAATCGCAATCACACAATCACAATCTTACAATCACAATCATACGATCAGAATCATACAATCACAATCACACAATCACAATCATACAATCACAATCATACAATCATAATCATACAATCACAATCATACAATGACAATCATACAATCACAATCATACAGTCACAATCATACAATCGCATTCATACAATCACAATCATATAATCACAAACATACAATCACAATCATACAATCACAATCATACAATCGCAATCAAAGAATCACAATCATACGATCACTATCATACAATCACAATCATACAATCACAATCATACAATCACAATCATACAATCACAATCATACAATCACAGTCATACAATCACAATCATACAATGACAATCATACAATCACAATCATACAATTACTATCATACAATCACAATCATACAATCACAATCATACAATCACAATCATACAATCACAATCATACAATCACAATCATACAATCACAATCATACGATCACAATCATACAATCAAAATCTCACAATTACGATCATAGAATCACGATCATACAATCAAAATCATACAATCACAATCTCACAATCACAATCACACAATCACAATCATACAATCGCAATCATACAATCAAAATCATACAATCACAATCATACAATCACAATCATACAGAAACAATCAAAGAATCGCAATCGTACGATCACAATCATACAATCACAATCATACAATCACAATCATACAATCGCAATCATACAATCACAATCATACAATCACAATCATACAATCACAATCATACAATCACAATCACGCAATCACAATCATACAATCACAATCATGCAAACACAATCATACAATCACAATCATACAATCACAATCATACAATCACAATCATACAACCACAATCATACAATCACAATCTCACAATCACGATCATACAATCACGATCATATAATCACGATCATACAATCACGATCATACAATCACGATCATACAATCACAATCATACAATCAGAATCATACAATCGCAATCATACAATCACAATCATACAATCACAATCATACAATGACAATTATACAATCACAATCATACGATCACAATCATACGATCACAATCATACAATCACAATCATACAATCGCAATCATACAATCACAATCATACAATCACAATCATACAATCACAATCATACAATCACAATCATACAATCACAATCACACAATCAGAATCATACAATCGCAATCATACAATCGCAATCAAAGAATCACAATCATACGATCAGAATCATACAATCACAATCACACAATCACAATCATACAATCACAATCATACAATCATAATCATACAATCACAATCAAAGAATCACAATCATACAATCATAATCATACAATCACAATCATACAATGACAATCATACAATCACAATCATACAGTCACAATCATACAATCGCAATCACACAATCACAATCTTACAATCACAATCATACGATCAGAATCATACAATCACAATCACACAATCACAATCATACAATCACAATCAAACAATCACAATAATACAGTCACAATCATACAATCACAATCATACAATCACAATCATACAATGACAATCATACAATCACAATCATACAGTCACAATCATACAATCGCAATTATACGATCACAATCATACGATCACAATCATACGATCACAATCATACGATCACAATCATACAGTCACAATCATGCAATAACAATCATACAATCACAATCGTACAATCACAATCATACAATCACAATCATACAATCACAATCATACAATCACAATCATACAATCACAATCATACAATGACAATCATACAATCACAATCATACAATCACGATCTCACAATCACGATCATACAATCACGATCATACAATCAAAATCATACAATCACAATCATACAATCACAATCATACAATCACAATCATACAATCACAATCATACAATCACAATCATACAATCGCAATCAAAGAATCGCAATCATACGATCACAATCATACAATCACAATCATACAATCACAATCATACAACCACAATCATACAATCACAATCTCACAATCACGATCATACAATCACGATCATACAATCACGATCATACAATCACAATCATACAATCACAATCATACAATCAGAATCATACAATCGCAATCATACAATCACAATCATACAATCACAATCATACAATCACAATTATACAATCACAATCATACGATCACAATCATACGATCACAATCATACAATCACAATCATACAATCACAATCATACAATCGCAATCATACAATGACAATCATACAATCACAATCATACAATCACTATCATACAATGACAATCATACAATCATAATCATACAATCACAATCATACAATCACAATCATACAATCACAATCATACAATCACAATCTCACAATCACGATCATACAATCACAATCATGCAAACACAATCATACAATCACAATCATACAATCACAATCATACAATCACAATCATACAACCACAATCATACAATCACTATCTCACAATCACGATCATACAATCACGATTATACAATCACGATCATACAATCACAATCATACAATCAGAATCATACAATCGCAATCATACAATCACAATCATACAATCACAATCATACAATCACAATTATACTATCACAATCACACAATCACAATCACACAATCACAATCATACAATCAGAATCATACAATCGCAATCATACAATCACAATCATACAGAAACAATCATACAATCACAATCATACAATCACAATCATACAATCACAATCATGCAATCACAATCATGCAATCACAATCATACAATCACAATCATACAATCACAATCATACAATCACAATCATACGATCATAATCATACAATCACAATCATACAATCACAATCATACAATCACAATCACACAATCACAATCATACAATGACAATCATACAATCACAATCTCACAATCACGATCATACAATCACAATCATGCAAACACAATCATACAATCACAATCATACAATCACAATCATACAATCACAATCATACAACCACAATCATACAATCACTATCTCACAATCACGATCATACAATCACGATCATACAATCACGATCATACAATCACAATCATACAATCAGAATCATACAATCGCAATCATACAATCACAATCATACAATCACAATTATACTATCACAATCACACAATCACAGTCACACAATCACAATCACACAATCACAATCATACAATCACAATCATACAATCAGAATCATACAATCGCAATCATACAATCACAATCATACAATCACAATCACACAATCACAATCATACAATGACAATCATACAATCATAATCATACAATCACAATCATACGATGACAATCATACAATCACAATCATACAGTCACAATCATACAATCGCAATCACACAATCACAATCATACGATCACAATCATACAATAACAATCATACAATCACAATCATACAATCGGAATCAAAGAATCACAATCATACGATCAGAATCATACAATCACAATCACACAATCACAATCATACAATCACAATCATACAATCATAATCATACAATCACAATCAAAGAATCACAATCATACAATCATAATCATACATTCACAATCATACAATGACAATCATAAAATCACAATCATACAGTCACAATCATACAATCGCAATCACACAATCACAATCTTACAATCACAATCATACTATCAGAATCATACAATCACAATCACACAATCACAATCATACAATCACAATCAAACAATCACAATCATACAGTCACAATCATACAATCACAATCATACAATCACAATCATACAGTCACAATCATACAATCGCAATTATACGATCACAATCATACGATCACAATCATACGATCACAATCATACAATCACAATCATACAATCGCAATCATACAATCACCATTATACAATCACAATCATACGACCACAATCATACGATCACAATCATACAATCACAATCATACAATCACAATCATACAATCGCAATCATACAATCACCATTATACAATCACAATCATACGACCACAATCATACGATCACATTCATACAATCACAATCATACAATCACAATCATACAATCACAATCATACAATCACAATCATACAATCACAATCATACAATCACAATCATACGATCACAATCATACGATCACAATCATACGATCACAATCATACGATCACAATCATACAATCACAATCATACAATCACAATCATACAATCACAATCATACAATCACAATCATACAATCACAATCATACGATCACAATCATACGATCACAATCATACGATCACAATCATACGATCACAATCATACGATCACAATCATACAATCACAATCATACAATGACAATCATACAATTACTATCATACAATCACAATCATACAATCACAATCATACAATCACAATCATACAATCACAAACACGCTATCACAATCATACAATCACAATCATGCAAACACAATCATACAATCACAATCATACAATCACAATCATACAACCACAATCATACAATCACAATCTCACAATCACGATCATACAATCACGATCATATAATCACGATCATACAATCACAATCATACAATCGCAATCATACAATCGCAATCATACAATCACAATCATACAGAAACAAACATACAATCACAATCATACAATCACAATCATACAATCACAATCATGCAATCACAATCATGCAATCACAATCATACAATCACAATCATACAATCACAATCATACAATCAGAATCATACGATTATAATCATACAATCACAATCATACAATCACAATCATACAATCACAATCATACAATCACAATCACACAATCACAATCATACAATGACAATCATACAATCACAATCTCACAATCACGATCATACAATCACAATCATGCAAACACAATCATACAATCACAATCATACAATCACAATCATACAATCACAATCATACAACCACAATCATACAATCACTATCTCACAATCACGATCATACAATCACGATCATACAATCACGATCATACAATCACAATCATACAATCAGAATCATACAATCGCAATCATACAATCACAATCATACAATCACAATTATACTATCACAATCACACAATCACAGTCACACAATCACAATCACACAATCACAATCATACAATCACAATCATACAATCAGAATCATACAATCGCAATCATACAATCACAATCATACAATCACAATCACACAATCACAATCATACAATGACAATCATACAATCATAATCATACAATCACAATCATACGATGACAATCATACAATCACAATCATACAGTCACAATCATACAATCGCAATCACACAATCACAATCATACGATCACAATCATACAATAACAATCATACAATCACAATCATACAATCGGAATCAAAGAATCACAATCATACGATCAGAATCATACAATCACAATCACACAATCACAATCATACAATCACAATCATACAATCATAATCATACAATCACAATCAAAGAATCACAATCATACAATCATAATCATACATTCACAATCATACAATGACAATCATAAAATCACAATCATACAGTCACAATCATACAATCGCAATCACACAATCACAATCTTACAATCACAATCATACTATCAGAATCATACAATCACAATCACACAATCACAATCATACAATCACAATCAAACAATCACAATCATACAGTCACAATCATACAATCACAATCATACAATCACAATCATACAGTCACAATCATACAATCGCAATTATACGATCACAATCATACGATCACAATCATACGATCACAATCATACAATCACAATCATACAATCGCAATCATACAATCACCATTATACAATCACAATCATACGACCACAATCATACGATCACAATCATACAATCACAATCATACAATCACAATCATACAATCGCAATCATACAATCACCATTATACAATCACAATCATACGACCACAATCATACGATCACATTCATACAATCACAATCATACAATCACAATCATACAATCACAATCATACAATCACAATCATACAATCACAATCATACAATCACAATCATACGATCACAATCATACGATCACAATCATACGATCACAATCATACGATCACAATCATACAATCACAATCATACAATCACAATCATACAATCACAATCATACAATCACAATCATACAATCACAATCATACGATCACAATCATACGATCACAATCATACGATCACAATCATACGATCACAATCATACGATCACAATCATACAATCACAATCATACAATGACAATCATACAATTACTATCATACAATCACAATCATACAATCACAATCATACAATCACAATCATACAATCACAAACACGCTATCACAATCATACAATCACAATCATGCAAACACAATCATACAATCACAATCATACAATCACAATCATACAACCACAATCATACAATCACAATCTCACAATCACGATCATACAATCACGATCATATAATCACGATCATACAATCACAATCATACAATCGCAATCATACAATCGCAATCATACAATCACAATCATACAGAAACAAACATACAATCACAATCATACAATCACAATCATACAATCACAATCATGCAATCACAATCATGCAATCACAATCATACAATCACAATCATACAATCACAATCATACAATCAGAATCATACGATTATAATCATACAATCACAATCATACAATCACAATCATACAATCACAATCACACAATCACAATCATACAATGACAATCATACAATCATAATCATACAATCACAATCATACAATGACAATCATACAATCACAATCATACAGTCACAATCATACAATCACAATCACACAATCACAATCATACGATGCCAATCATACAATCACAGTCATACAATCACAATCATACAATAACAATCATACAATCAAAATCATACAATCGCAATCAAAGAATCACAATCATACGATCAGAATCATACAATCACAATCACACAATCACAATCATACAATCACAATCATACAATCACAATCATACAATCACAATCATACAATCACAATCATACAATCACAATCATACAATCACAATCACACAATCAAAATCTCACAATCACGATCATAGAATCACGATCATACAATCAAAATCATACAATCACAATCTCACAATCACAATCACACAATCACAATCATACAATCACAATCATACAATCACAATCATACGATCACAATCATACAATCACAATCATACAATCACAATCATACAATCACAATCATACAATCTCAATCATACAATCACAGTCATACAATCACAATCATACAATGACAATCATACAATCACAATCATACAATTACTATCATACAGTCACAATCATACAATCACAATCATACAATCACAATCATACAATCACAATCATACAATCACAATCATACAACCACAATCATACAATCACAATCTCACAATCACGATCATACAATCACGATCATACAATCACGATCATACAATCACAATCATACAATCACAATCATACAATCAGAATCATACAATCGCAATCATACAATCACAATAATACAATCACAATCATACAATCACAATTATACAATCACAATCATACGATCACAATCATACGATCACAATCATACAATCACAATCATACAATCACAATCATACAATCGCAATCATACAATGACAATCATACAATCACTATCATACAATTACTATCATACAATGACAATCATACAATCACAATCATACAATCACAATCATACAATCACAATCATACAATCACAATCTCACAATCACGATCATACAATCACAATCATGCAAACACAATCATACAATCACAATCATACAATCACAATCATACAATCACAATCATACAACCACAATCATACAATCACTATCTCACAATCACGATCATACAATCACGATTATACAATCACGATCATACAATCACAATCATACAATCAGAATCATACAATCGCAATCATACAATCACAATGATACAATCACAATCATACAATCACAATTATACTATCACAATCACACAATCACAATCACACAATCACAATCATACAATCAGAATCATACAATCGCAATCATACAATGACAATCATACAGAAACAATCATACGATCACAATCATACAATCACAATCATACAATCACAATCATACAATCGCAATCATACAATCACAATCATACAATCACAATCATACAATCACAATCATACGATCACAATCATACAATCAATATCTCACAATCACGATCATAGAATCACGATCATACAATCAAAATCATACAATCACAACCATACAATCACAATCATACAATCACAATCATACAATGACAATCATACAGTCACAGTCATATAGTTACAATCATACAATCGCAATCACACAATCACAATCTTACAATCACAATCATACAATCACAATCATACAATCGCAATCATACAATCACAATCATACAATCACAATCATACAATCACCATTATACAATCACAATCGTACGATCACAATCATACGATCACAATCATACAATCACAATCATACAATCGCAATCATACAATCGCAATCATACAATCACAATCATACAATCACAACCATACAATCACAATCATACAATCACAATCATACAATGACAATCATACAGTCACAGTCATACAGTTACAATCATACAATCGCAATCACACAATCACAATCTTACAATCACAATCATACAATCACAATCGTACAATCACAATCACACAATCACAATCATACAAGCACAATCATACAATCATAATCATACAATCACAATCATACAATGACAATCATACAATCACAATCATACAGTCACAATCATACAATCGCAATCACACAATCACAATCTTACAATCACAATCATACGATCAGAATCATACAATCACAATCACACAATCACAATCATACAATCACAATCATACAATCATAATCATACAATCACAATCATACAATGACAATCATACAATCACAATCATACAGTCACAATCATACAATCGCATTCATACAATCACAATCATATAATCACAAACATACAATCACAATCATACAATCACAATCATACAATCGCAATCAAAGAATCACAATCATACGATCACTATCATACAATCACAATCATACAATCACAATCATACAATCACAATCATACAATCACAATCATACAATCACAATCATACAATCACAGTCATACAATCACAATCATACAATGACAATCATACAATCACAATCATACGATTACTATCATACAATCACAATCATACAATCACAATCATACAATCACAATCATACAATCACAATCATACAATCACAATCATACAATCACAATCATACGATCACAATCATACAATCAATATCTCACAATCACGATCATAGAATCACGATCATACAATCAAAATCATACAATCACAATCTCACAATCACAATCACACAATCACAATCATACAATCGCAATCATACAATCAAAATAATACAATCACAATCATACAATCACAATCATACAGAAACAATCAAAGAATCGCAATCATACGATCACAATCATACAATAACAATCATACAATCACAATCATACAATCGCAATCATACAATCACAATCATACAATCACAATCATACAATCACAATCATACAATCACAATCACGCAATCACAATCATACAATCACAATCATGCAAACACAATCATACAATCACAATCATACAATCACAATCATACAATCGCAATCATACAATCACAATCATACAATCACAATCATACAATCACAATCATACAATCACAATCATACAATCACAATCATACAATCACAATCACACAATCAGAATCATACAATCGCAATCATACAATCGCAATCAAAGAATCACAATCATACGATCAGAATCATACAATCACAATCACACAATCACAATCATACAATCACAATCATACAATCATAATCATACAATCACAATCAAAGAATCACAATCATACAATCATAATCATTCAAATCACAATCATACAATGACAATCATACAATCATAATCATACAGTCACAATCATACAATCGCAATCACACAATCACAATCTTACAATCACAATCATACGATCAGAATCATACAATCACAATCACACAATCACAATCATACAATCACAATCAAACAATCACAATCATACAGTCACAATCATACAATCACAATCATACAATCACAATCATACAATGACAATCATACAATCACAATCATGCAAACACAATCATACAATCACAATCATACAATCACAATCATACAATCACAATCATACAACCACAATCATACAATCACTATCTCACAATCACGATCATACAATCACGATTATACAATCACGATCATACAATCACAATCATACAATCAGAATCATACAATCGCAATCATACAATCACAATCATACAATCACAATCATACAATCACGATCATACAATCACGATCATACAATCACAATCATACGATCACAATCATACGATCACAATCATACAATCACAATCATACAGTCACAATCATACAATCACAATCATACAATCACAATCATACAATCACAATCATACAATCACAATCATACAATCACAATCACACAATCAGAATCGTACAATCGCAATCATACAATCGCAATCAAAGAATCACAATCATACGATCAGAATCATACAATCACAATCACACAATCACAATCATACAATCACAATCATACAATCATAATCATACAATCACAATCAAAGAATCACAATCATACAATCATAATCATTCAAATCACAATCATACAATGACAATCATACAATCACAATCATACAGTCACAATCATACAATCGCAATCACACAATCACAATCTTACAATCACAATCATACGATCAGAATCATACAATCACAATCACACAATCACAATCATACAATCACAATCAAACAATCACAATCATACAGTCACAATCATACAATCACAATCATACAATCACAATCATACAATGACAATCATACAATCACAATCATACTGCCACAATCATACAATCGCAATTATACGATCACAATCATACGATCACAATCATACGATCACAATCATACGATCACAATCATACAGTCACAATCATGCAATAACAATCATACAATCACAATCGTACAATCACAATCATACAATCACAATCATACAATCACAATCATACAATCACAATCATTAAATGACAATCATACAATCACAATCATACAATCACTATCATACAATCACAATCATACAATCACAATCATACAATCACAATCATACAATCACAATCATACAATCACGATCTCACAATCACGATCATACAATCACGATCATACAATCAAAATCATACAATCACAATCATACAATCACAATCATACAATCACAATCATACAATCACAATCATACAATCACAATCATACAATCACAATCATACAATCACAATCATACAATCACAGTCATACAATCACAATCATACAATGACAATCATACAATCACAGTCATACAATTACTATCATACAATCACAATCATACAATCACAATCATACAATCACAATCATACAATCATAATCATACAATCACAATCAAAGAATCACAATCATACAATCATAATCATACATTCACAATCATACAATGACAATCATACAATCACAATCATACAGTCACAATCATACAATCGCAATCACACAATCACAATCTTACAATCACAATCATACTATCAGAATCATACAATCACAATCACACAATCACAATCATACAATCACAATCAAACAATCACAATCATACAGTCACAATCATACAATCACAATCATACAATCACAATCATACAGTCACAATCATACAATCGCAATTATACGATCACAATCATACGATCACAATCATACGATCACAATCATACAATCACAATCATACAATCGCAATCATACAATCACCATTATACAATCACAATCATACGACCACAATCATACGATCACAATCATACAATCACAATCATACAATCACAATCATACAATCGCAATCATACAATCACCATTATACAATCACAATCATACGACCACAATCATACGATCACATTCATACAATCACAATCATACAATCACAATCATACAATCACAATCATACAATCACAATCATACAATCACAATCATACAATCACAATCATACAATCACAATCATACAATCACAATCATACAATCACAATCATACAATCACAATCATACAATTACAATCATACAATCGCAATCATACAATCGCAATCATACAATCGCAATCAAAGAATCACAATCATACGATCACAATCATACGATCACAATCATACGATCACAATCATACGATCACAATCATACAATCACAATCATACAATCACAATCATACAATCACAATCATACAATCACAATCATACGATCACAATCATACGATCACAATCATACGATCACAATCATACGATCACAATCATACGATCACAATCATACAATCACAATCATACAATGACAATCATACAATTACTATCATACAATCACAATCATACAATCACAATCATACAATCACAATCATACAATCACAAACACGCTATCACAATCATACAATCACAATCATGCAAACACAATAATACAATCACAATCATACAATCACAATCATACAATCACAATCATACAACCACAATCATACAATCACAATCTCACAATCACGATCATACAATCACGATCATATAATCACGATCATACAATCACAATCATACAATCGCAATCATACAATCGCAATCATACAATCACAATCATACAGAAACAAACATACAATCACAATCATACAATCACAATCATACAATCACAATCATGCAATCACAATCATGCAATCACAATCATACAATCACAATCATACAATCACAATCATACAATCACAATCATACGATTATAATCATACAATCACAATCATACAATCACAATCATACAATCACAATCACACAATCACAATCATACAATGACAATCATACAATCATAATCATACAATCACAATCATACAATGACAATCATACAATCACAATCATACAGTCACAATCATACAATCACAATCACACAATCACAATCATACGATGCCAATCATACAATCACAGTCATACAATCACCATCATACAATAACAATCATACAATCAAAATCATACAATCGCAATCAAAGAATCACAATCATACGATCAGAATCATACAATCACAATCACACAATCACAATCATACAATCACAATCATACAATCACAATCATACAATCACAATCATACAATCACAATCATACAATCACAATCATACAATCACAATCACACAATCAAAATCTCACAATCACGATCATAGAATCACGATCATACAATCAAAATCATACAATCACAATCTCACAATCACAATCACACAATCACAATCATACAATCACAATCATACGATCACAATCATACAATCACAATCATACAATCACAATCATACAATCACAATCATACAATCACAATCATACAATCACAGTCATACAATCACAATCATACAATGACAATCATACAATCACAATCATACAATTACTATCATACAGTCACAATCATACAATCACAATCATACAATCACAATCATACAATCACAATCATACAATCACAATCATACAATCACAATCATACAATCACAATCATACAATCACAATCATACAATCACAATCATACAATCACAATCATACAATCACAATCATACAATCACAATCACACAATCAAAATCATACAATCACAATCATACAATCACAATCATACAATCACAATCATACAATCACGATCTCACAATCACGATCATACAATCACGATCATACAATCAAAATCATACAATCACGATCATACAATCAAAATCATACAATCACAATCATACAATCACAATCATACAATCGCAATCAAAGAATCGCAATCATACGATCACAATCATACAATCACAATCATACAATCACAATCATACAACCACAATCATACAATCACAATCTCACAATCACGATCATACAATCACGATCATACAATCACGATCATACAATCACAATCATACAATCACAATCATACAATCAGAATCATACAATCGCAATCATACAATCACAATAATACAATCACAATCATACAATCACAATTATACAATCACAATCATACGATCACAATCATACGATCACAATCATACAATCACAATCATACAATCACAATCATACAATCGCAATCATACAATGACAATCATACAATCACTATCATACAATTACTATCATACAATGACAATCATACAATCACAATCATACAATCACAATCATACAATCACAATCATACAATCACAATCTCACAATCACGATCATACAATCACAATCATGCAAACACAATCATACAATCACAATCATACAATCACAATCATACAATCACAATCATACAACCACAATCATACAATCACTATCTCACAATCACGATCATACAATCACGATTATACAATCACGATCATACAATCACAATCATACAATCAGAATCATACAATCGCAATCATACAATCACAATGATACAATCACAATCATACAATCACAATTATACTATCACAATCACACAATCACAATCACACAATCACAATCATACAATCAGAATCATACAATCGCAATCATACAATGACAATCATACAGAAACAATCATACGATCACAATCATACAATCACAATCATACAATCACAATCATACAATCGCAATCATACAATCACAATCATACAATCACAATCATACAATCACAATCATACGATCACAATCATACAATCAATATCTCACAATCACGATCATAGAATCACGATCATACAATCAAAATCATACAATCACAACCATACAATCACAATCATACAATCACAATCATACAATGACAATCATACAGTCACAGTCATATAGTTACAATCATACAATCGCAATCACACAATCACAATCTTACAATCACAATCATACAATCACAATCATACAATCGCAATCGTACAATCACAATCATACAATCACAATCATACAATCACCATTATACAATCACAATCGTACGATCACAATCATACGATCACAATCATACAATCACAATCATACAATCGCAATCATACAATCGCAATCATACAATCACAATCATACAATCACAACCATACAATCACAATCATACAATCACAATCATACAATGACAATCATACAGTTACAGTCATACAGTTACAATCATACAATCGCAATCACACAATCACAATCTTACAGTCACAATCATACAATCACAATCATACAATCACAATCACACAATCACAATCATACAAGCACAATCATACAATCATAATCATACAATCACAATCATACAATGACAATCATACAATCACAATCATACAGTCACAATCATACAATCGCAATCACACAATCACAATCTTGCAATCACAATCACACGATCAGAATCATACAATCACAATCACACAATCACAATCATACAATCACAATCATACAATCATAATCATACAATCACAATCATACAATGACAATCATACAATCACAATCATACAGTCACAATCATACAATCGCATTCATACAATCACAATCATATAATCACAAACATACAATCACAATCATACAATCACAATCATACAATCGCAATCAAAGAATCACAATCATACGATCACTATCATACAATCACAATCATACAATCACAATCATACAATCACAATCATACAATCACAATCATACAATCACAATCATACAATCACAATCATACAATCGCAATCATACAATCGCAATCAAAGAATCACAATCATACGATCAGAATCATACAATCACAATCACACAATCACAATCATACAATCACAATCATACAATCATAATCATACAATCACAATCAAAGAATCACAATCATACAATCATAATCATTCAAATCACAATCATACAATGACAATCATACAATCACAATCATACAGTCACAATCATACAATCGCAATCACACAATCACAATCTTACAATCACAATCATACGATCAGAATCATACAATCACAATCACACAATCACAATCATACAATCACAATCAAACAATCACAATCATACAGTCACAATCATACAATCACAATCATACAATCACAATCATACAATCACAATCATACAATGACAATCATACAATCACAATCATACTGCCACAATCATACAATCGCAATTATACGATCACAATCATACGATCACAATCATACGATCACAATCATACGATCACAATCATACAGTCACAATCATGCAATAACAATCATACAATCACAATCGTACAATCACAATCATACAATCACAATCATACAATCACAATCATACAATCACAATCATTAAATGACAATCATACAATCACAATCATACAATCACTATCATACAATCACAATCATACAATCACAATCATACAATCACAATCATACAATCACGATCTCACAATCACGATCATACAATCACGATCATACAATCAAAATCATACAATCACAATCATACAATCACAATCATACAATCACAATCATACAATCACAATCATACAATCACAATCATACAATCACAATCATACAATCACAATCATACAATCACAGTCATACAATCACAATCATACAATGACAATCATACAATCACAGTCATACAATTACTATCATACAATCACAATCATACAATCACAATCATACAATCACAATCATACAATCATAATCATACAATCACAATCAAAGAATCACAATCATACAATCATAATCATACATTCACAATCATACAATGACAATCATACAATCACAATCATAGAGTCACAATCATACAATCGCAATCACACAATCACAATCTTACAATCACAATCATACTATCAGAATCATACAATCACAATCACACAATCACAATCATACAATCACAATCAAACAATCACAATCATACAGTCACAATCATACAATCACAATCATACAATCACAATCATACAGTCACAATCATACAATCGCAATTATACGATCACAATCATACGATCACAATCATACGATCACAATCATACAATCACAATCATACAATCGCAATCATACAATCACCATTATACAATCACAATCATACGACCACAATCATACGATCACAATCATACAATCACAATCATACAATCACAATCATACAATCGCAATCATACAATCACCATTATACAATCACAATCATACGACCACAATCATACGATCACATTCATACAATCACAATCATACAATCACAATCATACAATCACAATCATACAATCACAATCATACAATCACAATCATACAATCACAATCATACAATCACAATCATACAATCACAATCATACAATCACAATCATACAATCACAATCATACAATCACAATCATACAATCACAATCATACAATCGCAATCATACAATCGCAATCAAAGAATCACAATCATACGATCACAATCATACGATCACAATCATACGATCACAATCATACGATCACAATCATACAATCACAATCATACAATCACAATCATACAATCACAATCATACAATCACAATCATACGATCACAATCATACGATCACAATCATACGATCACAATCATACGATCACAATCATACGATCACAATCATACAATCACAATCATACAATGACAATCATACAATTACTATCATACAATCACAATCATACAATCACAATCATACAATCACAATCATACAATCACAAACACGCTATCACAATCATACAATCACAATCATGCAAACACAATAATACAATCACAATCATACAATCACAATCATACAATCACAATCATACAACCACAATCATACAATCACAATCTCACAATCACGATCATACAATCACGATCATACAATCACGATCATACAATCACAATCATACAATCGCAATCATACAATCGCAATCATACAATCACAATCATACAGAAACAAACATACAATCACAATCATACAATCACAATCATACAATCACAATCATGCAATCACAATCATGCAATCACAATCATACAATCACAATCATACAATCACAATCATACAATCACAATCATACGATTATAATCATACAATCACAATCATACAATCACAATCATACAATCACAATCACACAATCACAATCATACAATGACAATCATACAATCATAATCATACAATCACAATCATACAATGACAATCATACAATCACAATCATACAGTCACAATCATACAATCACAATCACACAATCACAATCATACGATGCCAATCATACAATCACAGTCATACAATCACAATCATACAATAACAATCATACAATCAAAATCATACAATCGCAATCAAAGAATCACAATCATACGATCAGAATCATACAATCACAATCACACAATCACAATCATACAATCACAATCATACAATCACAATCATACAATCACAATCATACAATCACAATCATACAATCACAATCATACAATCACAATCACACAATCAAAATCTCACAATCACGATCATAGAATCACGATCATACAATCAAAATCATACAATCACAATCTCACAATCACAATCACACAATCACAATCATACAATCACAATCATACGATCACAATCATACAATCACAATCATACAATCACAATCATACAATCACAATCATACAATCACAATCATACAATCACAATCATACAATCACAGTCATACAATCACAATCATACAATGACAATCATACAATCACAATCATACAATTACTATCATACAGTCACAATCATACAATCACAATCATACAATCACAATCATACAATCACAATCATACAATCACAATCATACAATCACAATCATACAATCACAATCATACAATCACAATCATACAATCACAATCATACAATCACAATCATACAATCACAATCACACAATCAAAATCATACAATCACAATCATACAATCACAATCATACAATCACAATCATACAATCACGATCTCACAATCACGATCATACAATCACGATCATACAATCAAAATCATACAATCACGATCATACAATCAAAATCATACAATCACAATCATACAATCACAATCATACAATCGCAATCAAAGAATCGCAATCATACGATCACAATCATACAATCACAATCATACAATCACAATCATACAACCACAATCATACAATCACAATCTCACAATCACGATCATACAATCACGATCATACAATCACGATCATACAATCACAATCATACAATCACAATCATACAATCAGAATCATACAATCGCAATCATACAATCACAATAATACAATCACAATCATACAATCACAATTATACAATCACAATCATACGATCACAATCATACGATCACAATCATACAATCACAATCATACAATCACAATCATACAATCGCAATCATACAATGACAATCATACAATCACTATCATACAATTACTATCATACAATGACAATCATACAATCACAATCATACAATCACAATCATACAATCACAATCATACAATCACAATCTCACAATCACGATCATACAATCACAATCATGCAAACACAATCATACAATCACAATCATACAATCACAATCATACAATCACAATCATACAACCACAATCATACAATCACTATCTCACAATCACGATCATACAATCACGATTATACAATCACGATCATACAATCACAATCATACAATCAGAATCATACAATCGCAATCATACAATCACAATGATACAATCACAATCATACAATCACAATTATACTATCACAATCACACAATCACAATCACACAATCACAATCATACAATCAGAATCATACAATCGCAATCATACAATGACAATCATACAGAAACAATCATACGATCACAATCATACAATCACAATCATACAATCACAATCATACAATCGCAATCATACAATCACAATCATACAATCACAATCATACAATCACAATCATACGATCACAATCATACAATCAATATCTCACAATCACGATCATAGAATCACGATCATACAATCAAAATCATACAATCACAACCATACAATCACAATCATACAATCACAATCATACAATGACAATCATACAGTCACAGTCATATAGTTACAATCATACAATCGCAATCACACAATCACAATCTTACAATCACAATCATACAATCACAATCATACAATCGCAATCATACAATCACAATCATACAATCACAATCATACAATCACCATTATACAATCACAATCGTACGATCACAATCATACGATCACAATCATACAATCACAATCATACAATCGCAATCATACAATCGCAATCATACAATCACAATCATACAATCACAACCATACAATCACAATCATACAATCACAATCATACAATGACAATCATACAGTCACAGTCATACAGTTACAATCATACAATCGCAATCACACAATCACAATCTTACAGTCACAATCATACAATCACAATCATACAATCACAATCACACAATCACAATCATACAAGCACAATCATACAATCATAATCATACAATCACAATCATACAATGACAATCATACAATCACAATCATACAGTCACAATCATACAATCGCAATCACACAATCACAATCTTGCAATCACAATCATACGATCAGAATCATACAATCACAATCACACAATCACAATCATACAATCACAATCATACAATCATAATCATACAATCACAATCATACAATGACAATCATACAATCACAATCATACAGTCACAATCATACAATCGCATTCATACAATCACAATCATATAATCACAAACATACAATCACAATCATACAATCACAATCATACAATCGCAATCAAAGAATCACAATCATACGATCACTATCATACAATCACAATCATACAATCACAATCATACAATCACAATCATACAATCACAATCATACAATCACAATCATACAATCACAATCATACAATCACAGTCATACAATCACAATCATACAATGACAATCATACAATCACAATCATACGATTACTATCATACAATCACAATCATACAATCACAATCATACAATCACAATCATACAATCACAATCATACAATCACAATCATACAATCACAATCATACGATCACAATCATACAATCAATATCTCACAATCACGATCATAGAATCACGATCATACAATCAAAATCATACAATCACAATCTCACAATCACAATCACACAATCACAATCATACAATCGCAATCATACAATCAAAATAATACAATCACAATCATACAATCACAATCATACAGAAACAATCAAAGAATCGCAATCATACGATCACAATCATACAATCACAATCATACAATCACAATCATACAATCGCAATCATACAATCACAATCATACAATCACAATCATACAATCACAATCATACAATCACAATCACGCAATCACAATCATACAATCACAATCATGCAAACACAATCATACAATCACAATCATACAATCACAATCATACAATCGCAATCATACAATCACAATCATACAATCACAATCATACAATCACAATCATACAATCACAATCATACAATCACAATCACACAATCAGAATCATACAATCGCAATCATACAATCGCAATCAAAGAATCACAATCATACGATCAGAATCATACAATCACAATCACACAATCACAATCATACAATCACAATCATACAATCATAATCATACAATCACAATCAAAGAATCACAATCATACAATCATAATCATTCAAATCACAATCATACAATGACAATCATACAATCACAATCATACAGTCACAATCATACAATCGCAATCACACAATCACAATCTTACAATCACAATCATACGATCAGAATCATACAATCACAATCACACAATCACAATCATACAATCACAATCAAACAATCACAATCATACAGTCACAATCATACAATCACAATCATACAATCACAATCATACAATGACAATCATACAATCACAATCATGCAAACACAATCATACAATCACAATCATACAATCACAATCATACAATCACAATCATACAATCACAATCATACAACCACAATCATACAATCACTATCTCACAATCACGATCATACAATCACGATTATACAATCACGATCATACAATCACAATCATACAATCAGAATCATACAATCGCAATCATACAATCACAATCATACAATCACAATCATACAATCACGATCATACAATCACGATCATACAATCACAATCATACGATCACAATCATACGATCACAATCATACAATCACAATCATACAGTCACAATCATACAATCACAATCATACAATCACAATCATACAATCACAATCATACAATCACAATCATACAATCACAATCACACAATCAGAATCATACAATCGCAATCATACAATCGCAATCAAAGAATCACAATCATACGATCAGAATCATACAATCACAATCACACAATCACAATCATACAATCACAATCATACAATCATAATCATACAATCACAATCAAAGAATCACAATCATACAATCATAATCATTCAAATCACAATCATACAATGACAATCATACAATCACAATCATACAGTCACAATCATACAATCGCAATCACACAATCACAATCTTACAATCACAATCATACGATCAGAATCATACAATCACAATCACACAATCACAATCATACAATCACAATCAAACAATCACAATCATACAGTCACAATCATACAATCACAATCATACAATCACAATCATACAATGACAATCATACAATCACAATCATACTGTCACAATCATACAATCGCAATTATACGATCACAATCATACGATCACAATCATACGATCACAATCATACAGTCACAATCATGCAATAACAATCATACAATCACAATCGTACAATCACAATCATACAATCACAATCATACAATCACAATCATACAATCACAATCATACAATGACAATCATACAATCACAATCATACAATCACTATCATACAATCACAATCATACAATCACAATCATACAATCACAATCATACAATCACAATCATACAATCACGATCTCACAATCACGATCATACAATCACGATCATACAATCAAAATCATACAATCACAATCATACAATCACAATCATACAATCACAATCATACAATCACAATCATACAATCACAATCATACAATCACAATCATACAATCACAGTCATACAATCACAATCATACAATGACAATCATACAATCACAGTCATACAATTACTATCATACAATCACAATCATACAATCACAATCATACAATCACAATCATACAATCACAATCATACAATCACAATCATACAATCACAATCATACAATCACAATCATACAATCACAATCATACAATCACAATCATACAATCACAATCATACAATCACAATCATACAATCACAATCACACAATCAAAATCATACAATCACAATCATACAATCACAATCATACAATCGCAATCAAAGAATCACAATCATACGATCACAATCATACAATCACAATCATACAATCACAATCATACAATCACAATCATACAATCACAATCATACAATCACAGTCATACAATCACAATCATACAATGACAATCATACAATCACAATCATACAATCACTATCATACAATCACAATCATACAATCGCAATCATACAATCACAATCATACAATCACAATCATACAATCACAATCATACAATCATAATCATACAATCACAATCATACAATCACAATCACACAATCAAAATCTCACAATCACGATCATAGAATCACGATCATACAATCAAAATCATACAATCACAATCTCACAATCACAATCACACAATCACAATCATACAATCACAATCATACGATCACAATCATACGATCACAATCATACGATCACAATCATACGATCACAATCATACGATCACAATCATACAATCACAATCATACAATCACAATCATACAATCACAATCATACAATCACAATCATACAATCACGATCTCACAATCACGATCATACAATCACGATCATACAATCAAAATCATACAATCACAATCATACAATCACAATCATACAATCACAATCATACAATCACAATCATACAATCACAATCATACAATCACAATCATACAATCACAATCATACAATCGCAATCAAAGAATCGCAATCATACGATCACAATCGTACAATCACAATCATACAATCACAATCATACAACCACAATCATACAATCACAATCTCACAATCACGATCATACAATCACGATCATACAATCACGATCATACAATCACGATCATACAATCACAATCATACAATCAGAATCATACAATCGCAATCATACAATCACAATCATACAATCACAATCATACAATCACAATTATACAATCACAATCATACGATCACAATCATACGATCACAATCATACGATCACAATCATACAATCACAATCATACAATCACAATCATACAATCGCAATCATACAATGACAATCATACAATCACAATCATACAATTACTATCATACAATCAGAATCATACAATCGCAATCATACAATCACAATCATACAATCACAATCATACAATCACAATTATACTATCACAATCACACAATCACAATCACACAATCACAATCATACAATCACAATCATACAATCAGAATCATACAATCGCAATCATACAATCACAATCATACAGAAACAATCATACAATCACAATCATACAATCACAATCATACAATCGCAATCATGCAATCACAATCATGCAATCACAATCATACAATCACAATCATACAATCACAATTATACAATCACAATCATACGATCATAATCATACAATCACAATCATACAATCACAATCATACAATCACAATCACACAATCACAATCATACAATGACAATCATACAATCATAATCATACAATCACAATCATACAATGACAATCATACAATCACAATCATACAGTCACAGTCATACAATCGCAATCACACAATCACAATCATACGATCACAATCATACAATAACAATCATACAATCACAATCATACAATCGGAATCAAAGAATCACAATCATACGATCAGAATCATACAATCACAATCACACAATCACAATCATACAATCACAATCATACAATCATAATCATACAATCACAATCAAAGAATCACAATCATACAACCATAATCATACAATCACAATCATACAATGACAATCATACAATCACAATCATACAGTCACAATCATACAATCGCAATCACACAATCACAATCTTACAATCACAATCATACTATCAGAATCATACAATCACAATCACACAATCACAATCATACAATCACAATCAAACAATCACAACCATACAGTCACAATCATACAATCACAATCATACAATCACAATCATACAATGACAATCATACAATCACAATCATACAGTCACAATCATACAATCGCAATTATACGATCACAATCATACGATCACAATCATACGATCACAATCATACAATCACAATCATACAATCGCAATCATACAATCACCATTATACAATCACAATCATACGACCACAATCATACGATCACAATCATACAATCACAATCATACAATCACAATCATACAATCGCAATCATACAATCACAATCATACAATCACAATCATACAATCACAATCATACAATGACAATCATACAATCACAATCATACAGTCACAATCATACAATCGCAATTATATGATCACAATCATACGATCACAATCATACGATCACAATCATACAATCACAATCATACAATCGCAATCATACAATCACCATTATACAATCACAATCATACGACCACAATCATACGATCACAATCATACGATCACAATCATACGATCACAATCATACAATCACAATCATACGATCATAATCATACAATCACAATCATACAATCACAATCATACAATCACAATCACACAATCACAATCATACAATGACAATCATACAATCATAATCATACAATCACAATCATACAATCACAATCTCACAATCACGATCATACAATCACGATCATATAATCACGATCATACAATCACAATCATACAATCGCAATCATACAATCGCAATCATACAATCACAATCATACAGAAACAATCATACAATCACAATCATACAATCACAATCATGCAATCACAATCATGCAATCACAATCATGCAATCACAATCATACAATCACAATCATACAATCACAATCATACGATCACAATCATACGATCATAATCATACAATCACAATCATACAATCACAATCATACAATCACAATCATACAGTCACAATCATACAATCGCAATCACACAATCACAATCATACAATCACCATTATACAATCACAATCATACGACCACAATCATACGATCACAATCATACAATCATAATCACACAATCACAATCATACAATCACAATCATACAATCATAATCATACAATCACAATCAAAGAATCACAATCATACAATCATAATCATACAATCACAATCATACAATGACAATCATACAATTACAATCATACAGTCACAATCATACAATCGCAATCACACAATCACAATCCTACAATCACAATCATACTATCAGAATCATACAATCACAATCACACAATCACAATCATACAATCACAATCAAACAATCACAACCATACAGTCACAATCATACAATCACAATCATACAATCACAATCATACAATCACAATCATACAATCGCAATCATACAATCACAATCATACAATCACAATCATACAATCACAATCATACAATCACAATCATACAATCACAATCATACAATCACAATCCTACAATCACAATCATACAATCACAGTCATACAATCACAATCATACAATGACAATCATACAATCACAATCATACAATTACTATCATACAATCACAATCATACAATCACAATCATACAATCACAATCATACAATCACAATCATACAATCACAATCATACAATCACAATCATACAATCACAACCATACAATCACAATCATACAATCACAATCATACAATGACAATCATACAGTCACAGTCATACAGTCACAATCATACAATCGCAATCACACAATCACAATCTTACAACCACAATCATACAATCACAATCATACAATCAGAATCACACAATCACAATCATACAAGCACAATCATACAATCATAATCATACAATCACAATCATACAATGACAATCATACAATCACAATCATACAGTCACAATCATACAATCGCAATCACACAATCACAATCTTACAATCACAATCATACGATCAGAATCATACAATCACAATCACACAATCACAATCATACAATCACAATCATACAATCATAATCATACAATCACAATCATACAATCACAATCATACAATGAAAATCATACAATCACAATCATACAGTCACAATCATACAATCGCATTCATACAATCACAATCATATAATCACAATCATACAATCACAATCATACAATCACAATCATACAATCGCAATCAAAGAATCACAATCATACGATCACAATCATACAATCACAATCATACAATCACAATCATACAATCACAATCATACAATCACAATCATACAATCACAGTCATACAATCACAATCATACAATGACAATCATACACTCACAATCATACAATTACTATCATACAATCACAATCATACAATCACAATCATACAATCACAATCATACAATCACAATCATACAATCACAATCATACAATCACAATCATACAATCACAATCATACGATCACAATCATACAACCAAAATCTCACAATCACGATCATAGAATCACGATCATACAATCAAAATCATACAATCACAATCTCACAATCACAATCACACAATCACAATCATACAATCGCAATCATACAATCAAAATCATACAATCACAATCATACAATCACAATCATACAGAAACAATCAAAGAATCGCAATCATACGATCACAATCATACAATCACAATCATACAATCACAATCATACAATCGCAATCATACAATCACAATCATACAATCACAATCATACAATCACAATCATACAATCACAATCACGCAATCACAATCATACAATCACAATCATGCAAACGCAATCATACAATCACAATCATACAATCACAATCATACAATCACAATCATACAACCACAATCATACAATCACAATCTCACAATCACGATCATACAATCACGATCATATAATCACGATCATACAATCACAATCATACAATCACAATCATACAATCAGAATCATACAATCACAATCATACGATCACAATCATACGATCACAATCATACAATCACAATCATACAATCGCAATCATACAATCACAATCATACAATCACAATCATACAATCACAATCACACAATCACAATCATGCAATCACAATCATACAATCACAATCATACAATCACAATCATACAATCACAATCATACGATCATAATCATACAATCACAATCATACAATCACAATCATACAATCACAATCACACAATCACAATCATACAATGACAATCATACAATCACAATCTCACAATCACGATCATACAATCACAATCATGCAAACACAATCATACAATCACAATCATACAATCACAATCATACAATCACAATCATACAACCACAATCATACAATCACTATCTCACAATCACGATCATACAATCACGATCATATAATCACGATCATACAATCACAATCATACAATCAGAATCATACAATCGCAATCATACAATCACAATCATACAATCACAATCATACAATCACAACTATACTATCACAATCACACAATCACAATCACACAATCACAATCATACAATCACAATCATACAATCAGAATCATACAATCGCAATCATACAATCACAATCATACAGAAACAATCATACAATCACAATCATACAATCACAATCATACAATCGCAATCATGCAATCACAATCATGCAATCACAATCATACAATCACAATCATACAATCACAATCATACAATCACAATCATACGATCATAATCATACAATCACAATCATACAATCACAATCATACAATCGCAATCAAAGAATCGCAATCAAAGAATCGCAATCATACGATCACAATCATACAATCACAATCATACAATCACAATCATACAACCACAATCATACAATCACAATCTCACAATCACGATCATACAATCACGATCATACAATCACGATCATACAATCACGATCATACAATCACAATCATACGATCACAATCATACGATCACAATCATACGATCACAATCATACGATCACAATCATACGATCACAATCATACAATCACAATCATACAATCACAATCATACAATGACAATCATACAATCACAATCATACAATCACTATCATACAATCACAATCATACAATCACAATCATACAATCACAATCATACAATCACAATCATACAATCACAATCATACAATCACGATCTCACAATCACGATCATACAATCACGATCATACAATCAAAATCATACAATCACAATCATACAATCACAATCATACAATCACAATCATACAATCACAATCATACAATCACAATCATACAATCGCAATCAAAGAATCGCAATCATACGATCACAATCATACAATCACAATCATACAATCACAATCATACAACCACAATCATACAATCACAATCTCACAATCACGATCATACAATCACGATCATACAATCACGATCATACAATCACAATCATACAATCACAATCATACAATCAGAATCATACTATCGCAATCATACAATCACAATCATACAATCACAATCATACAATCACAATTATACAATCACAATCATACGATCACAATCATACGATCACAATCATACAATCACAATCATACAATCACAATCATACAATCGCAATCATACAATGACAATCATACAATCACAATCATACAATTACTATCATACAATCACAATCATACAATCACAATCATACAATCACAATCATACAATCACAATCATACAATCACAATCATACAATCACAATCATACAATTACTATCATTCAATCACAATCATACAATCACAATCATACAATCACAATCATACAATCACAGTCATACAATCACAATCATACAATGACAATCATACAATCACAATCATACAATTACTATCATACAATCACAATCATACAATCGCAATCATACAATCACAATCATACAATCACAATCATACAATCACAATCATACAACCACAATCATACAACCACAATCATACAATCACTATCTCACAATCACGATCATACAATCACGATCATACAATCAGAATCATACTATCGCAATCATACAATCACAATCATACAATCACAATCATACAATCACAATTATACAATCACAATCATACGATCACAATCATACGATCACAATCATACAATCACAATCATACAATCACAATCATACAATCGCAATCATACAATGACAATCATACAATCACAATCATACAATTACTATCATACAATCACAATCATACAATCACAATCATACAATCACGATCATACAATCACGATCATACAATCAAAATCATACAATCACAATCATACAATCACAATCATACAATCACAATCATACAATCACAATCATACAATCACAATCATACAATCGCAATCAAAGAATCGCAATCATACGATCACAATCATACAATCACAATCATACAATCACAATCATACAACCACAATCATACAATCACAATCTCACAATCACGATCATACAATCACGATCATACAATCACGATCATACAATCACAATCATACAATCACAATCATACAATCAGAATCATACTATCGCAATCATACAATCACAATCATACAATCACAATCATACAATCACAATTATACAATCACAATCATACGATCACAATCATACGATCACAATCATACAATCACAATCATACAATCACAATCATACAATCGCAATCATACAATGACAATCATACAATCACAATCATACAATTACTATCATACAATCACAATCATACAATCACAATCATACAATCACAATCATACAATCACAATCATACAATCACAATCATACAATCACAATCATACAATTACTATCATTCAATCACAATCATACAATCACAATCATACAATCACAATCATACAATCACAGTCATACAATCACAATCATACAATGACAATCATACAATCACAATCATACAATTACTATCATACAATCACAATCATACAATCGCAATCATACAATCACAATCATACAATCACAATCATACAATCACAATCATACAACCACAATCATACAACCACAATCATACAATCACTATCTCACAATCACGATCATACAATCACGATCATACAATCACGATCATACAATCACAATCATACAATCAGAATCATACAATTGCAATCATACAATCAGAATCATACAATCGCAATCATACAATCACAATCATACAGAAACAATCATACAATCACAATCATACAATCACAATCATACAATCGCAATCATGCAATCACAATCATGCAATCACAATCATACAATCACAATCATACAATCACAATCATACAATCACAATCATACGATCATAATCATACAATCACAATCATACAATCACAATCATACAATCACAATCACACAATCACAATCATACAATGACAATCATACAATCATAATCATACAATCACAATCATACAATGACAATCATACAATCACAATCATACAGTCACAATCATACAATCGCAATCACACAATCACAATCATACGATCACAATCATACAATAACAATCATACAATCACAATCATACAATCGGAATCAAAGAATCACAACCATACGATCAGAATCATACAATCATAATCACACAATCACAATCATACAATCACAATCATACACTCATAATCATACAATCAGAATCAAAGAATCACAATCATACAATCATAATCATACAATCACAATCATACAATGACAATCATACAATCACAATCATACAGTCACAATCATACAATCGCAATCACACAATCACAATCCTACAATCACAATCATACTATCAGAATCATACAATCACAATCACACAATCACAATCATACAATCACAATCAAACAATCACAACCATACAGTCACAATCATACAATCACAATCATACAATCACAATCATACAATGACAATCATACAATCACAATCATACAGTCACAATCATACAATCGCAATTATACGATCACAATCATACGATCACAATCATACGATCACAATCATACAATCACAATCATACAATCGCAAACATACAATCACCATTATACAATCACAATCATACGACCACAATCATACGATCACAATCATACAATCACAATCATACAATCACAATCATACAATCGCAATCATACAATCACGATCTCACAATCACGATCATACAATCACGATCATACAATCAAAATCATACAATCACAATCATACAATCACAATCATACAATCACAATCATACAATCACAATCATACAATCACAATCATACAATCACAATCATACAATCACAATCATACAATCACAGTCATACAATCACAATCATACAATGACAATCATACAATCACAGTCATACAATTACTATCATACAATCACAATCATACAATCACAATCATACAATCACAATCATACAATCACAATCATACAATCACAATCATACAATCACAATCATACAATCACAATCATACAATCACAATCATACAATCACAATCATACAATCACAATCATACAATGACAATCATACAATCACAATCATACTGTCACAATCATACAATCGCAATTATACGATCACAATCATACGATCACAATCATACGATCACAATCATACGATCACAATCATACAGTCACAATCATGCAATAACAATCATACAATCACAATCGTACAATCACAATCATACAATCACAATCATACAATCACAATCATACAATCACAATCATACAATGACAATCATACAATCACAATCATACAATCACTATCATACAATCACAATCATACAATCACAATCATACAATCACAATCATACAATCACAATCATACAATCACGATCTCACAATCACGATCATACAATCACGATCATACAATCAAAATCATACAATCACAATCATACAATCACAATCATACAATCACAATCATACAATCACAATCATACAATCACAATCATACAATCACAATCATACAATCACAATCATACAATCACAGTCATACAATCACAATCATACAATGACAATCATACAATCACAGTCATACAATTACTATCATACAATCACAATCATACAATCACAATCATACAATCACAATCATACAATCACAATCATACAATCACAATCATACAATCACAATCATACAATCACAATCATACAATCACAATCATACAATCACAATCATACAATCACAATCATACAATCACAATCATACAATCACAATCACACAATCAAAATCATACAATCACAATCATACAATCACAATCATACAATCGCAATCAAAGAATCACAATCATACGATCACAATCATACAATCCCAATCATACAATCACAATCATACAATCACAATCATACAATCACAATCATACAATCACAGTCATACAATCACAATCATACAATGACAATCATACAATCACAATCATACAATTACTATCATACAATCACAATCCTACAATCGCAATCATACAATCACAATCATACAATCACAATCATACAATCACACTCATACAATCACAATCATACAATCACAATCACACAATCAAAATCTCACAATCACGATCATAGAATCACGATCATACAATCAAAATCATACAATCACAATCTCACAATCACAATCACACAATCACAATCATACAATCACAATCATACGATCACAATCATACGATCACAATCATACGATCACAATCATACGATCACAATCATACGATCACAATCATACAATCACAATCATACAATCACAATCATACAATCACAATCATACAATCACAATCATACAATCACGATCTCACAATCACGATCATACAATCACGATCATACAATCAAAATCATACAATCACAATCATACAATCACAATCATACAATCACAATCATACAATCACAATCATACAATCACAATCATACAATCGCAATCAAAGAATCGCAATCATACGATCACAATCGTACAATCACAATCATACAATCACAATCATACAACCACAATCATACAATCACAATCTCACAATCACGATCATACAATCACGATCATACAATCACGATCATACAATCACGATCATACAATCACAATCATACAATCAGAATCATACAATCGCAATCATACAATCACAATCATACAATCACAATCATACAATCACAATTATACAATCACAATCATACGATCACAATCATACGATCACAATCATACGATCACAATCTTACAATCACAATCATACAATCACAATCATACAATCGCAATCATACAATGACAATCATACAATCACAATCATACAATTACTATCATACAATCAGAATCATACAATCGCGATCATACAATCACAATCATACAATCACAATCATACAATCACAATTATACTATCACAATCACACAATCACAATCACACAATCACAATCATACAATCACAATCATACAATCAGAATCATACAATCGCAATCATACAATCACAATCATACAGAAACAATCATACAATCACAATCATACAATCACAATCATACAATCGCAATCATGCAATCACAATCATGCAATCACAATCATACAATCACAATCATACAATCACAATCATACAATCACAATCATACGATCATAATCATACAATCACAATCATACAATCACAATCATACAATCACAATCACACAATCACAATCATACAATGACAATCATACAATCATAATCATACAATCACAATCATACAATGACAATCATACAATCACAATCATACAGTCACAGTCATACAATCGCAATCACACAATCACAATCATACGATCACAATCATACAATAACAATCATACAATCTCAATCATACAATCGGAATCAAAGAATCACAATCATACGATCAGAATCATACAATCACAATCACACAATCACAATCATACAATCACAATCATACAATCATAATCATACAATCACAATCAAAGAATCACAATCATACAACCATAATCATACAATCACAATCATACAATGACAATCATACAATCACAATCATACAGTCACAATCATACAATCGCAATCACACAATCACAATCTTACAATCACAATCATACTATCAGAATCATACAATCACAATCACACAATCACAATCATACAATCACAATCAAACAATCACAACCATACAGTCACAATCATACAATCACAATCATACAATCACAATCATACAATGACAATCATACAATCACAATCATACAGTCACAATCATACAATCGCAATTATACGATCACAATCATACGATCACAATCATACGATCACAATCATACAATCACAATCATACAATCGCAATCATACAATCACCATTATACAATCACAATCATACGACCACAATCATACGATCACAATCATACAATCACAATCATACAATCACAATCATACAATCGCAATCATACAATCACAATCATACAATCACAATCATACAATCACAATCATACAATGACAATCATACAATCACAATCATACAGTCACAATCATACAATCGCAATTATATGATCACAATCATACGATCACAATCATACGATCACAATCATACAATCACAATCATACAATCGCAATCATACAATCACCATTATACAATCACAATCATACGACCACAATCATACGATCACAATCATACGATCACAATCATACGATCACAATCATACAATCACAATCATACGATCATAATCATACAATCACAATCATACAATCACAATCATACAATCACAATCACACAATCACAATCATACAATGACAATCATACAATCATAATCATACAATCACAATCATACAATGACAATCTCACAATCACGATCATACAATCACGATCATATAATCACGATCATACAATCACAATCATACAATCGCAATCATACAATCGCAATCATACAATCACAATCATACAGAAACAATCATACAATCACAATCATACAATCACAATCATGCAATCACAATCATGCAATCACAATCATGCAATCACAATCATACAATCACAATCATACAATCACAATCATACAATCACAATCATACAATCACAATCATACAATCACAATCATACTATCACAATCACACAATCAAAATCTCACAATCACGATCATAGAATCACGATCATACAATCAAAATCATACAATCACAATCTCACAATCACAATCACACAATCACAATCATACAATCACAATCATACGATCACAATCATACGATCACAATCATACGATCACAATCATACGATCACAATCATACGATCACAATCATACAATCACAATCATACAATCACAATCATACAATCACAATCATACAATCACGATCTCACAATCACGATCATACAATCACGATCATACAATCAAAATCATACAATCACAATCATACAATCACAATCATACAATCACAATCATACAATCGCAATCAAAGAATCGCAATCATACGATCACAATCGTACAATCACAATCATACAATCACAATCATACAACCACAATCATACAATCACAATCTCACAATCACGATCATACAATCACGATCATACAATCACGATCATACAATCACGATCATACAATCACAATCATACAATCAGAATCATACAATCGCAATTATACAATCACAATCATACAATCACAATCATACAATCACAATTATACAATCACAATCATACGATCACAATCATACGATCACAATCATACGATCACAATCATACAATCACAATCATACAATCACAATCATACAATCGCAATCATACAATGACAATCATACAATCACAATCATACAATTACTATCATACAATCAGAATCATACAATCGCAATCATACAATCACAATCATACAATCACAATCATACAATCACAATTATACTATCACAATCACACAATCACAATCACACAATCACAATCATACAATCACAATCGTACAATCAGAATCATACAATCGCAATCATACAATCACAATCATACAGAAACAATCATACAATCACAATCATACAATCACAATCATACAATCGCAATCATGCAATCACAATCATGCAATCACAATCATACAATCACAATCATACAATCACAATCATACAATCACAATCATACGATCATAATCATACAATCACAATCATACAATCACAATCATACAATCACAATCACACAATCACAATCATACAATGACAATCATACAACCATAATCATACAATCACAATCATACAATGACAATCATACAATCACAATCATACAGTCACAGTCATACAATCGCAATCACACAATCACAATCATACGATCACAATCATACAATAACAATCATACAATCTCAATCATACAATCGGAATCAAAGAATCACAATCATACGATCAGAATCATACAATCACAATCACACAATCACAATCATACAATCACAATCATACAATCATAATCATACAATCACAATCAAAGAATCACAATCATACAACCATAATCATACAATCACAATCATACAATGACAATCATACAATCACAATCATACAGTCACAGTCATACAATCGCAATCACACAATCACAATCATACGATCACAATCATACAATAACAATCATACAATCTCAATCATACAATCGGAATCAAAGAATCACAATCATACGATCAGAATCATACAATCACAATCACACAATCACAATCATACAATCACAATCATACAATCATAATCATACAATCACAATCAAAGAATCACAATCATACAACCATAATCATACAATCACAATCATACAATGACAATCATACAATCACAATCATACAGTCACAATCATACAATCGCAATCACACAATCACAATCTTACAATCACAATCATACTATCAGAATCATACAATCACAATCACACAATCACAATCATACAATCACAATCAAACAATCACAACCATACAGTCACAATCATACAATCACAATCATACAATCACAATCATACAATGACAATCATACAATCACAATCATACAGCCACAATCATACAATCGCAATTGTACGATCACAATCATACGATCACAATCATACGATCACAATCATACAATCACAATCATACAATCGCAATCATACAATCACCATTATACAATCACAATCATACGACCACAATCATACGATCACAATCATACAATCACAATCATACAATCACAATCATACAATCGCAATCATACAATCACAATCATACAATCACAATCATACAATCACAATCATACAATGACAATCATACAATCACAATCATACAGTCACAATCATACAATCGCAATTATATGATCACAATCATACGATCACAATCATACGATCACAATCATACAATCACAATCATACAATCGCAATCATACAATCACCATTATACAATCACAATCATACGACCACAATCATACGATCACAATCATACGATCACAATCATACGATCACAATCATACAATCACAATCATACGATCATAATCATACAATCACAATCATACAATCACAATCATACAATCACAATCACACAATCACAATCATACAATGACAATCATACAATCATAATCATACAATCACAATCATACAATGACAATCTCACAATCACGATCATACAATCACGATCATATAATCACGATCATACAATCACAATCATACAATCGCAATCATACAATCGCAATCATACAATCACAATCATACAGAAACAATCATACAATCACAATCATACAATCACAATCATGCAATCACAATCATGCAATCACAATCATGCAATCACAATCATACAATCACAATCATACAATCACAATCATACGATCACAATCATACGATCATAATCATACAATCACAATCATACAATCACAATCATACCATCACAATCATACAATCACAGTCATACAATCACAATCATACAATGACAATCATACAATCACAATCATACAATTACTATCATACAATCACAATCATACAATCGCAATCATACAATCACAATCATACAATCACAATCATACAATCACAATCATACAACCACAATCATACAATCACTATCTCACAATCACGATCATACAATCACGATCATACAATCACAATCATACAATCAGAATCATACAATCGCAATCATACAATCACAATCATACAATCACAATCATACAATCACAATCATACAATCACAGTCATACAATCACAATCATACAATGACAATCATACAATCACAATCATACAATTACTATCATACAATCACAATCATACAATCGCAATCATACAATCACAATCATACAATCACAATCATACAATCACAATCATACAATCACAATTATACTATCACAATCACACAATCACAATCACACAATCACAATCATACAATCACAATCATACAATCAGAATCATACAATCGCAATCATACAATCACAATCATACAGAAACAATCATACAATCACAATCATAAAATCACAATCATACAATCGCAATCATGCAATCACAATCATGCAATCACAATCATACAATCACACACATACAATCACAATCATACAATCACAATCGTACGATCATAATCATACAATCACAATCATACAATCACAATCATACAATCACAATCACACAATCACAATCATACAATGACAATCATACAATCATAATCATACAATCACAATCATACAATGACAATCATACAATCACAATCATACAGTCACAATCATACAATCGCAATCACACAATCACAATCATACAATCACCATTATACAATCACAATCATACGACCACAATCATACGATCACAATCATACAATCATAATCACACAATCACAATCATACAATCACAATCATACAATCATAATCATACAATCACAATCAAAGAATCACAATCATACAATCATAATCATACAATCACAATCATACAATGACAATCATACAATTACAATCATACAGTCACAATCATACAATCGCAATCACACAATCACAATCCTACAATCACAATCATACTATCAGAATCATACAATCACAATCACACAATCACAATCATACAATCACAATCAAACAATCACAACCATACAGTCACAATCATACAATCACAATCATACAATCACAATCATACAATGACAATCATACAATCACAATCATACAGTCACAATCATACAATCGCAATTATACGATCACAATCATACGATCACAATCATACGATCACAATCATACAATCACAATCATACAATCGCAATCATACAATCGCAATCATACAATCACAATCATACAATCACAATCATACAATCACAATCATACAATCACAATCATACAATCACAATCATACAATCACAATCATACAATCACAATCATACAATCACAATCCTACAATCACAATCATACAATCACAGTCATACAATCACAATCATACAATGACAATCATACAATCACAATCATACAATTACTATCATACAATCACAATCATACAATCACAATCATACAATCACAATCATACAATCACAATCATACAATCACAATCATACAATCACAATCATACAATCACAACCATACAATCACAATCATACAATCACAATCATACAATGACAATCATACAGTCACAGTCATACAGTCACAATCACACAATCACAATCACACAATCACAATCATACAATCACAATCATACAATCAGAATCATACAATCGCAATCATACAATCACAATCATACAGAAACAATCATACAATCACAATCATAAAATCACAATCATACAATCGCAATCATGCAATCACAATCATGCAATCACAATCATACAATCACAATCATACAATCACAATCATACAATCACAATCATACGATCATAATCATACAATCACAATCATACAATCACAATCATACAATCACAATCACACAATCACAATCATACAATGACAATCATACAATCATAATCATACAATCACAATCATACAATGACAATCATACAATCACAATCATACAGTCACAATCATACAATCGCAATCACACAATCACAATCATACAATCACCATTATACAATCACAATCATACGACCACAATCATACGATCACAATCATACAATCATAATCACACAATCACAATCATACAATCACAATCATACAATCATAATCATACAATCACAATCAAAGAATCACAATCATACAATCATAATCATACAATCACAATCATACAATGACAATCATACAATTACAATCATACAGTCACAATCATACAATCGCAATCACACAATCACAATCCTACAATCACAATCATACTATCAGAATCATACAATCACAATCACACAATCACAATCATACAATCACAATCAAACAATCACAACCATACAGTCACAATCATACAATCACAATCATACAATCACAATCATACAATGACAATCATACAATCACAATCATACAGTCACAATCATACAATCGCAATTATACGATCACAATCATACGATCACAATCATACGATCACAATCATACAATCACAATCATACAATCGCAATCATACAATCACCATTATACAATCACAATCATACGACCACAATCATACGATCACAATCATACAATCACAATCATACAATCACAATCATACAATCGCAATCATACAATCACAATCATACAATCACAATCATACAATCACAATCATACAATCACAATCACACAATCACAATCATACAAGCACAATCATACAATCATAATCATACAATCACAATCATACAATGACAATCATACAATCACAATCATACAGTCACAATCATACAATCGCAATCACACAATCACAATCTTACAATCACAATCATACGATCAGAATCATACAATCACAATCACACAATCACAATCATACAATCACAATCATACAATCATAATCATACAATCACAATCATACAATGAAAATCATACAATCACAATCATACAGTCACAATCATACAATCGCATTCATACAATCACAATCATATAATCACAATCATACAATCACAATCATACAATCACAATCATACAATCACAATCATACAATCGCAATCAAAGAATCACAATCATACGATCACAATCATACAATCACAATCATACAATCACAATCATACAATCACAATCATACAATCACAATCATACAATCACAATCATACAATCACAGTCATACAATCACAATCATACAATGACAATCATACACTCACAATCATACAATTACTATCATACAATCACAATCATACAATCACAATCATACAATCACAATCATACAATCACAATCATACAATCACAATCATACGATCACAATCATACAATCAAAATCTCACAATCACGATCATAGAATCACGATCATACAATCAAAATCATACAATCACAATCTCACAATCACAATCACACAATCACAATCATACAATCGCAATCATACAATCAAAATCATACAATCACAATCATACAATCACAATCATACAGAAACAATCAAAGAATCGCAATCATACGATCACAATCATACAATCACAATCATACAATCACAATCATACAATCGCAATCATACAATCACAATCATACAATCACAATCATACAATCACAATCATACAATCACAATCACGCAATCACAATCATACAATCACAATCATGCAAACGCAATCATACAATCACAATCATACAATCACAATCATACAATCACAATCATACAACCACAATCATACAATCACAATCTCACAATCACGATCATACAATCACGATCATATAATCACGATCATACAATCACAATCATACAATCACAATCATACAATCAGAATCATACAATCACAATCATACGATCACAATCATACGATCACAATCATACAATCACAATCATACAATCGCAATCATACAATCACAATCATACAATCACAATCATACAATCACAATCATACAATCAAAATCATACGATCATAATCATACAATCACAATCATACAATCACAATCATACAATCGCAATCAAAGAATCGCAATCATACGATCACAATCATACAATCACAATCATACAATCACAATCATACAACCACAATCATACAATCACAATCTCACAATCACGATCATACAATCACGATCATACAATCACGATCATACAATCACGATCATACAATCACAATCATACGATCACAATCATACGATCACAATCATACGATCACAATCATACGATCACAATCATACGATCACAATCATACAATCACAATCATACAATCAAAATCATACAATCACAATCATACAATCACAATCATACAATCACAATCATACAATCACAATCATACAATCACAATCATACAATCACAATCATACAATCACAATCATACAATCGCAATCAAAGAATCGCAATCATACGATCACAATCATACAATCACAATCATACAATCACAATCATACAACCACAATCATACAATCACAATCTCACAATCACGATCATACAATCACGATCATACAATCACGATCATACAATCACAATCATACAATCACAATCATACAATCAGAATCATACAATCGCAATCATACAATCACAATCATACAATCACAATCATACAATCACAATTATACAATCACAATCATACGATCACAATCATACGATCACAATCATACAATCACAATCATACAATCACAATCATACAATCGCAATCATACAATGACAATCATACAATCACAATCATACAATTACTATCATACAATCACAATCATACAATCACAATCATACAATCACAATCATACAATCACAATCATACAATCACAATCATACAATCACAATCATACAATCACAATCATACAATTACTATCATTCAATCACAATCATACAATCACAATCATACAATCACAATCATACAATCACAGTCATACAATCACAATCATACAATGACAATCATACAATCACAATCATACAATTACTATCATACAATCACAATCATACAATCGCAATCATACAATCACAATCATACAATCACAATCATACAATCACAATCATACAACCACAATCATACAATCACTATCTCACAATCACGATCATACAATCACGATCATACAATCACGATCATACAATCACAATCATACAATCAGAATCATACAATCGCAATCATACAATCACAATCATACAATCACAATCATACAATCACAATTATACTATCACAATCACACAATCACAATCACACAATCACAATCATACAATCACAATCATACAATCATAATCATACAATCACAATCATACAATGACAATCATACAATCACAATCATACAGTCACAATCATACAATCGCAATTATACGATCACAATCATACGATCACAATCATACGATCACAATCATACAATCACAATCATACAATCACAATCATACAATCACAATCATACAATCACAATCCTACAATCACAATCATACAATCACAGTCATACAATCACAATCATACAATGACAATCATACAATCACAATCATACAATTACTATCATACAATCACAATCATACAATCACAATCATACAATCACAATCATACAATCACAATCATACAATCACAATCATACAATCACAACCATACAATCACAATCATACAATCACAATCATACAATGACAATCATACGATCACAATCATACAATCAAAATCTCACAATCACGATCATAGAATCACGATCATACAATCAAAATCATACAATCACAATCTCACAATCACAATCACACAATCACAATCATACAATCGCAATCATACAATCAAAATCATACAATCACAATCATACAATCACAATCATACAGAAACAATCAAAGAATCGCAATCATACGATCACAATCATACAATCACAATCATACAATCACAATCATACAATCGCAATCATACAATCACAATCATACAATCACAATCACGCAATCACAATCATACAATCACAATCATGCAAACACAATCATACAATCACAATCATACAATCACAATCATACAACCACAATCATACAACCACAATCATACAATCACAATCTCACAATCACGATCATACAATCACGATCATATAATCACGATCATACAATCACAATCATACAATCACAATCATACAATCAGAATCATACAATCACAATCATACGATCACAATCATACGATCACAATCATACAATCACAATCATACAATCGCTATCATACAATCACAATCATACAATCACAATCATACAATCACAATCATACAATCACAATCATGCAATCACAATCATACAATCATAATCATACAATCACAATCATACAATCACAATCATACGATCATAATCATACAATCACAATCATACAATCACAATCATACAATCACAATCACACAATCACAATCATACAATGACAATCATACAATCACAATCTCACAATCACGATCATACAATCACAATCATGCAAACACAATCATACAATCACAATCATACAATCACAATCATACAATCACAATCATACAACCACAATCATACAATCACTATCTCACAATCACGATCATACAATCACGATCATACAATCACGATCATACAATCACAATCATACAATCAGAATCATACAATCGCAATCATACAATCACAATCATACAATCACAATCATACAATCACAACTATACTATCACAATCACACAATCACAATCACACAATCACAATCATACAATCACAATCATACAATCAGAATCATACAATCGCAATCATACAATCACAATCATACAGAAACAATCATACAATCACAATCATACAATCACAATCATACAATCGCAATCATGCAATCACAATCATGCAATCACAATCATACAATCACAATCATACAATCACAATCATACAATCACAATCATACAATCACAATCATACGATCATAATCATACAATCACAATCATACAATCACAATCATACAATCGCAATCAAAGAATCGCAATCATACGATCACAATCATACAATCACAATCATACAATCACAATCATACAACCACAATCATACAATCACAATCTCACAATCACGATCATACAATCACGATCATACAATCACGATCATACAATCACAATCATACGATCACAATCATACAATCACAATCATACAATCACAATCATACAATCACAATCATACAATCACAACCATACAATCACAATCATACAATCACAATCATACAATGACAATCATACAGTCACAGTCATACAGTCACAATCATACAATCGCAATCACACAATCACAATCTTACAACCACAATCATACAATCACAATCATACAATCACAATCACACAATCACAATCATACAAGCACAATCATACAATCATAATCATACAATCACAATCATACAATGACAATCATACAATCACAATCATACAGTCACAATCATACAATCGCAATCACACAATCACAATCTTACAATCACAATCATACGATCAGAATCATACAATCACAATCACACAATTACAATCATACAATCACAATCATACAATCATAATCATACAATCACAATCATACAATGAAAATCATACAATCACAATCATACAGTCACAATCATACAATCGCATTCATACAATCACAATCATATAATCACAATCATACAATCACAATCATACAATCACAATCATACAATCACAATCATACAATCGCAATCAAAGAATCACAATCATACGATCACAATCATACAATCACAATCATACAATCACAATCATACAATCACAATCATACAATCACAATCATACAATCACAGTCATAGAATCACAATCATACAATGACAATCATACACTCACAATCATACAATTACTATCATACAATCACAATCATACAATCACAATCATACAATCACAATCATACAATCACAATCATACAATCACAATCATACAATCACAATCATACAATCACAATCATACGATCACAATCATACAATCAAAATCTCACAATCACGATCATAGAATCACGATCATACAATCAAAATCATACAATCACAATCTCACAATCACAATCACACAATCACAATCATACAATCGCAATCGTACAATCAAAATCATACAATCACAATCATACAATCACAATCATACAGAAACAATCAAAGAATCGCAATCATACGATCACAATCATACAATCACAATCATACAATCACAATCATACAATCGCAATCATACAATCACAATCATACAATCACAATCATACAATCACAATCATACAATCACAATCACGCAATCGCAATTATACGATCACAATCATACGATCACAATCATACGATCACAATCATACAATCACAATCATACAATCACAATCATACAACCACAATCATACAATCACAATCTCACAATCACGATCATACAATCACGATCATATAATCACGATCATACAATCACAATCATACAATCACAATCATACAATCAGAATCATACAATCACAATCATACGATCACAATCATACGATCACAATCATACAATCACAATCATACAATCGCTATCATACAATCACAATCATACAATCACAATCATACGATCACAATCATACAATCACAATCATGCAATCACAATCATACAATCACAATCATACAATCACAATCATACAATCACAATCATACGATCATAATCATACAATCACAATCATACAATCACAATCATACAATCACAATCACACAATCACAATCATACAATGACAATCATACAATCACAATCTCACAATCACGATCATACAATCACAATCATGCAAACACAATCATACAATCACAATCATACAATCACAATCATACAATCACAATCATACAACCACAACCATACAATCACTATCTCACAATCACGATCATACAATCACGATCATACAATCACGATCATACAATCACAATCATACAATCAGAATCATACAATCGCAATCATACAATCACAATCATACAATCACAATCCTACAATCACAACTATACTATCACAATCACACAATCACAATCACACAATCACAATCATACAATCACAATCATACAATCAGAATCATACATTCGCAATCATACAATCACAATCATACAGAAACAATCATACAATCACAATCATACAATCACAATCATACAATCGCAATCATGCAATCACAATCATGCAATCACAATCATACAATCACAATCATACAATCACAATCATACAATCACAATCATACGATCATAATCATACAATCACAATCATACAATCACAATCATACAATCGCAATCAAAGAATCGCAATCATACGATCACAATCATACAATCACAATCATACAATCACAATCATACAACCACAATCATACAATCACAATCTCACAATCACGATCATACAATCACGATCATACAATCACGATCATACAATCACAATCATACGATCACAATCATACGATCACAATCATACGATCACAATCATACGATCACAATCATACGATCACAATCATACAATCACAATCATACAATCACAATCATACAATGACAATCATACAATAACAATCATACAATCACTATCATACAATCACAATCATACAACCACAATCATACAATCACAATCATACAATCACAATCATACAATCACAATCATACAATCACGATCTCACAATCACGATCATACAATCACGATCATACAATCAAAATCATACAATCACAATCATACAATCACAATCATACAATCACAATCATACAATCACAATCATACAATCACAATCATACAATCACAATCATACAATCGCAATCAAAGAATCGCAATCATACGATCACAATCATACAATCACAATCATACAATCACAATCATACAACCACAATCATACAATCACAATCTCACAATCACGATCATACAATCACGATCATACAATCACGATCATACAATCACAATCATACAATCACAATCATACAATCAGAATCATACAATCGCAATCATACAATCACAATCATACAATCACAATCATACAATCACAATTATACAATCACAATCATACGATCACAATCATACGATCACAATCATACAATCACAATCATTCAATCACAATCATACAATCGCAATCATACAATGACAATCATACAATCACAATCATACAATTACTATCATACAATCACAATCATACAATCACAATCATACAATCACAATCATACAATCACAATCATACAATCACAATCATACAATCACAATCATACAATCACAATCATACAATCACAATCATACAATCACAATCTCACAATCACGATCATACAATCACAATCATGCAAACACAATCATACAATCATAATCATACAATCACAATCATACAATCACAATCATACAACCACAATCATACAATCACTATCTCACAATCACGATCATACAATCACGATCATACAATCACGATCATACAATCACAATCATACAATCAGAATCATACAATCGCAATCATACAATCACAATCATACAATCACAATCATACAATCACAATTATACTATCACAATCACACAATCACAATCACACAATCACAATCATACAATCACAATCATACAATCAGAATCATACAATCGCAATCATACAATCACAATCATACAGAAACAATCATACAATCACAATCATACAATCACAATCATACAATCGCAATCATGCAATCACAATCATGCAATCACAATCATACAATCACAATCATACAATCACAATCATACAATCACAATCATACGATCATAATCATACAATCACAATCATACAATCACAATCATACAATCACAATCACACAATCACAATCATACAATGACAATCATACAATCATAATCATACAATCACAATCATACAATGACAATCATACAATCACAATCATACAGTCACAATCATACAATCGCAATCACACAATCACAATCATACGATCACAATCATACAATAACAATCATACAATCACAATCATACAATCGGAATCAAAGAATCACAATCATACGATCAGAATCATACAATCACAATCACACAACCACAATCATACAATCACAATCATACAATCATAATCATACAATCACAATCAAAGAATCACAATCATACAATCACAATCATACAATGACAATCATACAATCACAATCATACAGTCACAATCATACAATCGCAATTATACGATCACAATCATACGATCACAATCATACGATCACAATCATACAATCACAATCATACAATCGCAATCATACAATCACCATTATACAATCACAATCATACGACCACAATCATACGATCACAATCATACAATCACAATCATACAATCACAATCATACAATCGCAATCATACAATCACAATCATACCATCACAATCATACAATCACAATCATACAATGACAATCATACAATCACAATCATACAGTCACAATCATACAATCGCAATTATATGATCACAATCATACGATCACAATCATACGATCACAATCATACGATCACAATCATACAATCACAATCATACAATCGCAATCATACAATCACCATTATACAATCACAATCATACGACCACAATCATACGATCACAATCATACGATCACAATCATACGATCACAATCATACAATCACAATCATACGATCATAATCATACAATCACAATCATACAATCACAATCATACAATCACAATCACACAATCACAATCATACAATGACAATCATACAATCATAATCATACAATCACAATCATACAATGACAATCTCACAATCACGATCATACAATCACGATCATATAATCACGATCATACAATCACAATCATACAATCGCAATCATACAATCGCAATCATACAATCACAATCATACAGAAACAATCATACAATCACAATCATACAATCACAATCATGCAATCACAATCATGCAATCACAATCATGCAATCACAATCATACAATCACAATCATACAATCACAATCATACGATCACAATCATACGATCATAATCATACAATCACAATCATACAATCACAATCATACAATCACAATCATACAATCACAGTCATACAATCACAATCATACAATGACAATCATACAATCACAATCATACAATTACTATCATACAATCACAATCATACAATCGCAATCATACAATCACAATCATACAATCACAATCATACAATCACAATCATACAACCACAATCATACAATCACTATCTCACAATCACGATCATACAATCACGATCATACAATCACGATCATACAATCACAATCATACAATCAGAATCATACAATCGCAATCATACAATCACAATCATACAATCACAATCATACAATCACAATCATACAATCACAGTCATACAATCACAATCATACAATGACAATCATACAATCACAATCATACAATTACTATCATACAATCACAATCATACAATCGCAATCATACAATCACAATCATACAATCACAATCATACAATCACAATCATACAACCACAATCATACAATCACTATCTCACAATCACGATCATACAATCACGATCATACAATCACGATCATACAATCACAATCATACAATCAGAATCATACAATCGCAATCATACAATCACAATCATACAATCACAATCATACAATCACAATTATACTATCACAATCACACAATCACAATCACACAATCACAATCATACAATCACAATCATACAATCAGAATCATACAATCGCAATCATACAATCACAATCATACAGAAACAATCATACAATCACAATCATACAATCACAATCATACAATCGCAATCATGCAATCACAATCATGCAATCACAATCATACAATCACAATCATACAATCACAATCATACAATCACAATCATACGATCATAATCATACAATCACAATCATACAATCACAATCATACAATCACAATCACACAATCACAATCATACAATGACAATCATACAATCATAATCATACAATCACAATCATACAATGACAATCATACAATCACAATCATACAGTCACAATCATACAATCGCAATCACACAATCACAATCATACGATCACAATCATACAATAACAATCATACAATCACAATCATACAATCGGAATCAAAGAATCACAATCATACGATCAGAATCATACAATCATAATCACACAATCACAATCATACAATCACAATCATACAATCATAATCATACAATCACAATCAAAGAATCACAATCATACAATCATAATCATACAATCACAATCATACAATGACAATCATACAATCACAATCATACAGTCACAATCATACAATCGCAATCACACAATCACAATCCTACAATCACAATCATACTATCAGAATCATACAATCACAATCACACAATCACAATCATACAATCACAATCAAACAATCACAACCATACAGTCACAATCATACAATCACAATCATACAATCACAATCATACAATGACAATCATACAATCACAATCATACAGTCACAATCATACAATCGCAATTATACGATCACAATCATACGATCACAATCATACGATCACAATCATACAATCACAATCATACAATCGCAATCATACAATCACCATTATACAATCACAATCATACGACCACAATCATACGATCACAATCATACAATCACAATCATACAATCACAATCATACAATCGCAATCATACAATCACAATCATACAATCACAATCATACAATCACAATCATACAATCACAATCATACAATCACAATCATACAATCACAATCATACAATCACAATCATACAATCACAATCATACAATCACAATCATACAATCACAATCATACAATCACAATCATACAATCACAATCATACAATCGCAATCAAAGAATCACAATCATACGATCACAATCATACGATCACAATCATACGATCACAATCATACAATCACAATCATACAATCACAATCATACAATCACAATCATACAATCACAATCATACGATCACAATCATACGATCACAATCATACGATCACAATCATACGATCACAATCATACGATCACAATCATACGATCACAATCATACGATCACAATCATACGATCACAATCATACAATGACAATCATACAATTACTATCATACAATCACAATCATACATTCGCAATCATACAATCACAATCATACAATCACAATCACGCAATCACAATCATACAATCACAATCATGCAAACACAATCATACAATCACAATCATACAATCACAATCATACAATCACAATCATACAACCACAATCATACAATCACAATCTCACAATCACGATCATACAATCACGATCATATAATCACGATCATACAATCACAATCATACAATCGCAATCATACAATTGCAATCATACAATCACAATCATACAGAAACAATCATACAATCACAATCATACAATCACAATCATGCAATCACAATCATGCAATCACAATCATGCAATCACAATCATACAATCACAATCATACAATCACAATCATACAATCACAATCATACGATCATAATCATACAATCACAATCATACAATCACAATCATACAATCACAATCATACAATCACAATCATACAATCACAACCATACAATCACAATCATACAATCACAATCATACAATCACAATCATACAACCACAATCATACAATCACTATCTCACAATCACGATCATACAATCACGATCATACAATCACGATCATACAATCACAATCATACAATCAGAATCATACAATCGCAATCATACAATCACAATCATACAATCACAATCATACAATCACAATCATACAATCACAATCATGCAATCACAATCATACAATCATAATCATACAATCACAATCATACAATCACAATCATACGATCATAATCATACAATCACAATCATACAATCACAATCATACAATCACAATCACACAATCACAATCATACAATGACAATCATACAATCACAATCTCACAATCACGATCATACAATCACAATCATGCAAACACAATCATACAATCACAATCATACAATCACAATCATACAATCACAATCATACAACCACAATCATACAATCACTATCTCACAATCACGATCATACAATCACGATCATACAATCACAATCATACAATCAGAATCATACAATCGCAATCATACAATCACAATCATACAATCACAATCATACAATCACAATTATACTATCACAATCACACAATCACAATCACACAATCACAATCATACAATCACAATCATACAATCAGAATCATACAATCGCAATCATACAATCACAATCATACAGAAACAATCATACAATCACAATCATACAATCACAATCATACAATCGCAATCATGCAATCACAATCATGCAATCACAATCATACAATCACAATCATACAATCACAATCATACAATCACAATCATACGATCATAATCATACAATCACAATCATACAATCACAATCATACAATCACAATCACACAATCACAATCATACAATGACAATCATACAATCATAATCATACAATCACAATCATACAATGACAATCATACAATCACAATCATACAGTCACAATCATACAATCGCAATCACACAATCACAATCATACGATCACAATCATACAATAACAATCATACAATCACAATCATACAATCGGAATCAAAGAATCACAATCATACGATCAGAATCATACAATCATAATCTCACAATCACAATCATACAATCACAATCATACAATCATAATCATACAATCACAATCAAAGAATCACAATCATACAATCATAATCATACAATCACAATCATACAATGACAATCATACAATCACAATCATACAGTCACAATCATACAATCGCAATCACACAATCACAATCATACGATCACAATCATACAATAACAATCATACAATCACAATCATACAATCGGAATCAAAGAATCACAATCATACGATCAGAATCATACAATCATAGTCACACAATCACAATCATACAATCACAATCATACAATCATAATCATACAATCACAATCAAAGAATCACAATCATACAATCATAATCATACAATCACAATCATACAATGACAATCATACAATCACAATCATACAGTCACAATCATACAATCGCAATCACACAATCACAATCCTACAATCACAATCATACTATCAGAATCATACAATCACAATCACACAATCACAATCATACAATCACAATCAAACAATCACAACCATACAGTCACAATCATACAATCACAATCATACAATCACAATCATACAATGACAATCATACAATCACAATCATACAGTCACAATCATACAATCGCAATTATACGATCACAATCATACGATCACAATCATACGATCACAATCATACAATCACAATCATACAATCGCAATCATACAATCACCATTATACAATCACAATCATACGACCACAATCATACGATCACAATCATACAATCACAATCATACAATCACAATCATACAATCGCAATCATACAATCACAATCATACAATCACAATCATACAATCACAATCATACAATCACAATCATACAATCACAATCATACAATCACAATCATACAATCACAATCATACAATCACAATCATACAATCACAATCATACAATCACAATCATACAATCACAATCATACAATCGCAATCAAAGAATCACAATCATACGATCACAATCATACGATCACAATCATACGATCACAATCATACAATCACAATCATACAATCACAATCATACAATCACAATCATACAATCACAATCATACGATCACAATCATACGATCACAATCATACGATCACAATCATACGATCACAATCATACGATCACAATCATACGATCACAATCATACGATCACAATCATACGATCACAATCATACAATGACAATCATACAATTACTATCATACAATCACAATCATACATTCGCAATCATACAATCACAATCATACAATCACAATCACGCAATCACAATCATACAATCACAATCATGCAAACACAATCATACAATCACAATCATACAATCACAATCATACAATCACAATCATACAACCACAATCATACAATCACAATCTCACAATCACGATCATACAATCACGATCATATAATCACGATCATACAATCACAATCATACAATCGCAATCATACAATTGCAATCATACAATCACAATCATACAGAAACAATCATACAATCACAATCATACAATCACAATCATGCAATCACAATCATGCAATCACAATCATGCAATCACAATCATACAATCACAATCATACAATCACAATCATACAATCACAATCATACGATCATAATCATACAATCACAATCATACAATCACAATCATACAATCACAATCATACAATCACAATCATACAATCACAACCATACAATCACAATCATACAATCACAATCATACAATGACAATCATACAGTCACAGTCATACAGTCACAATCATACAATCGCAATCACACAATCACAATCTTACAATCACAATCATACAATCACAATCATACAATCACAATCACACAATCACAATCATACAAGCACAATCATACAATCATAATTATACAATCACAATCATACAATGACAATCATACAATCACAATCATACAGGCACAATCATACAATCGCAATCACACAATCACAATCTTACAATCACAATCATACGATCAGAATCATACAATCACAATCACACAATCACAATCATACAGAAACAATCAATGAATCGCAATCATACGATCACAATCATACAATCACAATCATACAATCACAATCATACAATCGCAATCATACAATCACAATCATACAATCACAATCATACAATCACAATCATACAATCACAATCATACAATCACAATCACGCAATCACAATCATACAATCACAATCATGCAAACACAATCATACAATCACAATCATACAATCACAGTCATACAATCACAATCATACAACCACAATCATACAATCACAATCTCACAATCACGATCATACAATCACGATCATATAATCACGATCATACAATCACAATCATACAATCACAATCATACAATCAGAATCATACAATCACAATCATACGATCACAATCATACGATCACAATCATACAATCACAATCATACAATCGCAATCATACAATCACCATCATACAATCACAATCATACAATCACAATCATACAATCACAATCATGCAATCACAATCATACAATCACAATCATACAATCACAATCATACAATCACAATCATACGATCATAATCATACAATCACAATCATACAATCACAATCATACAATCACAATCACACAATCACAATCATACAATGACAATCATACAATCATAATCATACAAGCACAATCATACAATGACAATCATACAATCACAATCATACAGTCACAATCATACAATCGCAATCACACAATCACAATCATACGATGCCAATCAGACAATCACAATTATACAGTCACAATCATACAATCGCAATCACACAATCACAATCTTACAATCACAATCATACGATCAGAATCATACAATCACAATCACACAATCACAATCATACAATCACAATCATACAATCATAATCATACAATCACAATCATACAATGAAAATCATACAATCACAATCATACAGTCACAATCATACAATCGCATTCATACAATCACAATCATATAATCACAATCATACAATCACAATCATACAATCACAATCATACAATCACAATCATACAATCGCAATCAAAGAATCACAATCATACGATCACAATCATACAATCACAATCATACAATCACAATCATACAATCACAATCATACAATCACAATCATACAATCACAGTCATACAATCACAATCATACAATGACAATAATACACTCACAATCATACAATTACTATCATACAATCACAATCATACAATCACAATCATACAATCACAATCATACAATCACAATCATACAATCACAATCATACAATCACAATCATACAATCACAATCATACGATCACAATCATACAATCAAAATCTCACAATCACGATCATAGAATCACGATCATACAATCAAAATCATACAATCACAATCTCACAATCACAATCACACAATCACAATCATACAATCGCAATCATACAATCAAAATCATACAATCACAATCATACAATCACAATCATACAGAAACAATCAATGAATCGCAATCATACGATCACAATCATACAATCACAATCATACAATCACAATCATACAATCGCAATCATACAATCACAATCATACAATCACAATCATACAATCACAATCATACAATCACAATCATACAATCACAATCACGCAATCACAATCATACAATCACAATCATGCAAACACAATCATACAATCACAATCATACAATCACAATCATACAATCACAATCATACAACCACAATCATACAATCACAATCTCACAATCACGATCATACAATCACGATCATATAATCACGATCATACAATCACAATCATACAATCACAATCATACAATCAGAATCATACAATCACAATCATACGATCACAATCATACGATCACAATCATACAATCACAATCATACAATCGCAATCATACAATCACAATCATACAATCACAATCATACAATCACAATCATACAATCACAATCATGCAATCACAATCATACAATCACAATCATACAATCACAATCATACAATCACAATCATACGATCATAATCATACAATCACAATCATACAATCACAATCATACAATCACAATCACACAATCACAATCATACAATGACAATCATACAATCATAATCATACAATCACAATCATACAATGACAATCATACAATCACAATCATACAGTCACAATCATACAATCGCAATCACACAATCACAATCATACGATGCCAATCATACAATCACAGTCATACAATCACAATCATACAATCACAATCATACAATCAAAATCATACAATCGCAATCAAAGAATCACAATCATACGATCAGAATCATACAATCACAATCACACAATCACAATCATACAATCACAATCATACAATCACAATCATACAATCACAATCATACAATCACAATCATACAATCACAATCACACAATCAAAATCTCACAATCACGATCATAGAATCACGATCATACAATCAAAATCATACAATCACAATCTCACAATCACAATCACACAATCACAATCACACAATCACAATCATACAATCACAATCATACGATCACAATCATACAATCACAATCATACAATCACAATCATACAATCACAATCATACAATCACAATCATACAATCACAGTCATACAATCACAATCATACAATGACAATCATACAATCACAATCATACAATTACTATCATACAATCACAATCATACAATCACAATCATACAATCACAATCATACAATCACAATCATACAATCACAATCATACAATCACAATCATACAATCACAATCACACAATCAAAATCATACAATCACAATCATACAATCACAATCATACAATCGCTATCAAAGAATCACAATCATACGATCACAATCATACAATCACAATCATACAATCACAATCATACAATCACAATCATACAATCACAATCATGCAATCACAATCATACAATCACAGTCATACAATCACAATCATACAATGACAATCATACAATCACAATCATACAATTACTATCATACAATCACAATCATACAATCACAATCATACAATCACAATCATACAATCACAATCATACAATCACAATCATACAATCACAATCATACAATCACAACCATACAATCACAATCATACAATCACAATCATACAATGACAATCATACAGTCACAGTCATACAGTCACAATCATACAATCGCAATCACACAATCACAATCTTACAATCACAATCATACAATCACAATCATACAATCACAATCACACAATCACAATCATACAACCACAATCATACAATCATAATCATACAATCACAATCATTCAATGACAATCATACAATCACAATCATACAGTCACAATCATACAATCGCAATCACACAATCACAATCTTACAATCACAATCATACGATCAGAGTCATACAATCACAATCACACAATCACAATCATACAATCACAATCATACAATCATAATCATACAATCACAATCATACAATGAAAATCATACAATCACAATCATACAGTCACAATCATACAATCGCATTCATACAATCACAATCATTTAATCACAATCATACAATCACAATCATACAATCACAATCATACAATCACAATCATACAATCGCAATCAAAGAATCACAATCATACGATCACAATCATACAATCACAATCATACAATCACAATCATACAATCACAATCATACAATCACAATCATACAATCACAGTCATACAATCACAATCATACAATGACAATCATACAAGCACAATCATACAATTACTATCATACAATCACAATCATACAATCACAATCATACAATCACAATCATACAATCACAATCATACAATCACAATCATACGATCACAATCATACGATCACAATCATACAATCAAAATCTCACAATCACGATCATAGAATCACGATCATACAATCAAAATCATACAATCACAATCTCACAATCACAATCACACAATCACAATCATACAATCGCAATCATACAATCAAAATCATACAATCACAATCATACAATCACAATCATACAGAAACAATCAATGAATCGCAATCATACGATCACAATCATACAATCACAATCATACAATCACAATCATACAATCGCAATCATACAATCACAATCATACAATCACAATCATACAATCACAATCATACAATCACAATCACGCAATCACAATCATACAATCACAATCATGCAAACACAATCATACAATCACAATCATGCAATCACAATCATACAATCACAATCATACAACCACAATCATACAATCACAATCTCACAATCACGATCATACAATCACGATCATATAATCACGATCATACAATCACAATCATACAATCACAATCATACAATCAGAATCATACAATCACAATCATACGATCACAATCATAAGATCACAATCATACAATCACAATCATACAATCGCAATCATACAATCACAATCATACAATCACAATCATACAATCACAATCATACAATCACAATCATACAATCAGAATCATACAATCGCAATCATACAATCGCAATCATACAATCACAACCATACAGAAACAATCATACAATCACAATCATACAATCACAATCATACAATCACAATCATGCAATCACAATCATACAATCACAATCATACAATCACAATCATACAATCGCAATCAAAGAATCACAATCATACGATCAGAATCATACAATCACAATCACACAATCACAATCATACAATCACAATCATACAATCATAATCATACAATCACAATCAAAGAATCACAATCATACAATCATAATCATACAATCACAATCATACAATGACAATCATACAATCACAATCATACAGTCACAATCATACAATCGCAATCACACAATCACAATCTTACAATCACAATCATACGATCAGAATCATACAATCACAATCACACAATCACAATCATACAATCACAATCAAACAATCACAATCATACAGTCACAATCATACAATCACAATCATACAATCACAATCATGCAATCACAATCATGCAATCACAATCATACAATCACAATCATACAATCACAATCATACAATCACAATCATACGATCATAATCATACAATCACAATCATACAATCACAATCATACAATCACAATCATACAATCACAATCATACAATCACAACCATACAATCACAATCATACAATCACAATCATACAATGACAATCATACAGTCACAGTCATACAGTCACAATCATACAATCGCAATCACACAATCACAATCTTACAATCACAATCATACAATCACAATCATACAATCACAATCACACAATCACAATCATACAAGCACAATCATACAATCATAATTATACAATCACAATCATACAATGACAATCATACAATCACAATCATACAGGCACAATCATACAATCGCAATCACACAATCACAATCTTACAATCACAATCATACGATCAGAATCATACAATCACAATCACACAATCACAATCATACAGAAACAATCAATGAATCGCAATCATACGATCACAATCATACAATCACAATCATACAATCACAATCATACAATCGCAATCATACAATCACAATCATACAATCACAATCATACAATCACAATCATACAATCACAATCATACAATCACAATCACGCAATCACAATCATACAATCACAATCATGCAAACACAATCATACAATCACAATCATACAATCACAGTCATACAATCACAATCATACAACCACAATCATACAATCACAATCTCACAATCACGATCATACAATCACGATCATATAATCACGATCATACAATCACAATCATACAATCACAATCATACAATCAGAATCATACAATCACAATCATACGATCACAATCATACGATCACAATCATACAATCACAATCATACAATCGCAATCATACAATCACCATCATACAATCACAATCATACAATCACAATCATACAATCACAATCATGCAATCACAATCATACAATCACAATCATACAATCACAATCATACAATCACAATCATACGATCATAATCATACAATCACAATCATACAATCACAATCATACAATCACAATCACACAATCACAATCATACAATGACAATCATACAATCATAATCATACAAGCACAATCATACAATGACAATCATACAATCACAATCATACAGTCACAATCATACAATCGCAATCACACAATCACAATCATACGATGCCAATCAGACAATCACAATTATACAGTCACAATCATACAATCGCAATCACACAATCACAATCTTACAATCACAATCATACGATCAGAATCATACAATCACAATCACACAATCACAATCATACAATCACAATCATACAATCATAATCATACAATCACAATCATACAATGAAAATCATACAATCACAATCATACAGTCACAATCATACAATCGCATTCATACAATCACAATCATATAATCACAATCATACAATCACAATCATACAATCACAATCATACAATCACAATCATACAATCGCAATCAAAGAATCACAATCATACGATCACAATCATACAATCACAATCATACAATCACAATCATACAATCACAATCATACAATCACAATCATACAATCACAGTCATACAATCACAATCATACAATGACAATAATACACTCACAATCATACAATTACTATCATACAATCACAATCATACAATCACAATCATACAATCACAATCATACAATCACAATCATACAATCACAATCATACAATCACAATCATACAATCACAATCATACGATCACAATCATACAATCAAAATCTCACAATCACGATCATAGAATCACGATCATACAATCAAAATCATACAATCACAATCTCACAATCACAATCACACAATCACAATCATACAATCGCAATCATACAATCAAAATCATACAATCACAATCATACAATCACAATCATACAGAAACAATCAATGAATCGCAATCATACGATCACAATCATACAATCACAATCATACAATCACAATCATACAATCGCAATCATACAATCACAATCATACAATCACAATCATACAATCACAATCATACAATCACAATCATACAATCACAATCACGCAATCACAATCATACAATCACAATCATGCAAACACAATCATACAATCACAATCATACAATCACAATCATACAATCACAATCATACAACCACAATCATACAATCACAATCTCACAATCACGATCATACAATCACGATCATATAATCACGATCATACAATCACAATCATACAATCACAATCATACAATCAGAATCATACAATCACAATCATACGATCACAATCATACGATCACAATCATACAATCACAATCATACAATCGCAATCATACAATCACAATCATACAATCACAATCATACAATCACAATCATACAATCACAATCATGCAATCACAATCATACAATCACAATCATACAATCACAATCATACAATCACAATCATACGATCATAATCATACAATCACAATCATACAATCACAATCATACAATCACAATCACACAATCACAATCATACAATGACAATCATACAATCATAATCATACAATCACAATCATACAATGACAATCATACAATCACAATCATACAGTCACAATCATACAATCGCAATCACACAATCACAATCATACGATGCCAATCATACAATCACAGTCATACAATCACAATCATACAATCACAATCATACAATCAAAATCATACAATCGCAATCAAAGAATCACAATCATACGATCAGAATCATACAATCACAATCACACAATCACAATCATACAATCACAATCATACAATCACAATCATACAATCACAATCATACAATCACAATCATACAATCACAATCACACAATCAAAATCTCACAATCACGATCATAGAATCACGATCATACAATCAAAATCATACAATCACAATCTCACAATCACAATCACACAATCACAATCACACAATCACAATCATACAATCACAATCATACGATCACAATCATACAATCACAATCATACAATCACAATCATACAATCACAATCATACAATCACAATCATACAATCACAGTCATACAATCACAATCATACAATGACAATCATACAATCACAATCATACAATTACTATCATACAATCACAATCATACAATCACAATCATACAATCACAATCATACAATCACAATCATACAATCACAATCATACAATCACAATCATACAATCACAATCACACAATCAAAATCATACAATCACAATCATACAATCACAATCATACAATCACAATCATACAATCGCTATCAAAGAATCACAATCATACGATCACAATCATACAATCACAATCATACAATCACAATCATACAATCACAATCATACAATCACAATCATGCAATCACAATCATACAATCACAGTCATACAATCACAATCATACAATGACAATCATACAATCACAATCATACAATTACTATCATACAATCACAATCATACAATCACAATCATACAATCACAATCATACAATCACAATCATACAATCACAATCATACAATCACAATCATACAATCACAACCATACAATCACAATCATACAATCACAATCATACAATGACAATCATACAGTCACAGTCATACAGTCACAATCATACAATCGCAATCACACAATCACAATCTTACAATCACAATCATACAATCACAATCATACAATCACAATCACACAATCACAATCATACAACCACAATCATACAATCATAATCATACAATCACAATCATTCAATGACAATCATACAATCACAATCATACAGTCACAATCATACAATCGCAATCACACAATCACAATCTTACAATCACAATCATACGATCAGAGTCATACAATCACAATCACACAATCACAATCATACAATCACAATCATACAATCATAATCATACAATCACAATCATACAATGAAAATCATACAATCACAATCATACAGTCACAATCATACAATCGCATTCATACAATCACAATCATTTAATCACAATCATACAATCACAATCATACAATCACAATCATACAATCACAATCATACAATCGCAATCAAAGAATCACAATCATACGATCACAATCATACAATCACAATCATACAATCACAATCATACAATCACAATCATACAATCACAATCATACAATCACAGTCATACAATCACAATCATACAATGACAATCATACAAGCACAATCATACAATTACTATCATACAATCACAATCATACAATCACAATCATACAATCACAATCATACAATCACAATCATACAATCACAATCATACGATCACAATCATACGATCACAATCATACAATCAAAATCTCACAATCACGATCATAGAATCACGATCATACAATCAAAATCATACAATCACAATCTCACAATCACAATCACACAATCACAATCATACAATCGCAATCATACAATCAAAATCATACAATCACAATCATACAATCACAATCATACAGAAACAATCAATGAATCGCAATCATACGATCACAATCATACAATCACAATCATACAATCACAATCATACAATCGCAATCATACAATCACAATCATACAATCACAATCATACAATCACAATCATACAATCACAATCACGCAATCACAATCATACAATCACAATCATGCAAACACAATCATACAATCACAATCATGCAATCACAATCATACAATCACAATCATACAACCACAATCATACAATCACAATCTCACAATCACGATCATACAATCACGATCATATAATCACGATCATACAATCACAATCATACAATCACAATCATACAATCAGAATCATACAATCACAATCATACGATCACAATCATAAGATCACAATCATACAATCACAATCATACAATCGCAATCATACAATCACAATCATACAATCACAATCATACAATCACAATCATACAATCACAATCATACAATCAGAATCATACAATCGCAATCATACAATCGCAATCATACAATCACAACCATACAGAAACAATCATACAATCACAATCATACAATCACAATCATACAATCACAATCATGCAATCACAATCATACAATCACAATCATACAATCACAATCATACAATCGCAATCAAAGAATCACAATCATACGATCAGAATCATACAATCACAATCACACAATCACAATCATACAATCACAATCATACAATCATAATCATACAATCACAATCAAAGAATCACAATCATACAATCATAATCATACAATCACAATCATACAATGACAATCATACAATCACAATCATACAGTCACAATCATACAATCGCAATCACACAATCACAATCTTACAATCACAATCATACGATCAGAATCATACAATCACAATCACACAATCACAATCATACAATCACAATCAAACAATCACAATCATACAGTCACAATCATACAATCACAATCATACAATCACAATCATACAATGACAATCATACAATCACAATCATACAGTCACAATCATAGAATCGCAATTATACGATCACAATCATACGATCACAATCATACAGTCACAATCATGCAATAACAATCATACAATCACAATCGTACAATCACTATCATACAATCACAATCATACAATCACAATCTCACAATCACGATCATACAATCACGATCATACAATCACAATCATACAATCACAATCATACAATCACAATCATACAATCGCAATCAAAGAATCGCAATCATACGATCACAACCATACAATCACAATCATACAATCACAATCATACAATCACAATCATACAATCGCAATCATACAATCACCATTATACAATCACAATCATACGACCACAATCATACGATCACAATCATACAATCACAATCATACAATCACAATCATACAATTGCAATCATACGATCACAATCATACGATCACAATCATACAATCACAATCATAAAATCACAATCATACAATCACAATCATACAATCACAATCATACAATCACAATCATACAATCACAATCATATAATCACAATCATACGATCACAATCATACGATCACAATCATACGATCACAATCATACAACCACAATCATACAATCACAATCTCACAATCACGATCATACAATCACGATCATATAATCACGATCATACAATCACAATCATACAATCACAATCATACAATCAGAATCATACAATCACAATCATACGATCACAATCATACGATCACAATCATACAATCACAATCATACAATCGCAATCATACAATCACCATCATACAATCACAATCATACAATCACAATCATACAATCACAATCATGCAATCACAATCATACAATCACAATCATACAATCACAATCATACAATCACAATCATACGATCATAATCATACAATCACAATCATACAATCACAATCATACAATCACAATCACACAATCACAATCATACAATCACAATCATACAATCACAATCATACAATCGCAATCATACAATCACAATCATACAATCACAATCATACAATCACAATCATACAATCACAATCATACAATCACAATCACGCAATCACAATCATACAATCACAATCATGCAAACACAATCATACAATCACAATCATACAATCACAGTCATACAATCACAATCATACAACCACAATCATACAATCACAATCTCACAATCACGATCATACAATCACGATCATATAATCACGATCATACAATCACAATCATACAATCACAATCATACAATCAGAATCATACAATCACAATCATACGATCACAATCATACGATCACAATCATACAATCACAATCATACAATCGCAATCATACAATCACCATCATACAATCACAATCATACAATCACAATCATACAATCACAATCATGCAATCACAATCATACAATCACAATCATACAATCACAATCATACAATCACAATCATACGATCATAATCATACAATCACAATCATACAATCACAATCATACAATCACAATCACACAATCACAATCATACAATGACAATCATACAATCATAATCATACAAGCACAATCATACAATGACAATCATACAATCACAATCATACAGTCACAATCATACAATCGCAATCACACAATCACAATCATACGATGCCAATCAGACAATCACAATTATACAGTCACAATCATACAATCGCAATCACACAATCACAATCTTACAATCACAATCATACGATCAGAATCATACAATCACAATCACACAATCACAATCATACAATCACAATCATACAATCATAATCATACAATCACAATCATACAATGAAAATCATACAATCACAATCATACAGTCACAATCATACAATCGCATTCATACAATCACAATCATATAATCACAATCATACAATCACAATCATACAATCACAATCATACAATCACAATCATACAATCGCAATCAAAGAATCACAATCATACGATCACAATCATACAATCACAATCATACAATCACAATCATACAATCACAATCATACAATCACAATCATACAATCACAGTCATACAATCACAATCATACAATGACAATAATACACTCACAATCATACAATTACTATCATACAATCACAATCATACAATCACAATCATACAATCACAATCATACAATCACAATCATACAATCACAATCATACAATCACAATCATACAATCACAATCATACGATCACAATCATACAATCAAAATCTCACAATCACGATCATAGAATCACGATCATACAATCAAAATCATACAATCACAATCTCACAATCACAATCACACAATCACAATCATACAATCGCAATCATACAATCAAAATCATACAATCACAATCATACAATCACAATCATACAGAAACAATCAATGAATCGCAATCATACGATCACAATCATACAATCACAATCATACAATCACAATCATACAATCGCAATCATACAATCACAATCATACAATCACAATCATACAATCACAATCATACAATCACAATCATACAATCACAATCACGCAATCACAATCATACAATCACAATCATGCAAACACAATCATACAATCACAATCATACAATCACAATCATACAATCACAATCATACAACCACAATCATACAATCACAATCTCACAATCACGATCATACAATCACGATCATATAATCACGATCATACAATCACAATCATACAATCACAATCATACAATCAGAATCATACAATCACAATCATACGATCACAATCATACGATCACAATCATACAATCACAATCATACAATCGCAATCATACAATCACAATCATACAATCACAATCATACAATCACAATCATACAATCACAATCATGCAATCACAATCATACAATCACAATCATACAATCACAATCATACAATCACAATCATACGATCATAATCATACAATCACAATCATACAATCACAATCATACAATCACAATCACACAATCACAATCATACAATGACAATCATACAATCATAATCATACAATCACAATCATACAATGACAATCATACAATCACAATCATACAGTCACAATCATACAATCGCAATCACACAATCACAATCATACGATGCCAATCATACAATCACAGTCATACAATCACAATCATACAATCACAATCATACAATCAAAATCATACAATCGCAATCAAAGAATCACAATCATACGATCAGAATCATACAATCACAATCACACAATCACAATCATACAATCACAATCATACAATCACAATCATACAATCACAATCATACAATCACAATCATACAATCACAATCACACAATCAAAATCTCACAATCACGATCATAGAATCACGATCATACAATCAAAATCATACAATCACAATCTCACAATCACAATCACACAATCACAATCACACAATCACAATCATACAATCACAATCATACGATCACAATCATACAATCACAATCATACAATCACAATCATACAATCACAATCATACAATCACAATCATACAATCACAGTCATACAATCACAATCATACAATGACAATCATACAATCACAATCATACAATTACTATCATACAATCACAATCATACAATCACAATCATACAATCACAATCATACAATCACAATCATACAATCACAATCATACAATCACAATCATACAATCACAATCACACAATCAAAATCATACAATCACAATCATACAATCGCAATCAAAGAATCACAATCATACGATCACAATCATACAATCACAATCATACGATCACAATCATACGATCACAATCATACCATCACAATCATACGATCACAATCATACGATCACAATCATACGATCACAATCATACGATCACAATCATACGATCACAATCATACGATCACAATCATACAGTCACAATCATGCAATAACAATCATACAATCACAATCGTACAATCACTATCATACAATCACAATCATACAATCACAATCTCACAATCACGATCATACAATCACGATCATACAATCACAATCATACAATCACAATCATACAATCACAATCATACAATCGCAATCAAAGAATCGCAATCATACGATCACAACCATACAATCACAATCATACAATCACAATCATACAATCACAATCATACAATCGCAATCATACAATCACCATTATACAATCACAATCATACGACCACAATCATACGATCACAATCATACAATCACAATCATACAATCACAATCATACAATCGCAATCATACGATCACAATCATACGATCACAATCATACAATCACAATCATACAATCACAATCATACAATCACAATCATACAATCACAATCATACAATCACAATCATACAATCACAATCATACAATCACAATCATACGATCACAATCATACGATCACAATCATACGATCACAATCATACAACCACAATCATACAATCACAATCTCACAATCACGATCATACAATCACGATCATACAATCACGATCATACAATCACAATCATACAGTCACAATCATACAATCAGAATCATACAATCGCAATCATACAATCACAATCATACAATCACAATCATACAATCACCATTATACAATCACAATCGTACGATCACAATCATACGATCACAATCATACAATCACAATCATACAATCGCAATCATACAATCGCAATCATACAATCACAATCATACAATCACAATCATACAATCACAATCATACAATCACAATCATACAATCACAATCATACAATCACAATCATACAATCACAATCACACAATCAAAATCATACAATCACAATCATACAATCACAATCATACAATCGCTATCAAAGAATCACAATCATACGATCACAATCATACAATCACAATCATACAATCACAATCATACAATCACAATCATACAATCACAATCATACAATCACAATCATACAATCACAATCATACAATCACAATCACACAATCAAAATCATACAATCACAATCATACAATCACAATCATACAATCGCTATCAAAGAATCACAATCATACGATCACAATCATACAATCACAATCATACAATCACAATCATACAATCACAATCATACAATCACAATCATGCAATCACAATCATACAATCACAGTCATACAATCACAATCATACAATGACAATCATACAATCACAATCATACAATTACTATCATACAATCACAATCATACAATCACAATCATACAATCACAATCATACAATCACAATCATACAATCACAATCATACAATCACAATCATACAATCACAACCATACAATCACAATCATACAATCACAATCATACAATGACAATCATACAGTCACAGTCATACAGTCACAATCATACAATCGCAATCACACAATCACAATCTTACAATCACAATCATACAATCACAATCATACAATCACAATCACACAATCACAATCATACAACCACAATCATACAATCATAATCATACAATCACAATCATTCAATGACAATCATACAATCACAATCATACAGTCACAATCATACAATCGCAATCACACAATCACAATCTTACAATCACAATCATACGATCAGAGTCATACAATCACAATCACACAATCACAATCATACAATCACAATCATACAATCATAATCATACAATCACAATCATACAATGAAAATCATACAATCACAATCATACAGTCACAATCATACAATCGCATTCATACAATCACAATCATTTAATCACAATCATACAATCACAATCATACAATCACAATCATACAATCACAATCATACAATCGCAATCAAAGAATCACAATCATACGATCACAATCATACAATCACAATCATACAATCACAATCATACAATCACAATCATACAATCACAATCATACAATCACAGTCATACAATCACAATCATACAATGACAATCATACAAGCACAATCATACAATTACTATCATACAATCACAATCATACAATCACAATCATACAATCACAATCATACAATCACAATCATACAATCACAATCATACGATCACAATCATACGATCACAATCATACAATCAAAATCTCACAATCACGATCATAGAATCACGATCATACAATCAAAATCATACAATCACAATCTCACAATCACAATCACACAATCACAATCATACAATCGCAATCATACAATCAAAATCATACAATCACAATCATACAATCACAATCATACAGAAACAATCAATGAATCGCAATCATACGATCACAATCATACAATCACAATCATACAATCACAATCATACAATCGCAATCATACAATCACAATCATACAATCACAATCATACAATCACAATCATACAATCACAATCACGCAATCACAATCATACAATCACAATCATGCAAACACAATCATACAATCACAATCATGCAATCACAATCATACAATCACAATCATACAACCACAATCATACAATCACAATCTCACAATCACGATCATACAATCACGATCATATAATCACGATCATACAATCACAATCATACAATCACAATCATACAATCAGAATCATACAATCACAATCATACGATCACAATCATAAGATCACAATCATACAATCACAATCATACAATCGCAATCATACAATCACAATCATACAATCACAATCATACAATCACAATCATACAATCACAATCATACAATCAGAATCATACAATCGCAATCATACAATCGCAATCATACAATCACAACCATACAGAAACAATCATACAATCACAATCATACAATCACAATCATACAATCACAATCATGCAATCACAATCATACAATCACAATCATACAATCACAATCATACAATCGCAATCAAAGAATCACAATCATACGATCAGAATCATACAATCACAATCACACAATCACAATCATACAATCACAATCATACAATCATAATCATACAATCACAATCAAAGAATCACAATCATACAATCATAATCATACAATCACAATCATACAATGACAATCATACAATCACAATCATACAGTCACAATCATACAATCGCAATCACACAATCACAATCTTACAATCACAATCATACGATCAGAATCATACAATCACAATCACACAATCACAATCATACAATCACAATCAAACAATCACAATCATACAGTCACAATCATACAATCACAATCATACAATCACAATCATACAATGACAATCATACAATCACAATCATACAGTCACAATCATAGAATCGCAATTATACGATCACAATCATACGATCACAATCATACAGTCACAATCATGCAATAACAATCATACAATCACAATCGTACAATCACTATCATACAATCACAATCATACAATCACAATCTCACAATCACGATCATACAATCACGATCATACAATCACAATCATACAATCACAATCATACAATCACAATCATACAATCGCAATCAAAGAATCGCAATCATACGATCACAACCATACAATCACAATCATACAATCACAATCATACAATCACAATCATACAATCGCAATCATACAATCACCATTATACAATCACAATCATACGACCACAATCATACGATCACAATCATACAATCACAATCATACAATCACAATCATACAATTGCAATCATACGATCACAATCATACGATCACAATCATACAATCACAATCATAAAATCACAATCATACAATCACAATCATACAATCACAATCATACAATCACAATCATACAATCACAATCATATAATCACAATCATACGATCACAATCATACGATCACAATCATACGATCACAATCATACAACCACAATCATACAATCACAATCTCACAATCACGATCATACAATCACGATCATACAATCACGATCATACAATCACAATCATACAGTCACAATCATACAATCAGAATCATACAATCGCAATCATACAATCACAATCATACAATCACAATCATACAATCACCATTATACAATCACAATCGTACGATCACAATCATACGATCACAATCATACAATCACAATCATACAATCGCAATCATACAATCGCAATCATACAATCACAATCATACAATCACAACCATACAATCACAATCATACAATCGCAATCATACAATGACAATCATACAGTCACAGTCATACAGTCACAATCATACAATCGCAATCACACAATCACAATATTACAATCACAATCATACAGTCACAATCATACAATCGCAATCACACAATCACAATCTTACAATCACAATCATACGATCAGAATCATACAATCACAATCACACAATCACAATCATACAATCACAATCATACAATCATAATCATACAATCACAATCATACAATCACAATCATACAATCACAATCATACAATCACAATCATACAATCGCAATCAAAGAATCACAATCATACGATCACAATCATACAATCACAATCATACAATCACAATCATACAATCACAATCATACAATCACAATCATACAATCACAATCATACAATCACAATCATACAATCACAATCATACAATCACAATCATACAATCACAGTCATACGATCACAATCATACGATCACAATCATACGATCACAATCATACAATCACAATCATACAATCACAATCATACAATCACAATCATACAATCACAATCATACAATCACAATCATACAATCACAATCATACAATCACAATCATACAATCAGAATCATACAATCACAATCATACAATCGCAATCAAAGAATCACAATCATACGATCACAATCATACAATCACAATCATACGATCACAATCATACGATCACAATCATACCATCACAATCATACGATCACAATCATACGATCACAATCATACGATCACAATCATACGATCACAATCATACGATCACAATCATACGATCACAATCATACAGTCACAATCATGCAATAACAATCATACAATCACAATCGTACAATCACTATCATACAATCACAATCATACAATCACAATCTCACAATCACGATCATACAATCACGATCATACAATCACAATCATACAATCACAATCATACAATCACAATCATACAATCGCAATCAAAGAATCGCAATCATACGATCACAACCATACAATCACAATCATACAATCACAATCATACAATCACAATCATACAATCGCAATCATACAATCACCATTATACAATCACAATCATACGACCACAATCATACGATCACAATCATACAATCACAATCATACAATCACAATCATACAATCGCAATCATACGATCACAATCATACGATCACAATCATACAATCACAATCATACAATCACAATCATACAATCACAATCATACAATCACAATCATACAATCACAATCATACAATCACAATCATACAATCACAATCATACGATCACAATCATACGATCACAATCATACGATCACAATCATACAACCACAATCATACAATCACAATCTCACAATCACGATCATACAATCACGATCATACAATCACGATCATACAATCACAATCATACAGTCACAATCATACAATCAGAATCATACAATCGCAATCATACAATCACAATCATACAATCACAATCATACAATCACCATTATACAATCACAATCGTACGATCACAATCATACGATCACAATCATACAATCACAATCATACAATCGCAATCATACAATCGCAATCATACAATCACAATCATACAATCACAACCATACAATCACAATCATACAATCGCAATCATACAATGACAATCATACAGTCACAGTCATACAGTCACAATCATACAATCGCAATCACACAATCACAATATTACAATCACAATCATACAGTCACAATCATACAATCGCAATCACACAATCACAATCTTACAATCACAATCATACGATCAGAATCATACAATCACAATCACACAATCACAATCATACAATCACAATCATACAATCATAATCATACAATCACAATCATACAATCACAATCATACAATCACAATCATACAATCACAATCATACAATCACAATCATACAATCGCAATCAAAGAATCACAATCATACGATCACAATCATACAATCACAATCATACAATCACAATCATACAATCACAATCATACAATCACAATCATACAATCACAATCATACAATCACAATCATACAATCACAATCATACAATCACAATCATACAATCACAGTCATACGATCACAATCATACGATCACAATCATACGATCACAATCATACAATCACAATCATACAATCACAATCATACAATCACAATCATACAATCACAATCATACAATCACAATCATACAATCACAATCATACAATCACAATCATACAATCACAATCATACAATCAGAATCATACAATCACAATCATACAATCGCAATCAAAGAATCACAATCATACGATCACAATCATACAATCACAATCATACGATCACAATCATACGATCACAATCATACGATCACAATCATACGATCACAATCATACGATCACAATCATACGATCACAATCATACGATCACAATCATACGATCACAATCATACGATCACAATCATACAATCACAATCATACAATGACAATCATACAATCACAATCATACAATCACTATGATACAATCACAATCATACAATCACAATCATACAATCACAATCATACAATCACAATCATACAATCACAATCATACAATCACAATCATACAATCACAATCATACAATCACAATCATACAATCACAATCATACAATCACGATCTCACAATCACGATCATACAATCACGGTCATACAATCAAAATCATACAATCACAATCTCACAATCACAATCACACAATCACAATCACACAATCACAATCATACAATCATAATCACACAATCGCAATCATACAATCACATTCATACAGAAACAATCATACAATCACTATCATACAATCACAATCATACAATCAGAATCATACAATCACAATCATAAATCACAATCATACAATCACAATCATACAGTCACAATCATGCAATAACAATCATACAATCACAATCGTACAATCACAATCATACAATCACAATCATACAATCACAATCATACAATCACCATTATACAATCACAATCGTACGATCACAATCATACGATCACAATCATACAATCACAATCATACAATCACAATCATACAATCACAATCATACAATCACAATCATGCAATCACAACCATACAATCACAATCATACAATCGCAATCATACAATGACAATCATACAGTCACAGTCATACAGTCACAATCATACAATCGCAATCACACAATCACAATCTTACAATCACAATCATACAATCACAATCATACAATCACAATCACACAATCACAATCATACAAGCACAATCATACAATCATAATCATACAATCACAATCATACATTGACAATCATACAATCACAATCATACAGTCACAATCATACAATCGCAATCACACAATCACAATCTTACAATCACAATCATACGATCAGTATCATACAATCACAATCACACAATCACAATCATACAATCACAATCATACAATCATAATCATACAATCACAATCATACAATGACAATCATACAGTCACAATCATACAATCGCATTCATACAATCACAATCATACAATCACAATCATACAATCACAATCATACAATCACAATCATACAATCACAATCATACAATCACAATCATACAATCGCAATCAAAGAATCACAATCATACGATCACAATCATACAATCACAATCATACAATCGCAATCATACAATCACAATCATACAATCACAATCATACAATCACAGTCATACAATCACAATCATACAATGACAATCATACAATGACAATCATACAATTACTATCATACAATCACAATCATACAATCACAATCATACAATCACAATCATACAATCACAATCATACAATCACAGTCATACAATCACAATCATACAATCACAATCATACAATCACAATCATACAATCACAATCATACAATCACAATCATACAATCACAATCATACAATCACAATCACACAATCAAAATCATACAATCACAATCATACAATCACAATCATACAATCACAATCATACAATCGCAATCAAAGAATCACAATCATACGATCACAATCATACAATCACAATCATACAATCACAATCATACAATCACAATCATACAATCACAGTCATACAATCACAATCATACAATGACAATCATACAATCACAATCATACAATTACTATCATACAATCACAATCATACAATCGCAATCATACAATCACAATCATACAATCACAATCATACAATCACAATCATACAATCACAATCATACAATCACAATCATACAATCACAATCACACAATCAAAATCTCACAATCACGATCATAGAGTCACGATCATACAATCGCAATCTCACAATCACAATCACACAATCACAATCATACAATCACAATCATACGATCACAATCATACGATCACAATCATACGATCACAATCATACGATCACAATCATACGATCACAATCATACGATCACAATCATACAATCACAATCATACAATCACAATCATACAATCGCAATCAAAGAATCGCAATCATACGATCACAATCATACAATCACAATTATACAATCACAATCATACAACCACAATCATACAATCACAATCTCACAATCACGATCATACAATCACGATCATACAATCACGATCATACAATCACAATCATACAATCACAATCATACAATCAGAATCATACACTCGCAATCATACAATCACAATCATACAATCACAATCATACAATCACAATTATACAATCACAATCATACGATCACAATCATACGATCACAATCATACAATCACAATCATACAATCACAATCATACAATCGCAATCATACAATGACAATCATACAATCACAATCATACAATTACTATCATACAATCACAATCATACAATCACAATCATACAATCACAATCATACAATCACAATCATACAATCACAATCATACAATCACAATCATACAATCATAATCATACAATCACAATCATACAATCACAATCTCACAATCACGATCATACAATCACAATCATGCAAACACAATCATACAATCACAATCATACAATCACAATCATACAATCACAATCATACAACCACAATCATACAATCACTATCTCACAATCACGATCATACAATCACGATCATACAATCACGATCATACAATCACAATCATACAATCAGAATCATACAATCGCAATCATACAATCACAATCATACAATCACAATCATACAATCACAATCATACAATCACAATTATACTATCACAATCACACAATCACAATCACACAATCACAATCATACAATCACAATCATACAATCAGAATCATACAATCGCAATCATACAATCACAATCATACAGAAACAATCATACAATCACAATCATACAATCGCAATCATACAATCGCAATCATGCAATCACAATCATGCAATCACAATCATACAATCACAACCATACAATCACAATCATACAATCACAATCATACGATCATAATCATACAATCACAATCATACAATCACAATCATACAACCACAATCACACAATCACAATCATACAATGACAATCATACAATCATAATCATACAATCACAATCATACAATGACAATCATACAATCACAATCATACAGTCACAATCATACAATCGCAATCACACAATCACAATCATACAATCACAATCATACAATCACAGTCATACAATCACAATCATACAATGACAATCATACAATCACAATCATACAATTACTATCATACAATCACAATCATACAATCACAATCATACAATCACAATCATACAATCACAATCATACAATCACAATCATACAATCACAATCACACAATCAAAATCTCACAATCACGATCATAGAATCACGATCATACAATCAAAATCATACAATCACAATCTCACAATCACAATCACACAATCACAATCATACAATCACAATCATACAATCACAATCATACGATCACAATCATACGATCACAATCATACGATCACAATCATACGATCACAATCATACGATCACAATCATACAATCACAATCATACAATCACAATCATACAATGACAATCATACAATCACAATCATACAATCACTATCATACAATCACAATCATACAATCACAATCATACAATCACAATCATACAATCACAATCATACAATCACGATCTCACAATCACGATCATACAATCACGATCATACAATCAAAATCATACAATCACAATCATACAATCACAATCATACAATCACAATCATACAATAACAATCATACAATCGCAATCAAAGAATCGCAATCATACGATCACAATCATACAATCACAATCATACAATCACAATCATACAACCACAATCATACAATCACAATCTCACAATCACGATCATACAATCACGATCATACAATCACGATCATACAATCACAATCATACAATCACAATCATACAATCAGAATCATACAATCGCAATCATAAAATCACAATCATACAATCACAATCATACTATCACAATTATACAATCACAATCATACGATCACAATCATACGATCACAATCATACAATCACAATCATACAATCACAATCATACAATCACAATCATACAATCGCAATCATACAATGACAATCATATAAGCACAATCATACAATTACTATCATACAATGACAATCATACAATCACAATCATACAATCACAATCATACAATCACAATCATACAATCACAATCTCACAATCACGATCATACAATCACAATCACACAATCACAATCACACAATCACAATCATACAATCAGAATCATACAATCGCAATCATACAATCACAATCATACAGAAACAATCATACAATCACAATCATACAATCACAATCATACAATCACAATAATGCAATCACAATCATGCAATCACAATCATACAATCACAATCATACAATCACAATCATACAATCACAATCATACGATCATAATCATACAATCACAATCATACAATCACAATCATACAATCACAATCACACAATCACAATCATACAATGACAATCATACAATCATAATCATACAATCACAATCATACAATCACAATCATACAATCACAGTCATACGATCACAATCATACGATCACAATCATACGATCACAATCATACAATCACAATCATACAATCACAATCATACAATCACAATCATACAATCACAACCATACAATCACAATCATACAATCGCAATCATACAATGACAATCATACAGTCACAGTCATACAGTCACAATCATACAATCGCAATCACACAATCACAATATTACAATCACAATCATACAGTCACAATCATACAATCGCAATCACACAATCACAATCTTACAATCACAATCATACGATCAGAATCATACAATCACAATCACACAATCACAATCATACAATCACAATCATACAATCACAATCATACAATCACAATCATACAATCGCAATCAAAGAATCACAATCATACGATCACAATCATACAATCACAATCATACAATCACAATCATACAATCACAATCATACAATCACAATCATACAATCACAATCATACAATCACAATCATACAATCACAATCATACAATCACAATCATACAATCACAATCACACAATCAAAATCATACAATCACAATCATACAATCACAATCATACAATCACAATCATACAATCGCAATCAAAGAATCACAATCATACGATCACAATCATACAATCACAATCATACAATCACAATCATACAATCACAATCATACAATCACAGTCATACAATCACAATCATACAATGACAATCATACAATCACAATCATACAATTACTATCATACAATCACAATCATACAATCGCAATCATACAATCACAATCATACAATCACAATCATACAATCACAATCATACAATCACAATCATACAATCACAATCATACAATCACAATCACACAATCAAAATCTCACAATCACGATCATAGAATCACGATCATACAATCGCAATCTCACAATCACAATCACACAATCACAATCATACAATCACAATCATACGATCACAATCATACGATCACAATCATACGATCACAATCATACGATCACAATCATACGATCACAATCATACAATCACAATCATACAATCACAATCATACAATCACAATCATACAATCGCAATCAAAGAATCGCAATCATACGATCACAATCATACAATCACAATTATACAATCACAATCATACAACCACAATCATACAATCACAATCTCACAATCACGATCATACAATCACGATCATACAATCACGATCATACAATCACAATCATACAATCACAATCATACAATCAGAATCATACAATCGCAATCATACAATCACAATCATACAATCACAATCATACAATCACAATTATACAATCACAATCATACGATCACAATCATACGATCACAATCATACAATCACAATCATACAATCACAATCATACAATCGCAATCATACAATGACAATCATACAATCACAATCATACAATTACTATCATACAATCACAATCATACAATCACAATCATACAATCACAATCATACAATCACAATCATACAATCACAATCATACAATCACAATCATACAATCATAATCATACAATCACAATCATACAATCACAATCTCACAATCACGATCATACAATCACAATCATGCAAACACAATCATACAATCACAATCATACAATCACAATCATACAATCACAATCATACAACCACAATCATACAATCACTATCTCACAATCACGATCATACAATCACGATCATACAATCACGATCATACAATCACAATCATACAATCAGAATCATACAATCGCAATCATACAATCACAATCATACAATCACAATCATACAATCACAATTATACTATCACAATCACACAATCACAATCACACAATCACAATCATACAATCACAATCATACAATCAGAATCATACAATCGCAATCATACAATCACAATCATACAGAAACAATCATACAATCACAATCATACAATCGCAATCATACAATCGCAATCATGCAATCACAATCATGCAATCACAATCATACAATCACAACCATACAATCACAATCATACAATCACAATCATACGATCATAATCATACAATCACAATCATACAATCACAATCATACAACCACAATCACACAATCACAATCATACAATGACAATCATACAATCATAATCATACAATCACAATCATACAATGACAATCATACAATCACAATCATACAGTCACAATCATACAATCGCAATCACACAATCACAATCATACAATCACAATCATACAATCACAGTCATACAATCACAATCATACAATGACAATCATACAATCACAATCATACAATTACTATCATACAATCACAATCATACAATCACAATCATACAATCACAATCATACAATCACAATCATACAATCACAATCATACAATCACAATCATACAATCACAATCACACAATCAAAATCTCACAATCACGATCATAGAATCACGATCATACAATCAAAATCATACAATCACAATCTCACAATCACAATCACACAATCACAATCATACAATCACAATCATACAATCACAATCATACGATCAATCATACGATCACAATCATACGATCACAATCATACGATCACAATCATACAATCACAATCATACAATCACAATCATACAATGACAATCATACAATCACAATCATACAATCACTATCATACAATCACAATCATACAATCACAATCATACAATCACAATCATACAATCACAATCATACAATCACGATCTCACAATCACGATCATACAATCACGATCATACAATCAAAATCATACAATCACAATCATACAATCACAATCATACAATCACAATCATACAATAACAATCATACAATCGCAATCAAAGAATCGCAATCATACGATCACAATCATACAATCACAATCATACAATCACAATCATACAACCACAATCATACAATCACAATCTCACAATCACGATCATACAATCACGATCATACAATCACGATCATACAATCACAATCATACAATCACAATCATACAATCAGAATCATACAATCGCAATCATAAAATCACAATCATACAATCACAATCAGACTATCACAATTATACAATCACAATCATACGATCACTATCATACGATCACAATCATACAATCACAATCATACAATCACAATCATACAATCACAATCATACAATCGCAATCATACAATGACAATCATATAATCACAATCATACAATTACTATCATACAATGACAATCATACAATCACAATCATACAATCACAATCATACAATCACAATCATACAATCACAATCTCACAATCACGATCATACAATCACAATCACACAATCACAATCACACAATCACAATCATACAATCAGAATCATACAATCGCAATCATACAATCACAATCATACAGAAACAATCATACAATCACAATCATACAATCACAATCATACAATCACAATAATGCAATCACAATCATGCAATCACAATCATACAATCACAATCATACAATCACAATCATACAATCACAATCATACGATCATAATCATACAATCACAATCATACAATCACAATCATACGATCAGAATCATACAATCACAATCACACAATCACAATCATACAATCACAATCATACAATCATAATCATACAATCACAATCAAAGAATCACAATCATACAATCATAATCATACAATCACAATCATACAATGACAATCATACAATCACAATCATACAGTCACAATCATACAATCGCAATCACACAATCACAATCTTACAATCACAATCATACTATCAGAATCATACAATCACAATCACACAATCACAATCATACAATCACAATCAAACAATCACAATCATACAGTCACAATCATACAATCACAATCATACAATCACGATCATACAATCACGATCATACAATCACGATCATACAATCACAATCATACAATCATAATCATACAATCACAATCAAAGAATCACAATCATACAATGACAATCATACAATCACAATCATACAATCACAATCATACAATCACAATCATACAATCACAATCTCACAATCACGATCATACAATCACAATCATGCAAACACAATCATACAATCACAATCATACAATCACAATCATACAATCACAATCATACAACCACAATCATACAATCACTATCTCACAATCACGATCATACAATCACGATTATACTATCACAATCACACAATCACAATCACACAATCACAATCATACAATCAGAATCATACAATCGCAATCATACAATCACAATCATACAGAAACAATCATACAATCACAATCATACAATCACAATCATACAATCACAATCATGCAATCACAATCATGCAATCACAATCATACAATCACAATCATACAATCACAATCATACAATCACAATCATACGATCATAATCATACAATCACAATCATACAATCACTATCTCACAATCACGATCATACAATCACGATCATACAATCACGATCATACAATCACAATCATACAATCAGAATCATACAATCGCAATCATACAATCACAATCATACAATCACAATCATACAATCACAATTATACTATCACAATCACACAATCACAATCACACAATCACAATCACACAATCACAATCATACAATCACAATCATACAATCAGAATCATACAATCGCAATCATACAATCACAATCATACAGAAACAATCATACAATCACAATCATACAATCACAATCATACAATCGCAATCATGCAATCACAATCATGCAATCACAATCATACAATCACAACCATACAATCACAATCATACAATCACAATCATACGATCATAATCATACAATCACAATCATACAATCACAATCATACAATCGCAATCATACAATCACAATCATACAATCACAATCATACAATGACAATCACACAATCACAATCATACAGTCACAATCATACAATCGCAATTATATGATCACAATCATACGATCACAATCATACGATCACAATCATACAATCACAATCATACAATCGCAATCATACAATGACAATCATACAATCACAATCATACAATCACAATCATACAGTCACAATCATACAATCGCAATCACACAATCACAATCATACGATGCCAATCATACAATCACAGTCATACAATCACAATCATACAATCACAATCATACAATCAAAATCATACAATCGCAATCAAAGAATCACAATCATACGATCAGAATCATACAATCACAATCACACAATCACAATCATACAATCACAATCATACAATCACAATCATACAATCACAGTCATACAATCACAATCATACAATCACAATCATACAATCACAATCACACAATCAAAATCTCACAATCACGATCATAGAATCACGATCATACAATCAAAATCATACAATCACAATCTCACAATCACAATCACACAATCACAATCATACAATCACAATCATACGATCACAATCATACAATCACAATCATACAATCACAATCATACAATCACAATCATACAATCACAATCATACAATCACAGTCATACAATCACAATCATACAATGACAATCATACAATCACAATCATACAACTACTATCATACAGTCACAATCATACAATCACAATCATACAATCACAATCATACAATCACAATCATACAATCACAATCATACAATCACAATCATACAATCACAATCATACAATCACAATCACACAATCAAAATCATACAATCACAATCATACAATCACAATCATACAATCGCAATCAAAGAATCACAATCATACGATCACAATCATACAATCACAATCATACAATCACAATCATACAATCACAATCATACAATCACAATCATACAATCACAGTCATACAATCACAATCATACAATCACAATCATACAATTACTATCATACAATCACAATCATACAATCACAATCATACAATCACAATCATACAATCACAATCATACAATCACAATCATACAATCACAATCATACAATCACTATCATACAATCACAATCACACAATCAAAATCTCACAATCACGATCATAGAATCACGATCATACAATCAAAATCATACAATCACAATCTCACAATCACAATCACACAATCACAATCATACAATCACAATCATACAATCACAATCATACGATCCCAATCATACGATCACAATCATACGATCACAATCATACGATCACAATCATACGATCACAATCATACAATCACAATCATACAATCACAATCATACAATGACAATCATACAATCACAATCATACAATCACTATCATACAATCACAATCATACAATCACAATCATACAATCACAATCATACAATCACAATCATACAATCACGATCTCACAATCACGATCATACAATCACGATCATACAATCAAAATCATACAATCACAATCATACAATCACAATCATACAATCACAATCATACAATCACAATCATACAATCGCAATCAAAGAATCGCAATCATACGATCACAATCATACAATCACAATCATACAATCACAATCATACAACCACAATCATACAATCACAATCTCACAATCACGATCATACAATCACGATCATACAATCACGATCATACAATCACAATCATACAACCACAATCATACAATCAGAATCATACAATCGCAATCATACAATCACAATAATACAATCACAATCATACAATCACAATTATACAATCACAATCATACGATCACAATCATACGATCACAATCATACAATCACAATCATACAATCACAATCATACAATCGCAATCATACAATGACAATCATACAATCACAATCATACAATTACTATCATACAATGACAATCATACAATCACAATCATACAATCACAATCATACAATCACAATCATACAATCACAATCTCACAATCACGATCATACAATCACAATCATGCAAACACAATCATACAATCACAATCATACAATCACAATCATACAATCACAATCATACAACCACAATCATACAATCACTATCTCACAATCACGATCATACAATCACGATTATACAATCACGATCATACAATCACAATCATACAATCAGAATCATACAATCGCAATCATACAATCACAATGATACAATCACAATCATACAATCACAATTATACTATCACAATCACACAATCACAATCACACAATCACAATCATACAATCAGAATCATACAATCGCAATCATACAATGACAATCATACAGAAACAATCATACGATCACAATCATACAATCACAATCATACAATCACAATCATGCAATCACAATCATGCAATCACAATCATACAATCACAATCATACAATCACAATCATACAATCACAATCATACGATCATAATCATACAATCACAATCATACAATCACAATCATACAATCACAATCTCACAATCACAATCATACAATGACAATCATACAATCATAATCATACAATCACAATCATACAATGACAATCATACAATCACAATCATACAGTCACAATCATACAATCGCAATCACACAATCACAATCATACGATGCCAATCATACAATCACAATCATACAATCACAATCATACAATAACAATCATACAATCACAATCATACAATCGCAATCAAAGAATCACAATCATACGATCAGAATCATACAATCACAATCACACAATCACAATCATACAATCACAATCATACAATCATAATCATACAATCACAATCAAAGAATCACAATCATACAATCATAATCATACAATCACAATCATACAATGACAATCATACAATCACAATCATACAGTCACAATCATACAATCGCAATCACACAATCACAATCTTACAATCACAATCATACTATCAGAATCATACAATCACAATCACACAATCACAATCATACAATCACAATCAAACAATCACAATCATACAGTCACAATCATACATCCACAATCATACAATCACGATCATACAATCACGATCATACAATCACGATCATACAATCACGATCATACAATCACAATCACACAATCACAATCATACAATCAGAATCATACAATCGCAATCATACAATCACAATCATACAATCACAATCATACAATCACCATTATACAATCACAATCGTACGATCACAATCATACGATCACAATCATACAATCACAATCATACAATCGCAATCATACAATCGCAATCATACAATCACAATCATACAATCACAACCATACAATCACAATCATACAATCACAATCATACAATGACAATCATACAGTCACAGTCATACAGTCACAATCATACAATCGCAATCACACAATCACAATCTTACAATCACAATCATACAATCACAATCATACAATCACAATCACACAATCACAATCATACAAGCACAATCATACAATCATAATCATACAATCACAATCATACAATGACAATCATACAATCACAATCATACAGTCACAATCATACAATCGCAATCATACAATTACTATCATACTATCAGAATCATACAATCACAATCACACAATCACAATCATACAATCACAATCAAACAATCACAATCATACAGTCACAATCATACAATCACAATCATACAATCACGATCATACAATCACGATCATACAATCACGATCATACAATCACGATCATACAATCACAATCATACAATCACAATCATACAATCAGAATCATACAATCGCAATCATACAATCACAATCATACAATCACCATTATACAATCACAATCGTACGATCACAATCATACGATCACAATCATACAATCACAATCATACAATCGCAATCATACAATCGCAATCATACAATCACAATCATACAATCACAACCATACAATCACAATCATACAATCACAATCATACAATGACAATCATACAGTCACAGTCATACAGTCACAATCATACAATCGCAATCACACAATCACAATCTTACAATCACAATCATACAATCACAATCATACAATCACAATCACACAATCACAATCATACAAGCACAATCATACAATCATAATCATACAATCACAATCATACAATGACAATCATACAATCACAATCATACAGTCACAATCATACAATCGCAATCACACAATCACAATCTTACAATCACAATCATACGATCAGAATCATACAATCACAATCACACAATCACAGTCATACAATCACAATCATACAATCATAATCATACAATCACAATCATACAATGACAATCATACAATCACAATCATACAGTCACAATCATACAATCGCATTCATACAATCACAATCATATAATCACAAACATACAATCACAATCATACAATCACAATCATACAATCGCAATCAAAGAATCACAATCATACGATCACTATCATACAATCACAATCATACAATCACAATCATACAATCACAATCATACAATCACAGTCATACAATCACAATCATACAATGACAATCGTACAATCACAATCATACAATTACTATCATACAATCACAATCATACAATCACAATCATACAATCACAATCATACAATCACAATCATACAATCACAATCATAGAATCACAATCATACGATCACAATCATACAATCAAAATCTCACAATTACGATCATAGAATCACGATCATACAATCAAAATCATACAATCACAATCTCACAATCACAATCACACAATCACAATCATACAATCGCAATCATACAATCAAAATCATACAATCACAATCATACAATCACAATCATACAGAAACAATCAAAGAATCGCAATCATACGATCACAATCATACAATCACAATCATACAATCACAATCATACAATCGCAATCATACAATCACAATCATACAATCACAATCATACAATCACAATCATACAATCACAATCACGCAATCACAATCATACAATCACAATCATGCAAACACAATCATACAATCACAATCATACAATCACAATCATACAATCACAATCATACAACCACAATCATACAATCACAATCTCACAATCACGATCATACAATCACGATCATATAATCACGATCATACAATCACGATCATACAATCACGATCATACAATCACAATCATACAATCAGAATCATACAATCGCAATCATGCAATCACAATCATACAATCACAATCATACAATCACAATTATACAATCACAATCATACGATCACAATCATACGATCACAATCATACAATCACAATCATACAATCGCAATCATACAATCACAATCATACAATCACAATCATACAATCACAATCATACAATCACAATCATACAATCACAATCATACAATCACAATCACACAATCAGAATCATACAATCGCAATCATACAATCGCAATCAAAGAATCACAATCATACGATCAGAATCATACAATCACAATCACACAATCACAATCATACAATCACAATCATACAATCATAATCATACAATCACAATCAAAGAATCACAATCATACAATCATAATCATACAATCACAATCACACAATGACAATCATACAATCACAATCATACAGTCACAATCATACAATCGCAATCACACAATCACAATCTTACAATCACAATCATACGATCAGAATCATACAATCACAATCACACAATCACAATCATACAATCACAATCAAACAATCACAATCATACAGTCACAATCATACAATCACAATCATACAATCACAATCATACAATGACAATCGTACAATCACAATCATACAGTCACAATCATACAATCGCAATTATACGATCACAATCATACGATCACAATCATACGATCACAATCATACGATCACAATCATACAGTCACAATCATGCAATAACAATCATACAATCACAATCGTACAATCACAATCATACAATCACAATCATACAATCACAATCATACAATCACAATCATACAATGACAATCATACAATCACAATCATACAATCACTATCATACAATCACAATCATACAATCACAATCATACAATCACAATCATACAATCACAATCATACAATCACGATCTCACAATCACGATCACACAATCACGATCATACAATCAAAATCATACAATCACAATCATACAATCACAATCATACAATCACAATCATACAATCACAATCATACAATCACAATCATACAATCGCAATCAAAGAATCGCAATCATACGATCACAATCATACAATCACAATCATACAATCACAATCATACAACCACAATCATACAATCACAATCTCACAATCACGATCATACAATCACGATCATACAATCACGATCATACAATCACAATCATACAATCACAATCATACAATCAGAATCATACAATCGCAATCATACAATCACAATCATACAATCACAATCATACAATCACAATTATACAATCACAATCATACGATCACAATCATACGATCACAATCATACGATCACAATCATACAGTCACAATCATGCAATAACAATCATACAATCACAATCGTACAATCACAATCATACAATCACAATCATACAATCACAATCATACAATCACAATCATACAATGACAATCATACAATCACAATCATACAATCACTATCATACAATCACAATCATACAATCACAATCATACAATCACAATCATACAATCACAATCATACAATCACGATCTCACAATCACGATCACACAATCACGATCATACAATCAAAATCATACAATCACAATCATACAATCACAATCATACAATCACAATCATACAATCACAATCATACAATCACAATCATACAATCGCAATCAAAGAATCGCAATCATACGATCACAATCATACAATCACAATCATACAATCACAATCATACAACCACAATCATACAATCACAATCTCACAATCACGATCATACAATCACGATCATACAATCACGATCATACAATCACAATCATACAATCACAATCATACAATCAGAATCATACAATCGCAATCATACAATCACAATCATACAATCACAATCATACAATCACAATTATACAATCACAATCATACGATCACAATCATACGATCACAATCATACAATCACAATCATACAATCACAATCATACAATCGCAATCATACAATCGCAATCACACAATGACAATCATACAATCACAATCATACAATTACTATCATACAATGACAATCATACAATCACAATCATACAATCACAATCATACAATCACAATCATACAATCACAATCTCACAATCACGATCATACAATCACAATCATGCAAACACAATCATACAATCACAATCATACAATCACAATCATACAATCACAATCATACAACCACAATCATACAATCACTATCTCACAATCACGATCATACAATCACGATTATACTATCACAATCACACAATCACAATCACACAATCACAATCATACAATCAGAATCATACAATCGCAATCATACAATCACAATCATACAGAAACAATCATACAATCACAATCATACAATCACAATCATACAATCACAATCATGCAATCACAATCATGCAATCACAATCATACAATCACAATCATACAATCACAATCATACAATCACAATCATACGATCATAATCATACAATCACAATCATACAATCACTATCTCACAATCACGATCATACAATCACGATCATACAATCACGATCATACAATCACAATCATACAATCAGAATCATACAATCGCAATCATACAATCACAATAATACAATCACAATCATACAATCACAATTATACTATCACAATCACACAATCACAATCACACAATCACAATCACACAATCACAATCATACAATCACAATCATACAATCAGAATCATACAATCGCAATCATACAATCACAATCATACAGAAACAATCATACAATCACAATCATAAAATCACAATCATACAATCGCAATCATGCAATCACAATCATGCAATCACAATCATACAATCACAACCATACAATCACAATCATACAATCACAATCATACGATCATAATCATACAATCACAATCATACAATCACAATCATACAATCACAATCACACAATCACAATCATACGATCACAATCATACAATCACAATCATACAATCGCAATCATACAATCACCATTATACAATCACAATCATACGACCACAATCATACGATCACAATCATACAATCACAATCATACAATCACAATCATACAATCGCAATCATACAATCACAATCATACAATCACAATCATACAATGACAATCACACAATCACAATCATACAGTCACAATCATACAATCGCAATTATATGATCACAATCATACGATCACAATCATACGATCACAATCATACAATCACAATCATACAATCGCAATCATACAATCACCATTATACAATCACAATCATACGACCACAATCATACGATCACATTCATACAATCACAATCATACAATCACAATCATACAATCACAATCATACAATCACAATCATACAATCACAATCATACAATCACAATCATACAATCACAATCATACAATCACAATCATACAATCACAATCATACAATCACAATCATACAATCACAATCATACAATCACAATCATACAATCGCAATCAAAGAATCACAATCATACGATCACAATCATACGATCACAATCATACGATCACAATCATACAATCACAATCATACAATCACAATCATACAATCACAATCATACAATCACAATCACACAATCACAATCATACAATGACAATCATACAATCATAATCATACAATCACAATCATACAATGACAATCATACAATCACAATCATACAGTCACAATCATACAATCGCAATCACACAATCACAATCATACGATGCCAATCATACAATCACAGTCATACAATCACAATCATACAATCACAATCATACAATCAAAATCATACAATCGCAATCAAAGAATCACAATCATACGATCAGAATCATACAATCACAATCACACAATCACAATCATACAATCACAATCATACAATCACAATCATACAATCACAGTCATACAATCACAATCATACAATCACAATCATACAATCACAATCACACAATCAAAATCTCACAATCACGATCATAGAATCACGATCATACAATCAAAATCATACAATCACAATCTCACAATCACAATCACACAATCACAATCATACAATCACAATCATACGATCACAATCATACAATCACAATCATACAATCACAATCATACAATCACAATCATACAATCACAATCATACAATCACAGTCATACAATCACAATCATACAATGACAATCATACAATCACAATCATACAATTACTATCATACAGTCACAATCATACAATCACAATCATACAATCACAATCATACAATCACAATCATACAATCACAATCATACAATCACAATCATACAATCACAATCATACAATCACAATCACACAATCAAAATCATACAATCACAATCATACAATCACAATCATACAATCGCAATCAAAGAATCACAATCATACGATCACAATCATACAATCACAATCATACAATCACAATCATACAATCACAATCATACAATCACAATCATACAATCACAGTCATACAATCACAATCATACAATCACAATCATACAATTACTATCATACAATCACAATCATACAATCACAATCATACAATCACAATCATACAATCACAATCATACAATCACAATCATACAATCACAATCATACAATCACAATCATACAATCACAATCACACAATCAAAATCTCACAATCACGATCATAGAATCACGATCATACAATCAAAATCATACAATCACAATCTCACAATCACAATCACACAATCACAATCATACAATCACAATCATACAATCACAATCATACGATCACAATCATACGATCACAATCATACGATCACAATCATACGATCACAATCATACGATCACAATCATACAATCACAATCATACAATCACAATCATACAATGACAATCATACAATCACAATCATACAATCACTATCATACAATCACAATCATACAATCACAATCATACAATCACAATCATACAATCACAATCATACAATCACGATCTCACAATCACGATCATACAATCACGATCATACAATCAAAATCATACAATCACAATCATACAATCACAATCATACAATCACAATCATACAATCACAATCATACAATCGCAATCAATGAATCGCAATCATACGATCACAATCATACAATCACAATCATACAATCACAATCATACAACCACAATCATACAATCACAATCTCACAATCACGATCATACAATCACGATCATACAATCACGATCATACAATCACAATCATACAACCACAATCATACAATCAGAATCATACAATCGCAATCATACAATCACAATAATACAATCACAATCATACAATCACAATTATACAATCACAATCATACGATCACAATCATACGATCACAATCATACAATCACAATCATACAATCACAATCATACAATCGCAATCATACAATGACAATCATACAATCACAATCATACAATTACTATCATACAATGACAATCATACAATCACAATCATACAATCACAATCATACAATCACAATCATACAATCACAATCTCACAATCACGATCATACAATCACAATCATGCAAACACAATCATACAATCACAATCATACAATCACAATCATACAATCACAATCATACAACCACAATCATACAATCACTATCTCACAATCACGATCATACAATCACGATTATACAATCACGATCATACAATCACAATCATACAATCAGAATCATACAATCGCAATCATACAATCACAATGATACAATCACAATCATACAATCACAATTATACTATCACAATCACACAATCACAATCACACAATCACAATCATACAATCAGAATCATACAATCGCAATCATACAATGACAATCATACAGAAACAATCATACGATCACAATCATACAATCACAATCATACAATCACAATCATGCAATCACAATCATGCAATCACAATCATACAATCACAATCATACAATCACAATCATACAATCACAATCATACGATCATAATCATACAATCACAATCATACAATCACAATCATACAATCACAATCTCACAATCACAATCATACAATGACAATCATACAATCATAATCATACAATCACAATCATACAATGACAATCATACAATCACAATCATACAGTCACAATCATACAATCGCAATCACACAATCACAATCATACGATGCCAATCATACAATCACAATCATACAATCACAATCATACAATAACAATCATACAATCACAATCATACAATCGCAATCAAAGAATCACAATCATACGATCAGAATCATACAATCACAATCACACAATCACAATCATACAATCACAATCATACAATCATAATCATACAATCACAATCAAAGAATCACAATCATACAATCATAATCATACAATCACAATCATACAATGACAATCATACAATCACAATCATACAGTCACAATCATACAATCGCAATCACACAATCACAATCTTACAATCACAATCATACTATCAGAATCATACAATCACAATCACACAATCACAATCATACAATCACAATCAAACAATCACAATCATACAGTCACAATCATACATCCACAATCATACAATCACGATCATACAATCACGATCATACAATCACGATCATACAATCACGATCATACAATCACAATCACACAATCACAATCATACAATCAGAATCATACAATCGCAATCATACAATCACAATCATACAATCACAATCATACAATCACCATTATACAATCACAATCGTACGATCACAATCATACGATCACAATCATACAATCACAATCATACAATCGCAATCATACAATCGCAATCATACAATCACAATCATACAATCACAACCATACAATCACAATCATACAATCACAATCATACAATGACAATCATACAGTCACAGTCATACAGTCACAATCATACAATCGCAATCACACAATCACAATCTTACAATCACAATCATACAATCACAATCATACAATCACAATCACACAATCACAATCATACAAGCACAATCATACAATCATAATCATACAATCACAATCATACAATGACAATCATACAATCACAATCATACAGTCACAATCATACAATCGCAATCACACAATCACAATCTTACAATCACAATCATACGATCAGAATCATACAATCACAATCACACAATCACAATCATACAATCACAATCATACAATCATAATCATACAATCACAATCATACAATGACAATCATACAATCACAATCATACAGTCACAATCATACAATCGCATTCATACAATCACAATCATATAATCACAAACATACAATCACAATCATACAATCACAATCATACAATCGCAATCAAAGAATCACAATCATACGATCACTATCATACAATCACAATCATACAATCACAATCATACAATCACAATCATACAATCACAATCATACAATCACAGTCATACAATCACAATCATACAATGACAATCATACAATCACAATCATACAATTACTATCATACAATCACAATCATACAATCACAATCATACAATCACAATCATACAATCACAATCATACAATCACAATCATACAATCACAATCATACGATCACAATCATACAATCAATATCTCACAATCACGATCATAGAATCACGATCATACAATCAAAATCATACAATCACAAAATCATACAATCGCAATCAAAGAATCGCAATCATACGATCACAACCATACAATCACAATCATACAATCACAATCATACAATCACAATCATACAATCGCAATCATACAATCACCATTATACAATCACAATCATACGACCACAATCATACGATCACAATCATACAATCACAATCATACAATCACAATCATACAATCGCAATCATACAATCACAATCATACAATCACAATCATACAATCACAATCATACAATCACAATCATACAATCACAATCATACAATAACAATCATACAATCACAATCATACAATCACAATCATACAATCGCAATCAAAGAATGACAATCATACGATCACAATCATACAATCACAATCATACAATCACAATCATACAATCACAATCATACAATCACAATCATACAATCACAATCATACAATCACAATCATACAATCACAATCATACGATCACAATCATACAACCACAATCATACAATCACAATCTCACAATCACGATCATACAATCACGATCATACAATCACGATCATACAATCACAATCATACAATCACAATCATACAATCAGAATCATACAATCGCAATCATACAATCACAATCATACAATCACAATCATACAATCACAATCATACAATCACAATCATACAATCACAATCATACAATCACCATTATACAATCACAATCGTACGATCACAATCATACGATCACAATCATACAATCACAATCATACAATCACAATCATACAATCGCAATCATACAATCACAATCATACAATCACAATCATACAATCACAATCATACGATCACAATCATACGATCACAATCATACAACCACAATCATACAACCACAATCATACAATCACAATCTCACAATCACGATCATACAATCACGATCATACAATCACAATCATACAATCACAATCATACAATCACAATCATACAATCACAATCATACAATCACAATCATACAATCACAATCATACAATCACAATCATACAATCGCAATCATACAATCGCAATCAAAGAATCACAATCATACGATCACAATCATACAATCACAATCATACAATCACAATCATACAATCACAATCATACAATCACAATCATACAATCACAATCATACAATCACAATCATACAATCACAATCATACAATCACAATCATACAATCGCAATCATACAATCACCATTATACAATCACAATCATACGACCACAATCATACGATCACAATCATACAATCACAATCATACAATCACAATCATACAATCGCAATCATACAATCACAATCATACAATCACAATCATACAATCACAATCATACAATCACAATCATACAATCACAATCATACAATCACAATCATACAATCACAATCATACAATCAGAATCATACAATCGCAATCATACAATCACAATCATACAATCACAATCATACAATCACAATTATACAATCACAATCATACGATCACAATCATACGATCACAATCATACAGTCACAATCATACAATCACAATCATACAATCGCAATCATACAATGACAATCATACAATCACAATAATACAATTACTATCATACAATGACAATCATACAATCACAATCATACAATCACAATCATACAATCACAATCATACAATCACAATCATACAATCACAATCTCACAATCACGATCATACAATCACAATCATGCAAACACAATCATACAATCACAATCATACGATCACAATCATACGATCACAATCATACGATCACAATCATACAGTCACAATCATGCAATAACAATCATACAATCACAATCGTACAATCACAATCATACAATCACAATCATACAATCACAATCATACAATCACAATCATACAATGACAATCATACAATCACAATCATACAATCACTATCATACAATCACAATCATACAATCACAATCATACAATCACGATCTCACAATCACGATCATACAATCACGATCATACAATCAAAATCATACAATCACAATCATACAATCACAATCATACAATCACAATCATACAATCACAATCATACAATCACAATCATACAATCGCAATCAAAGAATCGCAATCATACGATCACAATCATACAATCACAATCATACAATCACAATCATACAATCACAATCATACGATCATAATCATACAATCACAATCATACAATCACAATCATACAATCACAATCACACAATCACAATCATACAATGACAAACATACAATCATAATCATACAATCACAATCATACAATGACAATCATACAATCACAATCATACAGTCACAATCATACAATCGCAATCACACAATCACAATCATACGATGCCAATCATACAATCACAATCATACAATCACAATCATACAATAACAATCATACAATCACAATCATACAATCGCAATCAAAGAATCACAATCATACGATCAGAATCATACAATCACAATCACACAATCACAATCATACAATCACAACCATACAATCATAATCATACAATCACAATCAAAGAATCACAATCATACAATCATAATCATACAATCACAATCATACAATGACAATCATACAATCACAATCATACAGTCACAATCATACAATCGCAATCACACAATCACAATCTTACAATCACAATCATACTATCAGAATCATACAATCACAATCACACAATCACAATCATACAATCGCAATCAAACAATCACAATCATACAGTCACAATCATACAATCACAATCATACAATCACGATCATACAATCACGATCATACAATCACGATCATACAATCACGATCATACAATCACAATCATACAATCACAATCATACAATCAGAATCATACAATCGCAATCATACAATCACAATCATACGATCAGAATCATACAATCACAATCACACAATCACAATCATACAATCACAATCATACAATCATAATCATACAATCACAATCAAAGAATCACAATCATACAATCATAATCATTCAAATCACAATCATACAATGACAATCATACAATCACAATCATACAGTCACAGTCATACAATCGCAATCACACAATCACAATCTTACAATCACAATCATACGATCAGAATCATACAATCACAATCACACAATCACAATCATACAATCACAATCAAACAATCACAATCATACAGTCACAATCATACAATCACAATCATACAATCACAATCATACAATGACAATCATACAATCACAATCATACTGTCACAATCATACAATCGCAATTATACGATCACAATCATACGATCACAATCATACGATCACAATCATACGATCACAATCATACAGTCACAATCATGCAATAACAATCATACAATCACAATCGTACAATCACAATCATACAATCACAATCATACAATCACAATCATACAATCACAATCATACAATGACAATCATACAATCACAATCATACAATCACTATCATACAATCACAATCATACAATCACAATCATACAATCACAATCATACAATCACAATCATACAATCACGATCTCACAATCACGATCATACAATCACGATCATACAATCACGATCATACAATCAAAATCATACAATCACAATCATACAATCACAATCATACAATCACAATCATACAATCACAATCATACAATCACAATCATACAATCACAATCATACAATCACAATCATACAATCACAATCATACAATCGCAATCAAGGAATCGCAATCATACGATCACAATCATACAATCACAATCATACAATCACAATCATACAACCACAATCATACAACCACAATCATACAATCACAATCTCACAATCACGATCATACAATCACGATCATTCAATCACGATCATACAATCACAATCATACAATCACAATCATACAATCAGAATCATACAATCGCAATCATACAATCACAATCATACAATCACAATCATACAATCACAATTATACAATCACAATCATACGATCACAATCATACGATCACAATCATACAGTCACAATCATACAATCACAATCATACAATCGCAATCATACAATGACAATCATACAATCACAATCATACAATTACTATCATACAATGACAATCATACAATCACAATCATACAATCACAATCATACAATCACAATCATACAATCACAATCTCACAATCACGATCATACAATCACAATCATGCAAACACAATCATACAATCACAATCATACAATCACAATCATACAATCACAATCATACAACCACAATCATACAATCACTATCTCACAATCACGATCATACAATCACGATTATACAATCACGATCATACAATCACAATCATACAATCAGAATCATACAATCGCAATCATACAATCACAATCATACAATCACAATCATACAATCACAATCATACAATCACAATTATACTATCACAATCACACAATCACAATCACACAATCACAATCATACAATCAGAATCATACAATCGCAATCATACAATCACAATCATACAGAAACAATCATACAATCACAATCATACAATCACAATCATACAATCACAATCATGCAATCACAATCATGCAATCACAATCATACAATCACAATCATGCAATCACAATCATACAATCACAATCATACGATCATAATCATACAATCACAATCATACAATCACAATCATACAATCACAATCACACAATCACAATCATACAATGACAATCATACAATCATAATCATACAATCACAATCATACGATCAGAATCATACAATCACAATCACACAATCACAATCATACAATCACAATCATACAATCATAATCATACAATCACAATCATACAATCACAATCATACAATCACAATCATACAATCGCAATCAAAGAATCGCAATCATACGATCACAACCATACAATCACAATCATACAATCACAATCATACAATCACAATCATACAATCACAATCATACAATCACAATTATACTATCACAATCACACAATCACAATCACACAATCACAATCACACAATCACAATCATACAATCAGAATCATACAATCACGATCATACAATCACAATCATACAATCACAATCATACAATCACAATCATACAATCACAATCATACAATCGCAATCAAAGAATCGCAATCATACGATCACAACCATACAATCACAATCATACAATCACAATCATACAATCACAATCATACAATCGCAATCATACAATCACCATTATACAATCACAATCATACGACCACAATCATACGATCACAATCATACAATCACAATCATACAATCACAATCATACAATCGCAATCATACAATCACAATCATACAATCACAATCATACAATCACAATCATACAATCACAATCATACAATCACAATCATACAATAACAATCATACAATCACAATCATACAATCACAATCATACAATCGCAATCAAAGAATGACAATCATACGATCACAATCATACAATCACAATCATACAATCACAATCATACAATCACAATCATACAATCACAATCATACAATCACAATCATACAATCACAATCATACAATCACAATCATACGATCACAATCATACAACCACAATCATACAATCACAATCTCACAATCACGATCATACAATCACGATCATACAATCACGATCATACAATCACAATCATACAATCACAATCATACAATCAGAATCATACAATCGCAATCATACAATCACAATCATACAATCACAATCATACAATCACAATCATACAATCACAATCATACAATCACAATCATACAATCACCATTATACAATCACAATCGTACGATCACAATCATACGATCACAATCATACAATCACAATCATACAATCACAATCATACAATCGCAATCATACAATCACAATCATACAATCACAATCATACAATCACAATCATACGATCACAATCATACGATCACAATCATACAACCACAATCATACAACCACAATCATACAATCACAATCTCACAATCACGATCATACAATCACGATCATACAATCACAATCATACAATCACAATCATACAATCACAATCATACAATCACAATCATACAATCACAATCATACAATCACAATCATACAATCACAATCATACAATCGCAATCATACAATCGCAATCAAAGAATCACAATCATACGATCACAATCATACAATCACAATCATACAATCACAATCATACAATCACAATCATACAATCACAATCATACAATCACAATCATACAATCACAATCATACAATCACAATCATACAATCGCAATCATACAATCACCATTATACAATCACAATCATACGACCACAATCATACGATCACAATCATACAATCACAATCATACAATCACAATCATACAATCGCAATCATACAATCACAATCATACAATCACAATCATACAATCACAATCATACAATCACAATCATACAATCACAATCATACAATCACAATCATACAATCACAATCATACAATCAGAATCATACAATCGCAATCATACAATCACAATCATACAATCACAATCATACAATCACAATTATACAATCACAATCATACGATCACAATCATACGATCACAATCATACAGTCACAATCATACAATCACAATCATACAATCGCAATCATACAATGACAATCATACAATCACAATAATACAATTACTATCATACAATGACAATCATACAATCACAATCATACAATCACAATCATACAATCACAATCATACAATCACAATCTCACAATCACGATCATACAATCACAATCATGCAAACACAATCATACAATCACAATCATACAATCACAATCATACAATCACAATCATACAACCACAATCATACAATCACTATCTCACAATCACGATCATACAATCACGATTATACAATCACGATCATACAATCACAATCATACAATCAGAATCATACAATCGCAATCATACAATCACAATCATACAATCACAATCATACAATCACAATCATACAATCACAATTATACTATCACAATCACACAATCACAATCACACAATCACAATCATACAATCAGAATCATACAATCGCAATCATACAATCACAATCATACAGAAACAATCATACAATCACAATCATACAATCACAATCATACAATCACAATCATACAATCACCATTATACAATCACAATCGTACGATCACAATCATACGATCACAATCATACAATCACAATCATACAATCACAATCATACAATCGCAATCATACAATCACAATCATACAATCACAATCATACAATCACAATCATACGATCACAATCATACGATCACAATCATACAACCACAATCATACAACCACAATCATACAATCACAATCTCACAATCACGATCATACAATCACGATCATACAATCACAATCATACAATCACAATCATACAATCACAATCATACAATCACAATCATACAATCACAATCATACAATCACAATCATACAATCACAATCATACAATCGCAATCATACAATCGCAATCAAAGAATCACAATCATACGATCACAATCATACAATCACAATCATACAATCACAATCATACAATCACAATCATACAATCACAATCATACAATCACAATCATACAATCACAATCATACAATCACAATCATACAATCGCAATCATACAATCACCATTATACAATCACAATCATACGACCACAATCATACGATCACAATCATACAATCACAATCATACAATCACAATCATACAATCGCAATCATACAATCACAATCATACAATCACAATCATACAATCACAATCATACAATCACAATCATACAATCACAATCATACAATCACAATCATACAATCACAATCATACAATCAGAATCATACAATCGCAATCATACAATCACAATCATACAATCACAATCATACAATCACAATTATACAATCACAATCATACGATCACAATCATACGATCACAATCATACAGTCACAATCATACAATCACAATCATACAATCGCAATCATACAATGACAATCATACAATCACAATAATACAATTACTATCATACAATGACAATCATACAATCACAATCATACAATCACAATCATACAATCACAATCATACAATCACAATCTCACAATCACGATCATACAATCACAATCATGCAAACACAATCATACAATCACAATCATACAATCACAATCATACAATCACAATCATACAATCACAATCGTACAATCGCAATCATACAATCGCAATCAAAGAATCACAATCATACGATCACAATCATACAATCACAATCATACAACCACAATCATACAATCACAATCATACAATCACAATCATACAATCACAATCATACAATCACAATCATACAATCGCAATCATACAATCAAGATTATACAATCACAATCATACGACCACAATCATACGATCACAATCATACAATCACAATCATACAATCACAATCATACAATCGCAATCATACAATCACAATCATACAATCACAATCATACAATCACAATCATACAATCACAATCATACAATCACAATCATACAATTACAATCATACAATAACAATCATACAATCACAATCATACAATCACAATCATACAATCACAATCATACAATCGCAATCAAAGAATGACAATCATACGATCACAATCATACAATCACAATCATACAATCACAATCATACAATCACAATCATACAATTACAATCATACAATCACAATCATACGATCACAATCATACAACCACAATCATACAATCACAATCTCACAATCACGATCATACAATCACGATCATACAATCACGATCATACAATCACAATCATACAATCACAATCATACAATCGCAATCATACAATCACAATCATACAATCACAATCATACAATCACAATCATACAATCACAATCATACAATCACAATCATACAATCACCATTATACAATCACAATCGTACGATCACAATCATTCGATCACAATCATACAATCACAATCATACAATCACAATCATACAATCGCAATCATACAATCACAATCATACAATCACAATCATACAATCACAATCATACGATCACAATCATACGATCACAATCATACAACCACAATCATACAACCACAATCATACAATCACAATCTCACAATCACGATCATACAATCACGATCATACAATCACAATCATACAATCACAATCATACAATCACAATCATACAATCACAATCATACAATCACAATCATACAATCACAATCATACAATCACAATCATACAACCACAATCATACGACCACAATCATACGATCACAATCATACGATCACAATCATACGATCACAATCATACGATCACAATCATACAATCACAATCATACAATGACAATCATACAATTACTATCATACAATCACAATCATACAATCACAATCATACAATCACAATCATACAATCACAATCACGCAATCACAATCATAGAATCACAATCATGCAAACACAATCATACAATCACAATCATACAATCACAATCATACAATCACAATCATACAACCACAATCATACAATCACAATCTCACAATCACGATCATACAATCACGATCATATAATCACGATCATACAATCACAATCATACAATCGCAATCATACAATCGCAATCATACAATCACAATCATACAGAAACAATCATACAATCACAATCATACAATCACAATCATACAATCACAATCATACAATCACAATCACGCAATCACAATCATGCAATCACAATCATACAATCACAATCATACAATCACAATCATACAATCACAATCATACGATCATAATCATACAATCACAATCATACAATCACAATCATACAATCACAATCACACAATCACAATCATACAACGACAATCATACAATCATAATCATACAATCACAATCATACAATGACAATCATACAATCACAATCATACAGTCACAATCATACAATCGCAATCACACAATCACAATCATACGATGCCAATCATACAATCACAGTCATACAATCACAATCATACAATCACAATCATACAATCAAAATCATACAATCGCAATCAAAGAATCACAATCATACGATCAGAATCATACAATCACAATCACACAATCACAATCATACAATCACAATCATACAATCACAATCATACAATCACAATCATACAATCACAATCATACAATCACAATCACACAATCAAAATCTCACAATCACGATCATAGAATCACGATCATACAATCAAAATCATACAATCACAATCTCACAATCACAACCACACAATCACAATCATACAATCACAATCATACGATCGCAATCATACAATCACAATCATACAATCACAATCATACAATCACAATCATACAATCACAATCATACAATCACAGTCATACAATCACAATCATACAATGACAATCATACAATCACAATCATACAATTACTATCATACAATCACAATCATACAATCACAATCATACAATCACAATCATACAATCACAATCATACAATCACAATCATACAATCACAATCATACAATCACAATCATACAATCACAATCATACAATCACAATCACACAATCAAAATCATACAATCACAATCATACAATCACAATCATACAATCGCAATCAAAGAATCACAATCATACGATCACAATCATACAATCACAATCATACAATCACAATCATACAATCACAATCATACAATCACAATCATACAATCACAGTCATACAATCACAATCATACAATGACAATCATACAATCACAATCATACAATTACTATCATACAATCACAATCATACAATCACAATCATACAATCACAATCATACAATCACAATCATACAATCACAATCATACAATCACAATCATACAATCACAATCATACAATCACAATCACACAATCAAAATCTCACAATCACGATCATAGAATCACGATCATACAATCAAAATCATACAATCACAATCTCACAATCACAATCACACAATCACAATCATACAATCACAATCATACAATCACAATCATACGATCACAATCATACGATCACAATCATACGATCACAATCATACGATCACAATCATACAATCACAATCACACAATCACAATCATACAATGACAATCATACAATCACAATCATACAATCACTATCATACAATCACAATCATACAATCACAATCATACAATCACAATCATACAATCACAATCATACAATCACGATCTCACAATCACGATCATACAATCACGATCATACAATCAAAATCATACAATCACAATCATACAATCACAATCATACAATCACAATCATACTATCACAATCATACAATCACAATCATACAATCGCAATCAAAGAATCGCAATCATACGATCACAATCATACAATCACAATCATACAATCACAATCATACAACCACAATCATACAATCACAATCTCACAATCACGATCATACAATCACGATCATACAATCACAATCATACAATCACAATCATACAATCAGAATCATACAATCGCAATCATACAATCACAATCATACAATCACAATCATACAATCACAATCATACAATCACAATCATACAATCACAATCATACGATCACAATCATACGATCACAATCATACAACCACAATCATACAACCACAATCATACAATCACAATCTCACAATCACGATCATACAATCACGATCATACAATCACAATCATACAATCACAATCATACAATCACAATCATACAATCACAATCATACAATCACAATCATACAATCAAAATCATACAATCACAATCATACAATCGCAATCATACAATCGCAATCAAAGAATCACAATCATACGATCACAATCATACAATCACAATCATACAATCACAATCATACAATCACAATCATACAATCACAATCATACAATCACAATCATACAATCACAATCATACAATCACAATCATACAATCGCAATCATACAATCACCATTATACAATCACAATCATACGACCACAATCATACGATCACAATCATACAATCACAATCATACAATCACAATCATACAATCGCAATCATACAATCACAATCATACAATCACAATCATACAATCACAATCATACAATCACAATCATACAATCACAATCATACAATCACAATCATACAATCACAATCATACAATCAGAATCATACAATCGCAATCATACAATCACAATCATACAATCACAATCATACAATCACAATTATACAATCACAATCATACGATCACAATCATACGATCACAATCATACAGTCACAATCATACAATCACAATCATACAATCGCAATCATACAATGACAATCATACAATCACAATAATACAATTACTATCATACAATGACAATCATACAATCACAATCATACAATCACAATCATACAATCACAATCATACAATCACAATCTCACAATCACGATCATACAATCACAATCATGCAAACACAATCATACAATCACAATCATACAATCACAATCATACAATCACAATCATACAACCACAATCATACAATCACTATCTCACAATCACGATCATACAATCACGATTATACAATCACGATCATACAATCACAATCATACAATCAGAATCATACAATCGCAATCATACAATCACAATCATACAATCACAATCATACAATCACAATCATACAATCACAATTATACTATCACAATCACACAATCACAATCACACAATCACAATCATACAATCAGAATCATACAATCGCAATCATACAATCACAATCATACAGAAACAATCATACAATCACAATCATACAATCACAATCATACAATCACAATCATGCAATCACAATCATGCAATCACAATCATACAATCACAATCATACAATCACAATCATACAATCACAATCATACGATCATAATCATACAATCACAATCATACAATCACAATCATACAATCACAATCACACAATCACAATCATACAATGACAATCATATAATCATAATCATACAATCACAATCATACGATCAGAATCATACAATCACAATCACACAATCACAATCATACAATCACAATCATACAATCATAATCATACAATCACAATCATACAATCACAATCATACAATCACAATCATACAATCACAATCATACAATCGCAATCAAAGAATCGCAATCATACGATCACAACCATACAATCACAATCATACAATCACAATCATACAATCACAATCATACGATCACAATCATACAATCACAATCATACAATCACAATCATACAATCACAATCATACAATCACAATCATACAATCACAATCATACAATCACAATCATACAATCACAATCATACGATCACAATCATACAACCACAATCATACAATCACAATCTCACAATCACAATCATACAATCACAATCATACAATAACAATCATACAATCACAATCATACAATCACAATCATACCATCAGAATCATACAATCGCAATCATACAATCACAATCATACAATCACAATTATACAATCACAATCATACAATCACCATTATACAACCACAATCGTACGATCACAATCATACGATCACAATCATACAATCACAATCACACAATCACAATCATACAATCACAATCATACAATCACAATCATACAATCAAAATCATACAATCACAATCATACGATCACAATCATACGATCACAATCATACAACCACAATCATACAACCACAATCATACAATCACAATCTCACAATCACGATCATACAATCACGATCATACAATCACAATCATACAATCACAATCATACAATCACAATCATACAATCACAATCATACAATCACAATCATACAATCACAATCATACAATCACAATCATACAATCACAATCATACAATCACAATCATACAATCACAATCATACAATCACAATCATACAATCACAATCATACAATCGCAATCATACAATCGCAATCAAAGAATCACAATCATACGATCACAATCATACAATCACAATCATACAATCACAATCATACAATCACAATCATACAATCACAATCATACAATCACAATCATACAATCACAATCATACAATCGCAATCATACAATCAAGATTATACAATCACAATCATACGACCACAATCATACGATCACAATCATACAATCACAATCATACAATCACAATCATACAATCGCAATCATTCAATCACAATCATACAATCACAATCATACAATCACAATCATACAATCACAATCATACAATCACAATCATACAATTACAATCATACAATAACAATCATACAATCACAATCATACAATCACAATCATACAATCACAATCATACAATCGCAATCAAAGAATGACAATCATACGATCACAATCATACAATCACAATCATACAATCACAATCATACAATCACAATCATACAATTACAATCATACAATCACAATCATACGATCACAATCATACAACCACAATCATACAATCACAATCTCACAATCACGATCATACAATCACGATCATACAATCACGATCATACAATCACAATCATACAATCACAATCATACAATCGCAATCATACAATCACAATCATACAATCACAATCATACAATCACAATCATACAATCACAATCATACAATCACAATCATACAATCACCATTATACAATCACAATCGTACGATCACAATCATACGATCACAATCATACAATCACAATCATACAATCACAATCATACAATCGCAATCATACAATCACAATCATACAATCACAATCATACAATCACAATCATACGATCACAATCATACGATCACAATCATACAACCACAATCATACAACCACAATCATACAATCACAATCTCACAATCACGATCATACAATCACGATCATACAATCACAATCATACAATCACAATCATACAATCACAATCATACAATCACAATCATACAATCACAATCATACAATCACAATCATACAATCACAATCATACAACCACAATCATACGACCACAATCATACGATCACAATCATACGATCACAATCATACGATCACAATCATACGATCACAATCATACAATCACAATCATACAATGACAATCATACAATTACTATCATACAATCACAATCATACAATCACAATCATACAATCACAATCATACAATCACAATCACGCAATCACAATCATAGAATCACAATCATGCAAACACAATCATACAATCACAATCATACAATCACAATCATACAATCACAATCATACAACCACAATCATACAATCACAATCTCACAATCACGATCATACAATCACGATCATATAATCACGATCATACAATCACAATCATACAATCGCAATCATACAATCGCAATCATACAATCACAATCATACAGAAACAATCATACAATCACAATCATACAATCACAATCATACAATCACAATCATACAATCACAATCACGCAATCACAATCATGCAATCACAATCATACAATCACAATCATACAATCACAATCATACAATCACAATCATACGATCATAATCATACAATCACAATCATACAATCACAATCATACAATCACAATCACACAATCACAATCATACAATGACAATCATACAATCACAATCATACAATCACTATCATACAATCACAATCATACAATCACAATCATACAATCACAATCATACAATCACAATCATACAATCACGATCTCACAATCACGATCATACAATCACGATCATACAATCAAAATCATACAATCACAATCATACAATCACAATCATACAATCACAATCATACTATCACAATCATACAATCACAATCATACAATCGCAATCAAAGAATCGCAATCATACGATCACAATCATACAATCACAATCATACAATCACAATCATACAACCACAATCATACAATCACAATCTCACAATCACGATCATACAATCACGATCATACAATCACAATCATACAATCACAATCATACAATCAGAATCATACAATCGCAATCATACAATCACAATCATACAATCACAATCATACAATCACAATCATACAATCACAATTACACAATCACAATCATACGATCACAATCATACGATCACAATCATACAATCACAATCATACAATCACAATCATACAATCGCAATCATACAATGACAATCATACAATCACAATCATACAATTACTATCGTACAATGACAATCATACAATCGCAATCATACAATCACAATCATACAATCACAATCATACAATCACAATCATACAATCACAATCATACAATCACAATCTCACAATCACGATCATACAATCACAATCATGCAAACACAATCATACAATCACAATCATACAATCACAATCATACAATCACAATCATACAACCACAATCATACAATCACTATCTCACAATCACGATCATAAAATCACGATCATACAATCACGATCATACAATCACTATCTCACAATCACGATCATACAATCACGATCATACAATCACGATCATACAATCACAATCATACAATCAGAATCATACAATCGCAATCATACAATCACAATCATACAATCACAATCATACAATCACAATCATACGATCATAATCATACAATCACAATCATACAATCACAATCATACAATCACAATCACACAATCACAATCATACAATGACAATCATACAATCATAATCATACAATCACAATCATACAATGACAATCATACAATCACAATCATACAGTCACAATCATACAATCGCAATCACACAATCACAATCATACGATGCCAATCATACAATCACAATCATACAATCACAATCATACAATAACAATCATACAATCACAATCATACAATCACAATCATACAATCGCAATCAAAGAATCACAATCATACGATCAGAATCATACAATCACAATCACACAATCACAATCTTACAATCACAATCATACAATCACAATCATACAATCACAATCACACAATCACAATCATACAAGCACAATCATACAATCATAATCATACAATCACAATCATACAATGACAATCATACAATCACAATCATACAGTCGCAATCATACAATCGCAATCACACAATCACAATCTTACAATCACAATCATACGATCAGAATTATACAATCACAATCACACAATCACAATCATACAATCACAATCATACAATCATAATCATACAATCACAATCATACAATGACAATCATACAATCACAATCATACAGTCACAATCATACAATCGCATTCATACAATCACAATCATACAATCACAATCATACAGTCACAATCATACAATCGCAATCACACAATCACAATCATACAATCACAATCACGCAATCACAATCATACAATCACAATCATGCAAACACAATCATACAATCACAATCATACAATCACAATCATACAATCACAATCATACAACCACAATCATACAATCACAATCTCACAATCACGATCATACAATCACAATTATACAATCACGATCATACAATCACGATCATACAATCACGATCATACAATCACGATCATACAATCACAATCATGCAAACACAATCATACAATCACAATCATACAATCACAATCATACAATCACAATCATACAACCACAATCATACAATCACTATCTCACAATCACGATCATACAATCACGATCATACAATCACGATCATACAATCACAATCATACAATCAGAATCATACAATCGCAATCATACAATCACAATCATACAATCACAATCATACAATCACAATTATACTATCACAATCACACAATCACAATCACACAATCACAATCATACAATCAGAATCATACAATCGCAATCATACAATCACAATCATACAGAAACCATCATACAATCACAATCATACAATCACAATCATACAATCACAATCATGCAATCACAATCATGCAATCACAATCGTACAATCACAATCATACAATCACAAACATACAATCACAATCATACAATCACAATCACACAATCACAATCATACAATGACAATCATACAATCATAATCATACAATCACAATCATACAATGACAATCATACAATCACAATCATACAGTCACAATCATACAATCGCAATCACACAATCACAATCATACGATGCCAATCATACAATCACAGTCATACAATCACAATCATACAATCACAATCATACAATCACAATCATACAATCGCAATCAAAGAATCACAATCATACGATCAGAATCATACAATCACAATCACACCATCACAATCATACAATCACAATCATACAATCATAATCATACAATCACAATCAAAGAATCACAATCATACAATCATAATCATACAATGACAATCATACAATGACAATCATACAATCACAATCATACAGTCACAATCATACAATCACAATCATACAATCACACTCATACAATCACAATCATACAATCACAATCACACAATCAAAATCATACAATCACAATCATACAATCACAATCATACAATCGCAATCAAAGAATCACAATCATACGATCACAATCATACAATCACAATCATACAATCACAATCATACAATCACAATCATACAATCACAATCATACAATCACAGTCATACAATCACAATCATACAATGACAATCATACAATCACAATCATACAATTACTATCATACAATCACAATCATACAATCACAATCATACAATCACAATCATACAATCACAATCATACAATCACAATCATACAATCACAATCATACAATCACAATCATACAATCACAATCATACAATCACAATCACACAATCAAAATCTCACAATCACGATCATAGAATCACGATCATACAATCAAAATCATACAATCACAATCTCACAATCACAATCACACAATCACAATCATACAATCACAATCATACAATCACAATCATACAATCACAATCATACGATCACAATCATACGATCACAATCATACGATCACAATCATACAATCACAATCATACAATCACAATCATACAATGACAATCATACAATCACAATCATACAATCACTATCATACAATCACAATCATACAATCACAATCATACAATCACAATCATACAATCACAATCATACAATCACGATCTCACAATCACGATCATACAATCACGATCATACAATCAAAATCATACAATCACAATCATACAATCACAATCATACAATCACAATCATACAATCACAATCATACTATCACAATCATACAATCACAATCATACAATCGCAATCAAAGAATCGCAATCATACGATCACAATCATACAATCACAATCATACAATCACAATCATACAACCACAATCATACAATCACAATCTCACAATCACGATCATACAATCACGATCATACAATCACAATCATACAATCACAATCATACAATCAGAATCATACAATCGCAATCATACAATCACAATCATACAATCACAATCATACAATCACAATTACACAATCACAATCATACGATCACAATCATACGATCACAATCATACAATCACAATCATACAATCACAATCATACAATCGCAATCATACAATGACAATCATACAATCACAATCATACAATTACTATCATACAATGACAATCATACAATCGCAATCATACAATCACAATCATACAATCACAATCATACAATCACAATCATACAATCACAATCATACAATCACAATCTCACAATCACGATCATACAATCACAATCATGCAAACACAATCATACAATCACAATCATACAATCACAATCATACAATCACAATCATACAACCACAATCATACAATCACTATCTGACAATCACGATCTTACAATCACGATCATACAATCACGATCATACAATCACAATCATACAATCACAATCATACAACCACAATCATACAATCACTATCTGACAATCACGATCTTACAATCACGATCATACAATCACGATCATACAATCACAATCATACAATCACAATCATACAATAACAATCATACAATCACAATCATACAATCACAATCATACCATCAGAATCATACAATCGCAATCATACAATCACAATCATACAATCACAATTATACAATCACAATCATACAATCACCATTATACAACCACAATCGTACGATCACAATCATACGATCACAATCATACAATCACAATCACACAATCACAATCATACAATCACAATCATACAATCACAATCATACAATCAAAATCATACAATCACAATCATACGATCACAATCATACGATCACAATCATACAACCACAATCATACAACCACAATCATACAATCACAATCTCACAATCACGATCATACAATCACGATCATACAATCACAATCATACAATCACAATCATACAATCACAATCATACAATCACAATCATACAATCACAATCATACAATCACAATCATACAATCACAATCATACAATCACAATCATACAATCACAATCATACAATCACAATCATACAATCACAATCATACAATCGCAATCATACAATCGCAATCAAAGAATCACAATCATACGATCACAATCATACAATCACAATCATACAATCACAATCATACAATCACAATCATACAATCACAATCATACAATCACAATCATACAATCACAATCATACAATCGCAATCATACAATCAAGATTATACAATCACAATCATACGACCACAATCATACGATCACAATCATACAATCACAATCATACAATCACAATCATACAATCGCAATCATACAATCACAATCATACAATCACAATCATACAATCACAATCATACAATCACAATCATACAATCACAATCATACAATTACAATCATACAATAACAATCATACAATCACAATCATACAATCACAATCATACAATCACAATCATACAATCGCAATCAAAGAATGACAATCATACGATCACAATCATACAATCACAATCATACAATCACAATCATACAATCACAATCATACAATTACAATCATACAATCACAATCATACGATCACAATCATACAACCACAATCATACAATCACAATCTCACAATCACGATCATACAATCACGATCATACAATCACGATCATACAATCACAATCATACAATCACAATCATACAATCGCAATCATACAATCACAATCATACAATCACAATCATACAATCACAATCATACAATCACAATCATACAATCACAATCATACAATCACCATTATACAATCACAATCGTACGATCACAATCATTCGATCACAATCATACAATCACAATCATACAATCACAATCATACAATCGCAATCATACAATCACAATCATACAATCACAATCATACAATCACAATCATACGATCACAATCATACGATCACAATCATACAACCACAATCATACAACCACAATCATACAATCACAATCTCACAATCACGATCATACAATCACGATCATACAATCACAATCATACAATCACAATCATACAATCACAATCATACAATCACAATCATACAATCACAATCATACAATCACAATCATACAATCACAATCATACAACCACAATCATACGACCACAATCATACGATCACAATCATACGATCACAATCATACGATCACAATCATACGATCACAATCATACAATCACAATCATACAATGACAATCATACAATTACTATCATACAATCACAATCATACAATCACAATCATACAATCACAATCATACAATCACAATCACGCAATCACAATCATAGAATCACAATCATGCAAACACAATCATACAATCACAATCATACAATCACAATCATACAATCACAATCATACAACCACAATCATACAATCACAATCTCACAATCACGATCATACAATCACGATCATATAATCACGATCATACAATCACAATCATACAATCGCAATCATACAATCGCAATCATACAATCACAATCATACAGAAACAATCATACAATCACAATCATACAATCACAATCATACAATCACAATCATACAATCACAATCACGCAATCACAATCATGCAATCACAATCATACAATCACAATCATACAATCACAATCATACAATCACAATCATACGATCATAATCATACAATCACAATCATACAATCACAATCATACAATCACAATCACACAATCACAATCATACAACGACAATCATACAATCATAATCATACAATCACAATCATACAATGACAATCATACAATCACAATCATACAGTCACAATCATACAATCGCAATCACACAATCACAATCATACGATGCCAATCATACAATCACAGTCATACAATCACAATCATACAATCACAATCATACAATCAAAATCATACAATCGCAATCAAAGAATCACAATCATACGATCAGAATCATACAATCACAATCACACAATCACAATCATACAATCACAATCATACAATCACAATCATACAATCACAATCATACAATCACAATCATACAATCACAATCACACAATCAAAATCTCACAATCACGATCATAGAATCACGATCATACAATCAAAATCATACAATCACAATCTCACAATCACAACCACACAATCACAATCATACAATCACAATCATACGATCGCAATCATACAATCACAATCATACAATCACAATCATACAATCACAATCATACAATCACAATCATACAATCACAGTCATACAATCACAATCATACAATGACAATCATACAATCACAATCATACAATTACTATCATACAATCACAATCATACAATCACAATCATACAATCACAATCATACAATCACAATCATACAATCACAATCATACAATCACAATCATACAATCACAATCATACAATCACAATCATACAATCACAATCACACAATCAAAATCATACAATCACAATCATACAATCACAATCATACAATCGCAATCAAAGAATCACAATCATACGATCACAATCATACAATCACAATCATACAATCACAATCATACAATCACAATCATACAATCACAATCATACAATCACAGTCATACAATCACAATCATACAATGACAATCATACAATCACAATCATACAATTACTATCATACAATCACAATCATACAATCACAATCATACAATCACAATCATACAATCACAATCATACAATCACAATCATACAATCACAATCATACAATCACAATCATACAATCACAATCACACAATCAAAATCTCACAATCACGATCATAGAATCACGATCATACAATCAAAATCATACAATCACAATCTCACAATCACAATCACACAATCACAATCATACAATCACAATCATACAATCACAATCATACGATCACAATCATACGATCACAATCATACGATCACAATCATACGATCACAATCATACAATCACAATCACACAATCACAATCATACAATGACAATCATACAATCACAATCATACAATCACTATCATACAATCACAATCATACAATCACAATCATACAATCACAATCATACAATCACAATCATACAATCACGATCTCACAATCACGATCATACAATCACGATCATACAATCAAAATCATACAATCACAATCATACAATCACAATCATACAATCACAATCATACTATCACAATCATACAATCACAATCATACAATCGCAATCAAAGAATCGCAATCATACGATCACAATCATACAATCACAATCATACAATCACAATCATACAACCACAATCATACAATCACAATCTCACAATCACGATCATACAATCACGATCATACAATCACAATCATACAATCACAATCATACAATCAGAATCATACAATCGCAATCATACAATCACAATCATACAATCACAATCATACAATCACAATCATACAATCACAATCATACAATCACAATCATACGATCACAATCATACGATCACAATCATACAACCACAATCATACAACCACAATCATACAATCACAATCTCACAATCACGATCATACAATCACGATCATACAATCACAATCATACAATCACAATCATACAATCACAATCATACAATCACAATCATACAATCACAATCATACAATCAAAATCATACAATCACAATCATACAATCGCAATCATACAATCGCAATCAAAGAATCACAATCATACGATCACAATCATGCAATCACAATCATACAATCACAATCATACAATCACAATCATACAATCACAATCATACAATCACAATCATACAATCACAATCATACAATCACAATCATACAATCGCAATCATACAATCACCATTATACAATCACAATCATACGACCACAATCATACGATCACAATCATACAATCACAATCATACAATCACAATCATACAATCGCAATCATACAATCACAATCATACAATCACAATCATACAATCACAATCATACAATCACAATCATACAATCACAATCATACAATCACAATCATACAATCACAATCATACAATCAGAATCATACAATCGCAATCATACAATCACAATCATACAATCACAATCATACAATCACAATTATACAATCACAATCATACGATCACAATCATACGATCACAATCATACAGTCACAATCATACAATCACAATCATACAATCGCAATCATACAATGACAATCATACAATCACAATAATACAATTACTATCATACAATGACAATCATACAATCACAATCATACAATCACAATCATACAATCACAATCATACAATCACAATCTCACAATCACGATCATACAATCACAATCATGCAAACACAATCATACAATCACAATCATACAATCACAATCATACAATCACAATCATACAACCACAATCATACAATCACTATCTCACAATCACGATCATACAATCACGATTATACAATCACGATCATACAATCACAATCATACAATCAGAATCATACAATCGCAATCATACAATCACAATCATACAATCACAATCATACAATCACAATCATACAATCACAATTATACTATCACAATCACACAATCACAATCACACAATCACAATCATACAATCAGAATCATACAATCGCAATCATACAATCACAATCATACAGAAACAATCATACAATCACAATCATACAATCACAATCATACAATCACAATCATGCAATCACAATCATGCAATCACAATCATACAATCACAATCATACAATCACAATCATACAATCACAATCATACGATCATAATCATACAATCACAATCATACAATCACAATCATACAATCACAATCACACAATCACAATCATACAATGACAATCATATAATCATAATCATACAATCACAATCATACGATCAGAATCATACAATCACAATCACACAATCACAATCATACAATCACAATCATACAATCATAATCATACAATCACAATCATACAATCACAATCATACAATCACAATCATACAATCACAATCATACAATCGCAATCAAAGAATCGCAATCATACGATCACAACCATACAATCACAATCATACAATCACAATCATACAATCACAATCATACGATCACAATCATACAATCACAATCATACAATCACAATCATACAATCACAATCATACAATCACAATCATACAATCACAATCATACAATCACAATCATACAATCACAATCATACGATCACAATCATACAACCACAATCATACAATCACAATCTCACAATCACAATCATACAATCACAATCATACAATAACAATCATACAATCACAATCATACAATCACAATCATACCATCAGAATCATACAATCGCAATCATACAATCACAATCATACAATCACAATTATACAATCACAATCATACAATCACCATTATACAACCACAATCGTACGATCACAATCATACGATCACAATCATACAATCACAATCACACAATCACAATCATACAATCACAATCATACAATCACAATCATACAATCAAAATCATACAATCACAATCATACGATCACAATCATACGATCACAATCATACAACCACAATCATACAACCACAATCATACAATCACAATCTCACAATCACGATCATACAATCACGATCATACAATCACAATCATACAATCACAATCATACAATCACAATCATACAATCACAATCATACAATCACAATCATACAATCACAATCATACAATCACAATCATACAATCACAATCATACAATCACAATCATACAATCACAATCATACAATCACAATCATACAATCGCAATCATACAATCGCAATCAAAGAATCACAATCATACGATCACAATCATACAATCACAATCATACAATCACAATCATACAATCACAATCATACAATCACAATCATACAATCACAATCATACAATCACAATCATACAATCGCAATCATACAATCAAGATTATACAATCACAATCATACGACCACAATCATACGATCACAATCATACAATCACAATCATACAATCACAATCATACAATCGCAATCATACAATCACAATCATACAATCACAATCATACAATCACAATCATACAATCACAATCATACAATCACAATCATACAATTACAATCATACAATAACAATCATACAATCACAATCATACAATCACAATCATACAATCACAATCATACAATCGCAATCAAAGAATGACAATCATACGATCACAATCATACAATCACAATCATACAATCACAATCATACAATCACAATCATACAATTACAATCATACAATCACAATCATACGATCACAATCATACAACCACAATCATACAATCACAATCTCACAATCACGATCATACAATCACGATCATACAATCACGATCATACAATCACAATCATACAATCACAATCATACAATCGCAATCATACAATCACAATCATACAATCACAATCATACAATCACAATCATACAATCACAATCATACAATCACAATCATACAATCACCATTATACAATCACAATCGTACGATCACAATCATACGATCACAATCATACAATCACAATCATACAATCACAATCATACAATCGCAATCATACAATCACAATCATACAATCACAATCATACAATCACAATCATACGATCACAATCATACGATCACAATCATACAACCACAATCATACAACCACAATCATACAATCACAATCTCACAATCACGATCATACAATCACGATCATACAATCACAATCATACAATCACAATCATACAATCACAATCATACAATCACAATCATACAATCACAATCATACAATCACAATCATACAATCACAATCATACAACCACAATCATACGACCACAATCATACGATCACAATCATACGATCACAATCATACGATCACAATCATACGATCACAATCATACAATCACAATCATACAATGACAATCATACAATTACTATCATACAATCACAATCATACAATCACAATCATACAATCACAATCATACAATCACAATCACGCAATCACAATCATAGAATCACAATCATGCAAACACAATCATACAATCACAATCATACAATCACAATCATACAATCACAATCATACAACCACAATCATACAATCACAATCTCACAATCACGATCATACAATCACGATCATATAATCACGATCATACAATCACAATCATACAATCGCAATCATACAATCGCAATCATACAATCACAATCATACAGAAACAATCATACAATCACAATCATACAATCACAATCATACAATCACAATCATACAATCACAATCACGCAATCACAATCATGCAATCACAATCATACAATCACAATCATACAATCACAATCATACAATCACAATCATACGATCATAATCATACAATCACAATCATACAATCACAATCATACAATCACAATCACACAATCACAATCATACAATGACAATCATACAATCACAATCATACAATCACTATCATACAATCACAATCATACAATCACAATCATACAATCACAATCATACAATCACAATCATACAATCACGATCTCACAATCACGATCATACAATCACGATCATACAATCAAAATCATACAATCACAATCATACAATCACAATCATACAATCACAATCATACTATCACAATCATACAATCACAATCATACAATCGCAATCAAAGAATCGCAATCATACGATCACAATCATACAATCACAATCATACAATCACAATCATACAACCACAATCATACAATCACAATCTCACAATCACGATCATACAATCACGATCATACAATCACAATCATACAATCACAATCATACAATCAGAATCATACAATCGCAATCATACAATCACAATCATACAATCACAATCATACAATCACAATCATACAATCACAATTACACAATCACAATCATACGATCACAATCATACGATCACAATCATACAATCACAATCATACAATCACAATCATACAATCGCAATCATACAATGACAATCATACAATCACAATCATACAATTACTATCGTACAATGACAATCATACAATCGCAATCATACAATCACAATCATACAATCACAATCATACAATCACAATCATACAATCACAATCATACAATCACAATCTCACAATCACGATCATACAATCACAATCATGCAAACACAATCATACAATCACAATCATACAATCACAATCATACAATCACAATCATACAACCACAATCATACAATCACTATCTCACAATCACGATCATAAAATCACGATCATACAATCACGATCATACAATCACTATCTCACAATCACGATCATACAATCACGATCATACAATCACGATCATACAATCACAATCATACAATCAGAATCATACAATCGCAATCATACAATCACAATCATACAATCACAATCATACAATCACAATCATACGATCATAATCATACAATCACAATCATACAATCACAATCATACAATCACAATCACACAATCACAATCATACAATGACAATCATACAATCATAATCATACAATCACAATCATACAATGACAATCATACAATCACAATCATACAGTCACAATCATACAATCGCAATCACACAATCACAATCATACGATGCCAATCATACAATCACAATCATACAATCACAATCATACAATAACAATCATACAATCACAATCATACAATCACAATCATACAATCGCAATCAAAGAATCACAATCATACGATCAGAATCATACAATCACAATCACACAATCACAATCTTACAATCACAATCATACAATCACAATCATACAATCACAATCACACAATCACAATCATACAAGCACAATCATACAATCATAATCATACAATCACAATCATACAATGACAATCATACAATCACAATCATACAGTCGCAATCATACAATCGCAATCACACAATCACAATCTTACAATCACAATCATACGATCAGAATTATACAATCACAATCACACAATCACAATCATACAATCACAATCATACAATCATAATCATACAATCACAATCATACAATGACAATCATACAATCACAATCATACAGTCACAATCATACAATCGCATTCATACAATCACAATCATACAATCACAATCATACAGTCACAATCATACAATCGCAATCACACAATCACAATCATACAATCACAATCACGCAATCACAATCATACAATCACAATCATGCAAACACAATCATACAATCACAATCATACAATCACAATCATACAATCACAATCATACAACCACAATCATACAATCACAATCTCACAATCACGATCATACAATCACAATTATACAATCACGATCATACAATCACGATCATACAATCACGATCATACAATCACGATCATACAATCACAATCATGCAAACACAATCATACAATCACAATCATACAATCACAATCATACAATCACAATCATACAACCACAATCATACAATCACTATCTCACAATCACGATCATACAATCACGATCATACAATCACGATCATACAATCACAATCATACAATCACAATCATACAATCAGAATCATACAATCGCAATCATACAATCACAATCATACAATCACAATCATACAATCACAATTATACTATCACAATCACACAATCACAATCACACAATCACAATCATACAATCAGAATCATACAATCGCAATCATACAATCACAATCATACAGAAACCATCATACAATCACAATCATACAATCACAATCATACAATCACAATCATGCAATCACAATCATGCAATCACAATCGTACAATCACAATCATACAATCACAAACATACAATCACAATCATACAATCACAATCACACAATCACAATCATACAATGACAATCATACAATCATAATCATACAATCACAATCATACAATGACAATCATACAATCACAATCATACAGTCACAATCATACAATCGCAATCACACAATCACAATCATACGATGCCAATCATACAATCACAGTCATACAATCACAATCATACAATCACAATCATACAATCACAATCATACAATCGCAATCAAAGAATCACAATCATACGATCAGAATCATACAATCACAATCACACCATCACAATCATACAATCACAATCATACAATCATAATCATACAATCACAATCAAAGAATCACAATCATACAATCATAATCATACAATGACAATCATACAATGACAATCATACAATCACAATCATACAGTCACAATCATACAATCACAATCATACAATCACACTCATACAATCACAATCATACAATCACAATCACACAATCAAAATCATACAATCACAATCATACAATCACAATCATACAATCGCAATCAAAGAATCACAATCATACGATCACAATCATACAATCACAATCATACAATCACAATCATACAATCACAATCATACAATCACAATCATACAATCACAGTCATACAATCACAATCATACAATGACAATCATACAATCACAATCATACAATTACTATCATACAATCACAATCATACAATCACAATCATACAATCACAATCATACAATCACAATCATACAATCACAATCATACAATCACAATCATACAATCACAATCATACAATCACAATCATACAATCACAATCACACAATCAAAATCTCACAATCACGATCATAGAATCACGATCATACAATCAAAATCATACAATCACAATCTCACAATCACAATCACACAATCACAATCATACAATCACAATCATACAATCACAATCATACAATCACAATCATACGATCACAATCATACGATCACAATCATACGATCACAATCATACAATCACAATCATACAATCACAATCATACAATGACAATCATACAATCACAATCATACAATCACTATCATACAATCACAATCATACAATCACAATCATACAATCACAATCATACAATCACAATCATACAATCACGATCTCACAATCACGATCATACAATCACGATCATACAATCAAAATCATACAATCACAATCATACAATCACAATCATACAATCACAATCATACAATCACAATCATACTATCACAATCATACAATCACAATCATACAATCGCAATCAAAGAATCGCAATCATACGATCACAATCATACAATCACAATCATACAATCACAATCATACAACCACAATCATACAATCACAATCTCACAATCACGATCATACAATCACGATCATACAATCACAATCATACAATCACAATCATACAATCAGAATCATACAATCGCAATCATACAATCACAATCATACAATCACAATCATACAATCACAATTACACAATCACAATCATACGATCACAATCATACGATCACAATCATACAATCACAATCATACAATCACAATCATACAATCGCAATCATACAATGACAATCATACAATCACAATCATACAATTACTATCATACAATGACAATCATACAATCGCAATCATACAATCACAATCATACAATCACAATCATACAATCACAATCATACAATCACAATCATACAATCACAATCTCACAATCACGATCATACAATCACAATCATGCAAACACAATCATACAATCACAATCATACAATCACAATCATACAATCACAATCATACAACCACAATCATACAATCACTATCTGACAATCACGATCTTACAATCACGATCATACAATCACGATCATACAATCACAATCATACAATCAGAATCATACAATCGCAATCATACAATCACAATCATACAATCACAATCATACAATCACAATTATACTATCACAATCACACAATCACAATCACACAATGACAATCATACAATCACAATCATACAGTCACAATCATACAATCGCAATCACACAATCACAATCATACGATGCCAATCATACAATCACAGTCATACAATCACAATCATACAATCACAATCATACAATCAAAATCATACAATCGCAATCAAAGAATCACAATCATACGATCAGAATCATACAATCACAATCACACAATCACAATCATACAATCACAATCATACAATCACAATCATACAATCACAATCATACAATCACAATCATACAATCACAATCATACAATCACAATCACACAATCAAAATCTCACAATCACGATCATAGAATCACGATCATACAATCAAAATCATACAATCACAATCTCACAATCACAATCACACAATCACAATCATACAATCACAATCATACGATCACAATCATACAATCACAATCATACAATCACAATCATACAATCACAATCATACAATCACAATCATACAATCACAGTCATACAATCACAATCATACAATGACAATCATACAATCACAATCATACAATTACTATCATACAATCACAATCATACAATCACAATCATACAATCACAATCATACAATCACAATCATATAATCACAATCATACAATCACAATCATACAATCACAATCACACAATCAAAATCATACAATCACAATCATACAATCACAATCATACAATCGCAATCAAAGAATCACAATCATACGATCACAATCATACAATCACAATCATACAATCACAATCATACAATCACAATCATACAATCACAATCATACAATCACAGTCATACAATCACAATCATACAATGACAATCATACAATCACAATCATACAATTACTATCATACAATCACAATCATACAATCACAATCATACAATCACAATCATACAATCACAATCCTACAATCACAATCATACAATCACAATCATACAATCACAATCATACAATCACAATCATACAATCACAATCACACAATCAAAATCTCACAATCACGATCATAGAATCACGATCATACAATCAAAATCATACAATCACAATCTCACAATCACAATCACACAATCACAATCATACAATCACAATCATACAATCACAATCATACGATCACAATCATACGATCACAATCATACGATCACAATCATACGATCACAATCATACAATCACAATCATACAATCACAATCATACAATGACAATCATACAATCACAATCATACAGTCACTATCATACAATCACAATCATACAATCACAATCATACAATCACAATCATACAATCACAATCATACAATCACGATCTCACAATCACGATCATACAATCACGATCATACAATCAAAATCATACAATCACAATCATACAATCACAATCATACAATCACAATCATACTATCACAATCATACAATCACAATCATACAATCGCAATCAAAGAATCGCAATCATACGATCACAATCATACAATCACAATCATGCAATCACAATCATACAACCACAATCATACAATCACAATCTCACAATCACGATCATACAATCACGATCATACAATCACAATCATACAATCACAATCATACAATCAGAATCATACAATCGCAATCATACAATCACAATCATACAATCACAATCATACAATCACAATTACACAATCACAATCATACGATCACAATCATACGATCACAATCATACAATCACAATCATACAATCACAATCATACAATCGCAATCATACAATGGCAATCATACAATCACAATCATACAATGACTATCATACAATGACAATCATACAATCGCAATCATACAATCACAATCATACAATCACAATCATACAATCACAATCATACAATCACAATCATACAATCACAATCTCACAATCACGATCATACAATCACAATCATGCAAACACAATCATACAATCACAATCATACAATCACAATCATACAATCACAATCATACAACCACAATCATACAATCACTATCTCACAATCACGATCATACAATCACGATCATACAATCACGATCATACAATCACAATCATACAATCAGAATCATACAATCGCAATCAAACAATCACAATCAAAGAATCACAATCATACGATCAGAATCATACAATCACAATCACACAAACACAATCATACAATCACAATCATACAATCATAATCATACAATCACAATCAAAGAATCACAATCATACAATCATAATCATACAATCACAATCATACAATGACAATCATACAATCACAATCATACAGTCACAATCATACAATCGCAATCACACAATCACAATCTTACAATCACAATCATACTATCAGAATCATACAATCACAATCACACAATCACAATCTTACAATCACAATCATACAATCACAATCATACAATCACAATCACACAATCACAATCATACAAGCACAATCATACAATCATAATCATACAATCACAATCATACAATGACAATCATACAATCACAATCATACAGTCGCAATCATACAATCGCAATCACACAATCACAATCTTACAATCACAATCATACGATCAGAATCATACAATCACAATCACACAATCACAATCATACAATCACAATCATACAATCATAATCATACAATCACAATCATACAATGACATTCATACAATCACAATCATACAGTCACAATCATACAATCGCATTCATACAATCACAATCATATAATCACAATCATACAATCACAATCATACAATCACAATCATACAATCACAATCACGCAATCACAATCATACAATCACAATCATGCAAACACAATCATACAATCACAATCATACAATCACAATCATACAATCACAATCATACAACCACAATCATACAATCACAATCTCACAATCACGATCATACAATCACGATCATATAATCACGATCATACAATCACAATCATACAATCACAATCATACAATCAGAATCATACAATCGCAATCATACAATCACAATCATACAATCACAATCATACAATCACAATTATACAATCACGATCATACAATCACGATCATACAATCACGATCATACAATCACAATCATGCAAACACAATCATACAATCACAATCATACAATCACAATCATACAATCACAATCATACAACCACAATCATACAATCACTATCTCACAATCACGATCATACAATCACAATCATACAATCAGAATCATACAATCGCAATCATACAATCACAATCATACAATCACAATCATACAATCACAATTATACTATCACAATCACACAATCACAATCACACAATCACAATCATACAATCAGAATCATACAATCGCAATCATACAATCACAATCATACAGAAACAATCATACAATCACAATCATACAATCACAATCATACAATCACAATCATGCAATCACAATCATGCAATCACAATCGTACAATCACAATCATACAATCACAATCATACAATCACAATCATACAATCACAATCACACAATCACAATCATACAATGACAATCATACAATCATAATCATACAATCACAATCATACAATGACAATCATACAATCACAATCATACAGTCACAATCATACAATCGCAATCACACAATCACAATCATACGATGCCAATCATACAATCACAGTCATACAATCACAATCATACAATCACAATCATACAATCACAATCATACAATCACAATCATACAATCACAATCATACAATCACAATCATACAATCGCAATCAAAGAATCACAATCATACGATCAGAATCATACAATCACAATCACACCATCACAATCATACAATCACAATCATACAATCATAATCATACAATCACAATCAAAGAATCACAATCATACAATCATAATCATACAATGACAATCATACAATGACAATCATACAATCACAATCATACAGTCACAATCATACAATCACAATCATACAATCACAATCATACAATCACAATCATACAATCACAATCACACAATCAAAATCATACAATCACAATCATACAATCACAATCATACAATCGCAATCAAAGAATCACAATCATACGATCACAATCATACAATCACAATCATACAATCACAATCATACAATCACAATCATACAATCACAATCATACAATCACAGTCATACAATCACAATCATACAATGACAATCATACAATCACAATCATACAATTACTATCATACAATCACAATCATACAATCACAATCATACAATCACAATCATACAATCACAATCATACAATCACAATCATACAATCACAATCATACAATCACAATCATACAATCACAATCACACAATCAAAATCTCACAATCACGATCATAGAATCACGATCATACAATCAAAATCATACAATCACAATCTCACAATCACAATCACACAATCACAATCATACAATCACAATCATACAATCACAATCATACGATCACAATCATACGATCACAATCATACGATCACAATCATACGATCACAATCATACAATCACAATCATACAATCACAATCATACAATGACAATCATACAATCACAATCATACAATCACTATCATACAATCACAATCATACAATCACAATCATACAATCACAATCATACAATCACAATCATACAATCACGATCTCACAATCACGATCATACAATCACGATCATACAATCAAAATCATACAATCACAATCATACAATCACAATCATACAATCACAATCATACTATCACAATCTCACAATCACGATCATACAATCACAATCATGCAAACACAATCATACAATCACAATCATACAATCACAATCATACAATCACAATCATACAACCACAATCATACAATCACTATCTCACAATCACGATCATACAATCACGATCATACAATCACGATCATACAATCACAATCATACAATCAGAATCATACAATCGCAATCAAACAATCACAATCAAAGAATCACAATCATACGATCAGAATCATACAATCACAATCACACAAACACAATCATACAATCACAATCATACAATCATAATCATACAATCACAATCAAAGAATCACAATCATACAATCATAATCATACAATCACAATCATACAATCACAATCATACAATCACAATCATACAATCGCAATCAAAGAATCACAATCATACGATCAGAATCATACAATCACAATCACACCATCACAATCATACAATCACAATCATACAATCATAATCATACAATCACAATCAAAGAATCACAATCATACAATCATAATCATACAATGACAATCATACAATGACAATCATACAATCACAATCATACAGTCACAATCATACAATCACAATCATACAATCACAATCATACAATCACAATCATACAATCACAATCACACAATCAAAATCATACAATCACAATCATACAATCACAATCATACAATCGCAATCAAAGAATCACAATCATACGATCACAATCATACAATCACAATCATACAATCACAATCATACAATCACAATCATACAATCACAATCATACAATCACAGTCATACAATCACAATCATACAATGACAATCATACAATCACAATCATACAATTACTATCATACAATCACAATCATACAATCACAATCATACAATCACAATCATACAATCACAATCATACAATCACAATCATACAATCACAATCATACAATCACAATCATACAATCACAATCACACAATCAAAATCTCACAATCACGATCATAGAATCACGATCATACAATCAAAATCATACAATCACAATCTCACAATCACAATCACACAATCACAATCATACAATCACAATCATACAATCACAATCATACGATCACAATCATACGATCACAATCATACGATCACAATCATACGATCACAATCATACAATCACAATCATACAATCACAATCATACAATGACAATCATACAATCACAATCATACAATCACTATCATACAATCACAATCATACAATCACAATCATACAATCACAATCATACAATCACAATCATACAATCACGATCTCACAATCACGATCATACAATCACGATCATACAATCAAAATCATACAATCACAATCATACAATCACAATCATACAATCACAATCATACTATCACAATCATACAATCACAATCATACAATCGCAATCAAAGAATCGCAATCATACGATCACAATCATACAATCACAATCATACAATCACAATCATACAACCACAATCATACAATCACAATCTCACAATCACGATCATACAATCACGATCATACAATCACAATCATACAATCACAATCATACAATCAGAATCATACAATCGCAATCATACAATCACAATCATACAATCACAATCATACAATCACAATCATACAATCACAATTACACAATCACAATCATACGATCACAATCATACGATCACAATCATACAATCACAATCATACAATCACAATCATACAATCGCAATCATACAATGACAATCATACAATCACAATCATACAATTACTATCATACAATGACAATCATACAATCGCAATCATACAATCACAATCATACAATCACAATCATACAATCACAATCATAGAATCACAATCATACAATCACAATCTCACAATCACGATCATACAATCACAATCATGCAAACACAATCATACAATCACAATCTTACAATCACAATCATACAATCACAATCATACAACCACAATCATACAATCACTATCTCACAATCACGATCATACAATCACGATCATACAATCACGATCATACAATCACAATCATACAATCCGAATCATACAATCGCAATCATACAATCACAATCATACAATCACAATCATACAATCACAATTATACTATCACAATCACACAATCACAATCACACAATCACAATCATACAATCAGAATCATACAATCGCAATCATACAATCACAATCATACAGAAACAATCATACAATCACAATCATACAATCACAATCATACAATCACAATCATGCAATCACAATCATGCAATCACAATCGTACAATCACAATCATACAATCACAATCATACAATCACAATCATACGATCATAATCATACAATCACAATCATACAATCACAATCATACAATCACAATCATACAATCACAATCACACAATCACAAACATACAATCACAATCATACAATCCTAATCATACAATCACAATCAAAGAATCACAATCATACAATCATAATCATACAATGACAATCATACAATGACAATCATACAATCACAATCATACAGTCACAATCATACAATCACAATCATACAATCACAATCATACAATCACAATCATACAATCACAATCACACAATCAAAATCATACAATCACAATCATACAATCACAATCATACAATCGCAATCAAAGAATCACAATCATACGATCACAATCATACAATCACAATCATACAATCACAATCATACAATCACAATCATACTATCACAATCATACAATCACAATCATACAATCGCAATCAAAGAATCGCAATCATACGATCACAATCATACAATCACAATCATGCAATCACAATCATACAACCACAATCATACAATCACAATCTCACAATCACGATCATACAATCACGATCATACAATCACAATCATACAATCACAATCATACAATCAGAATCAAACAATCGCAATCATACAATCACAATCATACAATCACAATCATACAATCACAATTACACAATCACAATCATACGATCACAATCATACGATCACAATCATACAATCACAATCATACAATCACAATCATACAATCGCAATCATACAATGGCAATCATACAATCACAATCATACAATGACTATCATACAATGACAATCATACAATCGCAATCATACAATCACAATCATACAATCACAATCATACAATCACAATCATACAATCACAATCATACAATCACAATCTCACAATCACGATCATACAATCACAATCATGCAAACACAATCATACAATCACAATCATACAATCACAATCATACAATCACAATCATACAATCACAATCATACAACCACAATCATACAATCACTATCTCACAATCACGATCATACAATCACGATCATACAATCACGATCATACAATCACAATCATACAATCAGAATCATACAATCGCAATCATACAATCACAATCAAAGAATCACAATCATACGATCAGAATCATACAATCACAATCACACAAACACAATCATACAATCACAATCATACAATCATAATCATACAATCACAATCAAAGAATCACAATCATACAATCATAATCATACAATCACAATCATACAATGACAATCATACAATCACAATCATACAGTCACAATCATACAATCGCAATCACACAATCACAATCTTACAATCACAATCATACTATCAGAATCATACAATCACAATCACACAATCACAATCTTACAATCACAATCATACAATCACAATCATACAATCACAATCACACAATCACAATCATACAAGCACAATCATACAATCATAATCATACAATCACAATCATACAATGACAATCATACAATCACAATCATACAGTCGCAATCATACAATCGCAATCACACAATCACAATCTTACAATCACAATCATACGATCAGAATCATACAATCACAATCACACAATCACAATCATACAATCACAATCATACAATCATAATCATACAATCACAATCATACAATGACAATCATACAATCACAATCATACAGTCACAATCATACAATCGCATTCATACAATCACAATCATATAATCACAATCATACAATCACAATCATACAATCACAATCATACAATCACAATCATACAATCACAATCACGCAATCACAATCATACAATCACAATCATGCAAACACAATCATACAATCACAATCATACAATCACAATCATACAATCACAATCATACAACCACAATCATACAATCACAATCTCACAATCACGATCATACAATCACGATCATATAATCACGATCATACAATCACAATCATACAATCACAATCATACAATCAGAATCATACAATCGCAATCATACAATCACAATCATACAATCACAATCATACAATCACAATTATACAATCACGATCATACAATCACGATCATACAATCACGATCATACAATCACAATCATGCAAACACAATCATACAATCACAATCATACAATCACAATCATACAATCACAATCATACAACCACAATCATACAATCACTATCTCACAATCACGATCATACAATCACAATCATACAATCAGAATCATACAATCGCAATCATACAATCACAATCATACAATCACAATCATACAATCACAATTATACTATCACAATCACACAATCACAATCACACAATCACAATCACACAATCACAATCATACAATCAGAATCATACAATCGCAATCATACAATCACAATCATACAGAAACAATCATACAATCACAATCATACAATCACAATCATACAATCACAATCATGCAATCACAATCATGCAATCACAATCGTACAATCACAATCATACAATCACAATCATACAATCACAATCATACAATCACAATCACACAATCACAATCATACAATGACAATCATACAATCATAATCATACAATCACAATCATACAATGACAATCATACAATCACAATCATACAGTCACAATCATACAATCGCAATCACACAATCACAATCATACGATGCCAATCATACAATCACAGTCATACAATCACAATCATACAATCACAATCATACAATCACAATCATACAATCACAATCATACAATCGCAATCAAAGAATCACAATCATACGATCAGAATCATACAATCACAATCACACCATCACAATCATACAATCACAATCATACAATCATAATCATACAATCACAATCAAAGAATCACAATCATACAATCATAATCATACAATGACAATCATACAATGACAATCATACAATCACAATCATACAGTCACAATCATACAATCACAATCATACAATCACAATCATACAATCACAATCATACAATCACAATCACACAATCAAAATCATACAATCACAATCATACAATCACAATCATACAATCGCAATCAAAGAATCACAATCATACGATCACAATCATACAATCACAATCATACAATCACAATCATACAATCACAATCATACAATCACAATCATACAATCACAGTCATACAATCACAATCATACAATGACAATCATACAATCACAATCATACAATTACTATCATACAATCACAATCATACAATCACAATCATACAATCACAATCATACAATCACAATCATACAATCACAATCATACAATCACAATCATACAATCACAATCATACAATCACAATCACACAATCAAAATCTCACAATCACGATCATAGAATCACGATCATACAATCAAAATCATACAATCACAATCTCACAATCACAATCACACAATCACAATCATACAATCACAATCATACAATCACAATCATACGATCACAATCATACGATCACAATCATACGATCACAATCATACGATCACAATCATACAATCACAATCATACAATCACAATCATACAATGACAATCATACAATCACAATCATACAATCACTATCATACAATCACAATCATACAATCACAATCATACAATCACAATCATACAATCACAATCATACAATCACGATCTCACAATCACGATCATACAATCACGATCATACAATCAAAATCATACAATCACAATCATACAATCACAATCATACAATCACAATCATACTATCACAATCATACAATCACAATCATACAATCGCAATCAAAGAATCGCAATCATACGATCACAATCATACAATCACAATCATACAATCACAATCATACAATCACAATCATACAACCACAATCATACAATCACAATCTCACAATCACGATCATACAATCACGATCATACAATCACAATCATACAATCACAATCATACAATCAGAATCATACAATCGCAATCATACAATCACAATCATACAATCACAATCATACAATCACAATTACACAATCACAATCATACGATCACAATCATACGATCACAATCATACAATCACAATCATACAATCACAATCATACAATCGCAATCATACAATGACAATCATACAATCACAATCATACAATTACTATCATACAATGACAATCATACAATCGCAATCATACAATCACAATCATACAATCACAATCATACAATCACAATCATAGAATCACAATCATACAATCACAATCTCACAATCACGATCATACAATCACAATCATGCAAACACAATCATACACTCACAATCATACCATCACAATCATACAATCACAATCATACAACCACAATCATACAACCACAATCATACAATCACTATCTCACAATCACGATCATACAATCACGATCATACAATCACGATCATACAATCACAATCATACAATCAGAATCATACAATCGCAATCATACAATCACAATCATACAATCACAATCATACAATCACAATTATACTATCACAATCACACAATCACAATCACACAATCACAATCATACAATCAGAATCATACAATCGCAATCATACAATCACAATCATACAGAAACAATCATACAATCACAATCATACAATCACAATCATACAATCACAATCATGCAATCACAATCATGCAATCACAATCGTACAATCACAATCATACAATCACAATCATACAATCACAATCATACGATCATAATCATACAATCACAATCATACAATCACAATCATACAATCACAATCACACAATCACAAACATACAATGACAATCATACAATCATAATCATACAATCACAATCATACAATGACAATCATACAATCACAATCATACAGTCACAATCATACAATCGCAATCACACAATCACAATCATACGATGCCAATCATACAATCACAATCATACAATCACAATCATACAATAACAATCATACAATCACAATCATACAATCGCAATCAAAGAATCACAATCATACGATCAGAATCATACAATCACAATCACACAAACACAATCATACAATCACAATCATACAATCATAATCATACAATCACAATCAAAGAATCACAATCATACAATCATAATCATACAATCACAATCATACAATGACAATCATACAATCACAATCATACAGTCACAATCATACAATCGCAATCACACAATCACAATCTTACAATCACAATCATACTATCAGAATCATACAATCACAATCACACAATCACAATCTTACAATCACAATCATACAATCACAATCATACAATCACAATCACACAATCACAATCATACAAGCACAATCATACAATCATAATCATACAATCACAATCATACAATGACAATCATACAATCACAATCATACAGTCGCAATCATACAATCGCAATCACACAATCACAATCTTACAATCACAATCATACGATCAGAATCATACAATCACAATCACACAATCACAATCATACAATCACAATCATACAATCCTAATCATACAATCACAATCATACAATGACAATCATACAATCACAATCATACAGTCACAATCATACAATCGCATTCATACAATCACAATCATATAATCACAATCATACAATCACAATCATACAATCACAATCATACAATCACAATCATACAATCACAATCACGCAATCACAATCATACAATCACAATCATGCAAACACAATCATACAATCACAATCATACAATCACAATCATACAATCACAATCATACAACCACAATCATACAATCACAATCTCACAATCACGATCATACAATCACGATCATATAATCACGATCATACAATCACAATCATACAATCACAATCATACAATCAGAATCATACAATCGCAATCATACAATCACAATCATACAATCACAATCATACAATCACAATTATACAATCACGATCATACAATCACGATCATACAATCACGATCATACAATCACAATCATGCAAACACAATCATACAATCACAATCATACAATCACAATCATACAATCACAATCATACAACCACAATCATACAATCACTATCTCACAATCACGATCATACAATCACGATCATACAATCACGATCATACAATCACAATCATACAATCAGAATCATACAATCGCAATCATACAATCACAATCATACAATCACAATCATACAATCACAATTATACTATCACAATCACACAATCACAATCACACAATCACAATCATACAATCAGAATCATACAATCGCAATCATACAATCACAATCATACAGAAACAATCATACAATCACAATCATACAATCACAATCATACAATCACAATCATGCAATCACAATCATGCAATCACAATCGTACAATCACAATCATACAATCACAATCATACAATCACAATCATACAATCACAATCACACAATCACAATCATACAATGACAATCATACAATCATAATCATACAATCACAATCATACAACGACAATCATACAATCACAATCATACAGTCACAGTCATACAATCGCAATCACACAATCACAATCATACGATGCCAATCATACAATCACAGTCATACAATCACAATCATACAATCACAATCATACAATCACAATCATACAATCGCAATCAAAGAATCACAATCATACGATCAGAATCATACAATCACAATCACACCATCACAATCATACAATCACAATCATACAATCATAATCATACAATCACAATCAAAGAATCACAATCATACAATCATAATCATACAATGACAATCATACAATGACAATCATACAATCACAATCATACAGTCACAATCATACAATCACAATCATACAATCACAATCATACAATCACAATCATACAATCACAATCACACAATCAAAATCATACAATCACAATCATACAATCACAATCATACAATCGCAATCAAAGAATCACAATCATACGATCACAATCATACAATCACAATCATACAATCACAATCATACAATCACAATCATACAATCACAGTCATACAATCACAGTCATACAATCACAATCATACAATGACAATCATACAATCACAATCATACAATTACTATCATACAATCACAATCATACAATCACAATCATACAATCACAATCATACAATCACAATCATACAATCACAATCATACAATCACAATCATACAATCACAATCATATAATCACAATCACACAATCAAAATCTCACAATCACGATCATAGAATCACGATCATACAATCAAAATCATACAATCACAATCTCACAATCACAATCACACAATCACAATCATACAATCACAATCATACGATCACAATCATACGATCACAATCATACGATCACAATCATACGATCACAATCATACGATCACAATCATACAATCACAATCATACAATCACAATCATACAATGACAATCATACAATCACAATCATACAATCACTATCATACAATCACAATCATACAATCACAATCATACAATCACAATCATACAATCACAATCATACAATCACGATCTCACAATCACGATCATACAATCACGATCATACAATCAAAATCATACAATCACAATCATACAATCGCAATCATACAATGACAATCATACAATCACAATCATACAATTACTATCATACAATGACAATCATACAATCGCAATCATACAATCACAATCATACAATCACAATCATACAATCACAATCATACAATCACAATCATACAATCACAATCATACAATCACAATCTCACAATCACGATCATACAATCACAATCATGCAAACACAATCATACAATCACAATCATACAATCACAATCATACAATCACAATCATACAACCACAATCATACAATCACTATCTCACAATCACGATCATACAATCACGATCATACAATCACGATCATACAATCACAATCATACAATCAGAATCATACAATCGCAATCATACAATCACAATCATACAATCACAATCATACAATCACAATTATACTATCACAATCACACAATCACAATCACACAATCACAATCATACAATCAGAATCATACAATCGCAATCATACAATCACAATCATACAGAAACAATCATACAATCACAATCATACAATCACAATCATGCAATCACAATCATGCAATCACAATCGTACAATCACAATCATACAATCATAATCATACAATCACAATCATACAATGACAATCATACAATCACAATCATACAGTCACAATCATACAATCGCAATCACACAATCACAATCATACGATGCCAATCATACAATCACAATCATACAATCACAATCATACAATAACAATCATACAATCACAATCATACAATCGCAATCAAAGAATCACAATCATACGATCAGAATCATACAATCACAATCACACAAACACAATCATACAATCACAATCATACAATCATAATCATACAATCACAATCAAAGAATCACAATCATACAATCATAATCATACAATCACAATCATACAATGACAATCATACAATCACAATCATACAGTCACAATCATACAATCGCAATCACACAATCACAATCTTACAATCACAATCATACTATCAGAATCATACAATCACAATCACACAATCACAATCTTACAATCACAATCATACAATCACAATCATACAATCACAATCACACAATCACAATCATACAAGCACAATCATACAATCATAATCATACAATCACAATCATACAATGACAATCATACAATCACAATCATACAGTCGCAATCATACAATCGCAATCATACAATCGCCATCATACAATCACAATCATACAATCACAATCATACAATCACAATTATACAATCACGATCATACAATCACGATCATACAATCACGATCATACAATCACAATCATGCAAACACAATCATACAATCACAATCATACAATCACAATCATACAATCACAATCATACAACCACAATCATACAATCACTATCTCACAATCACGATCATACAATCACGATCATACAATCACAATCATACAATCAGAATCATACAATCGCAATCATACAATCACAATCATACAATCACAATCATACAATCACAATTATACTATCACAATCACACAATCACAATCACACAATCACAATCATACAATCAGAATCATACAATCGCAATCATACAATCACAATCATACAGAAACAATCATACAATCACAATCATACAATCACAATCATACAATCACAATCATGCAATCACAATCATGCAATCACAATCGTACAATCACAATCATACAATCACAATCATACAATCACAATCATACAATCACAATCACACAATCACAATCATACAATGACAATCATACAATCATAATCATACAATCACAATCATACAATGACAATCATACAATCACAATCATACAGTCACAATCATACAATCGCAATCACACAATCACAATCATACGATGCCAATCATACAATCACAGTCATACAATCACAATCATACAATCACAATCATACAATCACAATCATACAATCGCAATCAAAGAATCACAATCATACGATCAGAATCATACAATCACAATCACACCATCACAATCATACAATCACAATCATACAATCATAATCATACAATCACAATCAAAGAATCACAATCATACAATCATAATCATACAATGACAATCATACAATGACAATCATACAATCACAATCATACAGTCACAATCATACAATCGCAATCACACAATCACAATCTTACAATCACAATCATACGATCAGAATCATACAATCACAATCACACAATCACAATCATACAATCACAATCAAACAATCACAATCATACAGTCACAATCATACAATCACAATCATACAATCACAATCATACAATGACAATTATACAATCACAATCATACAGTCACAATCATACAATCGCAATTATACGATCACAATCATACGATCACAATCATACAGTCACAATCATGCAATAACAATCATACAATCACAATCGTACAATCACAATCATACAATCACAATCATACAATCACAATCTCACAATCACGATCATACAATCACGATCATACAATCACAATCATACAATCACAATCATACAATCACAATCATACAATCACAGTCATACAATCGCAATCAAAGAATCGCAATCATACGATCACAACCATACAATCACAATCATACAATCACAATCATACAATCACAATCATACAATCGCAATCATACAATCATCATTATACAATCACAATCATACGACCACAATCATACGATCACAATCATACAATCACAATCATACAATCACAATCATACAATCGCAATCATACAATCACAATCATACAATCACAATCATACAATCACAATCATACAATCACAATCATACAATCACAATCATACAATCACAATCATACAATCACAATCATACAATCACAATCATACGATCACAATCATACGATCACAATCATACGATCACAATCATACAATCACAATCATACAATCCCAGTCATACAATCGCAATCATACAATCACAATCATACAATCACAATCATACAATCACAATCATACAATCACAATCATACAATCACAATCATACAATCACAATCATACAATCAGAATCATACAATCAGAATCATACAATCACAATCATACAATCGCAATCAAAGAATCACAACCATACGATCACAATCATACAATCACAATCATACAATCACAATCATACAATCACAATCATACAGTCACAATCATACAATCGCATTCATACAATCACAATCATATAATCACAATCGTACAATCACAATCATAGAATCACAATCATACGATCAGAATCATACAATCACAATCACACAATCACAATCATACAATCACAATCATACAATCATAATCATACAATCACAATCATACAATGACAATCATACAATCACAATCATACAGTCACAATCATACAATCGCATTCATACAATCACAATCATATAATCACAATCATACAATCACAATCATACAATCACAATCATACAATCGCAATCAAAGAATCACAGTCATAAGATCACTATCATACAATCACAATCATACAATCACAATCATACAATCACAATCATACAATCACAATCATACAATCACAATCATACAATCACAGTCATACAATCACAATCATACAATGACAATCATACAATCACAATCATACAATTACTATCATACAATCACAATCATACAATCACAATCATACAATCACAATCATACAATCACAATCATACAATCACAATCATACAATCACAATCATACAATCACAATCATACAATCAGAATCATACAATCGCAATCATACAATCGCAATCAAAGAATCACAATCATACGATCAGAATCATACAATCACAATCACACAATCACAATCATACAATCACAATCATACAATCATAATCATACAATCACAATCAAAGAATCACAATCATACAATCATAATCATACAATCACAATCATACAATGACAATCATACAATCACAATCATACAGTCACAATCATACAATCGCAATCACACAATCCCAATCTTACAATCACAATCATACGATCAGAATCATACAATCACAGTCACACAATCACAATCATACAATCACAATCAAACAATCACAATCATACAGTCACAATCATACAATCACAATCATACAATCACAATCATACAATGACAATCATACAATCACAATCATACAGTCACAATCATACAATCGCAATTATACGATCACAATCATACGATCACAATCATACGATCACAATCATACAGTCACAATCATGCAATAACAATCATACAATCACAATCGTACAATCACAATCATACAATCACAATCATACAATCATAATCTCACAATCGCGATCATACAATCACGATCATACAATCACAATCATACAATCACAATCATACAATCACAATCATACAATCACAATCATACAATCGCAATCAAAGAATCGCAATCATACGATCACAACCATACAATCACAATCATACAATCACAATCATACAATCACAATCATACAATCGCAATCATACAATCACCATTATACAATCACAATCATACGACCACAATCATACGATCACAATCATACAATCACAATCATACAAGCACAATCATACAATCGCAATCATACAATCACAATCATACAATCACAATCATACAATCACAATCATACAATCACAATCATACAATAACAATCATACAGTCACAATCATACAATCACAATCATACAATCACAATCATACAATCACAATCATACAATCGCAATCAAAGAATGACAATCATACGATCACAATCATACAATCACAATCATACAATCACAATCATACAATCACAATCATACAATCACAATCATACAATCACAATCATACAATCACAATCATACAATCACAATCATACAATCACAGTCATACAATCACAATCATACAATGACAATCATACAATCACAATCATACAATTACTATCATACAATCACAATCATACAATCACAATCATACAATCACAATCATACAATCACAATCATACAATCACAATCATACAATCACAATCATACAATCACAATCACACAATCAGAATCATACAATCAAAATCATACAATCACAATCATACAATCACAATCATACAATCGCAATCAAAGAATCACAATCATACGATCACAATCATACAATCACAATCATACAATCACAATCATACAATCACAATCATACAATCACAATCATACAATCACAGTCATACAATCACAATCATACAATGACAATCATACAATCACAATCATACAATTACTATCATACAATCACAATCATACAATCACAATCATACAATCACAATCATACAATCACAATCATACAATCACAATCATACAATCACAATCATACAATCACAATCACACAATCAAAATCTCACAATCACGAACATAGAATCACGATCATACAATCAAAATCATACAATCACAATCTCACAATCACAATCACACAATCACAATCATACAATCACAATCATACAATCACAATCATACGATCACAATCATACGATCACAATCATACGATCACAATCATACGATCACAATCATACAATCACAATCATACAATCACAATCATACAATGACAATCATACAATCACAATCATACAATCACTATCATACAATCACAATCATACAATCACAATCATACAATCACAATCATACAATCACAATCATACAATCACGATCTCACAATCACGATCATACAATCACGATCATACAATCAAAATCATACAATCACAATCATACAATCACAATCATACAATCACAATCATACTATCACAATCATACAATCACAATCATACAATCGCAATCAAAGAATCGCAATCATACGATCACAACCATACAATCACAATCATACAATCACAATCATAAAACCACAATCATACAATCACAATCTCACAATCACGATCATACAATCACGATCATACAATCACAATCATACAATCACAATCATACAATCAGAATCATACAATCGCAATCATACAATCACAATCATACAATCACAATCATACAATCACAATCATACAATCACAATTACACAATCACAATCATACGATCACAATCATACGATCACAATCATACAATCACAATCATACAATCACAATCATACAATCGCAATCATACAATGACAATCATACAATCACAATCATACAATTACTATCATACAATGACAATCATACAATCGCAATCATACAATCACAATCATACAATCACAATCATACAATCACAATCATACAATCACAATCATACAATCACAATCATACAATCACAATCTCACAATCACGATCATACAATCACAATCATGCAAACACAATCATACAATCACAATCATACAATCACAATCATACAATCACAATCATACAACCACAATCATACAATCACTATCTCACAATCACGATCATACAATCACGATCATACAATCACGATCATACAATCACAATCATACAATCAGAATCATACAATCGCAATCATGCAATCACAATCATACAATCACAATCATACAATCACAATTATACTATCACAATCACACAATCACAATCACACAATCACAATCATACAATCAGAATCATACAATCGCAATCATACAATCACAATCATACAGAAACAATCATACAATCACAATCATACAATCACAATCATACAATCACAATCATGCAATCACAATCATGCAATCACAATCGTACAATCACAATCATACAATCACAATCATACGATCATAATCATACAATCACAATCATACAATCACAATCATACAATCACAATCACACAGTCACAATCATACAATGACAATCATACAATCATAATCATACAATCACAATCATACAATGACAATCATACAATCACAATCATACAGTCACAATCATACAATCGCAATCACACAATCACAATCATACGATGCCAATCATACAATCACAATCATACAATCACAATCATACAATAACAATCATACAATCACAATCATACAATCGCAATCAAAGAATCACAATCATACGATCAGAATCATACAATCACAATCACACAAACACAATCATACAATCACAATCATACAATCATAATCATACAATCACAATCAAAGAATCACAATCATACAATCATAATCATACAATCACAATCATACAATGACAATCATACAATCACAATCATACAGTCACAATCATACAATCGCAATCACACAATCACAATCTTACAATCACAATCATACTATCAGAATCATACAATCACAATCACACAATCACAATCTTACAATCACAATCATACAATCACAATCATACAATCACAATCACACAGTCACAATCATACAAGCACAATCATACAATCATAATCATACAATCACAATCATACAATGACAATCATACAATCACAATCATACAGTCGCAATCATACAATCGCAATCACACAATCACAATCTTACAATCACAATCATACGATCAGAATCATACAATCACAATCACACAATCACAATCATACAATCACAATCATACAATCATAATCATACAATCACAATCATACAATGACAATCATACAATCACAATCATACAGTCACAATCATACAATCGCATTCATACAATCACAATCATATAATCACAATCATACAATCACAATCATACAATCACAATCATACAATCACAATCATACAATCACAATCATACAATCACAATCATACAATCACAATCATACAATCACAATCATACAATCACAATCATACAATCGCAATCAAAGAACCACAATCATACGATCACAATCATACAATCACAATCATACAATCACAATCATACAATCACAATCATACAATCACAATCATACAATCACAGTCATACAATCACAATCATAGAATGACAATCATACAATCACAATCATACAATTACTATCATACAATCACAATCATACAATCACAATCATACAATCACAATCATACAATCACAATCATACAATCACAATCATACAATCACAATCATACGATCACAATCATACAATCAAAATCTCACAATCACGATCATTGAATCACGATCATACAATCAAAATCATACAATCACAATCTCACAATCACAATCACACAATCACAATCATACAATCGCAATCATACAATCAAAATCATACAATCACAATCATACAATCACAATCATACAATCACAATCATACAATCACAATCATACAATCACAATCATACAATCACAATCATACAATCACAATCATACAATCACAATCATACAATCACAATCATACAATCACAATCACACAATCAAAATCTCACAATCACGAACATAGAATCACGATCATACAATCAAAATCATACAATCACAATCTCACAATCACAATCACACAATCACAATCATACAATCACAATCATACAATCACAATCATACGATCACAATCATACGATCACAATCATACGATCACAATCATACGATCACAATCATACAATCACAATCATACAATCACAATCATACAATGACAATCATACAATCACAATCATACAATCACTATCATACAATCACAATCATACAATCACAATCATACAATCACAATCATACAATCACAATCATACAATCACGATCTCACAATCACGATCATACAATCACGATCATACAATCAAAATCATACAATCACAATCATACAATCACAATCATACAATCACAATCATACTATCACAATCATACAATCACAATCATACAATCGCAATCAAAGAATCGCAATCATACGATCACAATCATACAATCACAATCATACAATCACAATCATAAAACCACAATCATACAATCACAATCTCACAATCACGATCATACAATCACGATCATACAATCACAATCATACAATCACAATCATACAATCAGAATCATACAATCGCAATCATACAATCACAATCATACAATCACAATCATACAATCACAATTACACAATCACAATCATACGATCACAATCATACGATCACAATCATACAATCACAATCATACAATCACAATCATACAATCGCAATCATACAATGACAATCATACAATCACAATCATACAATTACTATCATACAATGACAATCATACAATCGCAATCATACAATCACAATCATACAATCACAATCATACAATCACAATCATACAATCACAATCATACAATCACAATCTCACAATCACGATCATACAATCACAATCATGCAAACACAATCATACAATCACAATCATACAATCACAATCATACAATCACAATCATACAACCACAATCATACAATCACTATCTCACAATCACGATCATACAATCACGATCATACAATCACGATCATACAATCACAATCATACAATCAGAATCATACAATCGCAATCATACAATCACAATCATACAATCACAATCATACAATCACAATTATACTATCACAATCACACAATCACAATCACACAATCACAATCATACAATCAGAATCATACAATCGCAATCATACAATCACAATCATACAGAAACAATCATACAATCACAATCATACAATCACAATCATACAATCACAATCATGCAATCACAATCATGCAATCACAATCGTACAATCACAATCATACAATCACAATCATACAATCACAATCATACGATCATAATCATACAATCACAATCATACAATCACAATCATACAATCACAATCACACAGTCACAATCATACAATGACAATCATACAATCATAATCATACAATCACAATCATACAATGACAATCATACAATCACAATCATACAGTCACAATCATACAATCGCAATCACACAATCACAATCATACGATGCCAATCATACAATCACAATCATACAATCAGAATCATACAATCGCAATCATACAATCACAATCATACAATCGCAATCAAAGAATCACAATCATACGATCAGAATCATACAATCACAATCACACAAACACAATCATACAATCACAATCATACAATCATAATCATACAATCACAATCAAAGAATCACAATCATACAATCATAATCATACAATCACAATCATACAATGACAATCATACAATCACAATCATACAGTCACAATCATACAATCGCAATCACACAATCACAATCTTACAATCACAATCATACTATCAGAATCATACAATCACAATCACACAATCACAATCTTACAATCACAATCATACAATCACAATCATACAATCACAATCACACAGTCACAATCATACAAGCACAATCATACAATCATAATCATACAATCACAATCATACAATGACAATCATACAATCACAATCATACAGTCGCAATCATACAATCGCAATCACACAATCACAATCTTACAATCACAATCATACGATCAGAATCATACAATCACAATCACACAATCACAATCATACAATCACAATCATACAATCATAATCATACAATCACAATCATACAATGACAATCATACAATCACAATCATACAGTCACAATCATACAATCGCATTCATACAATCACAATCATATAATCACAATCATACAATCACAATCATACAATCACAATCATACAATCACAATCATACAATCACAATCATACAATCACAATCATACAATCACAATCATACAATCACAATCATACAATCACAATCATACAATCGCAATCAAAGAACCACAATCATACGATCACAATCATACAATCACAATCATACAATCACAATCATACAATCACAATCATACAATCACAATCATACAATCACAGTCATACAATCACAATCATACAATGACAATCATACAATCACAATCATACAATTACTATCATACAATCACAATCATACAATCACAATCATACAATCACAATCATACAATCACAATCATACAATCACAATCATACAATCACAATCATACGATCACAATCATACAATCAAAATCTCACAATCACGATCATAGAATCACGATCATACAATCAAAATCATACAATCACAATCTCACAATCACAATCACGCAATCACAATCATACAATCGCAATCATACAATCAAAATCATACAATCACAATCATACAATCACAATCATACAATCGCAATCATACAATCACAATCATACAATCACAATCATACAATCACAATCATACAATCACAATCACGCAATCACAATCATACAATCACAATCATGCAAACACAATCATACAATCACAATCATACAATCACAATCATACAATCACAATCATACAACCACAATCATACAATCACAATCTCACAATCACGATCATACAATCACGATCATATAATCACGATCATACAATCACGATCATAGAATCACGATCATACAATCAAAATCATACAATCACAATCTCACAATCACAATCACACAATCACAATCATACAATCGCAATCATACAATCAAAATCATACAATCACAATCATACAATCACAATCATACAATCGCAATCATACAATCACAATCATACAATCACAATCATACAATCACAATCATACAATCACAATCACGCAATCACAATCATACAATCACAATCATGCAAACACAATCATACAATCACAATCATACAATCACAATCATACAATCACAATCATACAACCACAATCATACAATCACAATCTCACAATCACGATCATACAATCACGATCATATAATCACGATCATACAATCACAATCATACAATCACAATCATACAATCAGAATCATACAATCGCAATCATACAATCACAATCATACAATCACAATCATACAATCACAATTATACAATCACGATCATACAATCACGATCATACAATCACGATCATACAATCACAATCATGCAAACACAATCATACAATCACAATCATACAATCACAATCATACAATCACAATCATACAACCACAATCATACAATCACTATCTCACAATCACGATCATACAATCACGATCATACAATCACGATCATGCAATCACAATCATACAATCAGAATCATACAATCGCAATCATACAATCACAAACATACAATCACAATCATACAATCACAATTATACTATCACAATCACACAATCACAATCACACAATCACAATCATACAATCAGAATCATACAATCGCAATCATACAATCACAATCATACAGAAACAATCATACAATCACAATCATACAATCACAATCATACAATCACAATCATACAATCACAATCTCACAATCACGATCATACAATCACGATCATACAATCACAATCATACAATCACAATCATACAATCACAATCATACAATCACAGTCATACAATCGCAATCAAAGAATCGCAATCATACGATCACAACCATACAATCACAATCATACAATCACAATCATACAATCACAATCATACAATCGCAATCATACGATCATAATCATACAATCACAATCATACAATCACAATCATACAATCACAATCACACAATCACAATCATACAATGACAATCATACAATCATAATCATACAATCACAATCATACAATGACAATCATACAATCACAATCATACAGTCACAATCATACAATCGCAATCACACAATCACAATCATACGATGCCAATCATACAATCACAATCATACAATAACAATCATACAATCACAATCATACAATCGCAATCAAAGAATCACAATCATACGATCAGAATCATACAATCACAATCACACAATCACAATCATACAATCACAATCATACAATCATAATCATACAATCACAATCAAAGAATCACAATCATACAATCATAATCATACAATCACAATCATACAATGACAATCATACAATCACAATCATACAGTCACAATCATACAATCGCAATCACACAATCACAATCTTACAATCACAATCATACTATCAGAATCATACAATCACAATCACACAATCACAATCTTACAATCACAATCATACAATCACAATCATACAATCACAATCACACAATCACAATCATACAAGCACAATCATACAATCATAATCATACAATCACAATCATACAATGACAATCATACAATGACAATCATACAGTCACAATCATACAATCGCAATCACACAATCACAATCTTACAATCACAATCATACGATCAGAATCATACAATCACAATCACACAATCACAATCATACAATCACAATCATACAATCATAATCATACAATCACAATCATACAATCACAATCATACAATCACAATCATACAGTCACAATCATACAATCGCAATCACACAATCACAATCATACGATCACAATTATACAATAACAATCATACAATCACAATCATACAATCGGAATCAAAGAATCACAATCATACGATCAGAATCATACAATCACAATCACACAATCACAATCATACAATCACAATCATACAATCATAATCATACAATCACAATCAAAGAATCACAATCATACAATCATAATCATACAATCACAATCATACAATGACAATCATACAATCACAATCATATAGTCACAATCATACAATCGCAATCACACAATCACAATCTTACAATCACAATCATACTATCAGAATCATACAATCACAATCACACAATCACAATCATACAATCACAATCAAACAATCACAATCATACAGTCACAATCATACAATCACAATCATACAATCACAATCATACAATCACAATCATACAATCACAATCATACAGTCACAATCATACAATCGCAATTATACGATCACAATCATACGATCACAATCATACAATCACAATCATACAATCGCAATCATACAATCACCATTATACAATCACAATCATACGACCACAATCATACGATCACAATCATACAATCACAATCATACAATCACAATCATACAATCGCAATCATACAATCACAATCATACAATCACAATCATACAATCACAATCATACAATGAAAATCATACAATCACAATCATACAGTCACAATCATACAATCGCAATTATATGATCACAATCATACGATCACAATCATACGATCACAATCATACAATCACAATCATACAATCGCAATCATACAATCACCATTATACAATCACAATCATACGACCACAATCATACGATCACAATCATACAATCACAATCATACAATCACAATCATACAATCGCAATCATACAATCACAATCATACAATCACAATCATACAATCACAATCATACAATCACAATCATACAATCACAATCATACAATCACAATCATACAATCGCAATCAAAGAATCACAATCATACGATCACAATCATACGATCACAATCATACAATCACAATCATACAATCACAATCATACAATCACAATCATACAATCACAATCATACAATCACAATCATACAATCACAATCATACAATCACAATCACGCAATCACAATCATAGAATCACAATCATGCAAACACAATCTCACAATCACAATCACACAATCACAATCATACAATCACAATCATACAATCACAATCATACGATCACAATCATACGATCACAATCATACGATCATAATCATACGATCACAATCATACAATCACAATCATACAATCACAATCATACAATGACAATCATACAATCACAATCATACAATCACTATCATACAATCACAATCATACAATCACAATCATACAATCACAATCATACAATCACAATCATACAATCACGATCTCACAATCACGATCATACAATCACGATCATACAATCAAAATCATACAATCACAATCATACAATCACAATCATACAATCACAATCATACAATCACAATCATACAATCACAATCATACAATCGCAATCAAAGAATCGCAATCATACGATCACAATCATACAATCACAATCATACAATCACAATCATACAACCACAATCATACAATCACAATCTCACAATCACGATCATACAATCACGATCATACAATCACAATCATACGATCACAATCATACGATCACAATCATACGATCATAATCATACGATCACAATCATACAATCACAATCATACAATCACAATCATACAATGACAATCATACAATCACAATCATACAATCACTATCATACAATCACAATCATACAATCACAATCATACAATCACAATCATACAATCACAATCATACAATCACGATCTCACAATCACGATCATACAATCACGATCATACAATCAAAATCATACAATCACAATCATACAATCACAATCATACAATCACAATCATACAATCACAATCATACAATCACAATCATACAATCGCAATCAAAGAATCGCAATCATACGATCACAATCATACAATCACAATCATACAATCACAATCATACAACCACAATCATACAATCACAATCTCACAATCACGATCATACAATCACGATCATACAATCACAATCATACAATCACAATCATACAATCAGAATCATACAATCGCAATCATACAATCACAATCATACAATCACAATCATACAATCACAATCATACAATCACAATAATACAATCACAATCATACGATCACAATCATACGATCACAATCATACAATCACAATCATACAATCACAATCATACAATCGCAATCATACAATGACAATCATACAATCACAATCATACAATTACTATCATACAATGACAATCATACAATCGCAATCATACAATCACAATCATACAATCACAATCATACAATCACAATCATACAATCACAATCATACAATCACAATCTCACAATCACGATCATACAATCACAATCATGCAAACACAATCATACAATCACAATCATACAATCACAATCATACAATCACAATCATACAACCACAATCATACAATCACTATCTCACAATCACGATCATACAATCACGATCATACAATCACGATCATACAATCACAATCATACAATCAGAATCATACAATCGCAATCATACAATCACAATCATACAATCACAATCATACAATCACAATCTTACAATCACAATCATACTATCAGAATCATACAATCACAATCACACAATCACAATCTTACAATCACAATCATACAATCACAATCATACAATCACAATCACACAATCACAATCATACAAGCACAATCATACAATCATAATCATACAATCACAATCATACAATGACAATCATACAATCACAATCATACAGTCGCAATCATACAATCGCAATCACACAATCACAATCTTACAATCACAATCATATGATCAGAATCATACAATCACAATCACACAATCACAATCATACAATCACAATCATACAATCATAATCATACAATCACAATCATACAATGACAATCATACAATCACAATCATACAGTCACAATCATACAATCGCATTCATACAATCACAATCATATAATCACAATCATACAATCACAATCATACAATCACAATCATACAATCACAATCATACAATCGCAATCAAAGAACCACAATCATACGATCACAATCATACAATCACAATCATACAATCACAATCATACAATCACAATCATACAATCACAATCATACAATCACAGTCATACAATCACAATCATACAATGACAATCATACAATCACAATCATACAATTACTATCATACAATCACAATCATACAATCACAATCATACAATCACAATCATACAATCACAATCATACAATCACAATCATACAATCACAATCATACGATCACAATCATACAATCAAAATCTCACAATCACGATCATAGAATCACGATCATACAATCAAAATCATACAATCACAATCTCACAATCACAATCACACAATCACAATCATACAATCGCAATCATACAATCACAATCATACAATCACAATCATACAATCGCAATCAAAGAATCACAGTCATAAGATCACTATCATACAATCACAATCATACAATCACAATCATACAATCACAATCATACAATCACAATCATACAATCACAATCATACAATCACAGTCATACAATCACAATCATACAATGACAATCATACAATCACAATCATACAATTACTATCATACAATCACAATCATACAATCACAATCATACAATCACAATCATACAATCACAATCATACAATCACAATCATACAATCACAATCATACAATCACAATCATACAATCAGAATCATACAATCGCAATCATACAATCGCAATCAAAGAATCACAATCATACGATCAGAATCATACAATCACAATCACACAATCACAATCATACAATCACAATCATACAATCATAATCATACAATCACAATCAAAGAATCACAATCATACAATCATAATCATACAATCACAATCATACAATGACAATCATACAATCACAATCATACAGTCACAATCATACAATCGCAATCACACAATCCCAATCTTACAATCACAATCATACGATCAGAATCATACAATCACAGTCACACAATCACAATCATACAATCACAATCAAACAATCACAATCATACAGTCACAATCATACAATCACAATCATACAATCACAATCATACAATGACAATCATACAATCACAATCATACAGTCACAATCATACAATCGCAATTATACGATCACAATCATACGATCACAATCATACGATCACAATCATACGATCACAATCATACGATCACAATCATACAGTCACAATCATGCAATAACAATCATACAATCACAATCGTACAATCACAATCATACAATCACAATCATACAATCATAATCTCACAATCGCGATCATACAATCACGATCATACAATCACAATCATACAATCACAATCATACAATCACAATCATTCAATCACAATCATACAATCGCAATCAAAGAATCGCAATCATACGATCACAACCATACAATCACAATCATACAATCACAATCATACAATCACAATCATACAATCGCAATCATACAATCACCATTATACAATCACAATCATACGACCACAATCATACGATCACAATCATACAATCACAATCATACAAGCACAATCATACAATCGCAATCATACAATCACAATCATACAATCACAATCATACAATCACAATCATACAATCACAATCATACAATCACAATCATACAATAACAATCATACAGTCACAATCATACAATCACAATCATACAATCACAATCATACAATCACAATCATACAATCGCCATCAAAGAATGACAATCATACGATCACAATCATACAATCACAATCATACAATCACAATCATACAATCACAATCATACAATCACAATCATACAATCACAATCATACAATCACAATCATACAATCACAATCATACAATCACAATCATACAATCACAGTCATACAATCACAATCATACAATGACAATCATACAATCACAATCATACAGTCACAATCATACAATCGCAATCACACAATCCCAATCTTACAATCACAATCATACGATCAGAATCATACAATCACAGTCACACAATCACAATCATACAATCACAATCAAACAATCACAATCATACAATCACAATCATACAATCACAATCATACAATCACAATCATACAATCACAATCATACAATCACAATCATACACTCACAATCACACAATCAGAATCATACAATCAAAATCATACAATCACAATCATACAATCACAATCATACAATCGCAATCAAAGAATCACAATCATACGATCACAATCATACAATCACAATCATACAATCACAATCATACAATCACAATCATACAATCACAATCATACAATCACAGTCATACAATCACAATCATACAATGACAATCATACAATCACAATCATACAATTACTATCATACAATCACAATCATACAATCACAATCATACAATCACAATCATACAATCACAATCATACAATCACAATCATACAATCACAATCATACAATCACAATCATACAATCACAATCACACAATCAAAATCTCACAATCACGAACATAGAATCACGATCATACAATCAAAATCATACAATCACAATCTCACAATCACAATCACACAATCACAATCATACAATCACAATCATACAATCACAATCATACGATCACAATCATACGATCACAATCATACGATCACAATCATACGATCACAATCATACAATCACAATCATACAATCACAATCATACAATGACAATCATACAATCACAATCATACAATCACTATCATACAATCACAATCATACAATCACAATCATACAATCACAATCATACAATCACAATCATACAATCACGATCTCACAATCACAATCATACAATCACAATCATACAATCACAATCTCACAATCACGCTCATACAATCACAATCATGCAAACACAATCATACAATCACAATCATACAATCACAATCATACAATCACAATCATACAACCACAATCATACAATCACTATCTCACAATCACGATCATACAATCACGATCATACAATCACGATCATACAATCACAATCATACAATCAGAATCATACAATCGCAATCATGCAATCACAATCATACAATCACAATCATACAATCACAATTATACTATCACAATCACACAATCACAATCACACAATCACAATCATACAATCAGAATCATACAATCGCAATCATACAATCACAATCATACAGAAACAATCATACAATCACAATCATACAATCACAATCATACAATCACAATCATGCAATCACAATCATGCAATCACAATCGTACAATCACAATCATACAATCACAATCATACGATCATAATCATACAATCACAATCATACAATCACAATCATACAATCACAATCACACAGTCACAATCATACAATGACAATCATACAATCATAATCATACAATCACAATCATACAATGACAATCATACAATCACAATCATACAGTCACAATCATACAATCGCAATCACACAATCACAATCATACGATGCCAATCATACAATCACAATCATACAATCACAATCTTACAATAACAATCATACAATCACAATCATACAATCGCAATCAAAGAATCACAATCATACGATCAGAATCATGCAATCACAATCACACAAACACAATCATACAATCACAATCATACAATCATAATCATACAATCACAATCAAAGAATCACAATCATACAATCATAATCATACAATCACAATCATACAATGACAATCATACAATCACAATCATACAGTCACAATCATACAATCGCAATCACACAATCACAATCTTACAATCACAATCATACTATCAGAATCATACAATCACAATCACACAATCACAATCTTACAATCACAATCATACAATCACAATCATACAATCGCAATCAAAGAACCACAATCATATGATCACAATCATACAATCACAATCATACAATCACAATCATACAATCGCAATCATACAATCACAATCATACAATCACAGTCATACAATCACAATCATAGAATGACAATCATACAATCACAATCATACAATTACTATCATACAATCACAATCATACAATCACAATCATACAATCACAATCATACAATCACAATCATACAATCACAATCATACAATCACAATCATACAATCACAATCATACGATCACAATCATACAATCAAAATCTCACAATCACGATCATAGAATCACGATCATACAATCAAAATCATACAATCACAATCTCACAATCACAATCACACAATCACAATCATACAATCGCAATCATACAATCAAAATCATACAATCACAATCATACAATCACAATCATACAATCACAATCATACAATCACAATCATACAATCACAATCATACAATCACAATCATACAATCACAATCATACAATCACAATCATACAATCACAATCATACAATCACAATCATACAATCACAATCACACAATCAAAATCTCACAATCACGAACATAGAATCACGATCATACAATCAAAATCATACAATCACAATCTCACAATCACAACCACACAATCACAATCATACAATCACAATCATACAATCACAATCATACGATCACAATCATACGATCACAATCATACGATCACAATCATACGATCACAATCATACAATCACAATCATACAATCACAATCATACAATGACAATCATACAATCACAATCATACAATCACTATCATACAATCACAATCATACAATCACAATCATACAATCACAATCATACAATCACAATCATACAATCACGATCTCACAATCACGATCATACAATCACGATCATACAATCAAAATCATACAATCACAATCATACAATCACAATCATACAATCACAATCATACTATCACAATCATACAATCACAATCATACAATCGCAATCAAAGAATCGCAATCATACGATCACAATCATACAATCACAATCATACAATCACAATCATAAAACCACAATCATACAATCACAATCTCACAATCACGATCATACAATCACGATCATACAATCACAATCATACAATCACAATCATACAATCAGAATCATACAATCGCAATCATACAATCACAATCATACAATCACAATCATACAATCACAATCACACAATCACAATCATACGATCACAATCATACGATCACAATCATACAATCACAATCATACAATCACAATCATACAATCGCAATCATACAATGACAATCATACAATCACAATCATACAATTACTATCATACAATGACAATCATACAATCGCAATCATACAATCACAATCATACAATCACAATCATACAATCACAATCATACAATCACAATCATACAATCACAATCTCACAATCACGATCATACAATCACAATCATGCAAACACAATCATACAATCACAATCATACAATCACAATCATACAATCACAATCATACAACCACAATCATACAATCACTATCTCACAATCACGATCATACAATCACGATCATACAATCACGATCATACAATCACAATCATACAATCAGAATCATACAATCGCAATCATACAATCACAATCATACAATCACAATCATACAATCACAATTATACTATCACAATCACACAATCACAATCACACAATCACAATCATACAATCAGAATCATACAATCGCAATCATACAATCACAATCATACAGAAACAATCATACAATCACAATCATACAATCACAATCATACAATCACAATCATGCAATCACAATCATGCAATCACAATCGTACAATCACAATCATACAATCACAATCATACAATCACAATCATACGATCATAATCATACAATCACAATCATACAATCACAATCATACAATCACAATCACACAGTCACAATCATACAATGACAATCATACAATCATAATCATACAATCACAATCATACAATGACAATCATACAATCACAATCATACAGTCACAATCATACAATCGCAATCACACAATCACAATCATACGATGCCAATCATACAATCACAATCATACAATCACAATCATACAATAACAATCATACAATCACAATCATACAATCGCAATCAAAGAATCACAATCATACGATCAGAATCATACAATCACAATCACACAAACACAATCATACAATCACAATCATACAATCATAATCATACAATCACAATCAAAGAATCACAATCATACAATCATAATCATACAATCACAATCATACAATGACAATCATACAATCACAATCATACAGTCACAATCATACAATCGCAATCACACAATCACAATCTTACAATCACAATCATACTATCAGAATCATACAATCACAATCACACAATCACAATCTTACAATCACAATCATACAATCACAATCATACAATCACAATCACACAGTCACAATCATACAAGCACAATCATACAATCATAATCATACAATCACAATCATACAATGACAATCATACAATCACAATCATACAGTCGCAATCATACAATCGCAATCACACAATCACAATCTTACAATCACAATCATACGATCAGAATCATACAATCACAATCACACAATCACAATCATACAATCACAATCATACAATCATAATCATACAATCACAATCATACAATGACAATCATACAATCACAATCATACAGTCACAATCATACAATCGCATTCATACAATCACAATCATATAATCACAATCATACAATCACAATCATACAATCACAATCATACAATCACAATCATACAATCACAATCATACAATCACAATCATACAATCACAATCATACAATCACAATCATACAATCGCAATCAAAGAACCACAATCATACGATCACAATCATACAATCACAATCATACAATCACAGTCATACAATCACAATCATACAATCACAATCATACAATCACAGTCATACAATCACAATCATACAATGACAATCATACAATCACAATCATACAATTACTATCATACAATCACAATCATACAATCACAATCATACAATCACAATCATACAATCACAATCATACAATCACAATCATACAATCACAATCATACGATCACAATCATACAATCAAAATCTCACAATCACGATCATAGAATCACGATCATACAATCAAAATCATACAATCACAATCTCACAATCACAATCACACAATCACAATCATACAATCGCAATCATACAATCAAAATCATACAATCACAATCATACAATCACAATCATACAATCGCAATCATACAATCACAATCATACAATCACAATCATACAATCACAATCATACAATCACAATCACGCAATCACAATCATACAATCACAATCATGCAAACACAATCATACAATCACAATCATACAATCACAATCATACAATCACAATCATACAACCACAATCATACAATCACAATCTCACAATCACGATCATACAATCACGATCATATAATCACGATCATACAATCACGATCATAGAATCACGATCATACAATCAAAACCATACAATCACAATCTCACAATCACAATCACACAATCACAATCATACAATCGCAATCATACAATCAAAATCATACAATCACAATCATACAATCACAATCATACAATCGCAATCATACAATCACAATCATACAATCACAATCATACAATCACAATCATACAATCACAATCACGCAATCACAATCATACAATCACAATCATGCAAACACAATCATACAATCACAATCATACAATCACAATCATACAATCACAATCATACAACCACAATCATACAATCACAATCTCACAATCACGATCATACAATCACGATCATATAATCACGATCATACAATCACAATCATACAATCACAATCATACAATCAGAATCATACAATCGCAATCATACAATCACAATCATACAATCACAATCATACAATCACAATTATACAATCACGATCATACAATCACGATCATACAATCACGATCATACAATCACAATCATGCAAACACAATCATACAATCACAATCATACAATCACAATCATACAATCACAATCATACAACCACAATCATACAATCACTATCTCACAATCACGATCATACAATCACGATCATACAATCACGATCATGCAATCACAATCATACAATCAGAATCATACAATCGCAATCATACAATCACAAACATACAATCACAATCATACAATCACAATTATACTATCACAATCACACAATCACAATCACACAATCACAATCATACAATCAGAATCATACAATCGCAATCATACAATCACAATCATACAGAAACAATCATACAATCACAATCATACAATCACAATCATATAATCACAATCATACAATCACAATCTCACAATCACGATCATACAATCACGATCATACAATCACAATCATACAATCACAATCATACAATCACAATCATACAATCACAGTCATACAATCGCAATCAAAGAATCGCAATCATACGATCACAACCATACAATCACAATCATACAATCACAATCA